>NC_139008.1:12667753-13265253 GCF_964374135.1 Grampus griseus
GTAACCAGAAAGGGATGTGTCAGTACTGGGACCTGCGAAGGCTTCATTAAAACGCTCGCGGAGACCTAGACAGATGAGTGGTCTCCAGTTGGAGTTCTTTCCATCTTCCCCATCTGTTCACTGCAGTTTTAATTAAACCTACTGAGATTATTTTTGGCCTTCGCCGAGAACAGAAAGCCAACCTGTGCCAATGTCCACTCGTTTCCGTGCTTTACTGCCAGCCACTAATGAGCAGGCACAGGGGGCATCGCCGCCTGCGTGCGCCCCTCCCTCCGCCAGCCATCATGAGTTGCTAATAGGGTAGGAACCGAATGTGCCAAGCCCAGGCCTCTCCACCTTCCCCCGCCCCCCCCCAGCCCCACCTTGGTACTAAAGAAAGCCAGCTAATGAATGATTCCACTTGTGGTTAGCTAGCTAATGGAAACGACAGGCTTCAAATAACCTTAAAGCATGCAGCCCGATGCTTGTCTGTCTGATCAGGGCCCTTCTGCTGGCACCTGACACTTTCAATACCATAATGGCATTCACATGCATTCTTTTTGAATGCTGTCACATAGCAAGACCTTTACTTCTCTTCGTTGGCTGGGAGGATGCCTGGCAAAGCTATTAAGTCTGTGATGGAAATGACAGTTAACTGCAGGCCTGTCAGTCCCACTTTGGAAGTCAGCACATCCTTATACCCATTAGGAGCGCATCATAGGAACTTCAGAGATAACCTGCTGTAATATACCGTTGGGCGGTTCCACGCCTATGAACATACCGCCCAACTAGCTTTGCTGAGAAGTCTGCCTTCCCTCTCATTACAAGTTTGGTTTGTTGCGATGTGGTAGATCCTTTGTTTTTAAATGTCAGATTGAGGGTGATAATTACTTTTGGAGGAAGGCAGCAGAGCTGCCCCCCAGTTAGTTGCTAGGTCGCTGTTCTCCATATATATGGTCAGTGCTTCACGGATCGAGAAGACTGCTGTTAGCTGGGTTTCCAGGAGAAGTCGTATCTTGGGATCCAGATCCCTGATTGGCTCCTACGTTTCCAGAGGGGACTCTAGGCAGAGGATATACAGATTTTATTAACAAATTGCAGACTAATCTCCTATTGGACTGTGAGGCAACCTCAGTGGCCCCTCTTGCCCCAAAGTACAAGGCCTGGGCTAGAGTTCGCCTGTGTGGCCCACTCTCCTCTGAACCCTCTGAGACGCAAAGAAGGGGGTCAAAGAGGTAATCCGTGAGATCCAGGGAGGGGCTGCCAGGCTCAGCTCTGTCATAACCCCTCATCCCCACCACCACATCTTTCTTTCTTACACGGCGACCCCTTTGTCCCTGAAGACTCCATTTTGTCCTTGGCCCACATCAGCACTTCCATGTTGGGGGTGAAGGAGGGACGTCGTGGAACTTGAACAGTTAGAAAGTTGGACTCACCGCTTTTAGAATCTTGATCTGTGTGTACGTACGCCGTCGGGGCTCTCTGTCAGGCACACGCTCCCCCTCCTAACTGGAGACTGAGAGTTGAAGCCTTCCAGGGAGCTACCAGGAAATGCCTTTCAGACTCACTGCCATCCAGCAGCTCTCCAGACCCAACAGAGAGAAGCTACACTTTAGAAGGATCCCGAAAAGATATGCAGTCCTTTTCCTCTAGGTCGGCACTTTCTGAAATGTTCCCTGGAATACTCTTCCCATAAGATATTAATAAGTGTCCCTGAGATAAAGGATTTTGCTTAGAATTATTGGGTGGGATCACATTAAGCAAATTTATTTGGAGGAGTGAGGGTGGCCGTGGGACTAGGGGGCTGTGTTTACCCAACAGGGTTGAACACCCATTACCACTTCATAGGTCCCTGGGACTGTAGTTTGGGAACTGTTTCTCCAGATCCTCCAGAGTGAGTCACATCACCAGAGCACCGAAGCATTCTCCTGCCCTGCGTTCTGCTTTGGAATGGCACCAGAAGCCCTGTAGGAGGACCCCGACAACGTGTGACACTCATTGCTAGGGCTTCTAAATGAATGAGTGGAAAAATATTTAGTACACCGTTTGTTGTTTTCTTCACGTAGGCCCTCGGGGGGACGAGCCCTCCCAAGTGTTATTTGTAGTGGTCGCAGAGTCAGGAAGAGTTACACTTCTTCTGAACAGTTGCTTTCTCTTTGTCTGGTGGCTCCATGAACTGTGTGGCTAGCTGGTTGCCCTCTTTGCAGTGGCTGCTAGAAGCCTCGAGCCGGCTTTGTGGCCCACCTGTTGTAAATAAACAGCACTCAAACCTCATTCTTTACTATGCAAAGCTACCTCGTTTCTTTTTCCTTCTCATCTACCAATAATTTTTTTTAATGCTTTTTCTGTTCATTATCTTTCAAAGCTACCTTAAATTCTTTAATGGTCCAGGACAGGGTAAGTGATACTCGAATTCCCTATTACCAGTCTAGCTGCCTAATTGAAAAGTTGGTACTGACTTGTCTAGGAAGACTATTGGCACTTTGGGCTTATCAACCAGGTTGATATGTGGTTGATGTACGGCCTCAGCTGTGGTGAGAATTACTTAGTTTGAGAGCATACCTTTTTGGCTCTGGAGGCTCTAAGGTCCTTGTTTTTCTGTTTGTGTAATCACTAGAGCCATGACGACAATTTACGAAGCCATGTTTTCCATCTTTCCCCCCTACGGCAAGCCCATAAAACATTTTTGTCCATATATGTTTTGTCCTCAGTGGACTCCTATTAGGATAGGAAAATGATGATGTCCTAGAAATTTGAAGCTAAATAGGGCCTTAAGGCTATCTAGTGTAAGGCGGGCAGATAAATTTCAATTGTCGTGCTATCTCTCATCTATTAGGTGGCTGCTTCGAGTACTGTGTTGAGGATTCTGGGCCAAGAAGGAATAAAGGTCTGGATTGATTAGTGATGTCTGCTGTGGCTGTGGCATGAAGGAGACAAAGTATGAGCACGGCATGTTCTCTCTCCCCAATCTCTCCCTTTTCATAGATGAAGTTACCTGAGACGGAGGTGGCACTAGAAATCAAGTGTCCTTACTCTGAGTCCAGGACCCTTTTTACCTCATCTTGCTGAAGTAATTCTTTTTCTTCCAACTGTAAAGCTGGTCAAGTAGAGCACTGAAAATAAGCTACTTCTAGATTTCCAATTGAGTTAATTATAAAGTAAAAAAAAAGAACCAGAACCCTTCATTCCTTTTCCCAGTTTCTGAAAGAGTTAAGAAATAAGGCTGTTCCATAGTCAGACTAAACCAGATTGTTCTTGTCTACAGTTCACCATATTATCTTGATTCTATTTTTAAAATAAAGCCTGTTTTATTGAGACATACCCTCCAGTAAGTTCTTTTCCCCCTGGTACTTATTTGGTCAAGGATGTTGCCAGCCAATGCCAAACTAAGACTCCTACAGTATATTCTCTTGTTTTTAAAAAAAAAAAAGAGAGAGGAGGAACATGTTAGAAAGATCAAATTTGGCAACTTTGCTATCTCTATATACAATGCTGATAAGTGTCACGTTAGCAAACATTAATCTTTTCAAATAATAATCCAGATGCAATTGAGATGAACAGTTTGGCTCTTAAGGATTTTTTTTTCTTGAGACAGTGGAATTCTTTTCCCTAGGCAGTTTCCTAATACAGAAAAAACAGTGCTGTCTCGTTTCTTCTTCTTTGCCTTAGCTCATCAGAAATCACGTCAGCAGGCTTGTTTGCATATTTATTGATGGAACATTCTGTCACATCTTCAGAAGTGTTGGAGACATGAGTTTCAGGTGTCAGGGACAGAGGGCAGAATAGGTGCAATTAATATGTCACTTTTTCAAGCTCTTCTTCCAGTGGTCTGTAGACTGCTTTCTCCTGACCTGAGCCAGGCTCTTTAAGGTCATGGAATCCATCTTGTAGGGCTTTGTCCATTCAGGCTAGGTGATTGAATTCACAGTTCCACTGATTCAGTGCCTCATTTGTCACTTTGTTGAGGAGAGGTGTTTGGACCCGTTTGGTTGAGAGACTGGCTGGGTTGGGAACTGGGGCAAACCTGCCCTTAAGGCACCATTTCTCTCCTCTTCAAATATGATTCATAATCAGCCTAGAAGAAGCAGAAAGATAATAGAGGATGACCAGCTGCTCCGGAAAGCTGGCTGCCGTGAAGCTGATTGCTAGTGTGACGGCCTCTGAGACGCCTTGCACGCCAGGACCAAGGATTTTAGTGACTTGGGTATTCACAAGGGCCTTCCGAAATAACCAGCAGTGGCTTGGCGGAGCCCTCTTCTCCAAAATGTATTGGGCCTCAAAGCAAATTTCCATCTTTTGGCCGCCAGCAGCCCGGTGTCAATTAAAGTGAACATACTTGACAGTTTCACTCTTGCAACCCTTGGAAGAGTGGAGTTTCAGAGCTAGAAGCCAGGCTGGTTTCATATTGACCTTCAGCTATGCAGATGTGCCCTGTGCAGCAGCTGGGCTGCCTGCTGAATGGGAATGGGGTAGGCGTGCTGCCCCGGCCTCATTGACATTCCAAGAGGCTGCTTCCTGCCCGTCCTCCCCCTTACCAGGTGCCGCATGGCCTATTAGTTCTTCAGGAAGGAGAGCAGGTCAAAAAGGTGTGTGAAGTAGGTCAGAAAGAGGGCAGTCTCTAATGGGGTAGGGGATGCCTACTTATTTGCTGGGAGGAATTGTCTCCTATGGAAGAAGGGTTCCAAATTAAGCCTTAGGATACAAGCGCTACCTCTGAAGGTGCTTTGGCCATTAGGGCTACAACTGCAGGTCTTCTGTTGGTCGACCTCTTGCTCTCCTGCCAAACACACCAGGCTCCCTGTAGAATTGCTGAGGTGTGCGGGGAGAATCAGCTTATTTTTTAATCGAAAAAATAGATTTCTTCTTGAGAAAATGGGAACACTAAGACGTTCAAGGTAAATGGGAGAGTTAATAGATGTTCCAGTGTCTAGGCCTAAAACAGGGGGCTTGGTCTGTAATTAATCCATCCCTGTAGGATCTGTGGATAAGCTTCAAGGAGCCCAGGAATCCCCTGAAAGTGGATTTAAAGTTTTGTTCATTTGTGCACTTGTACATGCGCCTCAGAAGAAGGTCCATAGCTCTTCCCATCAGATTTTCAAGGAGATCTAGAACAGCAACAACAGCAGCCCAGGCTTTGCACTGGGCTGGCAAAGCCTAAGTATGCACCAGCCGTCTTTTTAGACACACCCTGTTTATTACGCAGATTTATTCACCTTCCTGACCCCCTTTGCCCCACTGAACCAGAGCCTTAACAGAGGTGGACCCTGAGTGCCAAGGAGCCATGTGTTCACTCAGCAGCGCTTTGGGGAAACTTCCACTTGTGTAAAAAACACTTTCCAATCGCTCTTGTTCCATTTTTCTTCAGGCAACTTTCTGATATGATGCGGCTGAACTTTAAGTCCTTGTGTTTTATATTGTTCGTCCAGTATGTGTCTAGTTTAAAGGTCTTCATTCTAATTTTTCATCACGTGGTCAAAGGTGGCACCAAAATTGAGCTTTGGCCTGTGTCTAGTGACGTTTGCTTTCACCCAGAATAATGAAATGAGAGTTGCAGAGCCTGTCTTCTTACCCAGCCCACTCCTTCTACTATGGAAGCCCACAGACGTTAGGTAGTTTTCTCAAGGTCATACATCTCATTGGTAGTAGAGGTAATAAGTTCCTTTATCCTTTGTTCTTCCTGAAGAAAGGAAGTTATAGAATTAATGGAATTTTACAAATCGGGGGGTTTTCTTTATGGTTATCATTAACAGAAGGCACAGAGGGGTTGCATGAAAATCTCACAGAAGTCCATCTTCCCAGCCTGTTTCGGATCGGTATCCTTTCCCGCATCCCCTTCCTCCCCTTCTCCCTGCCCCACCCCCTTCTTCCTTATCACACTGGCTTACAAAGCGCCCCCTCACCGCTGGGCCCTGCGAAGGCCTTCCTTCTGGGCCCTCTAGGAGCTGGGGCTCTCAAACTCCTGCGGCCGCACCTAGAAAGTGGGTGTATTTGTCCATATGCTCTTGCTTTAAATGATCCGGTCTCCCCACCAGCGCTCTGCCCCAAGGAACAGGAAGGTCAGGAGAAGGGGGAGAAAACGACCACGGAGTGTGTCGCCCCTGGGGAGACTTGAGACTTGCCACTTCCCAGGATTCCAGGTATAGCAGCGCCTTTTCTTCTGGCAGGAAGCCGCAGTGTGGGTAGAATGGCAGCGGGTTTGTTAATAAATTGCTCGTTTTCTTCTTCATCGTCCTTAGTGGCTTTAGAAACTGTCTGCTCTTGACGCGAGCCTTCTATAGGGCCAGAGATGTTTCCACAGAGAGCCCCTATCTTACATATAAGAACCCCTTTCACCTTTGTTCAGATTGTCCCACCATGTTGCTGCCTTTAAAAAAAAAATGTGTTTTATATATAACCTAGCTTATGTCCCTATAAAGTCCATTTGTAACGACTCCCTCGTGAGCTTAGCCAAAGTATGTCTAGACAATTTTTTCTGGCCTTCCCTCCCAAAACTCTCTGGGTTAAAAATAGGGAAGGATTTGTTTTAAAACAGTGTTGCATTGTATCTCTAACCTTTTGTCCAAACGCAGGTTGCCCGTTGAAGTTTTATTTAGAGAAAGCGTGTAACTTATGAACCAGCTCCCTCAGACCTTGGGACAGCCCCTGGCCGGCCTTCCTGCTGCCGGTGCATTAGCCGTGTCTCCAGAGGTGTTGTACAGGAAGCTTAGACGGAGGGAAGCACTTAATTATTATCCAAATTTTTCCTTTCAGTTAAGTCTTACGGTAAGATATCCCAGAGATTATATTTTTAGCAACCGCTTTCAAGAGACTGGGGAGATTAATTTAAAATTGATAATCGCATGGCAGCACCACAGCTTAACAAGCTCAAGGTCTGCCTCGTGGAGCTGGCTGCTCTCGGGGGACTCTGGTTCAATTCTCTTTGCTGCCAGTTGAAATCAGGAATCACAACTGCAGTGATTAGCAGTGAATTCCCTGATCTCCGGGCCCCAGGCAGAGAGAGAGGGAGGCTGTTTTCTTGGTAGCCAGTGGTTAACCCCTTTGTGGGAAGGCTGAGAAGCAGAGGAAAGGCTTCACAGCTGTGAGGTGAGGCCTAGTCATCTATATCTTTTACTGCCCAGGCAGTTCCGAGCATCATCAGGTGTGGAAGCCGCTGCTCTGCGGCGGGTGACGGTGACCAGTGGAAGAGCGAGCCTCTTGGCTCAGTCCGAGGCGCTCGGTAGCCACCTTGAGCGCTGACACCTGGACCTGCCTGGCTCAGAAGGCTCCAGAGGCCCCTGCTTCCATGGCTGCCGAGAGCTGTGTCAAGCTGGGAGAGCTTTCTTTGGAGAAGGAGGCAGAAAAGCCTGCTTTCTGCCCCTCTTGCAGCTTGTGTTTTTAAAAATGGCCTCTGGCTACCAAGTGGACGATTACGGATAGTATCGTAGAGCAGCAGTAAGCAGTGTTAATGAGCTGCAGGGTATCGGACACAAAAAAAGAAAATATTTTCCCTGAGGGCCAAACAAAATTAATTTAAAAAATTAACGCAAACCACTAATGCTGCCAGTGCATCCATTAAATTATGGGACTGTGACATGTACAGTGCTATATTTTTGCCATTGAATTTGTTATCTAAGAGGTATTCATTGTTTGTTACGGTGTGAAAAGCTGTTTTCCTCCAGATAAGCTTGTTCATTAGTAAACTGGATCCCTGCCACCACCCCGATTCTTCGCACTGAAGTAATGCCTCGTAACGTAAATGCAGACAGCAGCTCTGCATTTAATATCAGAAATGGAAATCAAAAGCGGCCAGCCTGGTTTGAAATGGCTTCAGTCTTTCCCGGGACGAAATCTGTGGAAAGAAATTCTTCTCTCTGCTGCTTCTGACACCACTGCTTTGGCAGACAGGCCCTGAAAGAGACTGATAATTATTAAACAAAGTATCTTGTTTCCCACTGAGGTCTCCAGATCGCTCTGTCATTAGACTGGATTTATTTCTAGGGTTTCATTCATGCTGTGACAGCTGGGGATTGATAAGTCCTGTGTTTTAATTTCAGGCAGAAATGAAACTGGTCAAATGCAATTTGGGAGAGGAAGAGCCCTTGATAAGACGGCTGTGCATCTTAATGCCTAGACACAGAGCCAGAAAAAGGAAGGCATCTTAGCGTGGGGTGGGGCGGTGGGGGGGCAGGCTGAGCCTTCAGCCAAAGCAGACAGCACACCAGAGCCGGGCCTGGGAGGCAGGACAGAGGCAGGCCAGGAGAACCGTGTCAGTGCGGTCGCAGAGCACCCCTCAAGTGTCAGGCCCGGATCCAGGTTTGGGAGTCCCGTGGCAGGGCGTGTGCCGTGGCGGGGACTGCAGGCTTTGCTGTTTTCCTGGGCTCCGTGGTGCTCGTTTCACAGGCGTAGCGCCGGCCCAGCCCAACCTGAGGTGTGTGTGGGTTCTCATCGCACATCTACACTCGCTTCCTCAAGGTGCTGAGTAAGCTCAGGGCCTGTGTCTTTCTTTTTCAAAGGGAAGCCAGAATTACTTCTCTGATTTTTTTTTTTTTGAAGGGGGGCCTCCTATTTAGCTACTGAGCAAATACCGAATTCAGCACTGTTTCACATCTGAGGGGTGCATCGGTCACCAGCAGAGAGCGGAGAGAAAACCTGATTAGCAATAAGCTCATTTCCGCAGAAACAGGGTAATTAAGATGCTGCGTGGAAAAGTGGTGGAGAGCCCTGACCTGTCAGCTTTTGGGGGTCTTGCAGGGGGCACCCTGTCCTTGCCCTGATGTGGAAACAGCTGGACTGACTGACTCGCAGGAAGGGTGCTCAGGTCCTCCTAGGGCTCTGTGTCTTCCACGGGGATGCTGGTGTTTTACTGGGTCAGAGCACTCCCTACACAGGCCCATAACGGAGCAGCAGGTAGGAGGACGGTCAGGACGAAACCCTGCCTCCTCCTCCAGACTCTCCATTTCACTAATGAGGAAACTGGGGTTCTCAGTGATGACTTGCTGCTAAAAAAAAAAAAGGCGCACACTAATTCATTCAGAGAAGCCCAGCAGGTACTTGTGGCCAAAGGCTTCTAACCGGAAGTGCTAATCACATGTATTAAAGCAGCAGCTCATCTGCCATCACTAAGATGACCGTGTGTCCTGGTTTGCGGGGGACAGTCCTAACGTATGCGTGGTGGTGTTCTAACAGCACCCTCTTTCGTGCTTCAAAGCATCCTAGTTTGAGTGCTGCGTGGTATGGTCACCCTCACTATCACCCACAGCCTAGCCAGTTTGTTCAAGGCGAGTCACAAACCCACTGGGCCCAGTGAATCAGAATCTCTCATTTACGAGTTGTAGAAGGATAAATACTGAACAAAACCAATGAAATAGGTTTAAAATCATGCAGAGCAACACCACATGTTGCATTTATATGCACACAGAGCAAAAGTATGAACACCACACCGTGCATAGTAAACATCAAGTGAGCGATAGCGCCTCCTTGTGAGGAGGCATTTGGAATACGTATGTCTTAAGCGGGATGGTGGCTCTATAGGTTTTCCTTACATCTATTCTTCTATTACCCTCTACTTTTCCATAGGCAGAAGTATTTTATAATTTAAAAATAAGTTTTAAAAGCTTTCAAGAGAATTCGGATGAGACCAGAGGAGATCATTGCATTCAGGCCTGGGGGCGTGTGAGTGCGGGGGAGATTATGCTTGGGGTCAGGCATCTCAAGAGTTGCTGTCGGCCCCTAGAGATGACCTTACTGCGAACCTGACTAAGCTGTGCGTTCTACCTCAAGGACAGTGCTGACAGACAGGGTCTCCGGGAAGAGGCAGTGTGACCGGCACAGGCTGCCTGCCCAGGACCTGGCATCGATGTTCCTAGTACTCAGACTAAGGGCTGCACCCCAGAATCTAGCAGGAGAAACCTGGCTATTTGCGTCGCGGGCGGATTTGCCTCCATCGACTCTGCTGTTCGGTCACATCTAGTTCACAGGTTGATATTTACTGTTGTGTCCTTGAGGCTAGCTCTTGCCCATAGATTTTTCATAATTCCTCTATTTCCTTCTCAGTCCAACCAGCACAATAAGTCAGGTCCTTTCTCCCCACCACCTACAGCAAAGAAGAAGGAGCACAAAGAGAAAGGCGGGTCTCAGGGAAAGCCTTCAGGTGAGGGTGCGGGGGTCACAGGCCTTCAGGTGAGGGTCCAGGGGTCACAGGCCTTCAGGTGAGGGTCCAGGGGTCACAGGCCTTCAGGTGAGGGTCCAGGGGTCACAGGCCTTCGGGTGAGGGTCCGGGGGTCACAGGCCTTCGGGTGAGGGTCCGGGGGTCACAGGCCTTCGGGTGAGGGTCCGGGGGTCACAGGCCTTCGGGTGAGGGTCCGGGGGTCACAGGCCTTCGGGTGAGGGTCCGGGGGTCACAGGCCTTCGGGTGAGGGTCCGGGGGTCACAGGCCTTCGGGTGAGGGTCCGGGGGTCACAGGCCTTCGGGTGAGGGTCCGGGGGTCACAGGCCTTCGGGTGAGGGTCCGGGGGTCACAGGCCTTCGGGTGAGGGTGCGGGGGTCACAGGCCACTCCCCGGCATCCCTTGGAGGACTTTGTGCTGATCTACAGAATCGTGGTGAGACCTGGAATAAGTGAATCTTGAGGAAGTTTTATTTCTGCCCAGGAGACGGTACTTTTAGGCTTGTACCTTCCCTGCAAATACCATAACTGCATCTAATTCTGAGCTCGGAACCGTCTGGCTTCCAGAGACTGTGGTCCTAGGCAAAGAAAGGGCCCACAAACCCTTCCCCCCATCAATTTTGCACCTTTCCAGTTGATGTGTATTTTCAAGCATATTTCTGGAATCTCTGTCTGAGTAGATACAGGTACCATTCCAGTCATGCTGACTAGCTTATGAAAGCAGCCAGGGGTAGGCAGGATGGCCCCAGAAGGAGAAGGGAGCGTTCCACATGGGAATGGATTTTCCAAGAGGAATGGAGACAAAAGATAGAGTCCTGAGAACACGGAGTTTGGCCTGCGTGCACATCTTACTCTATCCATCCCGATGCGCTTAGCACGCTTTCACACGGGCAGGTGGTCCTTGGCAAGAAGGGGACTATCTGATTTGGATGTTTCACTTTTATCACCTGGTACAGTGACCTGCGATCCAGCACGTGGTTGACCTGCGCCTCCTGACGGTGGCGGCAGGAGCTAACCTTTACTGAGCACGTGCTGGGTACCAGGCCCTTTGGTAAAGCACTCTATGTGACTCTTTGCTCCCGTTTCTCTCAATCACACTTTAAAGTAGGTATTGGGATGAGCCGATATGAAATTGCCATTTTTCATTTTCGAAAAAGAAACGGTCGTTTCTGTATGTGAAAACGGTCAAGTGTCGGCAGTTCTATGTGGCACGATCTAATCATCTTATTGTAAGATAAAACTGAATCTTCTTACAGTAAGATGATATTCAAAAAAGTCAAATACCAGCAACTTTATATGTTTTAATCTAATAATCTGTATTTGTTTTCCAAATGGAGGAACTCAGGCATGGAAATGCGCTCTGAGCCCAGCTAGCAGGCAGGGGAGCTGGAATTTGAATTGCAGGTCATCGTACCAGGTAGTGCATCTCCAGACCGTCGCGCCGAACGGCTGCACCAGGCTGTCTCCTCCTTGGGGGGGAGACAAAGGCGTGTTTCTGTGGCCTAGGTGTTCACGTTGGTTGTTCCACACCTCGGCCAGCTCTGAGATCAAAGATGGCCAGCCAAACGAATCCAGTGTTTCCTGGAGTCTTGGGTCACGCCCGTGATGCTCTGTTTAAAAAGAATGGTATGTAGTGAGCACACGAGAAATCCAGAAGACGGAAAATCTTTCTTTAGGATCTCTGCTCCTCTCTCCAGCGAAGAAAGAAATCAGTGTGGTTCCAGCAGAGGTGTTCTCAGCAGGACCTGGTCCATTAAATGAAAGACTTCCGTGCTGAGCCAATCAAGAGAGACCTGGACAGAAATCAGACTCTCTCCTGCCCTGGAAGCCCATGCCTGGAGTCTGTAATTCATCTGTTAACTCAAGTGTGCAGCCGGTGGTTTAGCACGGAGGGGGACTGCAGGGAAGGGAAGAGAGAGGGGCAGGAGCTGGAGCCCTCGCATTTCCAGCATCACAGTCAAGTCAGGCAGAGGAAACAGGGCTCTGATAGCTTCTTGGACCTTATGTTTCTGGCAAAGAGAAACCAGCAGGGAAGATTTTTGAAAACTGATGAGCTGGTGGAAGACATGAGAACAATGGCGGAGAGGCAGGGACCCCAGGGGCTGAATAAAACAGTTCCGCTATTGCCTTTCAACAAGACTGAATAAAGTTTAGGATTTTTTTTTAATCGGACTTGTAGCCATTTTTAAACTTTCATTTTTCATAATGTCACAGATAATCTTTTTATCTATTATCCACTGGCTCTTTTCTGAGGGGCATTTGCATCAAATAGTCCTGCGCAGATCACGACTGTCTCTAGTGGGGAAACCGGCTTGAAATGAAAGGTTATTCACTCCCTCTGCTTTCACGGGCTTTGTTCTTGATTCTCGCACATTTTTTTCTACATCTGAATTCGGGTATTTCTGGAGTTTTTCTTTAGAAACCCTTCCATTCTGAGATCTAAGCATATTCAGACTCCAATCTGTGTGTCAGGGGTTACAAAGCTCATGTTCACTGAAAGTGAAGCACCTACTTTGAAACGTTTGTCAGCTACCCCATGTCCTCCAAAATCCCCTCAGAGCATTTCCTGCCGAGGCAGCAATCATAAAAAGGCGGGCACTCACGCAGTGGGGGGCCCTTTTCCCGGGTGCTGGCCCCCCCACTGGTGGTGGAGCTGTGGCTTTTGCAGTATGCACTGCTGGATGTGAGCTGGGCAGCCCGCTCCTTCCCGCAGCAGGGAGAGAGGGTCTGGGGCTGGATCTACTTCCACCCATCCTCCCACGTGGGGACTAATAGACCAGCCTCGTCCAGCAGGCAGAAGTGGGGCTGCGTGGATAGGACGCGGTGGGGAACCAAGGTGTCGCCTGGGCTCACGGGGAGAGGAAGCAAAAGCCAGCCCCTTGTTTGTGAAACCTCATTGAGAAAAGTGCCCTGAAGTCACGGGGATACGACCGATGGTTTCTGTTCAGCTTCTTTTACTGAGCTGATCCTCCCAAGCTGTCAGGGACGGGGGGGGAGGGGGGGGAGGGGGGGGACCAGAGTTGTTCTCAGGCCTACGTGACAAAGCCTGTCATAAAAGCACCCTTCTCTTCCCCTCCAGCTGCCTCCTCTGCCGTTCCCCAGTACAGAGCCTAGAAGTGCTGCTTTTCCTCCCAGCAGTCACTGGGGGCAGCCTGCAGAGGCAAGGCCTGAGGGGCCACTGCCATGTACGTGTTCAAACCGTGCACTGAACTCGCCCCCAAACAGCTGCTCTCAGGCCAACAGTGACCTCACAGAACACTGGCCAGGGGCGTGTTCTTCCATCTGTGTATCTAGAGTCCCTAAAACAAGGGAATATTGGGCCCAAAGAAGTGCTGACAAGACAAGCCCCTCTGGCTCAAGGGCACTGCTTTGGGGCGCTGGCCACACTGCCCCTCCCAAGGCCTGCGGGAAGCGATGCCGCTCTCATTCATTACACGGGATGTGAAGGCCAGGGAGGCCCAAGTGATGGCCGAGTTCGCCGGGCTGGCGGCTGGTGGGCCTCAGAGTGTAGGTCTCTCTGGCTCTAAATTCCTTGCTCCTGCCATCTGCCGCCTCCCCAGGCTGTCAGGGCTTCTTCGGGGCGCGCCGATCCTTTATCTTAGGGACCCTTTAGATCCACCACCATGATGGTGGCTGCTGTGAGGACTTGCTCTGAAGAGAGAGGCAGCATTACTGGGGTAAAGTAGTAAGGTAATTTCCTTGTCCCTGAGCTCCCCAGACCTTTGAGCCAGTCATCATACTTTTATACTTTTACGACTGAAAAGAAATTTCTGTGAAGTCATAAATACACTAGAAGCCCTTGTAACTGAGTACATGAAAGTATTCTCTCCTTGGGTGTGGGAATCTCTCAGCAATGTGGCAGGAATGTAGAAATCAGTTCTGAGTTGGCAACCAAACATAACAGATTTCCCAGTTGTACCAAGCACACGTAGCTGTGGCTGTAAAGCTCCCCCTTGAAGCAAAATGTAGCTTTGTAAGGTGTAGTTTTCCTCCTTAACTGTAGCTTTTCTGTGAGAGCTCTGGGTTTAGTTTCATTGTATAGATACTTGTAACCCTTTGAATAAGTAGAGTGCCCGCTAAATTGTGTCTCTGTAACTTACTCCAGAGTTAAAGTGAATTGTAGTTAATGTTTCCGCATCCAGATTTACAGCTGCACCTGGACTGGTAACGTGGGGTGGGTGGCACACCAGCGCTGAACTAAGACTCGGGGGCTGTTGGCTCTAGTCCCAGCCTGCCCCTCACTGCGACTTGAACAGGTATCTCTGCTTCTGTAAGCCTCAGAAAGAAAGAGTGAGACTACCTGCCCTGCCCCACCCCCCTTGGTGGATTGGTAAGAGTTCCAGGGCAAATTAGAAAGACTGGGTGCTGCTGGAAGCGGCCTAGGGCCAGAGCTCACCAGGTGTGCATGACACACCCAATTTGCTCGTGTCCACCTAGGAGCTTTGATTCACAGGACATGCTGTTACCCATTCCTGGGGGGAAAATACCGTTGAGATTACACCAGTCCACTCTTTGACAGGAAGCCTCGGCTCCTGGCAACAGAATCCCACGCCGTCTCCTTCGGCCGCCCTGTGCTGCGTTCACGCTCCCCTGCCTGCCACGCGCTTCACGGCGCACACCCTTCTCTCACCCGGACCAGGCTGCCGCGCAGATAATCTGCCGGCCCTCAGCTTGCCTGCTGCTGCGGTTGGCGTGGCTCTCAAACTCTGCAGCCACCGAGCCTGCAGAAGCAAACCTCTAGGCCTCCCGGGAGGTTCAGGGGTCCCCTTGTGGCTGAGCCCTTAACAGAAACTACAGTCTGTAAAAAGAATAACAGTTAAAAATGATGTGGGTTTCAAATGTACCATATGCTCACTGATAACATTTAGAAAATCCAACACACAGTAAGAAAAAATATTCACATATGCCATCGATACATTTTACATATTTGCGTTGTTTGTTCAGCTTTTTTCTCTTAACATTTCATCACGGGCGGTAGCGTTAAGTTTAGGGGCTTGGATTCTGGAGCCAAACCGCTTGCGTTTGAATCCAGCTCTGCCACTTGGACAGCTCTGTGCCCTTGGACAGGTTTTTGGATATGTTTATAATTCCATTTTCTCATCTGTAAATTAAGGATAACAGTACCTACTTCAGAGGCTGTTTTGAGGCATTAACACAAATAAAGGACTGAGAATTATGCCTCCTGCCCTGCAGTAAGCACTCAATAATCGAAGTTGGTAATATTCCTTTCTTAAAAAAACGTGATTTAGGGCTTCCCTAGTGGCGCAGTGGTTGGGAGTCCGCCTGCCGATGCAGGGGACGCGGGTTCATGCCCCGGTCCGGGAAGATCCCACATGCCGCGGAGGGGCTGGGCCCGTGAGCCATGGCCGCTGAGCCTGCACGTCCGGAGCCTGTGCTCCGCAACGGGAGAGGCCACAGCAGTGAGAGGCCCGCGCACCGCAAAAAAAAAAAAAAAAAAAAAAGATTCATTAAATAGGAATATAGTACTTTAAAAATTCCATGCTCTGCTCCCTCCACAGTCACTTAGAGTCTGAGGAGTAAGACTAGAGCATCATCCCCCTCGGTTCCCTCCCCTCCATCCTTGTACACCTGAGGAGAGCAGGCACTACCTGAAGAACTGCGTCTTCCCCATGTTGAAGGCCGAGTGGCCTGCCTTACCATTTGCATCAAGGCCAGACCCTAGTGTGGAATCGAAGACTCAACGTCCAGTACCATTTGCCAGCACATCCCTTTATTAGTGGAGATTATTTGGGGGCAGGTCAACGAGCCGTATATGTTTTCAGCAATGCTTTGTTTTTCTCCCCCAAACACAAAGTGCTATTTAGTCCTCACATCGCCTAGGAAAGCAAGGGAGAGACTGTTTTTCCCATTGAGCAGAGAGGAAACCTCAGGCCCTGGGTGGGATCAGACTGCAGGTCCATTGCCGCCAAGGTGAGTACCCCATCCCGGGACTTGCTCCCCTCAAGCTGTCGTGACCTCTCCACAGTAATGACTGGCTGCTTTAAATGCTCCCCACACGAGTCTATGGAGAAACAGCAGCGCCTCGGCCCGGGAGCAGAAGGCCTGCCTCAGTCGGAAGGTGGCAGGCCAGGTGCAGTGTCACAGAACACGGCAGCCCAGGCAGCCGTCGATGCTGTGCCCTCTCGTGTCACGATGAAAGGAGTAGGATGGGGTCAGACTCATGACCCTTAGAGTCAGAACAGAAAAAGAAGCCCAGGCCCCAGCTCTACTCCTCTCCTTTCAGAATCCTCCCTCGAGGGGCTCTGACTGTGGCTGAGGGGAGAGGAGGCATTTCTTCACGCACAGTGCTGCCTGTTCCACCTTGACGGTGGCCTCTGCTCTGTCCTCACTCACATGACCACGGGAAGCAGCTCTTTACAGCAGTAGTTCTCAAACTTGAGTGTGCACCAGAATCACCTGGAGAGCCTCGAAAAACACAGACTGCTGGGTGGTCCCACCCCTGGGGTTTCTGACTCAGTAGACCTGGGGTTGGGCCCCAGAATTTGCATGTCTGACAAGTTCCTAGATGATGCTGGTCCAGTGACCACGCTTTGATATCCTGTCCTTCGCTAGCCCAGGTTAGCAGGCCTTGATCCCTGCTCAGGAACATGACAGGATGGCTCAGATGCTGAGCTTTTTAAATTCAAGTTCCAAACACGAGAGAACCAGGCAAGAGCCCTTCCTGACTCTGTGCATTCAAGGGCCACAGAGAGAGAAACAGTAGCTCTCTGGTCTTGGGACAGGAAAGCTCTCTGCAGCTACTGCTTCTATGGATGGGGGTGGTGAGTGCGCTGACTTTGATGAAGACGAACATGTCCAGAACCACCCAAACAGGGCAGACAGGAATTATTGCTGGCTGCTTTGTGGAGAGAGGTGCAAAGCTGGCATTGAAGCAGCCCCTCTTAGGGGCCAGTGCTATCTGCAGGAGTGTCAGCTTTGGCCACTTGTTTCTGGCTGACCCCTCCAGGAAGTCTCCCTCTTCAGCTCACCTCCTTGGTTAAGGAGCACTGAAATGCTGTGGCAGAAACTCGGGAATTAGAAGCCTGTGTGCCTGCTCCGTCAATTACTAGCTCAGGGGCAAGGTTTCGGAACCATTCCAGGCCTCAGTTCCTTAATATGTAAGCTGGAGATAATCTCTGCCGACCTCTCAGGTTGTGGGGTGGACCTAACTGCATCGCTCAGTGCTGTGCTGTGCATTCCTGGGAACGTCCCTGAGGTTAGGGCTCTCGGCAAGGAAGGCAGCCACAAGGGCGGCCCGGGTGCTCTTTGGAAATTCTGGATGGGGAGACCTGAGGCCCGGCCTGGCTTTTCCACCCTCTCACCTTCACAAGCCGCTCCATCCTTTCAGCTTCAGTGTCCTCCTCTGTACCATGAAGTTGGAGTAAATTCAGAACCTCTTCTGGCTGTAAATGGTTTGAGCCCACTGTCAACTGGAAGACTCAAGTAGAGGCTGTAACGTCTAAACACCCAAACGGCAAGGAGCCTTTCTTCCCAACCACCCAGCTGGATTGGTGGGGCAGTTCTGTGGTTCCGGGCACTGACGACCAACCTGTCCCGCCGCCGCGAGCCTCAGATTGCTTCAGGGCGGCCCTGACACCGGCGCCCTGCCCCGCTCGTGCCTCCTTGCCTGGCCGGGATGCGGAGTCGGCAGAAAGTGCACGCGCTCTGCGTGGCGGCCGCCAGCCCCGCGCCGGCGCGCCCGGCTCGCCGCAGCCAATCGGCGCGCGCACCGCGGGTGACCTCCCCCGGGCCCGGAATAAATCGTCAAGTTGCCCCGCCGCGGGTCTCAGTCTTCTGGGCTAATTAGCGGAGCGGGTCATGAGCAGCGCGGAGGGTCGGGCCGTTTTGTGGGCCGGGGAGGGGCGCGGGAGGGCGGCGCGCTTCTCGGGGTCCGAGGCCTCCCCGCGCCGCGGGTAGACGGCTGGCGCGGCCGCCGCCCGGAGCCGCTGTCTGGCCCGCTTCCCGGGGCGCGGCGACCTCGGCCGCTCGGTGCCCGCACCCCGGAGAGGAGGCTTAGGCTGGCCCGGCGGGGACGCCGCGCGGCCGCCATCCTCTTCCCTCGGACCGTCGACTCGGCTCTCCCGCGGCCAAGATGCAGCAGATGCTGAACGTGCCGCCTGCCTGTAGACCTCAGATGCGCCTTTCCCGGAGGTTCTGAACTTCTGGAAATCCCGAGACCGCGTCGTGGGTTTTGTTTTTGTCTTCGGCTCGACTTTGGCTTTGATATTCTCTGGCTACCTGGATACGTCTTTGCTTTGTGGGTAAGTCTCCCGTGGATCGCAGCACCAGTAACCAACCGCAGGGAGAATCCGCCTTTAAAATCCCCAGCCTGGAGGCGCCTCGGGCTGGAGAAGAGGACCCCACTCCTGACCACGTAAGGGCTCTCTGATTCCACCTTTCCTCTGATGGGGAGAAATATCATTTCATGGCAGAATTTTAAGCACATTGTCTGATAGGATTGGCAATCACTAACCAGGAAAATGAGTAGCAATTAGGAGTTCAGTGATAAACGGAAGTCTGTTGTCCTAATTGAGTGGAATTACTGACGGGTAATGGCAACATTGAATTCTTCAGTTTAATTAAGAGTTTATATAATTATAGTGCACTTTTTATTTCTTGGGGGAGCCATGGGGTAGGAATTAAATAACCAGTGTGATGGGTAAGAAACCCATTTAATGGATAAGTAACCGGTGCGTTGAAATAAACGTGGGTGCTTGCTCAAGTAATGGGAACTTAAATGAAGTCCTAATACAGGCATGTGCTAGCTTGGACCAAGCAGGACTTTCTTTCAGCTGCTAATTCCCGTCTGATACAAATCCGTGTGGCTTAGAAATTATTAGCTCATCTCTGACACCGGCATCGGCTGTTACAAAGACAGCAAAGCTCAGCGCCCCCCCGCAGTGGGATTAGCCCCCATCTGTGCTTTCTGGAACTGTGTTTTCCACATTCCCCAAGAATGAAGTGAGAGGGTCATTTGAGGGTATTCTGCTGTCTGGGGTTTCTGTATCAAAAATCTCGTGATTGCACTGTTCAGCCGTAATTGTTGATAGCTGAAGGGGCTGGCAAGCCCCACTGAAGTCATGCAGCCTCAAAGCGGAGCGAGGGTGTAGGTGTGGAATTTGTTTGAGCGCTGATCTGTAATTATAAAGATGTGATTTTCCTCTTTGGTGGTGTATTGTTTCCTTTACTATTATGTTCTCATGAAATTGTTCCCCTCGTGGGAAGCAGTGAAACTGGAGAGAAATCCCTCCTCAGAGGGTAATTTTCTTGTTTTTGTTTTTGTTTTTGGTGTAGGTTTCTCAGAATCCTTTTAAGCCTGCCTTGGGATGAGTGTGTTTATTTCTGTAAGAAGCTCCAGCAGATTTGGAAATCACTAGGTTTCGAGTGTACTGGGAAATAATTAGCACCTCAAATAATAATATTTATTTATACCTTGGCTGCAGCATCTTGCTTACATAAGGTCTAGATTTTTCAACAGGATGAGCAGGGACTACCTTCTCCAGAGAGCTCCCATATCACGAGTGGGCTCAGGGAGCACCATGAAACTTGTATTTCACTCCAGAAGAGACAGCAAATGGCAGGGATGGAGCAGTGCATCTTTAATGCTGCATGGGTTTTAAAGTTTGCAAGGCCTTTGGGAACTTACCCATAATTCCCTGCTGTTAACGAGAGAAAGTGGGGTTGGATGGATGTTTGCTGTGTATGTCTCCTGACCTCAGGCCTTCCAGGGTGCGCTGTAGGTGCCTGGGGACAGAGTGGGGAAGTGACACGAGGCCGTACTGGTGTTACTGTCCAGAATTTTAAGGACTTGTCTCCTCTGGTTTTTCCTCTGTCCCCCAGCCCTGTTTTGTCATACTGCCATGAAAGTCTTAACAAAACTGTCAAAAATACCTGCACCTGTTCTACCAGAACCATGGCCTCTGCATGCAGGCTTATTTTATTGGCTTGCTGCTCCTTTCTTATGTTCTACCCCAAGACACAGCACACTCCTGTACAGCAGACAGATTCTTGAACACACAACACGGATGGAAATTTGAGACTTGTAACATTCAAGGATGACATATTGCCATGTTTCCTAACTTTTCATAAGGGGTTGTGACTAAAGATCACAACTTCCTAACGTCCCTTTTTTTCCTAAGCTCTCACAGTTCCTTCACACACCTGCCTGTTAACTGTTTAAAAAGCTCCATGATGTAAGGAGGAGAGTCAAGGATGGCCGTTCTCTCTGAAATGCTGCCCTGGCTTAGCCAACCCCAGCATTCTCGTTCTGACTAGTGGGTGTTGGGTGCAGTGAAAGTTTCCTTCCATGGTAACATCTTTAAGATTTGGTTCCAAATTCCCTTTCTTCTTTTTATAATCTGTCACCTCTACATTTATCTAAAATCAGCCTGAACTGATAGAAAAACTGAGAGATAGGTTATGAAGCTCCCGGCAAGCCAGGAGCAGATTCCAAACTCTTAATGAAATGATCCGACTTAGGAACAAGACACAGACTGGCCTGTAGTCTCTTAGAATCCATTGTTCGTCTGAGGGCAGGAGCACTGGGAAAGATGGCAGTCACAAGCCCTGTCTCCGCACGTTTTTCATCCTCCTTCCCACTCAGTCTTGGGTCCCCTGGATAGGCCGTGTCGTGGGTATCAGTCACCACTTGTCTGCTGGTTGCACACTGCAGTTTACCAGCCTCTGCCCAAGCGATGCCTCGCAGCCATAGTATAACAATAGCGCATAGAGGAATGTAACGCTCCCGTGGGTCTGGGCCCCGGCCCAAGGGGATTAGCTACTGGAGGTACCTGAAAGGCATTGTTGAAACACACTCACCTGTAACGCGGTTCCTTGGCCTGGATCTGAAGGGCAGGGTAATGTCGGTGTCCTTTTGTTACCTCTGAAGGGACACGTGCTTTTCCATGTAACGCCCGACCTGCTGGCTCATAGTCACCCCGTTGTGGCATCAGGAGAGTGCTCCGAGGTCATGTAGGCCCTGGCATTGGCATCTCCTAGGGAGCTTGTCAGAAATGCTGAGCCTCACATCTGCCCCCTGATTCTTCAGATCAGAATCTGCATGTTAACAAGATCCCCAGGTGATCTGTACGCGTTTTGACAGGTTGGCTTCTGCCCTGACGCAGTCTGGCGTTTAACAGGCAGGATATTTACGCAGGCGTGCCCTAAGGATTAGCACCGGTGGAGGGACGCAGCAGGGCAGGAATGGCGGGTGGAGGGAGAGGTCGAGCTGTGGTTTAGGCCCAGGGTCAGGCTTCCCTGACCACATGGGAGGCTCCGGAGCCGGATCGGCCTTCAGATTTGTCCCATGTCGGGCAGCGGTGGCCCGGCCTTTTATACGCCCTGCTGGCAGCACTCCTGGCAGCTGGGCAGCAAGTCCTTCATCGGACAGTGCCCACCACGCACACTGGAGTTGGGAGAAGCACTGCTCTAGGCTGGGGGCTCTCAGACCACCAGGCCCTTCAGCACGGGGGTTGGGCTAGAGATGCAGAGAGCACCCCAGGCCTGTGGGAGCGGAAGCTGTAGCGGTGGCACCCAGCAACCTGTGTCTAAGCCAGTCCTCCGGGCACAGCTGCAAGCTCAGGTTTGAGAACCGCCCTCCTAAGGCAGCCTTTTATGGTTTGTTTTGTTTTTTCGTAACAGCTCTAGTGAGAGAAGATTCACATTCTATCTCAATAAAATTCCCCAATTTCAAAGTGTACAGGTCAGTAATTTCTGGAGTATTCAGAAGGTTGTGCGACCATCACCTCTAATTCCAGAACAGTCTCATAACGCCAAAATGAAACCCCCTACCCATTAGCACCGGCTCTCCACACCCCTCTCCCAAGTCTGGGAGCCACTAATCTATTTTCTGTCTCTGTGGAAGTGCCTGTTCTGGACATTTCATAGAAATGGAGCCACGCAACATGTGACCTTTTGTGTCTGTTTTCTTTCACTTAGCATAGCGTTTTCAAGGCCTGTTCATGTTGTAGCATGAATCAGTACTTCGTCTTCTTAAATAGATAAATGACGTTGCATTGTATGGGTAGACCACATTTTATTTATCAGTTGACAAACATTTGTACTGTCTCCGTTTTTTTTGGCTCTTATGAGTAACGCTACTATGAACATTCAGGTACAGGTTTTTGTGTGGACGTATTTTTCAGTTCTCTTTAGTATCAACAAATACCTAGGAGTAGAATTGCTGGGTTGTTATGGTAAATCTACGTTTAACTTCTTGAGGAACTTCCTGTCTGTTTTCCAAAGTGGCTTGACCACTTTGCATTACCCCCATCAGAGTCCCAATTTCTCCATAACCTCTCCAACATTTGTTATTGTCTGTCTTTTTATTATGACCTTCCTGGTGGGTGTGAAGGGGTATCTCACGGTGGTTTTAATTTGCATTTCCTGATGGTTCATGATGTTGAGCATCTTCTTCATGTGCATGTTGGCTCTGTTTATATCTGCTTTGGAGATATTTCTATCCAGATCCTTTGTAGGAGAGACCTTTAGTCCTTGAGGAATCCCTCAGGATGTCTGCTGTGCATCTAGACCTGGGCAGTTGCTTTAGGATTTATAAAAGGAAGCCTAGGACGTGGCCTTTAACCAGGGGAAAGTTCCCAGTAGGCGTGGGACAGTGAAAGAAGAGGACAAGAGAGCCCACTGTCAAGGGCCCACCTAAAGAGATTCACGTTGTTTTACAATTCGTGTTACAGAAGGACGTTGCATGGGTGGCTGGGATAGAGTGAGTTAGGGTTGTGGAAAGGTTTTGTGGAGGTCAGAGGCTGCTTAGAAGACAGGAAGTGTTGAGAGGGCAAGGAAAGCAAAGAGGAGAAGGGAAGTCCTCAGTGGGCCTTCCCTACACACTCTTGTTTTATGGGTTACCCATCCCTGTAAGAGGGGAACTCAGAAGCCCGGGATTTCTGGGAATTCCCTGGTGGTCCAATGGTTAGGACTCCGTGCTTCCCCTGCAGAGGACATGGGTTCGATCCCTGATCGGGGAACTAAGGTCCCACCTGCTGCGACATGGCCTAAATAAATAAATAAAAAGTAAACAGCTTGTCACCTCTTTCAAAAAGGAAGAAGCCCGGGATTTCTTTCAAGAGTGTGCTCCCTCCTGGCCCTAGAAAGATGAAGTGATTCTTCTGTTTCCTCATCTGGAAAAAGAGCACTTGCCTCACTGTTTATCAGTGGTTGTAAAGGTGTTTATGATACTCTGTGAGTGCTGGAGAGTGTCATTCACTCTAGGTCACAGGTAGTTAAAAAGTTTGCAGGTGTCCCTGAATAGCCTCTGATTCCCCATTAGCAGATCCTGTGGTGGCAGTGCCAGGTGGCTCCCAACCCCCCAGGGCAGGTGCCTCTCTCGGGGCACCTGAGACTACAAGGCGAGTCCTCAGGGCTTCCAGGCAGTCTCTCTTTACCCTTGCACCATAGCTTGAATATGGAATATTGGAGCAAGAGGATTTCAGAGCAGAGGCGCTTAAAGCAAAACCTTGGTCACGCAAGGGCCTCTGCACCTATGATGACAAGCCCAGCGGCGTTACACTTGTGCCAGGCCATCTAACGTACAGAGTGCCCGCTCAGACTTGCAGGGGAGGAAACCCAAGCTCTAAGTGATGACTTGGTTAGTGTCACAGATTAGATGATGGTATGACCAGGACTTGACCCCCGGTCCATCGGACGCCTAGCCCAGTGTTCTTACCTGAAAGCTTTACTTTGCAGCTCGCTAAGGATTAACGATGGGATGTTTTGCTTCTTGTTCTACAAGTGGATCCTCTCCCAGGAGGATCAGGGTGTCACGACAGCACGCATTCGTGTTTGTTTAGTGTTGGCACCGTGTGTGTGTAGTAATATGTTTCAAACGCGCTTGAGGTCACCCTTGGTCTCATGGAAGAAGGTGTTTCAAAAGTGTGCAGAGAGATTAAAGCATTAGGATGTTTCCTGAATGCACTTCAGTTCTCAGTTTTTCCCAGGAGCCCTTTGCTGGCTGGGTAGTAATTAGAGTCACTGCTTCTTGAACTCAGTCAACAAAGAACCCTGGCACTGGGAGTTCCGTGTGGGTCGGGATGTTTGTGTACTGGGTAGCCCACACGTGGCATCACAACTTTGTCATTTGTCCCCAGTTGAGCCCTCTCAAATGTGCCTTGTTTTATTTTTTTTTGAATTTTATTTTTTTTTAATACAGCAGGTTCTTATTCGTTATCTATTTTATACATATTCATGTATATATGTCAATCCCAATCTCCCAATTCATTCCCCGCCCGGCTTTCCACCCTTGGTGTCCATACGTTTGTTCTCTACATCTGTGTCTCTATTTCTGCCTTGCAAACGGGTTCATCTGTACCATTTTTCTAGATCCCGCATATATGCGTTAATACACGATATCAAATGTGCCTTGTTTTAGAAAAGGATGTATCCACAAAAAGTCACATGACATGCAGGTTTGAGTCGTCTGTACCCTAGTTTAAATTCACAAATGATGTGTGCTCAGAAAAAGCGAATCCTCTGATAAAGCAAAGACCTGTGTCATGAAACCTCTTATTCTACCTCTAAGCACTCATCTGTCAATCAGAAATTTTACATACTTCTTTCTTTAAAGCTGGTTATATCTGTATAGAATATTTCTACACACTTTTCTGTTTCTTTTGTCTTTGAAGAACAGAAAGTGCAAAAGCTCTTTGGGATCATAGACACGGATTAGAGTAGAAGGATGGGCAAAAGTGGCATTTCACCCCATTTTCCCATTTTCTTTCCTTTTTTTTTTTTGATGCCAAGCAGGCAGGAGAGATGAGATCTGCAAATTCCTTAATATAAAACTCTAAGAGTTTTGCAGTGAAAATGTCTTCACCTGTATTCTTCCCAGCGTCTGTGTGCCACACGCCCAGTCACCTTCGGTTGGTTATCCCGATTAATTAAGCTCTGGACAGGGCCACACCTTTGAAGAGGCTGGTCAGCCAATTCACACACCAGGGGAAAGGCTTCAGTCTAGAAAACGGCCCCAGTGAACGCTCGTGCAGCATCTCTGGGGTTGGGCGCTTGGCCCCTGTGACGTGCTCTCCTGCACCCTCTTCCCTGGTCTTAGAGATGCCAAGTCATTGGTTTGGGGGCAGGTGCATCAGAGAACGAAACCACTGTCACTGTGAAAAATTATTCAGTAATCTCTACCAGAGCCTTCCAGATAACACGCAGATAAGGCCCTGGGCCTCTAGGAGGAACCTGCAAATGTGAGTTCTCCTGCCAATAAAAGAAAAAGGAAGGAGCAAGAGATAAAACATTTTATTGTAGGGAGATGATTTTGCCAGTAGTTAAATGGCTTCTTTCTTCTCTTAATGAAGAAATATGCACTAATGGCCCTCAGCCCTGCCCCTGTGCCACTGAAGCAGAGATAGTAATATTTAATATTTATCGAGGACTAGTAGGCAGGTGCTTTAGCACAAAAACCCTGCGGGACAGGCCTATATGATGACATGAAAGCTTGGCAAGGTTATTTTGTCCAGGTTTGAAACTGGGCCTCCTGGCACAGTGGTTTCAAACGTACCTGCCCCACGTTAGGAAGTTACTGTTAGATGGTGAAGGTGTGTTTCCTAGAACTCACCGAAACCCTTACAAACCAATAAGTATGTAATTATTGGTTGAACCTGTTGGGGTCATTTTAGATGGTGTCCCCCACGGGATGACATTTATCACTTAACCTTCTTTTTTTTTTTTTTTTTTTTTTTTGCCGTACGCGGGCCTCTCACTGTTGTGGCCTCTCCCGCTGCGGAGCACAGGCTCCGGACACGCAGGCTCAGCGGCCACGGCTCACAGGCCCAGCCACTCCGCGGCATGTGGGATCTTCCCGGACCGGGGCACGAACCCGCGTCCCCTGCATTGGCAGGCGGACTCGCAACCACTGCGCCACCAGGGAAGCCCTCTGATTCTTAAAAGAAAAATTATATTTGTAGCCTGTGAGTAATCATGTTTGTGACATACTTGGTTCTTAGCTTTGAAGTTTCATTCATGCGTTCAGTCAGCAAACCTTTACTGAGCGCCTTCTATGTGCAGGCAGTGTGTTAGGGCCTGGTGAAGAAAATAGACCCCGTCTCTACGCTCACGAAGCTTCTGTGACGTAGTGCGAGGTACATAAGGTTTTTGGAACCTTCAGCTACTTTCATAATCTTTGTTGGGCGGTTTATCATTGATGTATCCTCATATTGATACATGTATACTTGTCATTCTTGGTGAGGTGTAGGGGCCCATCTGTCATTGGCCTCCTTTTTTTTTCTTAATTTATTTTATTTTATTTATTTTATTTTTGGCTGCATTGGGTCTTCGTTGCTGCATGTGGGCTTTCTCTTCATTGTGGTGTGCAGGCTTCTCATTGCGGTGGCTTCCCTTATGGGAGCACGGGCTCTAGGCGCACGGGCTCAGTAGTTGTGGCTCGCGGGCTGTAGAGCGCGGGCTCAGTAGTTGCGGCGCACAGGCTTAGCTGCTCTGTGGCATGTGGGATCTTCCCGGACCAGGGCTCTAATCCGTGTCCCCTGCATTGGCAGGCGGATTCTTAACCACTGCGCCACCAGAGAAGCCTTCTTAAAGCAAGGAAGTGCTGCCCTCAGCCCTCTGCTGGGAGGCAGAGGGGGTTCCCGGGATTAGAGTCCCTTAGGAGCTGCATGGTATTTGCCACCTGCCAGAAGACCAGGAGTGTAGTCATCGATTCTTCAGTGCTGGCGGGCATGCTGTCTTTTAAAAATATGTATTTCTCTGGGTTGGCATGTGTGATCAGTTGAGTCCTCTGGGCAAAATCCATTGACAGAAAGCCTTTGGAGGAAACAAACCTGGTGGAGTTGTCTGGTATGGAGGATTTGGAGCAGGGAGGTAGAACGCAGTGAGCTGCCAGGTGCTGGAAAAGCCAAGTCTAGACAAGACGCAGGACAGATCAAGGTAGACATGATGTGAAAGGAAGAATCTGGGGCACTGTGGGAGATGAAGCCCTGGAAATGATGAGTGTTGGATGATTGTCAGCCACGAGCACAATTACCAGGCTTCCTTGGTGCTGTGCAGTTCCCAGGCCGTCTCCTCTGGGCCTCGACTGCAGTCTGGACGCAGCAGTGGCGTACTACCCCACCAGAGAGGTGGAGGTGAACTTGACGTATGGTATCAAGCTTATGTGAAGATGTATACAATTGTTCTTTTACAAGATCTGTTAATTCCTTCACCAGATATTTATATTTGCGGGGGGGAGGAAGTATCTAAAGGAGAGTTGCTTATGCATTATAGAAATAAATTTGTAGGAGGCCTTCTGCTGTCTGTGTTCACTTAAAGTTAGCTAATCACTTCTAGGAAGAAACTCCACACGTGAAATGTTAATGGTCAGTGTGTTATGCTAAGAAATGAAAAACCTTTTTTATACATTCTTTTTTAAAATAATTCTATTCATTATGGTTTATCATAGGATATAGAATATAGTTCTCTGTGCTGTACAGTAGGACCTTGTTGTTTATCCATTCTCTATATAGAAAAACCCTTATTTTTACGAATAGTTACATAACATGACTTTCCCTGAAGACTTGAGTAAGCACATCTGTGTCCCCAGCATAGCTTTCGAGGATGCCTAGCTCATCAAACCCTTGCCAACTCTGAGCTCTTTCTGTTTTATTAGTTATTCTGTGACAATTTGACAGACAAAAGCTAGTGTCCTGTTATTTTATCTGGGAGGTTTTAAAATGCTGATTCCCAGAGTGTGGAAATGATTCTCTGAGTCTATGCTGTCTTTTCGAGAAGAACACACTTCATTTTCTAGTTCCTTACTGGGATAACTCTTTCAGAGAGGACCCCCCACTTGTGAAAATTAAAGGTCATCAAGAAGCAGCCCCAGGGGCTTCCCTGGTGGCACAGTGGTTGAGAGTCCGCCTGCCGATGCAGGGGACACAGGTTCGTGCCCCGGTCCGGGAAGATGCCGCAGAGCGGCTGAGCCTGTGAGCCATGGCCGCTGAGCCTGTGCGTCCGGAGCCTGTGCTCCACAACAGGAGAGGCCACAACAGTGAGAGGCCCACGTACTGCAAAAAAAAAAAAAAAAAAAAGCAGCCCCAGATGGGATACCCTGAGGAAAGGAAGAAGTGTCTTAGAGCATCCCTGCTCCACACCACAGGTTGTGTGTGGGCTTGGGGAACTCTGGTGTGGGTCCCCATGATAACTAGACAGTTCCCTGGTACATTGCTTAGTGGAAAAGTAAGTGTGCCAAAGGATGCTTGTTGCCTTCTGGTATGCATTCTCCCCTTCCTCCTCCTTAATAAAACTATTGATTTTTAATTGGACAAATAGGCCAACAAAATAGAATAAAGACTACCCTTCACGGCCTCCCTTGCAGCAAGGTGCTGCCCTAGAACTAAGTTCTGGCTAATTAAGTGCTGGTATTAATGAATTAGTGAAGCGCTGCTTGTAGAGAGTGTCCTTAAAGGGCTAGGAGCATGCCCATCTGGAATGTGGACATAACAGTTGGGGCCGCAGCCATCGTCATGGGCCATGACGTGGTTTTGGGAATGGAAGGCAATAAAGGCAGAAACATCAGTGTATGTAGGAAGACCTGATACCCCTGGTATTATGGAGTGCCATTCCAGCCCTAGTCTGCCTACCGTGGGCCTTTGACTTTGAGAGAGAGAACTCTTGTTTAAACCACTTATTTTACGTTGTCTGTCACTTGTAGCCAAAGGTAATCCTTACCGACCCAGCGGGGAAATGGCCTTAAAAGGAGCTCTCATTGCCCATCCTAAGTTTCTAACATTTGGAAGTCATTTCTTATAGCCAGTCTTTTTGTTACAGTTACACAGTCACAATGGATAACTGTCTGTGTTTAGCTGGAGTGTGGAAAGGTACTAGAAGGACAGAGGAATAAAAAGCTCATACTCACCGGCTAGAATGTGCTCTAACCAGCATTTACCAAAATGCCACTCACAGCCTTGTGCATAATAAAATAATTACTAATTAGTTTGTCATGTGGGCAGCCAAACCATACTTGTATAGTGACTTCTGTGATGTCCTGAGAGTCACATTCATTAAAGCAGTGGTATTTTCTACAAAGGGACCCTTACAAATGGGCTTTCTTTCAGCGTTTCCCAAAATATACAGATAATAAATTGGAAACTCTCCGGGGTATGTGTGTAAGTATACATATACATATGTATGTAATGGTTGTTATGCTTAAAGTAGCAGAAGATGTCTGTTCCTGACTGTTACGAGGGGGGCAGGTGACCCCAGGTTATTAGATGCTGACGTTTGTAGTTTGGGGGGAATGGGAAAAGCACCCCAGGCTTCTTAATTCTACACAGAGTTAGAAACATCTCAGCATCAGAATCGACTATGCAGTTGTTTAATCATCATTTCTTTAGTTGTTACAAAATATTGGACAGCATCTCCAAGGTGCCCCTGTAAAGAGAGCCGCTCGCTGCATCTGACGTCTGGAGCGGTGGTTGCTCAGGCCCGTGGTCCAGGAAGAGGCACAGTCAGCCTTTTCCCCAGCAAAATGGGATTCTAGACATAGAAATCAGCTCTTTTAACAGTCTTCGAATCAGAGCATTTTCACCATTGGATGTGACTTGTGGAGGTGATCTGGTCTTGCCCTTTAAGTTGGGGAAACTCAGGCCCAGGAAATCTAACAAGACCTTCCCAAGGTCACATGGGCCCGGGCAGCCCAGGCTGGAACCCAGACCACAGAGTTCCCTACCGGTTGTTCTTGTCATCACACAACATGGCCTTCCATTTTAAGGACTAGCAAATAATCAAGTTTGGCAATGTACCCACCTTCATTTTTGTTTGAGAGGTTAAAACAAACAAAATGAAATGGTGTCATAAATAAGTCCCTTCTAAGCAGGTCAGGATTTATTTCTTCTTCCCTATCTCGTTTTATACATACATATATATATGTATATGTATGTATTTGTGTGTGTGTATATATATGTATATATTTGTGTGTGTGTATACATATATGTATATATTTTTATTTTATTTTATTTTATTTTATTTTTTAACAGAGGGTATATCCCCAAGACTAAGAACTAAAGGAACAGATTGCTTGGCCCCTCATGACTCTGCCCTGGTGGTGGATCATTAATGGTGTAGAAAATGAGGGCCGTGTTAGGCAGTCCTGGGTGGGGTACGTGCCTCTTTAAGAGATTTATGTGGAGGCCTGAGCCGGGGAGACGGCGCAGTGGTACATCATCATGCAGGCGACATCAGAGACTTTCCTCTTCGCTTGGGTGCATTATCATAAAGAGTGATTTAGACTGGAGCTGATTGATGCAAATGGCCCTATGTTCTTTCCTATCATTAGCGGCCTCTTTCAGTGGCCAGAGGCAGTGATTAAAGCTGTCATTTGGAGCTGCTCATTAAAGACAAGCCCCAGAATAGCAAGAGGAAAAGAGGTTGGAGAGGCATATATATACATATATATGTGCGTATGTATGTATATGTGCGTGCATGTATTTTTTTCTTCTGCCTTAAGTGTGCGTCATCCCTTTCCAGATTGAACCACTGAAATCAAGGCTGTAGAGACATTTCCACCAAGAATATAGAATGCTCTTTTGCAAGTTATATTAGATTTTAGGGAGTGTCACAGTAGATTCTGATGACAGCTTGCCTACATATTATGAAAGGAGTTGAGGAGGGTATTGTGTTAGGTGTGTTTTGTTAGAGATGGACCCTGGTGAGAACTCATTAAGTCTCCCTCCTCCCAGGCTGGGGACTTCAGAGGCGGGCCACAGGAGAGCGGAGGGGAGGGCTGCCGAGGGTGGTTTGCCTCGATAAGTCCCATTGTGACAGTGGTGACCCCAGGGATGGAGAGGAGGGGACAGCAGAGAGGGACTCTCTGCTGAGCCCAGAGGATGGAGATGCCTGGGTGTCAATCACAGAAGGGTGGGCACCAGCAGACCCCCAAACAGGAGGGGAAGGGAAGGGAGGGAACAAAGCAGAGATCCATGTGTGCAAGAAGAGAGGTTGATCTCGAGGAGGGGTCCTGTCCGGGCAACGCGGCTGCTTCATCACCCTTGTAGGAAAACTGGCCTTGGTTGGGCACCTGCCTGCGGTTCCATAAACGTGCATTCACATCCAGGGACGTGCTGGTTTTAGGTTGGTGTCCAAAGGGCACTGACAGGTGACAAAAATTCCTCAAAGGCTTTTTGCCCGGGCTCCAAATGAGCGACGTTATACCTACAACGACGGCTGGGATGGCGGGTGGCGGGCTGAATACGGGAAATGGGACTGTGGTCGTGAAACTAGGCAAGGGGCCACCTTTGATGATCGAAATAAACCAGTTTTGGGTCAGAGACGCAACTGGCCGGAGAGGCCTGCACACCCGCCCTGGCCAGTTGACGATTTACTGCCGAAATCCCACCAAACTTGTGCAGAAGCTAGTCTGCAGCGCTCCTCAGAAATCCCTCTGGGAGAAAAAAAAAAGAAATTGTCAAGTTAATTTCTCAGTCTAATGAACTGGTCTTATACATAAAAATTTAAATCACTGTTTTCTGTTTTTCGTTCGTGAAAGTGGAGGCCAGCATCAGTTCTGCCACCGCACCACAGTCTCCATGACAACTCCACAGCAGTGGCGGCTCATGTAACTTCACAGTCACAGGCCCTTGAAATGAAGCAGAGGAAAGTTTGACTTTCTCTTCTGTCATTAGTGGACTCCAGGGGCCCCTGTGGTGGGGCTCAGTGGAGGCGTAGGGGCTTCTTTTTGGTGTGGACAGAGGAGAGTAGGGACGGGCTGAAACTCTCCCCCAGGCGCCAGGCAAGGATTGGACCGGGCTACAGAGAGCGCTGCCTTGTCAGGTTCCGAGCCAGCCGTTGGCTTCGAAGGTATGGCCTTTGTCCTCCTCTCTGCTGTGCGCCCCCCTGGCGTTGGCCTCCTTAGCCTGGCTCTGGCGCATCAGGCCCTATTAGTACCGACGCTGGCTGTGATGTTCCTCTCCTCGGGGAGCCGGCAGCAGAACTGAACAAAGTCCCTGGTAATCTGTGCTTAACAGCCTCCCCCCTGGGGAGGAAGCCCAGCCAGCTGGCGCTCTTGTGCTGAGCACACTCGCTTCCCCTGGCAGCCTGACGACCTGGCTGGGGCCCAGAGGCCAGCCGGCTGCGGGGCCGGCCCACATCGGCACCCCAGGCCACCCAGCCCTGGGTCACATGCATTGGACACTGGCTGAACTCACAGCTCAGACATGGCAGCTCATCCGCCTGGGCATTTCCAGGCCGCCCATGCGGCTCTCTAGAAATAAAACACATGAGTGCTGGATAAGGAACCGCTGGCTGGCTGGCTACGCTGGGGATTCCTACAGAACCGTTTCCCCTTGTCTGTTTTCCCAGGCTCTAGGTCAGTGACACAAGGAAGTGTCCTCTGAGTTCAGTCCCCTCTAGCTGGAAAGCTGTATGTCTGCCTTGGTGGGTGGTGGATGGCAGGGATGACGGAGCATGGAGTAGGGAGACATGGGGATCTTGGATGTATGCATACGTGTTAGAAAATAAATACCTGGAGGGGAAGAAGTGAACGTGCAGTAACCTCTTTGGATCTCAGACTTGTTGGGTTTCCTACCCAAGCACACCTTCCCAGCACATTCATTGCTTGATCTAACTCTGCTTGGAGTCAGAATTCCCTCACTTGAACCAGAATCCTACAGCAAGAGAGCCGGGCCCTGAGGGCCCCCTTGGGGAAGCAGCTCCTTCAGTCACTGCCCTGCTCACAGCAGTGCACAAAGACTCTAGAGTTTTCTCTAGAAACTCTAGATATGGCTTAGGACTCTTTAGGATTTTCCTGCCCAGCCTACAGGAAATACGCCCTGCAAGGTTTGTGGCTCTTTTAGGAGGAACATGTGAAAAGCATCTATTTGACTTAGGAGCTGTCCAGACACTAACGTGTGTGCCCCCCAGTTGGCATAGACAGAGGTCAGCTAGGCTGTTTTAACCAAGTGTACGGCTGTCCTGATAAGAGATTGGGGACAAGGCCAAAAGGCAGTGTGTTCCGTTCTTAAAGTTTTATTTTACCAGACGGTATCCAATGGAGGGATTTCTCCAGGAAGAAAAAGAAAAAAAGACGTGAATGAAATGGTTTCTGTGCGTTTTCTTCAGACTTTTCCCTATTCTGTTCATGTGAGTCCACTGAGAAGTGATGCAAACAACAGTAGTGATAACGGCTAACCTTCAGCAGGCACGTTCTGTGTGCCGGATGCTGTGCTGAGCTCTTGACACGGTGTCTTAGGTCATCAGAAGACAGTGCAGGGTTGGAGGTAGTAGCCTCAGCCCCAGGCAGGTGAGGACACTGGGCTCAGAGCCTTCTCAGCATCACGTAGCTACCACGTGGAGGACCCAGGGACTGAACCCAGGTGCTGGCCTGAAGATCATGCTCTTACCCATGACTGATCAGTGAGGTACCATTTGGCTCTAATAGCTGATGGGGCTGGCGTGGCTGCCCATGGGCACCATGTGGGCTAAGTGGAGGTATAGGGGACTGCAGCTCTAATCTTGCATTTATGGTGGGATGATCTGATGACTCGAAGCTCCACAAGGGTAGGGTCATGTCTGCTTTTGCATCCCATCAGGTCCCCAGTGTCTGATATGGTGCCCTGCACACTGATGTGCTGAATACATAGTTGCCCCCGTGAAAAAGTGAACGAGTAAGCGGTCAAGGTTAAAACTGCAAGTCTTGAAGTAAACATGCTTTCCGAATCCAAAGATATTTTCCTCAAAATAGGGTGTAAGTGAATTTGTTTTTGAGATTGGAGAAACTTAAGCATGTTCTTAGGTTGAGCAGTAGGAATTATTGGAGAGGGAATAGGAGATTATTGATGGAACAAGGTCCCCTGAGGAGGTCTTAAGGGACAGGGTTAAGGACAGAGGAGAATTTTTATTAGCAGGAGGATACTTCTTCCTTAGAGACCAGAGATGAAGAGGGGGGAAAAAAGGATCCCGTCAGTAGTCCTGGCCTTTGTATTGCTTAGGAGTGCATTCAGCTGCACCTAATAGCCAGCTTGACTAGCAGCATCTGAAACAATTAAGGATTTATTTTTCTCACCTGTTTGTGAAAAAGCCACAGATAGGCTGATGCTGTCATTGGTTCCATGGCTCAGCAGTAAGGACCAATACCTTCAAGACTTTCTCGGCCTTTCCCTCATAGCCTCACTCTGGCTGTTGCAACTCCTGGCATCACATCTGCATTCCAGGAAAAGAAGAGTCCTTGTTATCCTTTTTTTTTTTTTAATCTGCAAAGCAGGAGCATCCTTGACAACTTCTGCTTCCATCTCTCTCGTTATGAAATCTACTTTTGCCAAAATTTATGTCCTGTTCTTTCCTTTCTCCTGTCTCCACACCTACCTGCAGAGGAAATTTAACCGTTACACGTAACACAGACGATTTTCCTCAGTAAAAGCAGCTACTTGTGCCCAGTATCTCCATTTAAAATGCTTGTCTTTCTGCTTCAGATCTCCAGAAAATTTATTCCCTCTAACACTTAACTTGGAAAATGGCAAAACAAACTGAAGCCAAAATAACTCCGCCTAAGAGTTGTGAAGAACCTTCAAAGGAAGCCCTGAGATAAATGACTTTGCATCCTTTCTTCCCTCTGAGAGGAGCCCTTTAACACCTGCCAACATGCTCATTACCAGTTACAGTTACATCCTTACTGGTTGAGAGAACAAGGCATTAACTTAGTCTAGCGGTGACCGGGACTGGGCCCAGGGGACCTCAGGAGAAGCCAGGCGGTTGCCCTGGGTTTTGCTACCTCTCTGGGCAAACCACCTTGCCTGGGGGGCGGGGGAGGGGCGGGCTGTAAAGGGAGAAAGCCTGGCAGGTCTCAGAGGACCCTCTCAGCTCCTAACTTCCTCTCCAACCTTCCGCTATTGCAGCGGCCCTGAGGGATCGCAGAGGTGGCCCTGGCCCGGCTCCAGCAGCGTCTCCCTGGAGGGGTCAGCCTCCCGGGTTGTACCGAGTGTCTCGGTTTGTTCCTTCGTTCTCCCCTGACCCTCATTAACCAAGAGGAGAAACCAATTCCAAAAAGGCTTATTTCCCCATATTGTCTGTTTCATATCCACAGAGCACACTGTGCCCTATTAAGAATTACACTGCGATCACTGAACTCATCTCATCCGTGCCAGGGGCCTTGTTCAAAACCTGCTTTCCCAGCAAAGCGGGGCCCGTGGATTAGTATCCCCCCATGCTCACTGGAGTGGTTCTCATCTATTTTTAATGCCTTTGGCAAGGGGCAGAGACAGGGAGAGAGAGAGCAAGAAGAAAAAAAAAGAAAAACACAAAAGAACAAGAGTGGAAGGAAGGCGCTGTAAGCGCAGCACTGCGTTTGTTAGAACAGCATCACTGCCTTTATCAGGATCACCGGAGGGAGAGCGGGGTTTGATCCTGTTCTCCGCTGGGAGCGGAAAAGGCTTTATTGTACCTTTTGTAACATCTCACAGATCAGAACAATGCGCCGTGTGTGTGTGTGCGTGTGTGTGTGTGTGTGTGCGTGCGTGTGTGTGTGTATGTGTGTGCGCGTGTGTGTGTGTACGTACACACCGTGTGTATGTGCCTAAGGACAGTCTTCTACTTGGGACACACCCTGTTTTCAAAGCACTGCCGATCAGCTGGACCCGAGGCTTTCTTCTAAAGGCCAGATACAGAAAACACCAGGCTCTCTATGGGTCTTCCTTTCTAGCGGACTTCTTTTTTTTTTTTTTTCCCTTGCTCTGACTTGGATCAGCGGGATTCACTCCTGTCAAACAAATTATAGCATCTATGAAATGGGGATATCGACATGTGTGACTTGATCTGTTTTAATGGGGACCCTGTGGGAGTTTCCTCCCTGCCCCACTGAGCTTTGTGTTTTTTCTGGAAAGGCAGACGGGGCGCCTGAGGATGCCGCGGGCTTTAACCCTTCGCCGACGGCACGTTGCCAGCCTCCCGTGTGCAGGCGGCTGCCTTTTTGTCCCCAGCCATTGTCTGGGGAGTGCATGCAGCCTGGCATCCACTTCACGCCTATTATCTCACAGGAGACAAGCTCACCCCAGGAGGAGGAAGAGAGAGCTGTGTTTTGAACCAGATCTTTTGATTTCCTAGCTCCCTTCTTCCCTCTAAAATAATTAGAAGTGCTGGTCAAGGTAAAAAAAAAAAAAAAAAAAAAAGGAAAAGCCAGGAAGGGAAAAAAAATAATAACGTGTAACCCTGGCATTTTGTTTTTAAGAGGTCATTGTCCTGGCTGCCATTCGACCCTGAGGAATAATCAGCATCTGAGCAGAGGCAGCAGGGCAGTTGGCGAGGGGGCAGGCTGTTTGGAGGCTCTGACCTCTGGCAAGCAGAAGAGGGAGTTCGCCTGTGTCTGTGTTTCAGAACTCTCCTATTTTATCGCTTTCTCCCCTCCCCTCTTTCTCGGACTCGGTTGCTCAGGGAGGAGCCTCCTGTGCTTCCTCAGACGTGGGCTCACCCCCAGGGCCCATTAGCCCTGTGGGGTAGTTGCATCCCAGCTGCAGAGCTGGAAGGAAGCAGTGGCACTGAAGACAGTGGCAGAGGCCCTCTGCACAGCACTGTCCCTGAGAGGTACCTGGCACCCTGCCCACCTCCCCGCGGGGTCCCCATCCGCTGCTCCCTTAGACGCGAGGGCCCGGGGCCGAGGGCAGGAGGCTGGCTGCCTCGGAGCCCCTCTTTCTCTCCTCTTCTCCCCTTCTCTGAGCACATGGCACTGATGCACCTCAATATGTGGAAGAGACACACTCCTGGGGACCTGCACGGAGATGGAACTGCCGGGGGTGGAATCCTGTATTCCCTAGATGTACACTGTTTAGATCAGTGCAGATGAAGCTGAATGCCTAACAATACCCCATCACTTACTGGTCCAGGAACCTGGGCTCACAGCCCTTCTGTAAAGTGAGACATCCTTTCACACAGCACATCCTCACCCCCGACTTCCCTGCTCAGGGAGCCCATTGCCTGAGAGCGCACCTTCTGTGGCCAAGGCCCTGGGCTCCTGCAGGGCGGGCCCCCTGGCTGCTTCCCTCTGATTGTCCTGAACCTTGACCCTCCGCACCCCCAGGTCAATGTGCTGTGATTTCATTAGGCTTTTCCACCGTTTTCATTCATTCCATTTCGGCCCGAGGCAGAGCTTCTGGGACCCAGTTGATAGCGCATCTGTCTTCAATTTTTCTTTAGGGAGAAGAACTCCACTGGGCTCCGTTCTCCCACGCGTTGCTTGCTAGCACTGCTTCGTGGCCTCTCTGTTGTGTTTTTATTCTTTGCGATTCATCCCTTCCAGCACTGGGCAAAGGGGCAGGGAGGGGAATGGTGAAGGCTTAGGACGTCCTGTCCACAGGGCAGCGTCTGCAGTGCCTGGGTGCCTGACGTCTGGGAGTTCTCCTCTCTCCCCCGTCTCAGGCGACTGGTCGTGCAAAGTGACCGCATCACGGAGGAGGTGTCTTGCCACCCGCACAGTTTCTAACTCGTCTTCTGAATGCTGAGCCCAGTTCTTTCCAAATTATACCCATCAATTTTCTCCTCACTTGCAGGCTTCGCTGGATTAACCCAAAGTGTAACCCAAAGTACAGCCCTTTCCTTCCTGAAATTACAGACACATTAGTTTTTCTAAGCTTCCCATCTCATGCCCGATTAGGTTTTCAGGAGTGGTGGGTAAGGGACTGCTCCTCACGTAGGGATATTAGGCTGAGAAACCCAGACCGACAAAAATGTTTAGCCCCAGTTCTGTTTAGACAGGTGCTTATGTCAGAATTGGATCCGAGCAAAAGCAAAGATTAAGGAAGGCCTGGCACAAACATGGCAGACATGGCGGACAGATTCGGACATTTGCTAAGTGTTGCATGATGCTGAGGCTGACTTGAGCGTAGCCTTTTTTTAAATATATATATATATATATATATTTTTAATTAATTTATTTTTGGCTGCATTGGGTCTTCATTGCTGTGGACAGGCTTTCTCTAGTTGCGGCGAGCAGGGGCTACTCTTTGTTGAGGTGCGCGGGCTTCTCATTGCGGTGGCTTCTCTTGTTGCAGAGCACAGCTCTAGGTGCGCGGGCGTCAGTAGTTGTGGCATGCGGGCTCAGTATTTGTGGCTCACGGGCTCTAGAGTGCAGGCTCAGTAGTTGTGGCGCACGGGCTTAGTTGCTCCACGGCATGTGGGATCCTCCTGGACCAGGGATCAAACCCATGTCCCCTGCATTGGCAGGCAGATTCCTAGCCACTGCTCCACCGGGGAAGCCCCTGAGCGTAGGCTTTTTAAAGACGTGTTTAGACCAAGTTCCTCAGGCCCACCTTGGAGCAGAGATGTCCAGGCAACTTCATTTTTCTGTGGTCTCTCACGAAATCCCTTTTCTCCAAGTTCTTTTTTTTTTTTCTCTCATTTTAAAGTATATTAAATGAGTTCTGACAGGTGTACATACTCATGAAATCACAGTCAAGACAAAATTTCTATCACCTCTAACAGTCCCCTGTAGCCTTGTGAAGTTCATTTGAATGCAAGTTTTTAGGTGGACTGTCGGAGCTCTTTTTAAGTTCATCTTTGACCTGCATCCCCCAGTGCCCCAAGTGGTGGCTGTAATCCTCTGTTCCTGAATTCTCACCCCGTCCTGCCCTGGGACCTGGGTTTGTTTGGGTTGATGCCCTGGGTGTCCGTCAAGTAGCACCTTCTTGCCGAGCAGAACGTGGTGTTAAGCCCCCTTCCATAGGCCCCGTCATCCCCATGGCTACAGCTCAGGCCCACAGTCCTGCTGCCCTCCTGCTAACTTCCAGCCTTCCTTGGAATCGAAACTCCCTCCAGTTCAATCACCAGGCTTCTCTTCCATAATCCCTTCGTTCACTCTTGCCAAGAATGTTCTTCAGTGATCCAAAGTTGTATTTGTCATTATACATGAGGCTAGAAAAAGGTTTGTAATTTTTTGCCCCTGAAATCAGCTTTAATGCATTATGACAAAACTTCACTCGTGTCTCTAAACATTTTATGTAACGGTTGTACTCTTCCAACATATGGAAAAATGGATCCAGAACTGTCGGCAGCTTTCGCGCATCTTTCATTGGCCTCTTTCTTCGTGGACTGAACTCAGCTAACGGCCAAACTTCCCCAGAATCGTTGGCCACTGATACTCTTATGAAGGCTGAATGTTACTACCACTGCAGGAGTGAGGGTGAGGCCAAAACGACATCCAGACATGTCAGCTCTTAATCGCGAGTGTTGAGAACAGAGATGTGTTTTATTCTAGACCATTAAGGTGGGAGTTCATTACCACGTTCGGGTGAACTCTGCGTGCCCTCCTGCCACAGCAGTTAGGAAGAGAGCTCGTGTGCTTGACGGGGGACCGTGGATTATGTGGGAATTAGGAGCGGCTTAGGGACGCGTTTGGGCCCCATAGTTACCCAACCCCAGGATGGCCCAACCCCAGGTTTGTCAAAACCTCAACTGTTGTGTTTGGCAGACCTTCTCCAAGATGTGTTTTGTCAATACTAAATGGTTTCATTTAGCAGACCAGTTTATTCAAGTGCCTGGGAGGAGTCTTTGGATTCTGATTTATCCTATAAGGCCCTCAAGAGCATCACTGGGGTTCATCAACGGCCAGGGTACATTGTGAGCAACGCCTGTGAGGAGACTTTGCAAGCCAGGGAGGTCTCTGCTCAGTTCTGAGACATGGGTCTTCAGGGTTGCTCTGTCCAGTATGTGGCCACTAGTCACGCGTGGCTCTTTAATTAAAATTGATTAACATTAAATAAAATCTAAACATCAATTGCTGAGTGATGTACATTTCAAGAGCCTAATAGCCACGTGTGACTAGTGGCTGCTGTATCAGACAACACAGATAGGGACCATTTTCATTATCCCAGAGAACTCTATTGGCCATCAGTATTCTAAAGTTTCCACATGTCACCTGTTCAGGGGTCAGAGGACCCAGAGCCACTCATTGAGGCACATCTAGGCTTTTCTGAAGGCCCTCCAGTGACTCACGTCCACGTGGAGAAGGACAGCCTGCAACCCAGCAGGAGGGCGGGTCGGGCCTGTCAGCATTGCCTCTGATCAGAATGGCAGCCATCCTGGGCATCCAGACCGTGAGGGTCAGCGTTTGAGCACCGTCCGGGCTGCCCAGCACCTCACCACGTTTTCTGCGACTGCCGTCCTCCAGCTCTTCCCTGAAATCAGGAGAGAAAAGTGCCGCTCACTGATGGTCAGCAAGGGACACGCTCCCTACCCTGGGTAATCTGCACTCTCCCCTTTTACCAGGTTAGATCACTAGGAAAGCACAGACTTGAAGGGCAGTAGCTTATCTCCCTAAGTTCAATTATCTTGGATAGGTCCTACTTTAATGTTTATAGCTTGGGTTTATTGATCATTTGAAAAGCCAATGTGATGATATCGTGCCTCTGCTGTTGAAGATGCGGCCACTCGTGCAAGGTGTTGTGTGATAGGACGTTATTGTCTCTCTGGGAGAACCGCGGGGCTCTCTCCGGTGGGGGAGTGCAGATTACCTGACCCCATCTTTCCCTTCTGCCCCGTCTTCTGGAAAGGCCAGAGTTAAATTCAGTGTTCGGCCCCATGGTTCAGTGCTTTGCTTTCTGTTCCTTAATCAGATTTTGACTTTCTGTTTCAATTTTAATACCTTTATTGTGTGCATCTGTTTATTTTAACTCTCCTTAAATTCTTTTCTGGAAGAGGTGGAATATAAACAAATGCATGCAAACTCTTCATTATCTGAGCCTCACACTTGATATTTCCAGTTTTAAGGTATTCCCTGTGCAAGCCCCACCCCCTAGCCCTGGCCTCGGTCTCAGGAGGGCCGAGGGACCTCCTGACAATCTCATTTTTCTCTCTTCCCCTCCTGAGTATGGAGCACACTGCTGAGCATATGCTGATGTGCGTGACGTAAAGCAGAGACACACTGCGCCGGGCGTGGGAAGACATCACAGAATAAACTGAGGAAGGAGGGTCACCTCTCAAATTTAGTCAGATGACAAAAGGCAGCACTGGCCTCCCTGGGGTGTAGAGATGGGAAAGAATTTGAATAATTATCATCATTATCATCACCACATTCATTAAACCCCATCTGCTCATGGCACTGTGTAAGTCCCTGCAGGTTATTTCTCTGCCAGTGAGAGAGAATTTTGTCCAGCAGGGAGGATAAGCCTGAGCTCTCCTCTGCTCACCAGCTTCCTTCCCAAGGCTGTTCCTGACCCTCCACAAGGAAGCCGACAACATGGTTTACCATTGAAATTGAGCACATGACCTCCCATGTTCTTGGAACATAGATCTCTGTGGTCCTTGACCTATAAGTACCTTTCACATCCTAGGACCCTGGTCTTTCCCTTTACAGCACTAACCACAGTGACAGTTGAGGACATCAATGCTTAATGAATAAGAGCCTCTTTTATACATACTATGTTCCATCAGGCTGGGGGTCACCTCCATCTCCTGCACCCCTGTATATGTGGAACTCACTGTCGTGTGTCACATGTAATAAGTGTTCGAAACATATTTATGTCAGTAAATAAAAGGAATGAATGAATGAGTATCCGATTTGACTTTAGAGTTATTTCCTGACTTATAGTTGTTAGAGTTGCTCTTTCCTCCACAAATCCAACGTCTTGGGACTCACAGAATACTTGATCATCGCAGGTCTGCCGTGGAGGGACATCATTACACAGAGCACTTATCACTGGCACTCATGTGACACTTGATTAGCTACAGACTTTTGAATGTTCTTTTACTATCAAGTTTTATTGTGAATTGATCTAAGACATTGCAAGCTCCTTGAGGATAAGGACTGAGTCTTACTTTTGTATATTGCCAGTGAGAGCTTTCTATCAAACCCTCACAAAGCACTTGTTGACTGAACATGTGAGATGCTGAGGGGGGGGCGGTGCTGAGTCATCGTGGCCCTCTGCACAGACACTCAACAACGGGTGCTCATTCATGATGAGAAAATGGCAGAGACGGACCATGTACAGTATTGGCTACAGATAGGCTGGTAACTGACAAGATCCAAATGTGAGTAAAAGGATTTTAAATGGTAGTGTTAGATTAGTATCGGATCGGGTAGGTCATTTTTTTTTCAACTCTAAAATCATCTGGAGAGCGTCTTAAAAATATTGATGACTGGGTTCCACCACATGAAAAAGTAATCTCTGGGGCTAGGTACCAGGCAACGAAATACATTTTTAAAATACTTCTGATATTTTTAAGGTACAAACCTAGTTGAGAACTACTGACCTAGTCTTTGGGTGTGGATGAGTACCAGCTCATTCATTATCCCATTCCTGCCAACAGTCAATCATAATATGCTCAATTTGGTAACTGCCCTGGTCCAGAGAGAGCAGAGTTGGCATTTTATGGTGTAGGATGAGCTCCCGTTCCTATCCCTTCCCCATCCCGTTCCAAGCGCAGTGTCCAGCCTAAGTGTCTAGCCTTAGCAGGGATCCCATATGGCACTGGAAAAAAGGATGCTTTGATCTCAGACTTGCTTATCCATTCATTAGACATGTATTTAGCATCTGCTGTGTACTCAGTGGAGGAAAAGACAGCTAATTTCTGAGCGGTGCAGTCAAGGCTGGGAGAAAAGTGGTCAGGATGTTCTACGAGCTTCTGAGGAAGGGTACTGACTCCCGCCTGAAGTCATCGGAAGGGGCTTCCTGAAGGAGGTGATGTTAGAGCTGAGCTCTAAGTTGCATAGATGTTTGCCTGGGCACTCTCCCCCGCCCCCGCCCCTGCCTGGCTGAGGGAAGAGCGCAGACACAGGGTGGAGAGGCGAGAGAAGGTAGCACGCTGATCTAACGGTACGTGGTTATTATGTTGGAGCACAGGGCGGGGTGTAGGGAAGCCACGCATTGGGGGTTGGGTGGGGCAGTGTGGAGAGGGAGCCTGAGAGTTAGGCCGAGGCCAGATCACAGACACCCTGCTTCTATTCCGGTCTGGGGCGGATTTACCAAGGGGCTATTGAAGCTTAAGCGGTAAGACCTCTCACTGCCCAGGCCCCTCCTGAGCTCCTGCCCGGCCTCTAGCAGTGTCGTCATATGGCCACATCTTGGCTTTGTTGATTTTTGTTCCTTTTTTAACATTTGCACAAATATATTTAAGGTAAATTTTTATAATAATTTTATATTTTGTATTAAATAGGGCACTCCAAATTATGTAAGCTTGGAGCCCTGCAAAACCTGGACCCGATGCTTAAGGACCTTAGAGTTTTCCTGAAACTTACAGGAGTTACTGAAGGAGGGGCTGCTGTGGCTTTTAACTAGGATTATAATATATCCTCCAAACTGGGACACTTCGAGAGTGAAAGAATGTACTGTTCATAGCTATCCATGCGCCCCAAAATAATTCATTAACCAGAACGTTCCCAGGCAAAAACAAGTATATGAAAACTCTCATTTTACCCACTTGGTCCGTCACCTTGAGAAGCAGTTAGCAGGGGTGAAGCTGGAGCGGGAGGCTGGTTAGGAAGCTGCGACGTCCACTGAGCTGATGGGGTCTGAACTAAGAGGTACCAGAGAAGGTGGACGCAAGGCAGTGGGCCTCCAGGATGGCTAGCAGGGATGGACAGAGGAGGCAGCTGGGCACAAAGACTTTTGAGCCAGACCTGGGGGCACAGGTGTGGGGGGCGGGCAGGGGTTGATTCCATTGGGATACAGGGAAGAGCCGGCAGGAGGGCCAGAGAGGATGCGGTTCTCTGAGAGCCGAGGTGCCGGTGGCAGTTCACATCTGTCCTGAGGGAGTCAGGTTTGCTGGGCTTCCATAGACATCACCCTCTGCAGACATCAGATAGAGAAGAAGAAGGGGTCGGGCTGCAGGGTGGATGACTCAGTGCAAAACAACCCCTCTTTTAAAACACAGCTTAAAAGCCTGCCCTGCTCTTCTTGGAGCAACCAAAGCGCCCATGTGGCCTCTCGCCAACCCCTCAGCAGTCTGAGCAAAACCCGGCCCCTCTCACATCATGGCGGCTGGTGGCCGGTGGGGCCCCGAGGGCTCCCGTGAGCCCCTGACCTAGGAGCTGACCCCAGATTCCCTTGAAGCTAATTATCATCACCATCAGCTTCTCCGTCACATCAGCCCCACCGAATTCCAGATCTTCTAAGGGTTCTTTTGTTTATTTGTTTGTTTGTTTCTTAAGCTCCAAGTCTATCTTTTGGACAGGAAATGGTCCTTTTAGCTCTTGATCTCATACTTAAATAAAAATGCTCTCATGTTCTCCTTGATATATTTGCTTATTGGATTTGTTTAATGAAATATGGATTTATCCCATAAATATTGGAGTTGGTGTAGTCCATCTTTCAATTAATGGATCATTTATATGTCATGCTAACTTTGTAATTACTGAAATGTAGAGATAGAGTGGACTGAAATGAGGTTCTGGTCATCTTGGCATTCCTGCCCCCATCCAACCATGTTTGAGCATCCTGGATCCGTGAAAGAGGAAGATGGATATGGGGCTCTTTCAAAGGCAAGGGGCAGGGGGCTCAGAAAAGCCGGCTTCCTCCACTTGTGCTGTTGGAGATCTGTATTGCGTCGCACGTTCCGGGTTCCCTTAGACAGTTCTCTTTGCCACTGTCCTCGGAGGGGCGAGTTGGGCACCAGGTCATCCGTCTGCTGACGGCCCTGCAGCGTCATCTTCATGTCGGTTGTAAAGCACAGCCTCTTCCCATCTTTGCCAACTCTTGGTCCTAAAGGACCCTGCATATGCATAAATACAGATTTCTCACCTGAGTCCTACTTCCAGGAGTCAATGAGAAACCCTCACCAGACCTATGAGACAGAAGATGAATAAATTACGATCTCCAGCCCCATGAACTGGGCCTGTAGCTTTAAGTGGCTGCTTCCTCAGCCAGTGGGTGCCGCCCTGAGGACACCCTGGTGAACACCTTTCTCTCCCTCTCTCTCTCTCTCTCTCTCTCTCTCTCTCTCTCTCCCCCCTTTTCTCTCTCTCTCCCTCTCTCCTCTCTCTCTCCAGCTCTCTCCTGCCTGCCGTTTGCTGACCAGAAAAATCTGGCTGGAGAGGCCCATGCAGCGAGCGCACGTCACATACATCATTCTATCAGAATACATCCAAGGGTGGGGAAGCATTGTTCTCGGAATGGGCTGAGCTGGAGCCCGAGCAGAAATCCTAAAGTCAGCCGTGCCTTTGAGCCGCCTCTAACAGCGCCCTTTGGAGACCCATTTCATACAAAATTTGAAGCCTGTGTTTATTGCCCATTAAAGCAACCTTTATTTTATGGCAAATGTTGCCGTAATTGCCTTTTACGAAGAGCACTTTGTAACACACATGCACAGTTGAAAGAAAACCACTCTGCTATTGTCTATCGGGACTTAATGGCGCAATTAATTTTACTCCATCTGTTCCTGAGACTTTAAAGGAAAATGGATTTTTTTTTTGAGCGCACTTTAATGAAGAAGATAAAGCGGCCCGGCTGGTGTCCCACAGGCTCGGCGCAGTAAGTTCAGATTATTGCTCAGGCTGTCAGAATGGGGGCCGCTTCCCTCAGCAGCCGCCTCGGCCAGCAGCCCGCTCTGGCCCCTCGCCGCGCCGCTCCTGATGACAGACTGCCAGCCAGTTCCCACAAAAGCACGATTAAAATGTCAGCACAGGATGACGAAGGGGCCAGGAGGGTCCTCGGAGACAAACTGTGTTCAGTATGAGTTAATACTTTACAGCAGGGCTGGGCCGGCTGGCTGCTGGCGGCCTGGCCTCGGGACCGCCCTCCGCCCCCTGCGGCCCCCGGGGAGGCCCAGCCTCTGCGGGCGGAGGCCGACGGGCCCCTCGGATCAGGGCACTCGAGGCCCTTAGCGGTCCCTCGATCCTGGGAGAGGGGTGGCCACGGGGGATGGCACGAACCTGGGATGTGGGCTGCAGAACACGGCACCCACCGTGTCCCCAGTGCCATGGGTTCTGTCCCCGATGTACGCTGGGCACCATCCCAGCGGCAACGAGGGCGGCCGTGAAAATGCTCGAGCCGCAGAACATCACTCCCCACGAACAAACGCTCGTGCAGAAAATCCAGCCCCTGCTTCTTCCCGTGTCCCAAGCCTCGGCCTCTACGGCAAGGAGGTCAGCAGCACGATGTCTGTTAATCAGCACTGCTGCCTGACAACATCTGGTCAACCCCTGGACCCGGGTTGGCTGACTTGCTTGGGGGCAGGGCGCGCTCTGTCTCTTTGGCTCAGCTCTCCCCCATCCCCTGCTCTGGTGGCGTCTGTGCGGGAGAGTGCCTGGGAGTGAGGCTGAGATGAAAAGGACGAGGTGATTTGCATCCCTGGCCTCCTGTGGAGACCCGATCTGCCGTCCTTGTGGGCAGCAGGTGTGAACGCCTGCCATTGTCCCTAATGGTTATTACCAGTGATAAGCAGGACAAATGAGAGGTCAGCTCTCCCGCTGGCAGGTCAGAGGGGGCTGGCTTTAGAGCCCCTAGGAGACTAGGAAATTAGATGGTCGGTATCCACAGTGGGCTTGTCACCAATTCCAGGCCCCAGTGATACTGGAAAGGGGGGCAGGGGTGGGAGGAGTCTAGGTAAATTTGATTCAAACTGTCTAGTCATACTTGGGCACCGTCAAGAGATCTACTGTCAGCGTGGTGGCGGGCACCAGCAGAGGAACAGGGGCCGGAAGGAGACCCCAGTGAGGGGCAGCCGTGGGATTTGGTTTCCTCTGGGTCTGTAAGGATGGGCCAAGGTTTCACAAAAGAGAGACAAGGGAAGCCCTGCTGGTTTCTAATTAAGCCCCTTTGCCTGTGCCCATTCACCCTGGGACCCAGTGGAGGTGGGTGTCCGTGTGTCCTGAGTCTGCCCTCTGACCTCCTCGGACCCTTCCTGCCCTTGCCCCCAGTCTTGCACTGGGACTGTTGTCCAGCACGTCTGCTTCCCATTGATTGAAGTCAGGTCCATTGGCTCCCATTAATCTGAGGTTCTGATTCTCTCCTGCCCTGTCCCCATGTCTAGTGTGTTCTCCTCCCTCCTGGCATGTCTCCCCCTCCCTTCGTCCCTCCCACTCCATCCATCACCCCTCTTCTCTCCTAAGAGTGCTCTCTAAATCCTATTGCCTTTTTATGTCTCTCTTGGGTTCTTCCTCCTGCCCTCTCCCGGAGCACAGTTTTCCTGTGTTTTGAGCATCCCACAGCTCACACTAGTAATAGCATCGTAATAGCCACAATCGGCTTTTATGGAGCAAGCAGGCTTCTGTGGGCTACCAAGGACACATGGCCCTGCTGGTGACCCAAAACACACCTCCTTCAAGCAGCAGTGTCCCCCTGCCCCTGCAGACAGTTTCCACGAGCCAGTCCACACATTCAGCCCTCTGTGTTTATATTTTAAAATGTGAGCCAACAGTGGTTAAGAATCCACCTGCCAACGCAGGGGACACGGGTTCGAGCCCTGGTCCGGGGAGATCCCACATGCCGCAGAGCAACTAAGCCCGTGCGCCACAACTACTGAGCCTGTGCTCTAGAGCCCACGAGCCACAACTACTGAGCCCACATGCCACTACTACTGAAGCCTGTGTGCCTAGAGCCTGCGCTCCACAGCAAGAGAAGCCACCGCAATGAGAAGCCCGTGCACCACAACGAAGAGTAGCCCCTGCTCGCCGCAACTAGAGAAAGCCCACACGCAGCAACGAAGACCCAACGCACCCATAAATATATTTATTTAAAAAAATAATAATAATAAAAAATAAAATGTGAGCCAAGAGCAGTAGAGAAAGCCCTACGCCTTGAGAGAGAGAAATCAGTGCTGGAGGATAATGGAAACTCACGTGGCCTGAGGGCTTCAGGAGCGACATCCCTCCCCCATGGTGGGTGGCAAGAAAACGACAGTCCAGGAACCTGGGTTGGGGGGCGGACAGTGAAACGCGCCCCGTGTGAAGGTGTTGGGGGGACCTGATGCAGAAGAGAGAGGTGTAGAGCAAACTCAGGGTGAGGGTCCCACCAGCTCCCCCACTGGCTGTTGGCAGGTCTCTGGACGACTGTCAGCGTGGCTCAGTCACGCGCTCATTCATTGAGCAGATACCGACTGAGCTGCTCGAGGTTAAGGGAGACTCGAGAGGCGTGGGAACAGATGCCGCGCTCGATCCTTGATTGGCCCCTCGGTCTACAATTTTTAAAAGCTTATTTTAAAGGATATTTTGGGGACATCTGGGGAAATCTCAGTGTGCCCCGTCTATTAGAGAATGCATCAGTTGAAGTTCCTGGTGTGGTAAGTTCCTTATTCCCAGAAATACATTTTGTCCTTAATTTAAATGGTCTACCAAAAAGAAATATATGTGTGTGTGTGTATTTAGTTAGTGTGTGTGTATATATATATATATACACACACACAAATACACACACAGACGCATGTACAGAGAGGTAGAGCAAATGTGGCCAAGTGTTAGTAAGTACCGAATCTAGGTGAAGGGTGATAAATGTTCACTATAGTCTTACTATTTTTCTGTAGGTGTGAAATTTTTTTCAAGGGAAAATATTTGGGGAAAACATTTATGAAGTGTCTGCTGTGTGTCAGGATTATTCTGGGCGCTAGAGATATCAGCAGTGCCCCAAATAAGCAAAGGGTCCCCACCTTCCTGGAGGCTACCTTCTTGTGGTGGGAGAGAGACAGTGAGACCCGTCGGCATGTGAAACATAGCATGTTCGGAGATGGGGAGGGGAACTCGGGGGCCCTGGAGTGGGGAGGGTGCTGTTTTTACTGGGGGGTCAGGGTAGACCGTCTGAGGAGAGGACCTGTGAGACAGGACCCTGAGGAGGTAAGGGAGTGGGCCCTGCAGAGCCCGGGCAGAGGGCACAGCTGGTGCCAAGGTCCTGAGGTCACTGCCTGCTTGGCCACCAAGTGAATATTTGGTCTAGCGTGGAGTGTCCCATGAATCCCACTTTCTACAGATCCGCCCCCGTTCCTCACTTGCCGTGTGCTGAGGGTTGAAGGTAACCCTGTGATCAGTGGAGTGTGAGCATTTCAGAGCTAACTGATGGCCTGGCCTCATCACCTTTGTCATCCAGTGTGTCATTCTGTCCACACATATGGTCCTTCCTGCCCCAGTGTCAAGACGGGTGACCATGTGGGTTTGGGCCCACGTCGTCTGTCACCCCATCTCATTCAGCTTGGTGACCTTAGCCAACCACTGGGCTCTCCTGAGCCTCTGTCTTCCTCATCTGTGAAATGGGAGTACGTGCAGCTTCCTCCCGAAGTGGTGAAGAGCATAGCGAGATAGGCGTGTGTGGAGGCAGGTTGTGACCTGCGCGTTACGGAAACGCTGTCTGCTCCCTAGACCTTCCAGCTCTCCGGGCAGCTCAGCGCTGTGGCTCCAGGTCTCTGTGGCTCCACTCTGCTGCCGAGTCACCGTACCCTCAGGTGCGTCCCTGAACTTCACACCCCTCCCTCCACACCTGTACAGAGGGACTCAGGAGTGTGTGGCCTCTGCAGTCTCCCCCGGCTCTGAGAACGCAGTTCCAGCAGGGAGAGCGTCGGGCACCTTCTGAATTCCACTTTCCGAAAACGTGGCTAGCGCTTTGGCGGCTTTCCCGCCATGTGAGAGGTTGGCTGCTGCGGCGTGCTCGCAGGGCACTGCTGGACGGGGCGGCTGTGCGAGCCCCCGTCACGTCTGTACCTCAAGGACACGGCCCTTTGCAGGGACATGACAGTCCGACGCGCCTCTCTGCTGTGTGCAGCCAACCCATGACTTACTTCTTGTCTGCTAGTGAGGCCTTCTGAACGTTACAGAGACAGAGGGCTTCACGGGGATTGAGCTTCTTAAGACGCTGTGCTGCTCTCAGAGAAGACGGGTCAGCTCCTGCACTTCCCGAGGGCCACGGGGAGAGCCCATCCGCTACCCCAGCCAGTGTCTGCAGCGTTCAGGGGCATTTCTTCTCAGGACCTGGAGGCCTGGGCTCTCCCTGAGCTCTCCCAGGGCACATTCGGCACGGCATACACAGGGAGGGAGGTGAAGCTGGTCTTAGAAGCTCTTAGCTGGGTCTTTCTCCTCCCCGGAGCGTCCTGAGCTGGGCTTGGATGCCGGAGGGGGGTCGAGGTGAGTCCTCTGTGCAGACACATCCCCCTGCACTTGGGGGAGGCGGAAGGGAAGAGGTGGTAGGGGTCGGGGGAGAGAGGAGCATTATTCCCCTTTTAGGTGCTCTCTGGAGAATGTTTCTGAATCCTCTGCAAAGGGTGATTGACGTTCTTTCAGGGTTGGCAGGTTTTAATTTCCCTGCCTAAAATGACTGAGGACGGAAGGGCCTGTCCATGCTCTCAGGGGACGGCAGGCCCCAGAGGGACCCTAGGAGAGGCTTTTGGGCGGATAGGAGTCAAAGGGCAGAGCACGCAGGCGCTCCCGAGCCAATTAGGCTGGAAATGCCATCCAGGAAGCCGAGAGGTAAGGCCAACTGGCTCCACTCATGTGCCTGCCCCTGGAGCGGAGTCAGGCTGGCTGCTCCCTGTGGGGATGGCGCCAGGACACTGGCAGCTCTCAGGAGGAAGGAATGACTTGGCCAAGCACACTTAGGTCGGTTATGCCCCTGCGGGTCCTCAGACTCTGGAGGAGGAGACCCAGGGATCTGGGTTTCACCTGCCCTGCAGGCGATGCTGCTGTGCCTTGAGAACCGAGGCTCTAAGCGGTACTTCCTGTAAGGGTCGCGGAGACACCGCACGTCCGCTGGTGGCCCGGTGCATCCCGGCAGCTGTGTGAGGGGGAGGCTGGAGGCGTCAGGAGACCTGGGTTCCAGTCCGCCTCTTCCATTTACCTCCCGTGGGGCAACTAGAGAAAGCACTGGCCTCTTGTGGGCCAGTTTCCTCGTCTGTAAAGTGGGACTAATCATACACCCTCTTCGTGGATTTTGTGGGGACAAAATGAAATTGAATCCTGCAGAAGTACTTTGTTCACCTACAGCGTTCCTGAGCACCTACCAATTTCCAGACAGTAGTAAGTGAATCACTGTACCGTCTATTACTCTCTTATCATCCCGGTTTTACATCAGAGAAAGCTGAGAGTTTAAATAACTTGGCAAAGCAGGGCTGAACCCGGTTCAGCTTGATTCCACAGTGGCTTTGAAGTTGCATTGGGAGGCTGCGTTCTGAGCAATTAATTGAGCTTCGTTCCCAGCTCTGGCCCTACCATCGCCTGCCGAGCTTTCAAAAATACTGAGCTTAGAATAGTCGCTGTAAATTCAGAGACATATAAGATGTAAACAAGTGACATGGAGCTTTGGTAAGCCATGGGCACTCAATAAATGCTTATCAGATGTGTGCGTTGACTTACATATTTTAAAAGCAGCATTCACTGCAATTTTAGTAATTCAGATAACAGGTGTTCGTTTTAGAAAAGTCGAAGCGTACAGGTAACTGGAGGAAATACAGTGTTACCTGTAATTCCAGAGCCCTCCCTGTGAGTCCGTCGGAGGTGGGAAGAGGTAGGCATTGTTCTCCCGACATTAGAGGGAGAAAAGCAGACCCCAGGGAGGCTAAGCAGTTTCCCTAAGTAGGGATTTTGGGGGTTGACTTACATAGATGGTGGGTAGAAGCATAATAATGTAAGTTTTTACTTTGTGCTTTTGGGTAGAAAGGCAGATTCTGAAACCATTGTGTTGTATCTGCTGATTACGACAAAGGAGCCGATTCGGGCTCTTTGTTAACTCCCTGTCCGACTAAGTGAGTGCTTCCAAGTGCAACTTCCCTCCCCTCCTTTCTCTAGAAATTACCCTGAGCTGAGAAGTGAGTCGGCCCAGGTTGGCAGGCAGGCGTTTTCCATTCGTAAGGGGCGGAATGCACAGCAGCTACCACACTTGTCACCTGCGTTCTCTCTTCTCGGGTCTGTGGAGCCCAGCGTTAAAGGCACCGCAGTCTCAGGAGTCGCCAGGCGGTGCTTTCCCAGATGAAGGGTTTGGGCGGTTGGGGGAGCCGCCTGAAGAACTTCCAAGGAGCCAGGCTTGCCGTGCCAGGATTCTGCATCTTCCTCCCAGGGCCCAGAGAGACCATGAGCCTTGATCACCTTCACGTGATAAAACAACTCCGCCAACCCTGCGTCCACCACAGAACCCTGCAGCCCGCGCGTGCGCCCCGGCACAAAACCACATTCGCCGTGACTCCCCCGACAGCCAAGCCCTGCTCGGGGACCAGGGACTGGAGCTTGCCATTCGCAGCTGAAGCAAGTTCAAAAGAGCGAGGACTGTAAACTCCAGAACAGCTCCACCCGAGCTGCACACCGTGGCAGAATGATTCAGGAGGCCAAACTTTGCCTCATCAAGTCCGAGAATTTTCTGCAAATGAACTTTTCAAGAATTATGCCGTCGTTGGCATTGCAGTATTACACACAGGCCTGTTCCCGACCACTCACTGGAACTTATTTTGTAGTTAACCTCCATAAAGGACTGTGCGAGCGAGCACAGGCCTGTCACATACACATTATTTAGGAGCCCTTATTATTATTTTATTGCCGGTCCTTGACAGCTGAGGAAAAGCCAAGCGCTTTAATCTTTTTTTCCCTTTAGTTTACAGTGTAAGAGCTGCATGTAAGATGGATTTGATTAATATGGAACAGAGATGCAGTTCTCTGTAAAATGTGCTGTACTTTAGCACCCTGGAAAACAAACTGCATCACAATGGCTTAAATCTCAGTCCATTGTATTATATAGACATCATAAATAAGCAGATATTGCTGCGGGCTTCATCTGCATAACACATCTGAGCTCTCTATAATGCGTTCAACTTGTCACTTTTAGTACAGAAGAGAGGCAATAAAGCTAACAGCTGACTAACACACATCAGCCCCACTTCTCCTTCCAGGGGGGTGAGTGCTCATTAAGCCATCTTAGCCCTGACTTTTAAAATCCATAACTCTTACAAATGTAAAAAAGTTGCCACAAAAGATTAAGCGCATAATATATGTCAAAGTATAATTCTTCATGCATCTCCCCCAACTACCACTCCCTGCTGCCGCTGCCACCAGCCACGCCAAAATTCTTGTTGCTTTTATAGCCCTCTTACTGGAGGAAAGAAAATAAAAAATCTGGTTTTCAGATAAAGCCAAATGAAATGTAATCTCCTCCGCATCAAGAAGGGACTACGTAATTGCTTTTGAGTTTGGAGCAAATGAGCTGACCCCAGGAGAATTTAAACCCTTTTCCCTCTCCCTCTAAGACCAGCTCAGGCAGGAATATGGAGTCAGTCATCCCCAGGTGAGCTTTGCATGCTAGCTATTGGGTCCGTCTTAGCGGCCTTGACGATGGCCTTACACGTACCTGCCTCTGTTTCCCCACTGGAACCGGAAAGGGAAGAAACCCTGCCATCGCATTTCTGAGGGGAACTGCCGGACGAAGCTCGGTGTGTTTGTGCCGTTACGTTTGGCAGACGCTGCAGAGTTTCCCTTGCGCTCTTCTGGCTGGTTTTCTTGTGTTTCAGAGCAAAACTTGAAAACATTACAGTATGTCCTCTTTTGTAATGACGGCTGAACCTTTTTAAAGGGATTGGGGTGGTCGGGCAGAAAAAAAAAAAGATGTTTATACTCTCAGAGCAGATTTAATCCCACGGGATGCATTTTGGTGGCTTGGGGAGCATTGTGTTCTCGTTCCTGGGGAAGCTATGATGTAAATAGTTCATGGATGTATGTCTCGTGACATTCATCTCTTTGGAAAATACACTTTAAAACGTTTTTCCTGGTACCCCTAAGAAAAATAAATCGTTGAGGGTGGCCCCGAGGGTCGGAAGACAGGTTAGGATGAAATAGGAAATTTTTCCTAGCGGTCATAATTCTCTCAAGGGAAAAAGGTAGGGCCCCAACACTCGAATCGTTTAGAATAAGCTGAACCAACCTCTGGAAAATAAACTCTCACACACACGCGCATGCACGCACGCACGCGTGCACCACCCCTGCATAAGGTCGGGGGACCGGCGTGCTTACCTAATAGAAAGTGGAAGTGGATGCAGAAATCCCATGACGCACTAGAGTGAAACACTATTTACTTCTCTGATTAGTACAGAACTCTGTGTGTGTGCGCGCGTGTGTGTGCGTGTGTGCGTGCGCGTGCACGCGCGCGACAAACAGGCTAACTGAGACAGAGAGGCTTTCATTGACAGGAGCAGTGGTGGTGGGTGGGGACTGAAAGAAGGCTTGGTCCCCTTGGATGGGAGTGTGGGCCTGGAACAGGAGAACCCTTTTCCACTGCCACAAAGACAGCTTGTTTGTGGAGAAAGTCATCATTAAGCTCTGATGTGGGCCGCAGCACTGCTACCTCGGGATTTTGTGGAGGCCACCAGGCAGGTCCCGCTGCTGCAGCCCGAGTTGTCGTCACTTGCAGCCCCTGGAGCTTCCCGCTGGCCTCCTCCTCCCCGCCGCATGCTGCAGCCAGTGTGGCCCCATCTTTCCGCCCATCCCGACTCACCCGTGACTGGTGTGCTTCCTCTCCCTTTAACTCCTGTAATTCCTGTCCTACATCCCAGTGCTCCTGGCTCCAACCACGCCAGACCGTGGTGTTTCCAGTCGTACCCAGTTCTTCCCCATCTCCCTTCAAGCCACATCCCTGCTCAGAATACTGTCACCTGCGTAAATTGAAGTCCTAGCCCCATCCTTCCAGAAGCAACACGAACCCCACCACCTTGGGAACCGACTTAACAGACCCCCGCTTGAAATGCATCTCTCCCGTAAATCTGTTTTTATTATTTTATAAAAATATATAGGGCTTCCCTGGTGGCGCAGTGGTTGAGAGTCCGCCTGCCGATGCAGGGGACACGGGTTCGTGTCCCGGTCCGGGAAGATCCCACATGCCGCGGAGCGGCTGGGCCCGTGAGCCATGGCCGCTGAGCCTGTGTGTCCGGAGCTTGCGCTCCACAACGGGAAAGGCCCGCGTACCACAAAAAAAAAAAAAATATATATATATATATATATATATATATATATATATATATATATGCTTCAGGGCCAGGTAATTGAATTAATCTTACTTGTCAGTTCAGAGCATGCCGTCATCCCGGACCTGTGTGCAGCCTCTCTTAATTTCCCCCCTTTATCTCAGTCTGCCCTCCTCCACCCCAGACACCCAGCCTGATATGCTGGATATGAACCTTGTCAAATAGGTATTGTTCCTCTGTGGGTGTGTTTAGCTCACCTAAGTGTGATGTGCTGTAAATCTTAGTCTGTTTCTTATCATTCCACACTACATTCTTTAGATCTGCCCATGCTGCTGGGTGGACACACACAGTTTGTGTCTTCTCAGCATTGTCAGATATGCCACAGTACACATCCTCGTAGTAAAGGGTATCTAGTTTCCTTCAACTCCCTCCCCCTCCCCCGACAGACACTACCACCAAAGTCATCCTCAAGATGTGTCTATTTACAGAAACTTGCAATAAACTCTCAGAGACACAGCTCAGGAGTTATTGCTGGGTCATGACACATGTACACAGTAATTTCAGTAACTACTGCAGATTGCTTTTCAGAATTGCTGTGAACGCACCTGCAGTGTGTGAGAGTTCTCATCTCCACGTGTCCTTGCCAATACTTGCTGTTACTCACCTTTCTTTCTACTGTTGCTTTTTGAGGGTATAAAGTATTACAGCGAGTTGACCATTTTTCTGAGTTTCCAACTTCTTGTTGATTTGCAGGAGTTTTTTGTGTATCCTACCTATGGGTCATTTGTTATTTTTAGACACTTAAATAACTTTTTCCAATTTATTATCCATTAACTATCTGTAGTGACCTTTGTTGAAATATCCGTAGTTTTTCTTCCTTTGCCAAGTTCTGTGTGTTTTACCTCTCAAAAGATTGGCCACACCTGTCCCTTTCTTTCTGTCAAAACAGCCTCGCGGTAACTTCCTGACTGGGATCCCCATGTCTACTGTCCTCTGATTCGGTGGTTCTCAAACTTGTGTGCGTCAGAGTCACCTGCAGAGTTGATTAAGACACAGATCCCTGGGCACCACCCCAGAGTTTCTTTTTTTTTTTTTTTTAACATCTTTATTGGAGTATAATTGCTTTACAATGGTGTGTTAGTTTCTGCTTTATAACACAATGAATCAGTTATACATATACATATGTTCCCATTCCTCTTCCCTCTTGCGTCTCCCTCCCTCCCACCCTCCCTATCCCACCCATCTAGGTGGTCACAAAGCACTGAGCTGATCTCCCTGTGCTATGCAGCTGCTTCCCACTAGCTATCTACCTTACGTTTGGTAGTGTATATATGTCCATGCCTCTCTCTCGCTTTGTCACAGCTTACCCTTCCCCCTCCCCATATCCTCAAGTCCATTCTCTAGTAGGTCTGTGTCTTTACTCGTGTCTTTACTCTTGTCTTACCCCTAGGTTCTTCATGACATTTTTTTTTCTTAAATTCCATATATATGTGTTAGCATATGGTATTTGTCTTTCTCTTTCTGACTTCACTCTGTATGACAGACTCTAGGTCCATCCACCTCATTACAAATAGCTCAATTTCATTTCTTTTTATGGCTGGGTAATATTCCATTGTATATATGTGCCACATCTTCTTTATCCATTCATCCGATGATGGACACTTAGGTTGTTTCCATCTCCGGGCTATTGTAAATAGAGCTGCAATGAACACTGTGGTACATGACTCTTTTTGAATTATGGTTTTCTCAGGGTATATGCCCAGTAATGGGATTGCTGGGTCATATGGTAGTTCTATTTGTAGTTTTTTAAGGAACCTCCATACTGTTCTCCATAGTGGCTGTACCAATTCACATTCCCACCAGCAGTGCAAGAGTGTTCCCCTTTCTCCACACCCTCTCCAGCATTTATTGTTTCTAGATTTTTTTGATGATGGCCATTCTGACTGGTGTGAGATGATATCTCATTGTAGTTTTGTTTTGCATTTCTCTAATGATTAATGATGTTGAGCATTCTTTCATGTGTTTGTTGGCAGTCTGTATATCTTCTTTGGAGAAATGTCTATTTAGGTCTTCTGCCCATTTTTGGATTGGGCTGTTTGTTTTTTTGTCACTGAGCTGCATGAGCTGCTTGTATATTTTGGAGATTAATCCTTTGTCAGTTGCTTCATTTGCAAATATTTTCTCCCATTTCTGAGGGTTGTCTTTTGGTCTTGTTTATGGTTTCCTTTGCTGTGCAAAAGCTTTGAAGTTTCATTAGGTCCCATTTGTTTATTTTTGTTTTTATTTCCATTTCTCTAGGAGGTGGGTCAAAAAGGATCTTGCTGTGATTTATGTCATAGAGTGTTCTGCCTATGTTTTCCTCTAAGAGTTTGATAGTTTCTGGCCTTCCATTTAGGTCTTTAATCCATTTTGAGCTTATTTTTGTGTATGGTGTTAGGGAGTGATCTAATCTCATACTTTTACATGTACCTGTCCAGTTTTCCCAGCACCACTTATTGAAGAGGCTGTCCTTTCTCCACTGTACATTCCTGCCTCCTTTATCAAAGATAAGGCGACCATATGTGCGTGGGTTTATCTCTGGGCTTTCTATCCTGTTCCATTGATCTGTCTTTCTGTTTTTGTGCCAGTACCATATTGTCTTGATTACTGTAGCTTTGTAGTATAGTCTGAAGTCAGGGAGCCTGATTCCACCCCAGAGTTTCTGATTCAGTCGAGACCCTGAGGATGAGCCTTCCTAACCCATTCCCAGGTGCTGCTGAGGCCACTGGTTGGGACAGACGTGGAGGACTGCAGCTCCAATTCAGCTCCCGTCCATCCGTCCACTGGTTTATTCAGCAAGGAGTTACTGAGCACAGTGCCAGGCATTACTGCGTGTTCTGGAATCCAGCAGTGAACAAAGTAAAGTCACTCGTGGAGCGCTGGCGAGAGTGAGAAATGCTGGGAAACCAGGAGGCTGGTGGGGTAGAAGAGAGGTGATTGGGCGGGCTGGTCAGGAAAGGCAGGTGCCTGAAGGAAGGAGGGTTTCAAACAGAGCGACGCACAGGTTCTTCTAGTTACTCGTCCTGAAACACCGTCCTGACTGTCACTACACTTGCAGAACAAAAGGCTGCCGTGTCTGTCACCCGGGCTCCCCGAGAGCTGTCTCCCACTCACATTTCCCCTCAGCCATTTCACACCCAAGCTGACCCCACTTCTACCAAGTCCCTCTGCTGACCATTCCCTCTCTAGTTACTGTGCTGTTCCTCCCCCTAGAAGGCCCTTCCCCTTGGTTTGCTTCATGTCCAGAGCGTGTAGTTTATTCAAGCTTTGCTTCACTCTCCACCTCCTCCTTGAAACTCTCCCCAGTTCTCCCACTTAAAAGTCTCCACTGCCCCTCATCCCAGAACATTTATCCCGAAGGGTGTTACGTAACCTTACAACCTACCTCCCTTGCATAGTGTTCGCCTGACTCAATTCTGTATTCCAGTGAGGGTGCAGAGGACTTCGGTGGAATGACAGGCAAAAGACCTTTCTCTTGCTCCTTGACCTCTCCAAGAGGCAGGTCTCTTGTGTTTCCTAAATGTTGGGAGGTTTAGTAGTAGCTGAAGGAGACAGTGAAGGCCATGACCTGAAGTGGAGTGCCTGAATTAACCCCTGGCTCCACTTGCCCCAGCACCCTCTGTGTGCCATTACCAAGATAACTGAGTTGGAAGTAGTAGCACTTCCTTCATCTTCCTTCCTTCAGGCTCTCAAGCCTTCTTTACCCAAAGGGAGGGAGATTAATTGACTTCTTCCATCTTCCATTTAAATGAGGCTTTCACGCGAATCACCCCCCCATCAGTCCTCCTGACCGCCCCCCACCATTGATTAGGGGCTGGACGTGAAAAATAGAGCACCTCAGACTTCACGGAGCCCCACGATCGCCCCAGCTTCTTCACGTCCCTTCTTCCGCTCCAGACCTCTCTGACCTGGCATGGCGACAGTTCAAGTGGGAAATGTCACGGCGGGAGGGGTGGGGGGATCCAGCCGGAAGCTGCACCAGCCACTGAACTCTCCACACCCCGCCGGACGGTCTGGTGCAGGCACAGCCTTTCGGAATGAATAGCTCTCCCTCCAGAGGGCCGGTTTCATTCAGGAGACCTTTCACATTTTCCAGCTAAGTGTGTTTTTTCCCCGTAGTGTTTTCTGGCCGCTCTGTTCTGGGTAGACCACAGGGCCTGTTCATGAAGGCGAGAGAGATGTCTCTCGCTTCCTCCACCTTTCTTTGCCTTTGGCTTCTGACAGTGTGGCTTTTAATCTAGAAATTATGGTAACTTGTATGTGCATTTTGAGAGTATATCATTGCTGCATTTAATTAACGGTTATTAGCGTTCGCGTACTGTGCTGTATTCCATGTCACAAATCATCAAGTCTCCCAGAGCAGTTATAGCAATTAAGAACTCCATCACACCTTCTGTATAGTCATTTGGTACTTTTCCAGGTCTTTTCAAAACTGGAAATTACTAATCAAATCATTTCTGCTCTGTGCCTCAGTATCGTTTATTCCATTCCTAATGATGTGCGGCTTTTTTTTTCTTTGGCCGTTAACAGAGGCATCCGTGCGTCTAACCCATTTCACACCACCGTCATGCTTTAGCGAGGCGATAATGAACTTGCGGAAGGAAATGCGGGCTTTGGTTCTCTTTTCAGAGCAGTGTCTTTCCTCTCCTGCTGTTGGGTGATTGAATTTTGAAACTGTAAAATGCATCGACAGACCTACAAACCTGACTTTCCCGAGCCCCGGCCATCGCAGTTTAGCTTCGATTCAGAGCTCAGTGCGACTCCTGCCCGATCAATTTGTCATCCCTCTAAATGGAAACTAATTACTTCCCAGGGAAAGACTGCAGGCAAATACCAGCCTTTGCCTCAGCAGCCCTCTGCAGCGAGGTGAAGGCAGAGTCCACAGGGTTTCACCAAAGGGGCCGTTTCCCTCTCTGCTGAAATAACGTCAGGAAGAATTTTTATTATTTAGAGCAGCCGCGAGCTTGCCATCACATCCGCTAAGGTCAGCCGTCAAGAGTGAGTCTCGCTTCGTAGGTCACCTGGATGGTCCTGAGTCAAATGTCAAGGGCCGTTCAACCGCTAAGTTTCAACACAGACACCCTGGCAGGCTTCTGGCGGTGCTTAAGTGAGGATGAGCCAGCCTGCTGGCAGTGTGGCCCAGCACTCTGGCCCCCCAAGGGAACTCTTTTTTTTTTTCCTGTGCCCAAGAACACCGCCCTGGAAGCATCCCCGGAATGACCGAATCACTGCCATCCGCGCGGCATCAAACAGACTGTGCCACTGACAGCTGTCGGCAAGACCGACTCAGATGCGGCGCCTGGACGTCCAGGCCACGCGAGGCTGTGCGCGAGGCTCGCGTTAGTACGAGGGCCCTGGTTCAGGGCCGCGGGGCCGGGCCGGGCCAGCCAGCTCAGAGGCTGCCGAACTATCTGAGCGGGGGAGGGCTCGCCAGTTTCCTACCTTCGCCCGTGTTGGAGGCTGTCTGCTTGGGCAGTGTTGGGCTGTCAGGCAGGCTGAGCCATCTGGGGCTGGGGGCTGATCCCACCACCGCTGTGTCGGGCTGAGCAGCAGGGTCTTCAGCCCGGCCCTGGCGCTGCCCGGGCTCAGAGCTTCTCCCCGCAGAAGTCAGACAGGACCCGGTGGAGAGGTTGGTTTGGTTCAGCAGCTGATTAGATCCCCTACTATTTGGCTGGGGTTCCACGTGGGGCAACGCGTTCAGGCCCCCCCGCCCCCGGGCTTGTGTTAGAGGATCACAGATTCAGTCCTTGCCCACTCCAAAGCTCCCTTCCCCTTCTGGACAGCGAGCCTTCCCCTCGCCCTTCCACTTAACAGTGAGGCAGTGAGAGACCCTGGATGGCTATGTGGCCAGAGGAGCTGAGAGAAGCCACTTCCCTGGGCCTTGCTTTGCTTCTCTCTGCAACCACTGAATATACCCAGACGAGATGACCTCAGAAGGCCACTCCAGCTCTCAATGCTGGTGTCCACAGTCTCTGTGAAGTGTGGTTTGCTTTGGAATACAATAGAAACCCAGAAAAGTAGTTACTTGCTTCAGCTCGGCCAGCTCTGCTTTTCAGGGAGAAATGGTGATGGCTCCTTGGAAGTGATGCCGCCTTCACAACCTGCTCCCACCAAACTTAGGACATCTCAGATCCCACACTGTCTCTTGTCCTCCGGGGTGTGCTTTCTGGGACTTGCGCTTTGGGAAGCCAGCAGGGACTGCCAGTTGGGAGGGAGGCTGATTTTCTCTATTAACCCCTGTCTCCTAACCCCCTCCTGCCTGCCCGCCCTCCCTCTTCCCTGCTGTCGGCCGGCTAGGCAATCAGGTGACACCAGTGATGGAAGGACTGTGCTGTGTACATTTTGGAATGAAACGTGGCCTCTCTTTGGAACTCAGACCGTGCTGTGTGCCCTGGCTGCAGACAGTGTTGTGCAGCAGACCAGGATTTGAGAAATCCATTGTACTTACCAGTTTCATCGCAATTCAAGCCACTGACCCGCCAACAGTGGCCATTCAGGAAACGTCCCCGTGGCCTGGTGTAGTGTCAGGGGACTAGAAATGCTGAGTGATGATTGCGTGTGCATTGATCAGTGGTTAGCCTGGCAAGTGCTTACCCTTTCTCTGTCTCCGTTTTCTCGTTTCTAATGTGGGAATAATGATAGTGCCTCCCTCTTCTAGGGCTCTGGTGAGAGCTGAAGGAACTAAGGCACATGAAGAACCTAGAACAGTTCCTGCTCTGACCTAAGCCCAGGATGAATAGGAGTTGCCGTTGTTAGTTGAATATAGTTAGCGTCACTGTAATCCCTCCCACCGAATTGCCACCGTTTCCCGCACGCCATGCTGCCACAGGCTCGCTGGGTGGCCTTCACCAAAGCATTGTGCGGCTCCAGACGCTCAGGCTCCTCATCTGCAGCGTGAGGCGGGGATTGGGCCGGGCCTGGCATCAGTGCTTTCTGGTCTTCACAGTCTGGAAGTGTCTGTGATGAGCTGGTGGGTTTATGTTATCTATGTACGCACCAACGGGAGTGCTGTGATCTTGAATAGAGATGATATACTCAGATCGGTAAACATGAGCGTAGTAGAATGTTTCGATTAGAAATGTGGTACACAAACTGGGAAATCATCAAAAGAAATGGAAGGAACATTTGGAAAGAACAGTAGTAATAGTGTGCTAAAATGAGTTTATTTTTTAAAAATTCCACTGGATGAAGGATTAGAAGGCCTCTTTTGCAGAAGACAGAGAATTTAGATCTGTTTTGAAATTAGGAGATACCTTTTCCTACTGAAAGCCAACATGTCAAAGTGAGATGAATAAACACTGGTCACATAGAAACATAAATTGTGGTCTCTGGGGTCGCAGGACCCACCCAGTACAGCATTTAATCTATGAATGTCCCAGAGGGGATTTTGTGAGTTATTGGAGATTATCTGTGTGTCAGATTTCCAGCAGCTTAACCATGTGTCTGAGTCATGTGGTACCTCAGCATGTTGACAATCAGGAACTTTTTAGGTATAAGTAACAGAACTAAAGTGGCTTAAACGGTATGAGGAGTTGTTATTCCCCAAATAGGCTGGGGCGTTCAGCTGGCTAAGTATACTGGAACCCGATTGACTTTTCTGCCATTCTCTCAGTTTTCTCTTCGGAGTTTCAAAATTGCACTGTAGTGGTCAGTCACCATTTCCTCAAGAAGACACATTCACAGACGGGAAGCAAGGCAGAGTTTTCCTTCATGTATCCCTGGGTTTTTTTTAATCCGGAGGAATGCCTTTTCCAGAAGCCCCACAGTGAATGTCCTCTGAGGTCTTATGGGCCAGAACTGGGTCCTATTCCCGCTTCTAACACAGTCACTGTCAGAGGTCAATGGAATTTCCAAGGTCGGACTGATGCCCCTGTAACGGGGAAAGACCCACCTGCCCAGAACACAGTGCCATACGGCATCCAAACAACATTTGGGTTCAGTAAACTCAAAGGGTTTTGACTGGGACCATCAACAGGGTCTGCCTGGGACCTTAAAGGTTGTTGACGCTGACCTACCACTTAGCAGATTAGGAATCGTCAAGTGTTGACCACTCTGAACCTCAAAGAATGTGAAGTGCTTAGTAGTAGAGATAGAACTAAAATCTCTTTCCTCTTACTCTTATCCCCTCTCAAGTTTCCTGCTGGCATTATTTTCTGTTTCAAATGCTTAACATCAAACAGATAATAATTGCATATTTCCGTAGACATTGCTACCCTAATAACTACCTCGTCCGTTGCTACCAAGAATGTTGTTTAAAAACGAGAACCAGGCACGTTCACATCTAGAATTCCCTGTCTAGCTCCTATGACCATGAACCAACAGTTTTATCAGATTGATTCTGCTTGAAAAGCAAACACATGCAGAAGTCCTTGTTCCCGAGGAATTTTCAGTCTAGACGAGAAAAAGCTTGCCCATGATGGTTACACAGAAATCAGCAGTGCCAGCTGGTTGATAGATGACCTGGGTTCAAATCAGGGGAAGGAAGGGTCATGTTGGGTGCATGGCTGAGGCCTGAGGAAGGGATTTCAGAGAGGAAGGAGCAGGAAGTCCAAGTGGGTTGATTATAATGACCATGGCAGTAATCACACATGTGTTGGGTACTTACTGTTTCCAAGACAAAGTTCTAAACACTTTACATGTTTTGACTTATTTCATCCTCACAAAAAACCCTATGAGATGGGGCTTATTGATTTCTTATTGTTTCCACTTTAGGTATAAGGATAATGAGATACAGAAAGGTAAACTAATATACCAAGGCTGTCCGGTTAGGAAGTGGTAAAGCTGGACCCGGGGAGTGTGACTCATGGCCTTCACTTATATGCTCAGCCTTGCTTGGCGTAAGCAAACTCACGAAATAGGAAAATTCAAGGCTTTGTGAGGGGGCTTCCTATATATTGATTTAGCTAAAGGGAGGATGTATAGCAAGATGTCATGGGAGATAAGGTAGGGGACGTTTTTGCTAAATTCAGAATGTGGTCTGACCATCTGGATCTCCGAAAACTCTAGCAAACACATAAACACAAAGAACACAAGCGATGTTGCATATGGCTTCTCCCCCATACTTTTGTGCCTCCCTTTTGTTAAGTAAGGGATGTTTATGTGTGTCCGTAAGCATTGAAGACATTGCCCGATTATTATGGTCACATAATACATTGCACGTGCCATCACAACTGCACACTGCCCTAATCCCACGTGTATTACTGTGATCAGATGTATATTGGAAAAGCTTCAAGGCCCATTTATTTATGATTGACTAAGTGGTGGTTGACTGCCTTCAACACATCTCCCAGTGTTGCAATAAGCAGGATTCAACACAGGGTACGATACAATGAACCACCTCCATTTGGAGACAAGGCTGAAGGTCATTAGTTCCCCTGCAGTGTACTCCACAGAATGCAGTCTCAGCACAATACCCTAGCTTCTTGCTCCTCTCTGGGTTTTCTTCGTTTTTGTTGTTTTTTTTAGGGTTAAACAATTGTACCATTTAAGATGTTAAAATCAAATTTACCTGGCAGCTAGAGGGAAGGAGATTGATACTATCTAAACACAAGGAGTTAATGAACATAAGGTCTTAAGTCATCACTTCTGTGAAAGATCAAGTGCCTAAGTAAATGTAAAAGACTGCACTGAGACAGACATCCCCAGGACATCTCTTTTGGAAAAGGAGCCAAGTCATAGAACACTGGGGTAGCCCTGAATTTCAAGAATGGTGTCATTGGTGGTATTTTCATTCCTGGAAGCTGAAGGTGGGCTCTCGTTTACTCTTGGATATTCAGATTTTTTCTGGCCCTTCACAGTGGTGGGGGCTTTTGCTAGGTGATTGGTTTTTGTCTGCCCTGATACTCAGATTCCTCTCCCTAGTATAGTTTATATAACAACCTTCCCCTGTTGTCATCTAAATAAAATGTTGAAAAATACAAAACTAACTTGGTCTTCATGTTCATATTTTCTCCTTGGAAATTTAACTGCTTGGCATATTTCCAATACCTGGGGAATGGCTTTTGAAAAATGCTTCACGCTGGAGACCTGGGCTCTAATCCTAACTCCAGTACTTTGTGAGTTTGGGTGACGTGTGTTAACTAACCTCTGTGACTCCCAGACTCCTCTAGACTTGCCTCCCCCAAGTGGCCTCCCACCCTTGCCAGTGAAAATCCTATCCCTTTCTCAAGGCCCATTCGAATGCTCCTTCTCTCCTTGATCTTACTTCCTCTTCGTTTCCTTCAAACGATCAACAATCCACTGACGTTATTTCCTGTCCTCTTGAAGTGCATGCTCTTTGGGAGGCAAGGTTGTATGTGGTATCTTTAGTCGTCTTTGCACCCCAGAATGCTTAGCACAGAGCTGGCTCACCATAAGGACTCACATGATGAAAGGATGAAGAAATACATCAGTCTTGAAATCATTGATTGTATTTGTTTCTTTTAAGTCATTGGTTCTCAACCATGGTGTTGGGCCCACTGGGGCACTGCAGTCAGTTATAAGTGTGTTGTAGTAATTGGTTATCAATAATTGTCAGAGCTTAGAAATTTGTATACTATTTAGCGTTTTTTGTAATTTTTCCCTTCGGTAATATCCTTTAATGGTGATAATATCATCTTTCAGTGTTAATACTTCAATATGACTTGCCCTATTACTGTGATTTGTTTCTTGAATTGAAGAGAAAGGGTGAAATTAGAGTCAGGACCCAGGAACTTGCATGTAACCCACAGCCTGTCTTTTCAGTGCTCCAGCCCATAATAAGCTAGAAATCGCTGTTAATGATTATGGAACTATGGGATGACTGCAGTGCTTTCCTACTCTGCAAGATTTGGGGGCTTTGTCAAAATGAAAATTATCGGTCAATTTCGGAAAAGAATAACCATTACTTTAAACCAGGGTCAGCAAACTCTTTCAGTAAAGGGCTGTGGGGCTTTGCGAGCCATACAGTCTTTTAGCAATTACCCAGCTTCGCTGACACAGCACAAAAGCAGGCAAAGACAATAGATGAATGAGCAGATGTTGCTGTGTTCCAATAAAACTTTATTTACAAAAACAGATGTTGGGCAAGATTTGGCCCACAGGTCTGCTCTGAGCCGTAGAGCCCACCTGGGAGTGTAAGTGATACTGGCTACTTTTTAAAAATGGTATTAATCACATTCATTCTACCTCCTTTGTAATAGCTAAGGAGTTCCTACTAGGAAAGAAAAACTATGGGATGGTAAACTTGTTTACTTATTTGCAAGAGTACACAGTATTATATATTTCAGGATAAACAGTCTCTAGACTTTCTCAGCATAAGAAATGAGATGAAATTCTGTTCATGGTTTAAATGCAGCCACTGAAACCAGTTCATTAAAGAAAGGTAAGTACGGTATGAAAAAGTACCTTGTCTGCCAAGAAGCTTGCTTATGTTGTGTTATCCGTGGCGCATTATTTTCCATCTCGGTAGTTTCTCTCAGTAGGATATTCAAGCTCTGCCTTCCTGTTTGGCATTTTTGCCGATAATTGCTTGAAAAATCATCACGTCTCTTCTTAAATTACTGCATGGAGTAATAGCCTTTCTTCTTGACAGTCACCAGGCCAATAAAGGCAACCATGTGAGGTGAATTCAAACAATGTGTGTCTTAGAACTCAGATTCATAAATGACGCTGTCACAGTCTGTGGTGGAACCCATTAGAACGGCGGGGCCCAGTGCATTTGGGACATCCCACGCCACGGGATTCTTTCGGCAGTGCCCCCAAGTCGTGGCTCCTGCCCAGTTCCTTGGCTTTTCTACCTTCTCACAGCCAAGTGCCGTGACAGCCCCCTCAAAGCTCAGGCCCTCTCCTGTGCTCCCTGACGGGAAGAATATTAGCTCTGGGTGGAATGAAACCCCTCTCCAATCCAGGACCAGGACCAGGCCCAGCTCCAGAGGCTCTTGTGAGTCACGTGCCAAGTCTCCCTGCTGGCAGTCAGACCCAAGTTGGGGAGATCCAAGAAGGGAGCAGGCGCCCCACCTTCTCACCATGTCACAGCCACGTTGTCTCCTCTCCTGCTGACACAGGACGAGCAACTGGCATCTCAGTTGGCCCCCTGGTCCAACCAGGACTGGAGCCCTATTATAGCAGCAAGTAATAGAAAACCTAACGAAATGTGGCTTGAAAAACAACGGTACATGCATACCTCCCATGACCCGCCTGTTGTAGAGGCTGTGTTGTCACAGAGGACCTCTGAGTCTCTCCACCCTGCGATCTCAGTGCTTCAGGAATTACTTCCCTTACAGTTGCAGGGTGGCTGCTCAGACTCCAGAGCACTGTCACATCCTCATGTCGCCATGCCACACAAGGAGGCAGGACAGGGGATAAAAATCGGGGGCTCTTCCTTATGCTGTTCTTTGTTAGCAGGGAGAACTTCCCCACAAGCTCCCAGTGGTTTTCCTCTGGGGGCTTCCTGGTTGCAGCAGCATCACTTGTCTCCTAGCACAGGGGAACGAGATCGCCATCGCTGGCTGCGGCAATCACAGTCTCCCCTGGTGCTGGACACACACCACAATTAAGGCTCTACTGGCAGAGAAGAAAGGGGAATGGCTATCGGGTACACAGCCAACTGTGTCTGCTGCCCCTGACCTAACCCCCCAGCTGGTGGCTAGAGCACCTTTTCCTTTGACCCACAAATCAAAGCCTTGCCAAGAGTCTGCTGTCTATGGGTACCTCTCTGGAATGATTGCCAGCGGTCTTTCCTGGTCATTAGCAGACGTCTGGATCCCCCGTCAGCGCTTTCTCTGCCTTGCAGGACTTCACGACGCCTCCTAGGATCTGAGCTTGCTGAGTCTTTTGGATCCTCTGTTTATCCACCTGGCGACTCTTTTTGGTCTTCTGTACCTTGATCTATCCCTTCTGGGGTATATATAAGCCACTTTGGGACCCTCAATGCCTTAAAAAAAAAAAGTAATGTCATTTTTCATAGTACACTCATACAACGTCTGCAGTTTTTCCATTGTGGCACAAAAATACAGGATTTGGTAATATTTTCATAGACTACTTTTTTTTTTTTTTGCGGTACGCGGGCCTCTCCCTGCTGTGGCCTCTCCCGTTGCGGAGCACAGGCTCCGGACGCGCAGGCTCAGCGGCCATGGCTCACGGGCCCAGCCGCTCCGCGGCATGTGGGATCTTCCCGGACCGGGGCACGAACCCGCGTCCCCTGCATCGGCAGGCGGACTCTCAACCACTGCGCCACCAGGGAAGCCCTTAATAGACTACTTTTAAGTAATAAATAAGATTTTAAAAATTCAAATAAATTTGAAGGATTCTCTTCTGCCAATCTTAATTTCATGGGATAGTTTAAAATGCTAGTTGATGCCGTGATCTAAACTACTGGCTCTTGGTTTTTTGATATTACATATATAGAACTGTAGGAAGTTGTTTGAGAACTGTAAGAACTAATGTAATCTGTGAGAGGCCAAATAAGCTAATTCTTAAATACCATCTATTTTTGAAGAGATTGATAGCTTACAAAGCACTTTCATACGTATTATTTTAATACCTTCCATAACCATTGTTCCCATTTTACAGATGAAAAAAATGGGGCTCTAAGCACTAAGGTGACTCAGCTGGGCTCCACCTCTCTTCACGTGTTTGGTACTAAACCTGTCCCTTCCGAGCCCACCTCTGAGGCACTTTCCTTCTTCTGCCACAGAAGGTCCAGTCGCCACGGCAGTGTGCAGGATTAAAGAAGGCCAGTGACGTGCACAGGTAGCCCAGCCACGATGTCTACTCATTTCAGCCTGTGCTACTCTGCCCAGCCTTTGGCAGAGATTTCCTTTCTTTCCTTTGATGGAATTTCCACCAAGAAATAATAAATAATGGGCTGGCCATTAAAGGTCTTAGGCAGAGCTCCTTGACTCTCTGGGGTTTGGGGCCATGTCTGCCAGTGACCCCACTTGGTTCTTGTGGTAGACAAGTTATAATCTACCACAGGGAGCCTCTGCTCTCAGTGACAGCAGCTGAGATGAGAAACACCCCCATCCATGTGCTGAGGAGAAACCCAGGCTTCATTCGTGTCCTGTAAGCAGGTGTATGATGCATGCTGGGACTTTTGTACTTAAAAATCACAGAAAGGGCTTCCCTGGTGGCGCAGTGGTTGAGAGTCCGCCTGCCGATGCAGGGGACACGGGTTCGTGCCCCGGTCCGGGAAGATCCCACATGCCGCAGAGCGGCTGGGCCCGTGAACCATGGCCACTGAGCCTGCGTGTCCGGAGCCTGTGCTCCGCAATGGGAGAGGCCACAGCAGTGAGAGGCCCGCGTACCGCAAAAAAAAAAAAATAAAATAATCACAGGAACATTCCTAGGGACCAGGAACATGGACACAGAATGCCACGTGCTGCTGATGACTGTTCTCTAGGACCCCTCAGGTGCTTCGCTCATACCCCACTGATGGTTCCTCTGCGGCTTTCTGGTGGCATTCTGTGCTTTGCCCAAATGTCCCTCGTGGTTTCCTAATGTCAGGACAAAGCCCAGGGATGAGCAGGATGCGGCTGCCAGTCCGCTTCGCTCGCAGGCGTCCTCAGGGCGTGTGGAGGGGAGCGAACCCGCAGCCTTGCCGTCTGCCTACCGGCTTTGCAGACAAGGAGACGTCATACAGGAAAATTCCATCGAGATCACGTACAACGAAAATCAGCTTATTTTTTCCAAAGAGGTAGGGGAGCTACTTCTTAGCCGAGTGAGCTGAAGACTGTCTCTGGAATGCAGAGCACCGACCTTTGTATTAGAAGTGAAGTCTTTAGGTAGGGATCATTATGGAGCTCTTTTTACAGCAAGGCAGGCCGGATAAACAGAGAGTGGGGAAAGGAAGCACAAAGGAGGTAATAATATCTGATTAGCTAAGCAGCTGGATAACTGAAGGAGAATTTGTTAAAAACATATCAAGACATCAGAGCTGGATGGGAGTTGTTCTGTCAGCCCAGGCCACTTGTGGAGCTGTCTCTGGAATCCTACCCACTGTCTAATTGGCTGCTGTTTTTTCCCTAGCACCACTTCTTCACGAAGGGGTCTGCGTGGGGTAACCTAACCCGTAGCTGTCATCGGGGCTTTTTCCATCCTTATCGTGGCAAGGGATCCCAGGCTGGAGTAGCTGAGCTGGTATTCCAATCATCCCAGACGTACTTGACCACGTGTGAACAAGAAACCTCGTGGTTCTGGGGACAGGCGGCAGGAAACCTGAGAACTTGATCCCCTGGAGGCCCTGGGAGGATTGTTTCCACAGAGCCCCGGATTTGGCAAGTGACTAGTTTCCCAGTATATGGCGCAGGCAAGCCTCTTTGGTTTTCTTTTTCCCCCTTTCACAGATAGATTTGAAGCACCACACTCGCTCTGCCCGAAAGGAGAAGAGGGGCGTGAAAGTCCCACTTCTGTAAATCCCAGCTTCTGCTAAAGCAGAGACGAGGTTGGTTAGGCTCTACTGAGAGCCCTCCCTCTGCCTCAACGCTCCTGGTCCCGTGGCAGCCAGGGCGGCGGGACCCTGAGTCCCGCTTGGTGGGTGCCCGCTGTGGACGTGCCGGGGCTTGACCGGCCCGTCTCGGCCTCCCACCTGACAATGACGGTCCTGATTGTGGAGACCCTAGGCATCTGTCTGGGGCCCTGGGGGCACCCGTGCTAGTGGTGGGAGACTTTCCTCCTCCCCCCCACCTCAACACGCACACCTGCACACGTGCTCACGCGCGGAGGAACAGGTGCGGGGTGTTTTCAGATAAGGGCCTCACAGCTCGGCTGCCACCGTGGTGCTGGCCGCTGCCACCTACGAGAGCCTTTGATCCATCTCCCTGCTGAATCCAGCCCCTCTCAGGGCCGATGTGCTTGGAACCCAGGGTCAGCAGCCCCTCTCTGAGTCCCTCACACAACCAAGAGCAGGAGCTTCTCGGGGTCTTCCTTTCATTTCCTCTAAATTGTGCGGGGGGCTTATTTCAACGTTATCCTGTAGGATTCTTAAGAACGACCTGAGAGATGTTTCAGGGCTGAAAGGCAAAGAATTGCAAACAGGAGCCCAGTGTCTGGGCGACTTCCTCTCCAGTTGAGTATGGATAAACCCCACGCAGATAGAAAATAGGAAGAAAAGGAGATTCATCGTAAGGCTGCGTGTTTTTCTTACTCGGGGTGGAAGGGGAGTGGAGAAACCTATCATGGATAAAATCCAACTTTAATGACAATTCGAAGCCCCGAAGCACAGACATACCGCAGAGCTAATGTATTATTTTGTTTTTGTTGATTCTGCAGAAATGGGGAAATTTCATTTTTTAGTAGAATTACAAGCTCCCCTTTTATTATTCACAGGCCCTAACACGCATGGCAGCCTGAGCCAGAGAGCCCTCCACGATGTTAATACCAGCTTCTTTGCGAATCTAAACTGGTTTTCCAGTCGGCTCCCTGGCGGGCCACGGGCATTGTCGGCGTGGTGTTAGACACACCAAAAGCTGCTTAGGGTAGCCTGGCCTGCTGTGTGCTTGCAAGGCGGACGGGAACCTTGCTGTGAGACTCACCTCCGCTCCCAGGGGGAAGGCCGGGGATTAGCAGGGATTAACAGTGGGAGGGGGCGCGGACACAGAGGAAGAGGGTCACCGTGGGCTCTGCTAGGGGCCCTCGTGGAGGTTTTGCCGCTGGGCCCCCCAGCTGCTTTCAGAGTCCTGAGCGCTGGGCCCTACTCAGATTCTGATTTCACTGGTCTGCCTGTGACCTGGGCATTCAGATTTCTGCCTTTCCACCCCAGCCGGGGCGATTCTCAGTGCAGCCCGGGTTGGGCACTACTGCCCTGCAGCCCTGTGGTTTCCTGCCTCAAGACGTGGCTGGTAAGCAGATGGTTTCTTAGGCTCCGGAGCTGTGTCACTTTCTGGCTGTGTGACCTGAGGCGTGTTCAGGGAGTCGGCTTCCTTGTCTGTAGGACAGTAGAGTCGCTGCAGGATGAAGAGTGCCCACCTCCTGGGGGCTGTGTTGAGGACTGAAGCCATTTCTACTCGCTGGGACGCTGCTGTATGGGCCAGGTACTTTACAGGAACTGGGCTTCAGCGGGGAAAGAAGGTGGCCCAGAGTCCCTGCCTTCGTGGAGACAGTGGAAAAACACACAAACTTTCCAGGATTTACTGTAACGTCAAAAAGTGCTGTTATGTAGTCAGTGCTACGAAGACAAACGAGGACAGGGGAGGGCTGGCCAGGGGTGGGAGATGACGCACATCCAGCCGTACCCAGCTCTTAACCACGTGACACGGAGTGTGGAGTCCTGGGCGGTGTCTCCAGTACTGCGGCTCCTGCCACCTCCCTCCAGAGGAATGAGATCTCCATGTGACATGTCCCTCCAAAGAGCTTCGCAGCTCCCTAAGGGCAGCCCTCACTCTGTGCTGCCGACTGGGGGCTCCGTTGCTGTCTGTGTCATGCCTCCAGGCACCTGGCTCCGTGCAGTTTCTCAGCGGGCAGAGACTCAGAGAGAAGAGGGGATTGTCAAGGCTTTCATTTCCCCCCAGGTACAGAGGACGTGTGTGACAGCACAGCGAGAGCTGGTTAAAGCACAACGGGGCGAAATATGAGGAGGCCTCAGCCCTTCCCCCATCTCCTGCCTCGCAGCTCCTGCAGTTTCTCCTCATATCAACAGCCACCATGGCGGGACGGGAGGGGCATCCCGGGGGGCAGGGACCAGGCTAAAGGCATTATACACATCCTCGCTGGGAGAAGTAGGTATTGAGGGTTTTTTAACGCTATTTTACATTTGAGGGAGCTGGGGCTTTGCCATGTTATGATTTGTTCATGGTCACGCCAGGCTGCACCGCTTTCAGCCTGCGTTATTTTCCCCGACGGTGGGACCGAACATGCATAATGAAGGCCTACTAAGTGCCAAAGACTTGCACTTAATTATTGCTACATGGATCCCAGGACACCCTCTGCTTCCTCTCTCGTCCAGCCCATTCACACAGGACCCAGCGTGACGTTAACCACAAAGAAAAGTCGGGTCATGGCATCTCCCCGCCTGAAGTGTGCTGAGCTTTCCCACTCATCTAGAGAACAGTCCAGATGCTACCCCCGCGGCCCTGCTCCCGCCGGCCCTGCAGTCTCTCCTCCCGATCTCTCCCTGTCCTCTCGCCACGCTGGTCTCCTTCCTGTTCCCGGGCATGGCAGGCTCCCATCTTACCTCCTCTCCCGGGGCCTTTCCCCGGGCCATCTCCTCTGCCTGCAAAGCTTCCCTGCAGCTCCTTCTCCGAGGCTGTGGAGACACGGCTCATTCTCATCCTGGGCTCACATGGAATCTTCTTGGCTTCCCTGACCATCCCCTGTCTCAGTTTGGTCCTCACGACACATACCACAGTCTGCAATTACCCTGCTTATCTGTGGACTTCTATTTCTCATCCTGTCCTGTGAGTGCGCCCCCTCTGTCCTCGTTCAGAGCGAGCATGGGCCCTGGGGCAGCTGGTCCTCAGGCACGCCATCTCATAATCTGACGGCGGAGGTAAGGACAGAAATCAGTGAGATTCCAGGCAGAAGAGGGGTATGCCAGGAGAGAAACACAAGCTCCGCTTGACGGTGCCCAGGACGCCTTCCTCAGGAAGGTGTTCCCTGGATGGCTTCTCGGTTTCTCAGTGCAGGGGCTGTATGGGGAGAGCTCATCAGGTAGGAATCAGTCAGTGGCAGCGACAGGGAGGGCCCTGCACTGGAAAATGCATGAGGCAGGTGGGGATGGAGGGAGAACGCTCAGGAGGATCTGGGGAGTTAAGTAGGCCCCGGGGTAGAAGGAGGCCCTGCAGTGCACACACGTGTCCGGGGAAGGACCCAGATCTCGATTTGAGCTGATGAGTTTGTGACCTTGGGCAACTTCCTGAACTTCATCTGTAAAATGGGAGACAAATGAGGCACTGCTCTGTATCTGTCGAGAAGCCGGGGATTTTTGGTTCCTGCTATCAGAGGCTAGACCCATAGCAGACCAATCCAGGGGAGTTGGAGCCACAGAAGAGGCGTGATGCTTGCCAGAGACATCACCCAAGTGAACCCCAGGCTACCGGGAAGATGGCGGAAGAGTAAGACGTGGAGATCACCTTCCTCCCCACAGATACACCAAAAATACATCTACACGTGGAACAGCTCCTACAGAACACCTACTGAACGCTGGCAGAAGACCTCAGACCTCCCAAAAGAATCTCCAGGAGTCACCAAGAAGGAATGGTTTGCTCTGGGCTGATCGGACCTGGGGCTCTGATCAGACCTGAGGAGGTCATCTGGAGAAGAATGCCTAACTGTTTGAAATGCCTTCCTGACACTGTCTTGTGGTTTATATGTGATGTGTCAATTAATTTACTTCAGTTCAAGAAACATTTCTTAACCATACTGGAAACAAACACTTGTATTCAATATTGTAGGACATAAAAAGATCTAATAATCTAAGTCACCATTGTCTCTTGCCTGGATTATTACAAAAAACAAACAAAACCAGTCCCAACCTCTCCCCTCCCACCAAAAAACAAAACAAAACAAAAAAACAAAAAGAAGTCGGAAAATGCTGGCTTCAAGCAGTTCTGATAAACCAGGCTCTGCTGCAGAGGCAGCCCGGCCGCAGGCCCAGGCATTGGCTTAAGGTTTAACCCTTGATTTGAGGGGCAGGCCGGCTTTTCAGATGCAGTTCTTTGACATTTTTGTGTCATAAATAATACTCGGGGTACCCACAACCCATCCAGAAAGCCAGTCCTGTCTCTGCCAAGTATCACCTTCATCTCCTGGGGAAAAAACTGGAACCTCCTCGTGCAGTTCCGCTGCGCGTCTGCCTGGTGAACCAGATTGAAAGCGGGCAGAGGGCACGGGCCCGGGCAGCTCTGCTGACACAGCCGAGTGGGAAGGGCTGCATTGCTCTCCCAGCCTGCCGCACAATGCCTCCTGCTTACCGCCGGCGGCTGTGTGCAGGGCCGCCGCAGGAAGGTGCGCGGGCTCTCAGAAAAGCCCCAGCCCAGAGCAGGCACCGCAGCCCATCCTCTCCCAGAGCCAAGCTGCCGACAAGGGGCCTAGAGAGGCAGAAAAGTCTTGGAGGAAGGAAAGGGAAATCCAGATTACTGCCTGGGAAGCAGTCCTCATTTCCAAACCCAGCAGGTCACCTGGCGCATAGCGTGTGGGCAGTGATTCATCAGAAGCTGTAATCTCCGACGTGACAGCAAGAGCTCCAGGTGCATCTCGGGGCCGGGAGAGAGAAGCAGGACTTCATAAATCATTCCTCTGGCTCTGTTGCCTACATCCCTAAGCCCGTAGCAGTTTATCCCAAATGAGGAAATAATAATGTCATTTTCCACCAGCTTTTTTCTGGGAGAAAGTTTTGAGATGGAGGGTAGGCAGGTGTTTAAAAGACTCCCTCTGGGCCGTGCCTTGTTACAAGGTGGGTGCAAGGAACCTCATCCACCTGCCGCCTTTCCTCCCGCCTCGTCTCATCAGCAGCAGGCAGGGATTTCGCAGGGCGAGGACTTGCATTGGGCCCTCAACTTCATTTTGTTATTTTGGATAAAGTAACTTGATGCTGGATTTTTTTTCTCCCCCAGGTATTGAGTGTTGAGCCTAGTTTGGAAGATAGGGTGGTTGTTTTTTGCTATTATTACTTGCTATTCTCTGCTGCTTTTCACCTGGAGGTCTTTAGTAATTTTCAAACAAGTATACCCATTTGACAGGTTGAGGGTCGTAAGTTCTATGGAACGAGAAAGGGCTTTTTTCAGAGAAACTGGAGGTTCTATATATTCATTAGAATAAAGTCAGCTGCTGTTGCACGTGGACCCAAAATGAACAGAGGCTTAAATATAATAGATGTTTATTTCTCATGCATCCGTCTTTTTTTCCAATAAATTTATTTATTTATTTATTTATTTATGGCTGCGTTGGGTGTTTGTTGCTACGCGCAGGCTTTCTCTAGTTGCGGTGCCTTCTCTTGTTGCGGAGCATGGCCTCTAGGCACATGGGCTTCAGTAGTTGTGATGCACGGGCTCAGTAGTTGTGGCTCGCGGGCTCTAGAGCGCAGGCTCAGTGGCTGTGTCGCACGGGCTTAGTTGCTCCGCGCCATGTGGGATCTTCCCAGACCAGGGCTCAAATCCGTGTTGCCTGCATTGGTAGGCGGATTCTTAAGCACTGCGCCACCAGGGAAGTCCCATCCATCAGTCTTGACATGGATATTCCTGGTGGCCTATGACTCTCCTCCATGCAGTGATTCAGGGACCCAGCTCTTGTTTTTCGTGTGGCTTTGCCATCTCCAAAGTTTCCTATTCTTTTACATCTACCCGGCCAAGGGAAAGGAGACCAGAATTGACACATACCTCCTCTGCTCGTGGGCCATTGCCAGCAGCTAGTCATGTGGCCTTAACTAGTCGCAGAGGGTATGGGGGTGACCTGAAAATGCAGTCCTTTGCTGGGCAATTGCTTACCTGTGACAACCCTGTGCTGCAGAAGAAGGATCGTGAGTTTGGTGGATCATAATTATTCACTGCCGCATCTCAGAGTGAGTGTCAGTATTTACCAACAGAGACATGGTCTTGGCTTGAGTCACAGTGTCCACTGTGAGGCCTGGACTTGAACCCACATACCCAGGCCGTAGTTTTCCTTTGACTGCACTGGGGTAGAAATGGAATCCTTGGGTTTGAGGGCAAGTAGACCAGGGCCAGCTAAAGCAGTACAGACAGACATTCTGTCCTTCCTGATGTTTTTGGTTCGTGCAATAACCAAAAATCTCAAAAATCTCTCTTCAGTTTACGAGAGACCAAGATCCCGTGATGCTTGTTGCCTTTTCATGATGCCAGAGCCACCTTGGCCCTTCGGTCATTTGTACTTGTACCTGTAAAGCTAACACACAGTTTTGCATCAACTTATTATGTGGCCAACCATGTAATAAATCGATTCCGAAAAACCTGTATTTAAGGAAGCCATTCATGCTGCACTTGCCCTGGAGTAGATGACAGCTGTGGAACTCCGTGCGGTATTGTGTGTTGTGGTTGAACTTGTTAAACGATAAACCTCATAATTTCTCTCCCCTTTTAGCCCCCTCTCTGTCTGAGCAGCTGTACTGAAGTTTGTCAGGCCTGCCTGTTAGCTTTCACATGTAAAGATGGCCTTTTTATATTCAAATTTTCTTAATATATTATTTAATCATTAGGCAGTTTACTAAGTGTGTGTTTGTGGCCATTGTTCTTTCTGAATGCCTAATCACCAAAAGAAAACTTGGGGAAACAAATGCTTTCTTCTAGAAACTGTGTTTTCTCGCAGAGGGAGTGAGCTGTGTACCTTGCTGTGGGGAGCATCTTGGGGGGGCGGGGCAGTGGCTGGGAAACGGTCAGTGACAGGTGCGGAGGGTGACATCGGTGCTGCTCCTGGACCTACTGACCCCGCCTCGAGGCCTAGCCAAGGATATGCTGAGCTATGTGAAGTTGCACCAACCTCGTCCTTCAAAACAGCAATTCCTTCAGATTCAGTCTAACCCCAACCTGGGCTTCTGGTGAGGTGTTTGTCCCCAAGGCTAGAGGGCACCAGTACTTCCCACCACTTCCGACGCACCCAGACCTGTGGTCAGGTGGGGTTCCCTAGAATCAGCAGAACCACAGATCTTTGATGTGGGGGCAGTAGGTCCAGCTACTGAAGCACTTGATCTAGTGTGGATACAGACCCATGAACAGCCCAGCACGGCCAGGGTGCCAGGCTGCATGTGGCTGGTGGAGGAGAGGGTCAGTGTCAGCAAGGTCTCCACAGAGGGCAGGAGGCATCTGAGCCTGAGCTGCTGACAAGTGGGAGACGCCCTGTTTGATAAAAGGTGCCGGGAAGGGCATTTCCCCAGAGGCTGGGGAGACAGCACTGTGAGCCAGTTAAGGGCATGGGACCCTGGAATCAGGTCCACATCCTTGATCCACCTCTTACTGGCTGTGTGAGCTTAGGTCAGTTACTCAACTTCTCTGTGCACCAGTTTCTTCATCTGCAAAATAGGAATAATAATACTAGTATAATAGTTTGTTGACAGACTAAAATGAGTTCATCTGTGTAAAGTGCTTAGCACGGTGCCTGGCACCGTACTCAGTGACACGTAAGTATTGCTGTTTTTACGCAGAGCTCAGAGGCGCTGAACGTGTTTGACAAGGAGTGAGGCGTTCAGCCCGATGTGTTGGGAATGGGGAAGAAACAGGTTCCAGAAAGTGAGATTTGGATCACAGGACAGACAGAGATTTGGGTGTGGGTACCAGCACTGGAGGAAGCCCACAGGTTGGCCAAGCCCATGCCTGTGAAATGGTGCCCAGAGCAGAGAAAGTCCCAAGACCCCGCTGGCCTTGTCATCCCATCGTCTACCTTTCTATGCGTTCTTCTGCCCCTCTTCCTGTCTGAAAATCTATAGGCCTTTTATTTATAGGAAATGTACAAGTTCGCTCCTCATACTTATAAATGTGTGTGTGTGTGCGTGTGTGTGTGTGTGTGTGTGTGTGTGTGTGTGTGTGTGTGTGGCTGTGGAGAGTTCCTGTGCAACCCAAGGATACCTGGATCCCCTTTCTTCTCCAGTTCCGTGGGTTCTGGGAGGGTGGTCAGAGCCCGACAGCAGCCCCTCCTGTGCACCTCCTTTTGCTGTGGTCTTTTTGATGGTGCAGGGGGTACCCTGGGGCTGATCGTGTTCCTGGGAGTTGGAAGCTTTCACTGGAGGGTTAAATCAGCAACAGGAGAGCAACACTCCTAGCAACCTAAGAAAGAATAGGAAATGATGCTCTTGAGGGGAGCGGGAAGCCACTTGCTTGTGCTGTGCTCCAGTACCATCTTCTTAAACAAAACAAAAAAGTTCCCCTCCCCCCCCGCCCCCGCCTTCCCATAACACACCTTGTACTAAATACATTTTCAGACCTGACTCTGTGCAAACACAGTGTTGTTCTGCAAGCATTAAAAGGCAATTTAGTACTCGAAGGATTAAAAGCTCATGTTAAACTGAAGACTACACTTGGCATAAACATTAAAAATTGACAGAACACCCTGCACTTTAACTGCACCAGGGCTTCGTAATTAGCATTTAAAAGTAAAACATCGTTTCCTTACTGTTTCCTACTTACTCGTTTATAATGCATTTATTATAATACAGATGTGAGCAGGAAACCTGCTACCATCATCAGCGAGTGAAAAATATAGGTGTGCTGAGAAGGGAACTGGGATTTATTAATCTAGCCTAAAAAGCAAAACCAATAAAGAAGCCCCTCTCTGGGCTGGTTTGAAAGCCTCACACTTTCCTTTTGGAAGATTGAAGGGCCCCCAAAGAAATCACCTTCACATGTCTTTTCCTTTTGTAGCCTTTTCACTAACAAATGCTGGGCAGCAAATCCAAGCAGGCTTAGGCCGGGCACAAGCTGGTGTCTAAAATCGACGAGCTGGCAGGTCACCAGAGGAACTTGGAAAGAGCTCATTGGCCCATTGCGGAGGCTTCTTCAAAACTTTGGGAAGACTGGAATGCAGTTTTCCAGTTGGAAGTGACCTTCTGCTGACTCAGCACAGGTGGCTGAGTTCATAAGTGAGGACACCTGTTCAGGACACCTTTGCGCTCCTGCTTAAATTGGGGGTTTTGTATTTCGTGTGACCAGGTCTGTAAAGCTGAACGCAGTCCAAATCTGGTCTTACTTTCTTCTTCCTTAGTTCTCAGCGTGCTGCTGTGGCTATTTCCACCCACGCTTCCGCTCTCTGCTCCCTCTCGGCGTGCTAGGTAGTAGTTCTCAGACTTGAGTAACCGTCCCCATCGCTGGGGGTCTCACCAGCGTGCAGAGGCTGACCGGGCACGTCCAGGATGGGACCTGAGAGGCTGCCCCTCTAACATGCTCTGAGGCGACGCCAATGCCGCGGGGTCCCCGGCCCACGCTCGGAGTAGCGAGCTTGTACAGAAACCCTGAAACCCGTTTTCCTCCATCGTGGAGTTCAGATCAGCAGATGTGCAGGAGCCTCAGAGGGTGCCGGGTCCCTGTGGTACCGACAGAGAGCACGAAGATAACCACACGTGGTTCTTGCCCTCAATGCATTTCTTCTAGAAGTGTCTGAGAACTCATTACCTTTCTCGGGCGTCTCCTGCCAGACTTCATCTGGAATGCAGTTGAGAACACCTTGCCTTGATGTTATCTCAAGATCCTGACAGGCGTGTTCTGCTAAAGCAGACCTCCCTGGCTGTCCCCAAGTGGCCTCACATTCCCTGGCTGGGACACTCTGAGTTTATCAGGTTAGCCAGTTGACAGGACAAATATAATTTCTGGGCTGCAAGGCCAGTCTGGGTGAACACGTGACATGAGGGTGTTAAAAGTGGAGGAGATTTCTGAAAATAGACACCCCTCTTGTGAGAATACCACCAGGGGCTAGCCCAGCCCCTGGAATGTCTCTGCCCTGGAGGATTTGGGCAGTGAAGCACACTTCCCTGGGGAGGGGGTGGCAGCCGGGGAGAGAGGAAGCCTCCTCCAGAGCCAGGTTCCCAAGGAACCGACTTGGCATGTGCTCTGTGGCAATCTCTTGAAGGCAGAGAGAGAAAAGAGAAGGCTTTCGTTACAGATGCGGGAATATCCTGATACACGCAAGCCCCTTAGATTCTCTTTTCATCATTTTAATGACTTTGAAAATTCCAGAAATGTATTCATGCCCCTACGTGACTTGAGAATGCTCCTGTCTCGTGAGGAGCCATGGGCTAAAACACAGCCGAACAGCAGGCAGGAGCGAGGCTGGCCGGCTGAGCCGTGAGGCCGGGAGCCGGGATTCTGAGGCAGGCTCGCGTCTAAGCCTGGCAGGGCCTGGAAGGCAGCTGCATGCACTTGGCAGGTTCGTTAATTACCACCGTGTTTTTATGGGAAGATCCTTGGGTGTGTTTGTGGGAACAGAACCCTGATTTTAATTACATCCCTTCTGGTTATTCACATTATATACTTCTAAGGATCTTGTTTCTCTGGCTTTCGTCTACCCTACAGAGGTGCACAGAGTTCAACCAAGAAAACGCCTGTGCACTGTGTTGACATAGACACGGAGTAGAGAATCTTAGAGCTGAAAGGGACTGAATGTCGCTAGTCCAGCCCTTCCACGTGTAGGTGAGGGAACTGAGGCTCAGAGAAATTTGAGTGACTTGCCCAAGGTCGCAGAACTCAGGCTAAAACTCAGGTCTCCAAAATCTCTCTACTTTGTACATGGTCCTGATCTGCAGATAACTTTTTCTCTTCAAATTCTTAATAAAGGTTGCAATCGGAATTAGACAATTCCCTGTCCCTCCTTTGAGTGCTGAGGTCGTTGCGTAAAGAGCTATTTTCTAGGTGATTCTGACTTGATTCTTTGGAATAAGAATTCTGAGGATGCGTCACCCCGCTGCTGGGCCGGGGAGCGGACACAATTAGCAGATTCAAATAGACACACAATGCATCTCATGCCAGTTAGTGGGGGATGTGCATTTTTGAAGCAAAGCAGGACACAGGACACCAAAGAACTGGAAATGAAAAATGAAGACGAGTCGCCCACTTGTAGGGTGGCCAAGGAGAGCCTTATGTTTTCCTTTGCAAGAAAACACAGGTTTTGTGCTAAATGGCAAAGTAGCATTCACTGTACTTGTGTCCTCCCCGCCTGGCGGCCGAGTTTCTGCTCTCTCTAGACGTCCCCTCACAAGTACTTGTTTAATAATGGCATTTGCTTTCTAATATTTTTTTATAAAATTTATTTATTTTTTGGCCGCATTGGGTCTTTGTCGCTGTGTACGGGCTTTCCCTAGTTGTGGTGAGCGGGGGCTACTCTTCTTTGCGGTGCGTGGGCTTCTCATTGCGGTGGCTTCTCTTGTTGCGGAGCACGGGCTCTAGGCAGCGGGTTTCAGTAGTTGTGACTCGCAGGCTCTAGAGCGCAGGCTCAGTAGTTGTGGCTCACGGGCTTAGTTGCTCCGTAGCTTGTGGGATCCTCCCAGACCAGGGCTCGAACCCGTGTCCCCTGCATTGGCAGGCGGATTCTTAACCACTGCACCACCAGGGAAGTCCCTGGCTTTTTAATATTTTATTTGATTTCTGGATTATGGTATTTTTAATTGAACCCTGTTTTAATTGCCTTTCAGGCACACCAAGAGCCTGGATGAGGAAGGAAGTCTTCGTAAATGAAATGATGATTGTTATTACTTCCTTTCTTTCTGCTCTGTCTTAATCAAATTATAATTGATTCCATCCACATATAAGCCCTGATCCTCATGTGCATGTGTCAGAAAACAGCAAGTGTTAAGTAAGAAGGCTGAAAATTTTCATCTAACTGAGATTAGGATTTGTCACCATTATTACAGGGTGAGGAAAGGCAATTGGGGCTAAGTTCTTGCTGTCAAGTTGAGCCATCAAAGGTGAGGGAAGCTCTTCAGACCCATCTACTCAGAGTACTTGATTCCAAGCCCACAGGAGGGCTTCCTAAGACAAGGCTTCGTAGGATTGAGAGCTGGAAGTGACCTAGGAAAGGCACTGGACCCCACCCTGTGTCCAGTCACAGCCCAGGGCAGACACAGTTTCTCATCTACATGCTTGCCTGTGGCCTCCACAAATAAGGGCACTTCCTTTATAGCCTTTCAGATTCTCAAGGGCGGTTATTGAATCTCCCTTAGTCTTCCGAGGGTTGCACCCTCTGCAACCCCAATCCTAGTTAAAATCCTGTTATTTAAAATGTTTGACCTGTTTGTTTTATGCCCAGCCATTGATTGCAGAGTGACTGCAGCCATCCTGGAGGGGCCTTAGGAGAGAACCACAAAGCAAATCTGGCTCACACAGAGATGACTTCTAGCCTTGCTTGGTCTGCTTCCTTCCCAGCTGGGTGTTCAATGGGCACAGCTGGTCATCAGGCTTGATAAGATGACTTAGATGTGATGGTCCGAGGGAAAGATTGTCAATCCTGGTAACTGCTTGAAGAAAGGAAAATATCCCTTAAAAGCATGGTCCTAGCCCTTAGTAATACTTCCTCGGGGCTTGTTAAAATAGAGTTCCTTATTTCAAAGGTAATACAAATATTTGAGTTCCTACTAGGTACAGTATACTGGGTGAGGCACTGCAGGCCAAGCAAGACAAATAGAATTTTCTTTTTTTTATTTCCCTTCATTTCAGCAGGGATACCAGCACATTTCAAGGCTCTACCTTGCACCACATCATATACCCAGTTTCCTCCTGTCAGCCTGGGGTGTAGCAAGTAATCACCCCCCCTGTGATTGAAGAGAGAGCTGCATTCAAAGAGATTAAATGCCTTGCCCAAGATCCATGCAGCTTTGGTGGAGCAGAGGTGAAATTTGAAAGCCAATCCCTGTCTAACCTGTCACTTAGAATTGTCAACCTGGAAGGGAGTATCAGGTGGTTTGACACAGAGCACTGTCCTCGGGCCTGGCCTGTTTGAAGCCTTTACTTGGGTGAAAAGAAAGAATGGAAGACATTAGGCCGGGAAGAGACAACGAGTATACCAAATATATCCCAACAGGCTGCAGACCTGAATGAAAACCACCCCAGTGAGGGTGGAAGGGAGGAAACGATGAGAGGCCTGGGGGAAGAGAGCCTCCAGAGGATCTGGTGACCTGGGTTTGGAGATAGGGGAGAAAGGATGGCCTGGGTTTGATAACCATTGACAGGAGGAAATGCCTACAAGTTCATTTTTAGAAATGTTGAGTTTTGAAGTACTGATGGGACTTCGATGCTACCATCTAACCAAGGAGGGTTGGAAATATAGATCTGGAATGCAGGAGAAATGTGGGACTGGAGACTTGGGAGGAATCTGCCTGGGATTTATGGTGGAAGTCGGGAAATTCGTAAAAGAGAGACTCCTACTACCTTCTCTCTGGACATTGAAGGGGGACCTTGACAAATCCCACTCGTAAAGGAAAAGAGAACCAAGAGGAGGCAGCATCACTTGTAGAAATAAGAGGACAATAACAGTTCATTGTCAGGGAAGCTTAGTAAAAAAAGGGAGGGGCTTCCCTGGTGGCGCAGCGGTTGAGAGCACGCCTGCCGATGCAGGGGACGCAAGTTCGTGCCCCGGTCTGGGAGGGTCCCACATGCTGCGGAGCGGCTGGGCCCGTGAGCCATGGCCGCTGAGCCTGCGCGTCCAGAGCCTGTGCTCCGCAACGGGAGAGGCCACAGCAGTGAGAGGCCCGCGTACCGAAAAAAAAAAAAAGGGAGATACAGTCAGCAATTTCTGTGGAAAGAGTGACGGAAAGGGTCACTGGATTTGTTAATGAGGAGATGCCTGGCCAGAGACCTGTTAGCCTCATAGGTGTTGAAGGCCAGTGTTACCCTTTTCTTTTGGCAGAACAGCTTTAGAGAAGGTAAAGAGAGAACAGTCACTGACTTACTGAAACGAGTGGGACATGTGATCTTTCAAAGTGGAAGGACAGGGGAAGCTGTCCTTCCACTTTGAAAGAAAACAGTGAAAACAATCCTACTCCGGTACTGAGAGAACAGTAAGCAGATGAGATGGGAGCTCAGCTAGCGGCTCTGGCCCAGCCTCACAGAAGGGTCGGGGCTTGGTTGGGTCAGTCCAGCCTGGAAACTCAGAGGTGATCATGCTAATCGGACTCCAGGGAAACGGACTAAACTGGAACACAAATCTTTCTGTGTACAATCGAGGAGTACAACCACCAGCCCCAACCAGAATGACCTATGTGCACATTTTCCTTGAGTAATCCCCAGGGAAGCCAAATTATAATCAGTAGGTCACCTGGTGAACAGGGACTGTAAGAACAAGAGGTATGGGGAGAATTGGCCGTTCCCTCCTGTGGGAACCCCCAGTACTTCACAGCCACTTTCTATTATTGTATTTTATTCTACTTTTTGATTCTACCTGTTTCCCAGGACTGGACTGTGGGCTGTCTGAGAGCAGAGTCTATGTCTTACTGATCTTTGTACGCTGGTGCCGAGTATTCTGTATTTGTCACATGTTAGACATTGAGTAGATGTTTATTGGATGGATGGATGGAAGGATGATTAGACAGAAGATGGTATGGAAAGGTGGATGGAGGATCTGATTCGATTGTAGCTGCTTAGTCCTAATCACACGTGGATCCCGACTCCAAGGTTACAGTAGAGTCACTTGGGTTGGATTATGGCGACTCTAGATCTCTTCACTCATGAATTTACAGGCAGTTTCTTGAGCTACTTCTATGATTTTCCCGTCTCATTCTCTACATTTTACTTGCTTTCAATTGTAATTTTTTCTAAGTAACCTTTTCTCAAATTCTGGGGACATCTTTTTGAACACAGTGATGACAGTAACACCCAACATTCTGACACATAAATGTATGCCAAAGGTATACTAATTTATAGACATATAAATGTACTCCAGCACTACTTCTGGAGTTTCTGTAGTGCTTTTAGAATATAGAATCCTTATCACAGACATCCAGAGAGGGGCTGGGTAATACCCGGAGAGGGTATTCCAAAGCCCGCCTCACTGATGGAGCCCAGTGGAGCCACAGGCTTGGTCAGAATGCAAACCAGACGGTGTCTCCAAGGCCTTATTTGATGGGCCCTAACAGGGCACCTCTCACATCCCTGGCGTCCCCACGGTTGACATGGGTTGCGAGTCGCCTGGTCCTCTGTTCTCTTGATCCATTTTCCTTGAGACTGAAATTTTAGTTAACAAATGTGGAGCGGTTTCCTAAAGGCCAGGTTTTTTCAAGGAGGTTTCCATTGCTTGGAGCCTTTCTAATTCATTTTTGCTAAAACCAAAAGTCTATTGCCTTTCCTCCAGGGTTTTTCCTCCGTCATAACTGCACCCTCATGCTGAAACTCCTACTCCTTCGGGGCCCATTACTGCCCAGTTAGCACAGTGCTGGAATGGGGGTGGGGAGTTAGCTTCCCCCCTCCACATTGTTGGCTGTGGGGAGTCATTGCGGCCTGAGCGTGGGCCCTTCGCTCCCCCAGTCTGTCCTTCTCACCTGCTCTCACATTAGCCATCTTTGTGGTTCTTCCTCTATTTATTTCCTTATCTTTAGGCTATAAAGCCAGGAAGACAGGCCTATAGCCAAGCATTCAGATTTAAAAAGAGAGAGAGGGAGAGGAGAGGAATAAATTACAGACATCATAGGAGGTGCCCATGCTTCAAGGAACAAAACTGTTAATATCTAAGAAATGGGGTAAAATGACTCAGTAAACTCTTAGTTTTCCTTTTTCTTCATCATTCCTTCATTCTCTGGCCCTAATGTAGCAACACTAAGCACATCCATTAATTAATAACAGGCCCTGGAAGATGGAATCAGTGCAAAGTGTGGCTTAGAAGAGTTTTTGTTTTGTTTTATTGGGGAGCGGTTGTTGAGGAGTTGAGGTGCGTTACTCAGAAGCTCACCTCTTAGGGAGCGGTGTCCTTCTAGAGAAAACCTTTCTGGATCTATTTGCAGATCCAGAATACGTGGATCTGCCCTTGCGTGATCTTAAAAACCAAACGACAGAGAACAGCCTAGCTTTGCTCATCGGGCGGTTTCCGTCATTGTTCATCTTCTGTGCTCTCAGAAGAGAAGCCTGAACACCTGACCTATCCATGCCCTTTGGTAAAGATAGAGACCTTTTCATTTTCCCTTCACAAGTCTTTGCCACCTTCTGACTGAAAAGAGAAGAACTTGCACTGCTGACGTCTCTCAATGCACAGGTATCGATGAATGAAAGATATTAGAAAATATCAGACCTACTTTTATTCGATCAAACGGGTACATTGACTTGGTTCACCCCAGAGAGACCCATGACACATTGGGTTCCTACAACTGCCCCCCACCCCTCAAAAAGAAAAGCAAACCATACATACACCCGCCTTTACAGATGCCTTAGTCATAGAGTTCACAGCTCCTTTCAGGTTGTAAACAAAGAAAGGGGTGGAGGGGTATCTCAGATCTCAGTTTAGGAGAAAAATGCATAATAGACTGAGTTTTAAATAGCTGCACGGTGCCGACGTTGATATGGTCCTTCCCGGCGGTCATTGTGAAACCTACCCTGCAGTTGGGGAGCACCCTCTACGTACGTTTCGTCTTAGGGAGTGGGGTACGTCTTGGTGTTCTCTCCTGCTCCCCCAAGGCAAAGTTGGAATCATCTACTTTTCTAGAAGGCCTTAGCAGAAATAACAGTAGTGTTTCTGTGTACTGGATGCCTCCTGTATGCCTGCCCGTGCATTCGATAAAGTCTCTCATCTTTATAGCTAATAGTTGCCAGGAGCCATGTCCTACAGACGGGATCCTGAGGTGCAGAGATTAAAGAGCCTGTGTAATCGTCCAGCCTGTACAAGGCCAGACAGGGATTTGAACCTGGTCTGTCTCATGCCAGAGCACACGCTTTTCCCACTGGACCACATGGCCTGAAACACGGGCTGTGCCTGTTCCACAGGCCCCTTGGTCGGGAGGCTTCCTTCTCTCCTCTGTGGATGTTCCATGTCCTCGAAGGGGGGGGAAGTGCCTGAGAAAGGAATGTTCACGCATCCGTTAGAATAGGTGTCATAGCCTCTTGTCTCCCCTTCATCTTCACAAATGTTCACTTCTTTCTTTCTCTCTTTTTTTTATTCTTCCTCGGGACGATGACTGACAGGTTAATATATGTCTAACTACATGTCTCAGAAATCAAAAGGAAGGTGCTGTCAGAGTCACTTGTCAGAAAATGAGATTAGGCGCACTTGTCATTTGCCGAGGATTGCAGTCTTTCAGAGATAAGGTTTCATTTAATGAGGGTAAAAAGCCTCCTTTAAAAAAAAAAAGAAGAAGAGGGAGTGAGGGTGGGGTAGAGGAGAAGGAGTGATGATTCTTTTCTCTGCTGTCAGCCACGTGTTTTATCACCTAACGTGATCCTGGGGCACCTGGTAGCCGCTGATAATGGCAGCCTGGCCCTCTCCACCTCCTCTGCCCCGAGCCCCTTCAGAAGTAGCTGCTGTGACCTGTTTTTCCCTCTCTTTGGAAGCTGAAGCTCCTTTTCCTGTGGGAAAGGGGAGCAAAGCATGTACTGTAGACTTAAAAGCAGGCTCGAGAAAGCATGCGGTATAAAGGGAATGTATAGTCACATTTCCCAACGAACTATAAAGAACCCACCGTAGATTTCAGTGAGATGTGGAGCTTGTCTGACAAGTGAAGGGTAACTAATGAAGAACAGAGCTAGATCCCATTGCAACCAATTGTGTTTTGTTATGGAAAATATTTATCTTTTTTTTTTTTTTTTTGCGTTTGTTGAGTCTCTTAGAAGTGACATAGTAAGAGCTCCCCATATGTGACTTGATACACGTCCTGAGCCCCACGATTCAGATTGGCAATCTCTATCCGGTTCTTAAGCTGCCCACCACCCCCATCTCCCCCCCACCGTCCCCCCCATCTCCCCCGCACCGTCCGTTCCCCGCCCCCCCGCCAAGTCATGGAAGCAGCCTCTGAAATGAACAACCTGACTACGGGAAAGACCTATGCAAAGCAGGAAACCCACAAGTTCGTGCCAGTTCTCTACCCCCAAACTTAGTGGTGTAAAACGGCAAAGCCCTTTTATGCTCCCAGATTCGGCGCGTCAGGAATTTGGACAGGACCCACCGGGAGTGGCTTGTCTCTGCTCCACAATGTCTGGGTGGCTTGAAGAGCTGGGGGTGAGAGTCACCCAGGGATGTCTCCACTCACCCATCTGGATGCGGGTGACTCAGGCGAGCTGTGCTGGGCTGGTCCACCCATCGGGGGCACCTGCACAGGCTCCGCCCACGTGGCCAGGCCCTTCTACAGAATGGCAGCTGGGAGGGGTCTCCTGAGAGGACACTTCCAGAATGTGAGCATCCAGGGGATGGAGGGCAGAAGCCACAGGAAAGGGATGGAGACCCCACCTCTCGATGGGAGAGTGTCCAAGGATGTGCAGCCATGTTTTAAAACTCCCGTAATGCTATCACGATTTCTTTCTCCTTGTGCTTTCGTTTACCTCTCGTGGACAAAATCGTCTATGAATGTAAAGTATTATATGACATTTGGATAGTTTACTACTGATTTGGCATAAATGACTCCTCCTTAGCAAAAAAAAAAAAAAATATATGGACTATATATAGCAAAGCATGTATATACATATGTGTGTATGTGTCCCTGAGCGGGGATGCGGGGATACATATATACGTGGAGGAGGAGTGAGTGCGCGAGAGCAGGTTAAATTGCGCTTGGTATTTTGAACGGTGATGGGCCAGATTCCTGCCCTCCTCTCCAGACAGCTGAAAACAGACTCGTGGCCTAAATGTGCACTTTTCTTTCTTCCCAGTCCTCCTCTGTTACATTTCTCAAAAGCAGTCTGTACTTACTGCCTCTATTTTCTTACCACTTCATTTACTTATTAACTTTTAATATGTAATCCAGCTCCTGTATTTCATTCCCCTGCAATTTTCTTGGTGTCCACCAGCGACTTCCTCAAATACCAACCTAGCTGTCTTTCCTCATTCCTTGTCCTCCAAGATCTCTAAAGCATTGGCCATTTTTGCGTCCCGCCCCCCTTACTGGAAGTCTTGCCCTTCCTTGGTTCTCTAGTGATACTTTCTTGATTCCCCCTTTTCACTTGCTCCCTCCCTGACCCAGGAAGCAGGGACGCTGTCTGGCTGTTGTCCTTGGTTCTGTTTCTTCCCGCTCCACAGTTTGCTCTTGGCAGTCACATTCCCTCATCTCTTTGTGGAGGACACCCTCCCCTCATGTGTGATTCTGAGCCCCCTCGCCCCTTGTGTTCCAGTCCCAAATTAATGACCACCGCTGGGCTGTTCTCACAGTATCTTAGATTCATCTTGTCCAAAGCAGTTTCTTTATAGTTCCCTGCAAGCCCCCCTCCATGTCTGTGTTCCTGACTGTAGCTAGTTCCCCAGGCTGGAAACCTCAGCATCTCCCCCCTTTGCCTTGCTTCCTTGCCTCTTCAGTACTTTTTCCCACCCACCTTTACCTCGTTTCACCGCCTTCTCCTGTTGGGCGAAGCTCTTTCCCGCAGGTCACTCTTCTTGATGCCTCTTATAGGCATGTATTTTTCTACTCTCCTCTCCTAAATTGTAAGTTCCCCAAGGCAAATAACATGTTCCTTTTTTTTTTTTTTGGCACATCATTCGTACTCAGTAAAAGCGTCATTATTGAATGGATGGACTTTAGTATACTGTCAAAAAATTAATCATACTGTACACCACAAACTATTAGAGTTAAGGAAAGGTTTTGATGAGATTAGGAGGCTAACATAGCCATAGGTATGTCAAGATCTTGCCTTGCCTATTAGCTCTCCTTCAAAGTGCTACCTGAAGGAACAAGACATGTGAGGAACAGTAATAACAGAATTAATAATCAATACCTCTGTTGAGGGCTAGGGGCTGTTCTAGCTAATTTAATCCTCAACAGCTCTGAGATAGGGACAGTATACTTCCCATGCTATAGATGAAGAAACAATGACAGGAAAAGTCAAATACTGCTGTATTTTTAGTGGGGTAAATACGTCGTACCCCAAACAATCCTCTGTGCAGTCTGTGTTAGAGAAGGTAATGCCTTAGGCTCCCCGCAGAAGCAGGTTTCTCCTTTTCCCTTAGCCCAGTTTACCACTGATTGACCACCAAGCCCAGAGCCACTTCCAGGGGTCCCCAGCTGAGCTTAGCCATCACAAGTCCTGGAGGCAGAAGGAAGAAGCAAGCGTGTGCCGACCTTTAACACACGTGGTTTTCAACGCACAGGGACAGTGTCCACTGGTAAACACGGCCCTGTCCGCTTTAGGTGCTACATTGAATGCTAACCACTTGGGTTAGCAGCCATGAGGAAAGCACTAGAAGGAAAGTGGGGAGAGTTTGCCTTTCCCCCAGTCAAACACTAAACAAGTAAATAGCAAACAGATATTCCATGGTGTGTGTGTGTCTTAATACAGTTCAAGAGTAGCCAGAGGTAAAGTAGCTGTGCTAACATGTTACCAATCAGGGAATATAAATGAAGGCGCTTGGGTATTATTCCTACCATCCTTTCATCTTTCTTATAAGTTTGAAGTTTTTCAAAATAGAAAGTCAGGAACTATTTTAAAAGAGAGCTTAAAAAAAGAGTAATTCCAAAGGTGGGAGTCAACAATAAATACACAGGGAAGTGGTCTAAAGCCAGGAATTTTCTGGTCCATCAAGTGGGAAGTACCAGGAAAGAAGGAATGACGTAGAATTGGAGACATATGGTGCTTCTTAGGGGGAGTGCTTGGGCTGCCCAAGAGGCTAATTCAAAACTAAATTTTATCCCTGGATCCCACAGCCCTTAATGTGACCCAAACTTTCCATTACCAAATTCTGAGGATTTAAATCCTGATACTGTGTGCCTGAATCTGGAATCTGTCTCATCAGTTAAAGATCCATCCTATTGAGGCCACATGTGTCTGTGCAAGAAGTTCTTTTCAAGCCAAACTTTCATGTTAAAAAAAAAAAAAATCCTGAGAGGAAATACATGTGGTCCTCTTCCCCTTCGAGCCCAGTTCAGGCTAGTTATTGTTTTATTTGATTGTTGAGAAGTCAGAAATGATTAAATTGGTTCCCAATGTGGTCTGCACATTGCCTTGGCTCAGAGCAGCCTGAGGAAGACAAAGGCCAGCTTCCACTTGTGCAGTTTTCTGACGTGTGTGTGTGTGTGTGTGTGTAGGGGGTGTGTGTGTGTGTTTTTCCTTTCTTTCTGAAGTCCTTTCCCTGTGGATTTCAGATTAAAGAGAGCATGATGACACATTAACCCTTTTGGTTTTGCTTTTAAAACACAACGCTGACAAATGCGTTTAACGAGCACGTGGTACCAAGTGACAGAGACACAGAGCTGGAGGGGCTCACTGGTGCCTTGATGGTTTTGATGAGAAAGTTAAATGGTACTCACCAGTTGGAAGGATGAAATGTAAACCATAGCATACTTCTGACATTTCACTGATCTGTCAGGAAATTCCAAGAGAGTGGGACGCCCCAGAAAAGGTATGTCAAACAGTGTGCCCTCCTTAGGAATTAACAGCGGAACCTCTAAGAAAACGGACAGAGGAAGATACTCGTGTCTGGCACAGATACTGTTCTCTGTTTATCATCTAGATATTAGATCAAGTATGCTCACAAGATCTTATATATGGAAAAGAGCAAGAGAGAGATGATTCATCCCAACCTGTGTGCGTTTTAATGGTGAACAGAAGTTTCAGTGACTTTCCCAAAGCCGAAACTAGGTGCCACGGGACTGTTCTAACACCCAGGTCTCCTGACTTTGCTAATTCAGTACAGTGTTTTTTGACACCTAACCTCCTGTAATGGTCTGCAATAGCCCTGCAACCAGTTTTTAAAACTCACCAGCAGGACTTCCCTTGGTGGCGCAGTGGTTAAGAATCTGCCTGCCGATGCAGGGGACGCGGGTTCGAGCCCTGGTCCGGGAAGATCCCACATGCCGCGGAGCAACTAAGCCCGTGCGCCACAACTACTGAGCCTGTGCTCTAGAGCCCGTAAGCCACAACTACTGAGCCCATGTGCCCCAACTGCTGAAGCCCGTGCTCCGCAACAAGAGAAGCCACTGCAATGAGAAGCCCGCACACCGCAACAAAGAGTAGCCCCCGCTCGCTGCAACTAGAGGAAGCCCACACGCAGCAACGAAGACCCAACACAGCCAAAAATAAATAAATAAATGTTAAAAAAAATCTCACCAGAGCCTGCTGCCAATGACGGTCAGCTAATTTTTCTAATCCTCGTATAGGCTAGTTATTTGTAATCGTTTTCCTGGCCTTACGTTGTATCTTTAAACCCCCCAGTCATTTCATAAATACACGTTGTCAGCTCTAAGTGAGCACTAGTAACAGAGAGAAAATCCATCCATCACCACTAGTGGGAATGAGAAAACAACTCAGAGCACACAGCCTGGTTGAATGTTGTTTGCAGTTTGATCTTTGTATAAGAAGGACATCACAAATTTACGTAAAAGCTACCAGCCAACAACTGTATTTTTATCAACCTCCCCCTCTCCAAGAAAACTCATCTCTAGGAAAATCAATTGCATTCTTTACCAGCAGCACAAAGGAAAGTCTTGTTACTTATAGGCGAGTGGCTATTTGAAAGCCTGGCTACAATTTTCCTGTTTTGCTAACACTTGTAATTAAATCCGTCAACTCCCTCTAAGATTCTGTGTAAATACCAGATGCTCACTACATTTTTTTTTTCCTCCTGGAGAATACGAAAAATTGTACACTAACTTCTAAGGAGGCACAAACCTGGGTCCAAGCAGGCCTCTGAAGGACCACCCTTGCCGTCCACCCAGGCCCCATCCCCATCTCTTGCCTTGGCGGGGATGTTAACGCCCCTGCCCTGGTTCAGGAGCAGATGGCTGGGGGTGGGGCCTGGTGGACAGAGGACCCAGACGGCGGGCGGGAGGCAAGTGGGGAAGGAGGGGGCCGTGCCTCTCGCTCCCCGCAGGCCTGCAGCCTGCTTTTCATGTGCTGTGAGTGCGGCCCCGCCAGCTGTCACTTGAATTCATGCAGTTGGTCATACAGGGATCAGAGGAGGAAGTTTGGGATGGCTCTGGGCAAATCCACCCTTTTTACCAGGGGTGAGAACATCCTCCTGTAGCACCTGTATTCCTCAGGGGGTTCAGACACATAGGATCTTTCCCCCCCCCACTTCCCTATACAAAGAAGTGTAACATTTGGTCCCAGAGGTGATGGTATTTCAGCAGTAGGCAAAGCAAGCCCCCTTGGGTTTTCCAGAATTAAATGGAGTTGCTTAGAGTTGTCATTGCCTCAGGAGAAAGCTGAGAGGATGTTAAATGAATCATGAAAGAGAATCAACATACCTGCTGGTATTTAAATTTGAGTGTGTGGAGTGTGGGTGTCTTGGCATTTGTGATGCAAAACCCGGGAAAGGGTTCTCCCCCTCCCCCTACCAACTCAGTCCTAGCAGTTTCACTCTGTGGGAATTTACTTACAAAACATTCAGCACTCCTAAAAATATTAGCAAAAATATTCATATTATATATAGGGGCAACCCCCAACCCTCCTTACTTAAAACCCATTCCTGGCTTTGGGTTTTTCCCCCACTAGTTTTGATGGGTGGGTTGCCACACAGGGGGTTTGCTTCATCACCGAAGGTTTTAGGCGGACCTCTGAGACCCCCCTCGAATGTGTGAGCGTGTGGAAGGAGCGAGGATTGGAAGCGCGGAGCCCCTGGCCCACGCCACCTCAGCTACTTTCAGTTTCTATTTGAAACCGAAATCCCAGCAGAGCTGTCAGATGGCAGCTGTGCATTTGGTGGAAATGAGAATTCCAGATTTCATGCTAATTCGGTTTCAGGTCCCTTTGAACCTGCAGTTTCATGAGGCTGTGCTTAAAACTGCAAATCTGTTTTAGATAAAAGCAGGGATTACTAAAGACTTTTTAGTTTTGCAAACATTCGCAGCCTCCAAAAGGAAAGGGAGATTTCAGATTTATTCTTTCATTAACACTGTCATGTTAAGTTTTCTTCTACTTTATCAAATAGAAAACTTTTCCTTATTGTGGCAGTGATTTTTTCTTACTTCAGGATTTTTCGGTCGCCGTTATTTATCTCTGTTTTCGTAGTGTCCTTTCTCTAACTTCAAGGTCCTTGTCATTCCCTTGCAGAGGCTGGAAAGCAAAGGTGGTGCTCATGGCATGTCTCATCCTGGCGCGTGTTCATCTTCCTTTTTCTGAATGTTGGCGCTGCCTTCGATGGTCGTGTCCGTTACCAGTTGCTTTGTAACAAAGTACACATTTCATAGCTTAAAACACAACAGCTTTACTTACTTGCTAACGATTTTGCAGTTTGGGCAGGGCTCTCCAAAGACAGCGTCTCTCTGTTGCACGTGGCATCAACTGAGGCAAGCGCAGCCGGGGCTGGAGGAGCAACTTCCAAGCGGCTTATTCACAGGGCTGGCAACGCAGCTAAGTTGGCTGGCAACTCAGCTAAGTCTTTGGTCCCATGGCTTTAATTCTCCTCCACGTGTGCTTCCTGGGGCTTCCCCACCACATGGTGTCTGCATTCCAAGAGGATAGAAGCAGAAGCTGCTTAACACCTGAAGAAGTTTTCTTAATACCTTAACAAGCTCAGAAGGTCCAGATCATCACTTCCTCCACATTTTATTGTTCAGAACGGTTACAGGTCCAGCCCAGATTCCAGGGTAGAGGGCTTAAGCTCCACCTTCCCATGGGAGAGTAGCCTGCAGGTATAGAATTATCGCAGGCCACATTGAGAGAGTAGCAACCTCAGTGGTCGATGTGGTATTTTAATTAGTAATCAATTTTCAAGAGAATTTAAATGTGCTCTGTTGTTAGCCTTGTGATGATGGGTTTCTGTGTTCCATGAAAAGCTAAACTGGTGGCAATTTGTGGAAAGGACTTTACAGTTTATTTTTGAAACAATGTCTTCATTCTCTTGTGTTTTAGTTGGCAGAGATATGGTCATTCACTCGTTGACTCGTTGACCTGACACTCTTTATTGACCACATGTAAGGCATGCGAGTACACTCTAGATGTTTAGGGGAATGATGACGGTGGGGTGGGATGTGTGTGTAAGGGCACAGTGTGGCCCTCAAGGGATTGAATCTTTGCTCTCCAAAGTTGTGTCTTATTCCCACCGAGGACATTTGTGCCCCTAAAGGAATAACAGTGTCCAGAGGCGAACCAAGGAACAGGTAATGCCTGTCAGACATTGTCTTGGATAGATTTCCCTAAGGAAACCTTCCAGATAAGCTGTAGTTTGGAGCAGAAGAAGAAATTGCTGGTTTAATTAATTTGCAGCAAAGGTCTGTAAATGGAGACTGCACAGGACCAGAGAGGAGAGGAGTTCGCAGGTCTTTGCAGGCATGCGGGCTTGCCCTCACCCTATGTAACTGCAGTGAATGATCCTAGCAACTGGCATTTGTATGGTAGTTGACCGTTGGCAAAGTACGCTCGTTTGATGGATAGAGCCGCAGAGACAGAGGCTATTGGAATGGCCACGTTCGAGTGTCCCACCCCATTTTGACAGTGTGGAAGGGACAGGGAGGAAAACTGAGACCAGGACAAGGGTGAAAAATCAGAAATATTGGTCAATATGAATGCTTTCAGGAAAGCTAAGCCAGGAGGATTCTTCGACATCCTAGCTGCCCACCTGGTACCCCAGCAACTGTATGTTTCACCAAAACAGTAGAAGCAAATGTTTCGCTCTTACCCAACGAAAATTTCCGCAAGTAAATATTTGGACCATCAGGATACTCTACAATGAAGCTAAAATGAAAGCACAAAGCTTTGTTAGGTCCACGTACATCAGTATAGATGGAGGAAAAAAATGTCCAGTAGGCTAGAGATTATTAATACTTTCAGGTAACGTGTTTCCAGGAAAAGAGAGCAAACCCCTTGAGAGACGGTTGGAGGGAAAGATGTGCTGACGTGGGATTGGCCACCGTTTCACGTGTTCCTTTCACAAATTACCTTAATGTGGGATGTAAGTAATCGTTCAGACTACAAAACCTATGCAGGTGAACTACTCACATATCCTAGTCGTATTCACACAGCCCAAACAGCTTTACCAGGACCCTCTAGATCTTGAAACCTCTCTAGATTTTAGATATCAGAATTTATTTTGACTTAGATCTAGAACTGGCATTTCTGCATTGGGAGTATGTGGAATCCAGATTTGGCCAACGGAGTAAGAAATCAAGATCTACCAGTAGTGTGGACTGTAGAGCCCGGTACGGTGGAGAAGGGGCCGGATGTACCTGCTAGAACTCTGCTATCATCCTGACTCCTTCACTTCCAAAGGGTGTACTTACACACTGCGTATCAGTTGCCTCATCTGAAATATGGAGGAGAATAGCAATTTCTCTGTTTACCTCACAGGGTTGATGGAAGAGCAGATGACATAATTACTGTAAACATTTTTGAAAAATATATGTTGCGTAGGCAAGCATGGCAGCACCTCACGAGAGGCTGAATCTTAGAAGCAGTAAGTGGTATCATAGTATATAATTTATGGCCTCTGTCTTTTCCTGGTCTTGGATTCACTAGTTCGTTGGTTGGTTTCTTCCTCCCTTTCATTTCAAGGCCCTAAAACGAAGATTAGAATCATATTTTGAGCCTGACCCAGGCCTAGTATAGCAACAGTCTTTCCCTGGGACTAACTGAAGCTAGAAATGAGGATCCTCACAGAGACACAGAAAAAGTTTCCCATTAGTGCAAAACTTAACTGAAATTATAAGTGTACCTGGTGTGACTTTGATGGTAAAAATGGTTGGAGAGGGCTTCCCTGGTGGTGCAGTGGTTGAGAGTCCGCCTGCCGATGCAGGGGACACGGGTTCGTGCCCCGGTCCGGGAGGATCCCACATGCCGCGGAGCGGCTGGGCCCGTGAGCCATGGCCGCTGAGCCTGCGCGTCCGGAGCCTGTGCTCTGAGAAGGGAGAGACCACAACAGTGAGAGGCCCGCGTACCGCAAAAAAAAAAAAAAAAAAAAAGGCTAGAGAGGCCACATGAGGTCCTGTCTCTATATCCGTGTGAATCATTCGTGTCCATGTGCGGAAGATCTCTCAAGGGCCCCTGTCTCTCCCTGGAACTGTTGAAAATTTGGGGGAGCTCACTCAGTCCAAAGTGGCTCAGATGCCTCTCGCAGAGAGAATTGGGAAACATGGTTGGTTCCCCAGCAACCCCCGTTTTCCACAGCAGCCTTTTCTAATAGGCCACTTAGTGCACCTGCTGACACACAGACAGCTGCGCCCCTACCAGTGACCACAGGGACTGCCTTCCCTGGTGGGCCCCCTCTCCTATAGCTCGTAATTCACATATGGGGGCTGTGACAGCCCCTGTGTCCTGAGTGAGCCCCGGCCCCGTCTCCTCCAACTCGGTCCTCCCTTCCCTCAGCCTACAGCCCATCCGTCCACTAGAGATGACTGTCAAGTCCACCTTTGACATGGCACCATAAAGGACCTTTTTTACTTTCCCCCTAGAAGAGTGGGTGCTTGACCACCTGAATTTTTGAAACTAAGAGGGGCCACTGTCAGCCAATCTTACCAAAACTAAGAATACCTACTCCTCGATGGTTTGTAGCCAAGGAAGACAAGGTATTGCTCCGGATGCCTTCACACAGTAATTCATTCACCCCTCACAGCAGTTGCTGTAATACTAGTAAGTGCTGTTATTGCCCTGTTTTACAGATGAGGAAACTGAGGCACAGAGAGATGGAGCAATCTGTCCACAGTCACAAAGCTAATAGGCGGTAGTGCAGGAGGAGCCAGGAGTTGAACCCAGCAGTTCCGTCATCAGTAGCTATGCTTTTCTTAAAAAAAAATAATTAATTTATTTATTTTTGGCTGTGTCGGGTCTTTGTTTCTGTGCGAGGGCTTTCTCTAGTTGTGCAAGCGGGGGCCACTCTTCATCGCGGTGTGCGGGCCTCTCACTGTCGCAGCCTCTCTTGTTGTGGAGCACAGGCTCCAGACACGCAGGCTCAGTAGTTGTGGCGCACGGGCCTAGTTGCTCCGCGGCATGTGGGATCCTCCCAGACCGGGGCTCAAACCCATGTCTCTTGCATTGGCAGGCAGACTCTCAACCACTGCGCCACCAGGGAAGCCCAGTAGCTATGCTTTTAACCACCAGACCAGCTACCTCGCGGTTGCCCCCATACAGAGAAATGCTGGCTCCAGTTTACAGGCCCTCTTAACCAGTCTTCCTCATATATAAAAAGCACAACAACAAGTTGCATCGTGTTTCGTTATTTAATGTTTTCAACGACACTCTACAAGGTTTGAATTCTATTACTAGCTCCATTTTACAGGGGAGGAAAGTGAGGCTTAGGAAAAGTTAAGTAACAATTCAAGATGAACCAGCTATCTTGATCGAGATTCGAGTTTAGCATGTCAGAGTGACATAATTGGGGTGCCTGCTATTTTATGTTTTAAGAAATTGAAGCCCTCACCATTAGGAGGTTGATCACGTCTTAAAGCCTTTCGAACTCTGACAATATTTTGCTTGATTCATGACTGGACTTTATAATGTGTTAAGAAGATCCACATTATTCCGGTCCCTCCCGCCTTATTATGTGACCCAGGCTATGCAATATTCAATATCCAGGTTTGGACCTTGTCTGGAGGAACTGTTGGCAGTAGTAACACCCGTGTGAAGGTGGGGTTCTCTACTCTAGTACAGGTGGTGCAAACCACTGTCACCACTTCTGGGGATCGGTGTCACTTTTGATGTTCATGTGGTCATTTTCATCCTCACTGTGGGGATCTGCATTGAGGGAATTCTGTAGAAGGCATGGCTGTGGACATTGCAGCCATACCAGAACATACTCTTATTTGTTCGTCTCCACAGTAATCAAAGTAAGAGTGTCATCTTTAATCATTGTAGCCAACACGTATATCCCGCTTACTAAGCGCTGGGGGGCTGTTACTGACAACAGCCCTATAAAGTCTAGTTACTGTTGTCACCTCATGTTACAGACGAGGAAACTGAGGTGGGAGAGGGAAGAGATTTGCCCAAGGTCTCCTGGCTCAGAAATGACAGGGCCATGATGGCAACCAGATGCTGGCTCTTAACCTCTCCCCAAAGAACAAATAGAAACATATTTTCAAAGCTTAAAAAGCTATAGAATTTGAAAAGATCCTCTAGGAGACATAGAAATAAGCCAGGTGGGGTGACATCTTTCCCAAGGCTAGTTAGGAGACAGAACTCATGTGTTATTACTCCCCTTTCATGGTCTTTTCAAACTACATAATTTAACATAGAAAAACTGGAGGAAATTTTTTGTAAAGACTTCCTCTTCCTTTAAACCACCCCAAGAATCACCCAGCATGTGTTCTTTTAGGGAGTACCTGAAGTTTGTTATATTTATGAGAGAGAACACCTTGAAATTAATAAACTTTTTCTGTGTAAGGTACTCAACAGAAGACCAGAATTTATAAGAAATATTTTACCAAAAAATGTTTAGTCTCAGTCTGGTAATTAGTGATACAAATTGAATCAAATTTCATATTTTAAACTTTAAAACTGCCATTTTAGATTGATTTAGAAGAACTTCCATTAGTTTTTTGTTTGTTTTTTGTTTTTTGTTTTTTTGCGGTACGCGGGCCTCTCACTGTTGTGGCCTCTCCCGTTGCAGAGCACAGGCTCTGGACGCACAGGCCTAGCAGCCATGGTTCACGAGCCTAGCCGCTCCGCGGCATGTGGAATCTTCCCAGACCAGGGCACGAACCCGTGTCCCCTGCATCGGCAGGCAGACTCTCAACCACTGTGCCACCAGGGAAGTCCTGGGACCGGGTTTTTAAACCTAGTTTATCTTTAGATATATTTTGAGAATTGAGGAAGAAGTCTCCATATTTTAATTTAGCTTTTTTAAAAAAAATTCAGCTAGTTAATCATAGACATGCCTAAGATCTTTGGTCATATGTCAAAAATTGTCGGGAGTTCCCTGGTTGCCTAATGGTTAGCATTCCAGGCTTTCGCTGCCATGGCCCGGGTTCAGTCCCTAGTCGGGGAACCTGAGATCCTGCAAGCTGGATGGCGTGGCCAAGAAAAAAAAAAATTGTTTCTGAAATAATTGCTCTAACACTGGAAAGACCATTGAATCCATATTCTTACTGCCTGCTTCGTTAGGGCCTCCCCTTTGTAAGACTTGCCCTTCTTAGATCTGGTTCAGAGGCTGAAGGTGACAATAAGAAGCCATTAGTGATTAGTATGTTAAACCTTCTAAATATAACAGACACGGTGGCTGCCAGCCTTTGACTTTGTAATCTGTAGATTAAAATTCCTATAAAGGGAAGCTAAGTTTCTCAAGGAAAAAAAAAAACATAGTAAGTCTAGATTCTTGCAAGTCAGATCTCTGACCAGGATCCAGTCACCGAATGTATGGATGATCTTTTTTTTTCTTTCTACCTTCTTTCTACTTCTGATGCTGTCCTGTAGCTTATCCCTTCCAGTTTTTTTTTTGTTTGTTTTGTTTTTTTGCGGTACGCGGGCCTCTCACTGTTGTGGCCTCTCCCGTTGCGGAGCACAGGCTCCGGACGCACAGGCTCAGCGGCCATGGCTCACAGGCCCAGCTGCTCCGCGGCATGTGGGATCTTCCCGGACCGGGGCACGAACCTGCGCCCCCCCGCATCGGCAGGCGGACTCCCAACCACTGCGCCACCAGGGAAGCCCTATCCCTTCCAGTTTTGACACTGCTTCCTTCCCTGCCAGAAAGGAGGGGGAATAGAGCAACTTGGAACCCAATCAGAATGTACTCATTTGTGTGTCTGGTGAGAGGCTGAGAAATGAAGCAAAGTGGTGGTGGGCACTGTGGCAGGGTGAAGGGTGCTGGAGGGGTACAGGGGGGCTGGATACGGATGCAGTGGTGCAGAGGCCAAGTCTGTGGCTTCTCTTAGAGGCTCAGCTCTTGGCGGTTCTGCATTCCTCCCAATTACAGATAATCACGATACAGAGACACATGCAGATCTCTCCCAGACTTTCATCTGAGGCCTAATCCCTGATAATCAGAGATGACAGTCTAATGCAAGGCGTGGCAAGCGTCAGCAGTGCTGCCTGATGACGGCACTTGAGAGGCCTAAGCGGTGGTTTGAGTCGGTCAGCTAAGGTGCCCATGCTTTTGTGCGCCTCAGTTTACCCTGTAGAGAACCCGGTAGGAGCTCTGGTAATTTCTTCCCGGTAATATTGATTTTTATGAGCGAACAAGATAAGAAAACTGTCCCATTTTGATGGCTCCAAAAGAACAACATTTAAATGTCTTTTCTTGAAAATTTAATGTTTGCCTTTGAGCTATCTTGGTATTGTAGAAACAGCTTCAGAATGAATGCTCCCTGGCTCGAGGGCTTCGGCTGGTTTTTGAGACATCTTGTAAGCAATTGGAAAATCCAGCTTCAGACTCACACCTTCTGAGGCACCTTTTCTTCTGATTTCTCTTTTCTTCTGATTTACCCAGGGAGTCAAGTTAGAGAAAAATCTCTTTTACCTATCTTTAAAAAAAAATTTTTTTTAGAAACACCACATAATGCTACCATTTGGGGTGGGGTGGGGCGTTGTGAAGCTAGAGAGGGAGAGCCTCTTATTTCCAAAATTAATTGTATTTGGAAGTTAAAGGGAAAAAATTATGCCATACAGCAAGCACCCACTTTTTTCCCCTTGAGAGGTTTTTCAAGAGTGCCATGAAATCAAACAGTGATGGATGTTCAACTTCAGAGAGGTGAAGAATGGACATTATTGCTTGAAACCAGTCTCCATGTCATTTGTATGTGGTGTACATCTGTCCCAGCCCTGTCCCTTTCCTCTCTTCCCAGCTGCACTCCAGGTGACAGTGGCACTGAAGGGAAATCAGGAGCTCTCACCCACCCTAGTGTGCCTGTTCTACCCTAGAACCCTCGCAGTTGCAACCTAGGCCTTGCTTGCCTTTTTGCCTTGTGCTGGGACAATCTCAGCAACTTTTCCTGTGCACCAAGAAGAGACCCTGCCAAGCTGCAGGTGTGGAATAAAAACTCCAGATGTTTATAGAGGGTCTCTTCACCCCCATGTATGGCCTGGTACCCTTGCAGGGCCTCTGTGGTTGGGACAGTGACAAAGGCGGCCAGAATTCTGACCAGGGGCCCACCAGACAGGACAGACGGGAGATTTGGTGCTCTGGTGGGAGTGTTTGGCTCAGGGGAACCCACCAGGGGCCAAGTTTGTGGTCATTCAGCCCCCTCCTTCCAGGCGCTACACTGGGCGCTAGAGAACACAATGATGATAAATGTTAGGATGATAGTAATTGCTGTGCATTTAGTGAGGCTGTGGCATTGCTTTAATCCTTTCCCTACATCTGATGGTGGCAACCAGCTCCACTTTTGTTGATGTGAAGTGTATAAATGTCAGTGGATTTGAAGACTAAGGGGAGGCGGGATTTGCAAACGGCCACTTCATGCACTGTTATCCTTGAGACCTAACCAAACTGCATTCAGCTTTTGATCAGGTGGGGATAAGGTTAGATTCAGACCTTTTTTTTTTCTAATACTAGACTCTGACCACCCCACTCCATTTTCAACAATGTACTTATTACTCTTGTATTGAGCACCTATTATGTGCCAGGCGGTTTACATAAATACATCACTTTCTCATTGAGCCCTCACAGCCATCCAGAGAGCCTGCTCTTTGCAGATGTGACCGGCCTAGTGGCGACTCAACCCCAGCCCGCGGGCCTACTGGCCTTTCCCTGCCGCGGCGCAGCACTGGAAGCGACGGCTGCGGGGAGGGTGCGGAGCGTTGCAGTTCCCGCCGCGCCCGCCCGCCGAGAAGGCGGCCGTGGGGAACTAGGGCCCGAGCCGCGGGGGGAACGACAGCTGTCGAAGTCGCGCTCGGGGACTGCGCCCCCGCGGGGCCGACCCGGCGCCGGGGCCGAGAGAAGGGGCGGCGAGGGGCGGGGCGCGCGGGGCGGGACGGAGGAGGGGCGGCGGCACCGGCGGCTCGGGCTCGGCGCGCCGAGGAAGTCCCGCTCCGAGAGCTGCGAGCGTCTGGAGGAGGCGCGCTTGGCGCAGTCCCGGAGCGAAGTCCGGAGCGAGGGCCGCCTGTGCCGCCGCCGCCCCCTCCCGCCACCCGTCCAGCCAGGGAGCGCGCGGCGCCGGCCGCCGATGGAGTTCACTTGAGCGGCGAGCCGGCGGGAGAGGCAGGCGCCCGCGAGCGGAGCGCGGGCCGGAGCCGAGCCAGCCCCGGGCGCTTTCCGCCGGCCCTCGAGCTCCGGCCGCGAGGCGCCTCCGGCCCCGCGCAGCCCGCCCGGCGCCCCGGACGCTGCAGCGCCGCCCGCGCCGCGTGCCGGCGGGATCGGCCCCGAATAAAGACTCCCGGAGCGTCTCCTCCAGCGCCGCGGCGGCGGCGGCGGCTGGACCGGGACCGGTCGGCCCGCAGTGCTGCTGGAGAGGCGGGAGCGGCAGTCGGGGAGCCCCAGGCGGCCGCCGGGGAGAAGCCGCCGCCGCTGCGCGCCCTCCTCCTCCTCCTCCCTCTCCCTCCTCCCCTCCGCACATGGTCTCCTTTGTCCTGTCGCCGCCGCCGCCGCCTCGCTCTTAGCTCTGCGCGCCGCGGCCGCGGCTAGGGCCGCTCCTCTTCGCCTCGCCCGCCCGCCGGCCTGCCCGGGACGCCCCTCGAGTCCCCGCCGTGCCCGGCCGGCCCCGCGCGCCTCAGGAGCAGCCGGGAGTCAGCGGACGAGCGCGGGCCGGGCGCTCCCTCCCGGCCGCCCGCTGCCCGCCTGGCCTCGGCCGCGCTGGATGTGTGCGCGGCGCTGGCGCTCGGCCGCCCCGGAGCTGCCGTTCGTACGGATTTGGTTCGCGTGCATCCGCTTTCAGACTTTCGCCTGGAAAGGAGAGACTGGCGCGGACCTAGCCCGGTCGGAGTTGGGCGTTTTCTCTTCGTGTTTGGCTGGTTTTCCCCCTGGTCTCTGACGATACCCCATCGTGAGCCTTGCTCAGGAACCAAACCATGAACTTGGGGCTGACAGGACCGCTTAACCCTTTGCGATCAGGTAATGCAGCCCTGGGGGCGCGGCTCCCTCGCTCGCCGCTCGCGGTCGAAAGAGAGGCGGCGGGTCGGGGGTCTTTTGTTGCGGCGGCCGGGCCGGCGGGCAGGGGTGGCAGGGGCGGGTCTGGCGCGCCCGAGCCCCCCGCCGCCACCCATCCCTCCTCCCTCCTGCCGGCTCGGCCGCCCTCCCTCTTGCCGCGGCCCGGCCGCCCGCCTTTGTACTTTCCACCCCTGGCCAGCCGGGCTCGGGCGGGGAGCGGCGGCGCGGGCGGCCGGAGCTGTGCGGTCGTGCCCGGGGACCGGAGCCGCCTCGGCGCCACCCGCCCCGAGGGGCTCCGCCTGCCTCCGGCTGGGGCCGCGGCCTGCGCCCGCTCGGGCTGAAAACCTTGGCGCTGCGCTCGCTGCCGCTTCCCGGGGTACCGCTTCCCCGCGCCGAGGTAGGGATCCTGGCCCGCACAAGGTGCCAAGGGAAGCGAAAGATCTGGGCTCGGTATCGCGGCAGCTGGGGAAAGAACTCGCACTTAAGTTTCGAGGAGGTTTCTCTTTTCTTGTTGGAAAGCCCCTCCTCGTGCGGGTGCAGAGGGCCGTGCCCGGGGTCCGCGGCCGAAGGGAATTAAGGTGGACCTCGAACCCGAGCGGCCGCGCGTCCCACTCCTGTCTGCTCGGAAGGCTTTTCTTCGTTTCCTCATTCTCTGTGTTCCTTTCTTAAATCTGTTTGACTTATTTAACTTTTCTTTAAACACCAACTACGGCGTCTAGTAATTTTTCAGTATTTTTTTTAAAAAATCTTCTTCCACCTCCCCCCGAAATAAAAAGCAGCCAAGAGAGCTTTGTTTTTTTCTGTCACTTTCAGGTGCAGCCACTTCACGCCCTCATCCTCCAAAACCGAGTGAGGGGGATGAAGTGAAATGGCGAGCAAACAGCTAAAGACCTTTAGTATGTAAAGGTGCCCCCGTATTAAGAAAGGAGAGAAGGAAAAGCTGTGCTCGCCGGCTAACCCTTGGCTCACCACGTTTCCATTAGACATCCCTGATTAAAAACAAAAAAAACAGCCAGGAAAATGGTCCAGGTAATATAAGGAATTTCACACTTTTTCCTAAAAAAAATGAAAAGGAAAACATGCCAAAGATTAAGATCCAAGAAGCCACAAATTTCTACAAATCCTTTAAAGCACAAGTTAAATTTGAAAGTTCATCGAGAAAAAGCAAAGAATTTCCTTGTAGTTCCTGCTTAAGACTTCGGCTGAGAAGCTCTTTTCTGACTTTTCAGGACAGTGGTCAGCCATAGTTGTAACCACCTGGGTGGGAGAGAAAGGGATCCAGATCATTTTATGATTAGCCTAAGTCCCATTGCTGTCATTTTCTTTTGGGTGTTTTTCCATGGAGGCCTTTTTGAGGACCCCCGCCCCCCTTACCCTTACCAGTTACAAAACGGCTTTGTGACATGTATCAGAAAATTAAAGGGCTGGAAAAGCTTTTATTAGAGAGCATTACTCCTAAGTCACTCTGAATATCCTGTCAGACTCATTTCCTTAATAACTTACCGGTTGGCATCGTATAATCACATCCTCTAAGTTCGCTTCAGACATAAGGATCACTTAACTGGCTACTTGAGAATATGGTGTGGAGCCCAGTGGAGCTGACAAGGGTGGCAGCCCCAAGGAGGGTGTGCAAGACAGCCAGAGGGCCTCTTCACCTACAGCTTCTGTCCCTCTCTCTCTCCCCCTCTAACACACACACATACCCCAAGTGTAAATAAAAACTGGATCAAGAACCTTTTCCTCACCCATGCTTTTTGCATTGACGGTACAGTACTTTGTTCCTGTAGTGCTTTGGGCCAGTTAGGCTCCTTTTAATAGGTAGTCCCCAAATCTGCAGGGGTTATTTCAATTTAGTAAAATGAATTAACAGCCCCCCCTTTTTTTCCTTTTAAATATATCAACTGTAGTTTAAGCCATGAATTTACCATAGCCATTCCAATTTGAACTAAGAGACACTTTTTCATCAAGGAATGGTGAAATGCTCTTATCTCCAAGTTTTTAGCTGGGAAACTCGTGTTCCTAGACATCTCACTTAATATTATAATATAACAACACTATTCCTGTAATTTTTGCTTTTATAACTGAATATTCTTGATTTGTTTAATGCATATCTTGTTTCCCCCTCCATGCAACACATTTTTGGTGGTTTATTTTTATGAAAAGCTACTGTAATATGCCGTTTTATTTAATTATGTTTAAAATGTCAAGAAGGCCCTCAGCATATTTTTTGTTCATGCAAAATAAAGGGAAACATTTATCAAGGATTTCTTTTATTTTAAACTGCTTATGTATAAACGTATAGAGTTCAACACTTGTTTTGCACATACTGTACATTCATTTTTTTCTTGATATATTAATCTTTGGAATCACGTTTACAGTAGGCAGATTAGAATTAAAATAAAGGGGAAAATAGTCATAATAACAATATTTTGTCTTTCTGTATCACTTGCATTGAGAACTAGAACTTGTTCCCCAGATAACACTCGGGCATATCTCATCTTTATCAACATAACACAAAAAGACTAAATTGAATATATTCTTTGTCCCCAAAAGCCAGCTCCAGAGTCTGAATATGTTGTATTTCAGATTCCCCCGCACCCTGTTTCTTATATTTCTTCTAGATTTATTCCCCGTTCTCTGCTTCGCTTTGTCAACACATGCATTTCTATGCGTGAAGTGTGAAGACCAGTGATTTCTTACAAGGGTGGGGTAGCAACAGCAGCGTAAATATAATATAGCCGTTATAACGTTAAATGCATGTATATCATCAAATTACTGCATAATGGAACTGCTTCATTTTTAAGTTTATTTTTTAATTTTTCAGGTTCTAGAAATACAGTGCTTCTGAAACATTATAGCATTTTTCTCCAAACAGACTTCATGTTAATTTTCCAGAACATTAGTGTATAATTTAAATTGCCTGTATCCTTGCTGTTTAAACAGGCTTGTTTCACATTCCTGGAGCCACTGTAATAATTAGCAGACGTGATTTCTAGAAAATGGAAAGGAAATAATGCTGATGGTGTGTGTAGTGTCGGGTTGCTGGGCAGGTCGGCTGGCTTTCATTTCAACACCAAGGTCGTCGTGGTTACCACAGGGGGCAGGGATCTTGGGGTCATCAGATAAATCTTTAAAAATGAATTTCAGGGAGTGCTGGTTGACACTTTTTAGTGAGGAGAAGCTTAGCATTAAATAATAGGCATTTCTAGTTTGTGAGAGAAAATTGAAAAATAGGGCATGTCTGCAAATATGAAAAAAGTACCGTTTCCAAAATAATGATCTGTCAATGAAATTGCAAAATCATTATGCGAATGAGCTGAATTGCTTTGTGTATCACCTCATAGAGATATGTTTTGCACAGATAATATGTCTAATAAGGACATGTTTTTAAAATCAGATTTTGTTCTTCCCTCAGCAAATAGCTGCACTGCAGGTCTGGCTCTCGCAGTCAACCAGCACCACCTTATGGAGGATTGGGGGAAATTGCCGCTCTCCTTTTTAGGCTTTTCTAAAACGTAGTAAAATTGATTTAAAATCATCGTAATGATGATGGTGATGACAAAATTAATGACAGTAGTAATGCTTTCTTTCCCTTTCTTGTGTTGCAGGCCTCAGATGCCAGCTCTGAAAAACTCTTCAATACTGTTATTGTAAACAAAGGTAAGACTCCTTAAATCCGAGCAGTAGCTTGTTTTGCTGTTTGCTCCGTTGTCGGGAGGAAAGCATAAAGAACAATGGTCATTCCCTTTTCATTCTGGAGCTGCGGTTCATAATTTGTATTTTTGCTTGAGACAGAATCTGTGTGCTTTTGTGTTGCATCCAAAAACAGTTGATCTTAAAAGAATATATTGAATCCTTACTTACATTGATTTGACTAAGAAATTACTACCGTCTATGCGACTTTCATTTAAAGTGGGAAGTGGTAATGGAGAACAATAGTTCTCAAGATGCCTTAACTTTGTTCCTTATCAACAACCCAGCAGTTGGAGAACGATAAATCGCTGATTTGTCCTGCAGACTCTAATAATCAGTGCATGTTTAGTACTCACAGCATTATGGTCATAAACCAAGCCTTACTCTGCTGTGGGCTTTCTGTAAAATTAATAAACGATCAAGAGGACAAAATTTAAATACGTGCCACCCCATTAACTTTCTTCCAAACTGCAATATAGAGTAAGAGAGGCTAATGATATAGCAATACATTAAGGGGAAACTTAAATCACTGCCAATAGGTTTCTGGTCAGTTTTCATTTGTAGCAGTATTGTTGGAAATAATGAAATTTAAGGGAGCTTCTAATCACGGGCTTTACAGTGGTGTATACTTTGAAAGGTATATAAATCATATAAACTATTTGATCTCTTTCTCTCCAATGTAGAACCTGTTGTAGGTGCTTGTGTGGTAATCGCTAAATACAGAACGTATGCTTCCTGTCGTGGTCTCGTTCTGTGTTACACGGAAGATACTTGGTAGCTTGAACAGGGTTGGGCCTTCATGAAGTGAAATACGAAACCACCCTGGCATTCTATAGTTGCCTTGGCTAGCATTTTTGCTAGCTGGTTGGTCACACATGTTTCCAAGTGCAGTTATTCTGAGCTCCCAGATTATTTTAGAATTGGAACCAACTGCAGGCTTCAAATAGTACATTATGTTTAGGCTTCCCTCTAGGTGTACATGCTTATGTGATTGCTGTCACTCCCAGAATTATTGTCCTATTGAATTTTATCTTTTTTTATTGCACAATGGGGTATTCCAGTTTTATGTTTCATCATATATTTTGATGGACTGAAAGCTTGTATCAATTTGTTGTCCATCATGCTAAAGCCCAATAAAAGAAGATACACTGCAGTTCACAGCGTACAGGGCTCAAATGGAAAGATACGTCATTGCTTATTGATCATTTTGACGAGGGAAGAGGTTGGGTAGATGGTCGTGTGTCCCTGACTGATAGGAGGAGGTGGAGCCCGAGGCCGGACAGTTCACCAAAAGGAGGTCCTCTGTGTTTCAGTGACACCCTGCCCCACCCCCTCCCCAGGCCCTCCAGCCCACATGACCGTGTCTCTCTTTTGCTAACTTGCTGTAAAGTTGTGGAATGTGTTTCCCCTCTCTGGGATCAGGCCTGGCAGGAGAGTTGGCTCTGGGACCTGCACTCAGGCCCTGCTGCCCTCACAGGGCTGAAAGGCTCCCCTTCAGGGCCGAGGAGGAGTGATCGATGACAGGCAACATCCCCGTCCCTCTGCCTCTTCCCTCCTGCTCCCCCGGCCCCTCTCCCTTTTCCAATCAGACGTCTCCCACGTTCTTATTTTTGTTTACTTACAGAGTGTGATTTGTGGCATCTCTTCGGTTGTGAATAGTCGTCCTGACAGGGTGCCTTTCTTCTGAGCTGCTTTTCTGGGGGTGATTTAGTTGCCTTGAAAGGATTAAGGTTTCTTTGTGTACACTAAAATCAACATAGGCTTTTTGCTAAGCTTTGCTTGGGAAACCACACACAAATAAGCATTTTAGTTGATAGCAGATTATTCCTTTGCCCCTTATTTCCATCAGAATGGCCTTTCTTTTCTCCTCCAGAGTTTCCCCTTAATGCCTTATGCTAATTCCTGTTGGTAACATGAATGACAAGAGCCGGAATCAATGCAAATCCAGGTGCTGCAAAGTAGATGGACTGGTATCCAGCACCCGCCCTCCCCCTGGAGAGAAAGAGATTAAGGGGGGGGGCGGGGAGGGGGGGAAGCATGGGGGCAGTTTTGTTAAGGGGATTAGTATTCAAACTGCTAAGTATCAGGAAAACAAGTTCAAAAAGAGATTCATTGTATAGTGATAATGTCAATAATTGCTTCAAGACAGGTGCAGAGTCTTGCTATGTGCATGTGGGTTTGGGTCTGTTTTTACTCTGGGTAGTGGCAGTGTTTACTGGATGGATGGTTGACAAGGCCTTCAAGGAACTGTCAGCTTCCTGCACATCAAGTTCAAGTTCTCCTGCAAAGCAGCCTGCCCCCCTGCAAGTCAGGTCTCCCGTCTCTGTCCAGTATTCTTAGCCAAGAGCAATAAAAAGCAATGCAAGAAAGGGCAAATTTATACCAGGTAACAAACACCACTGGGAAGATCTTCAAAGCCTCGGTTTATTGAACAGTCTGACGAGTGCAGGGAAGCTGACACGTGTATTCCTTCTCCTCTGGATGTTTAAAGCTACACATCACCTCTCGCTCTCAGCAGCCCCACCGGGCTCTGGCCTTCCAGAAGTGTGGCTTTCAGCCGCTGGCGAGATTACGCTTGCGGAGCCCGGTGGCAGGCGGATTCGGTCCATAAAATTTCACTGTGGGAGGGCAGTGCTAATCTCACAAGCTGATTGTGGTGGGGCCGGCCGGCTGGGCGTGGGGTGCACAGCTTTGATGTCTGGGCTGGGCGGTTGGGGGATGGGGCTGTGGCTGAAGCAGCAGGGGCCGTGGCTCAGGTCCCATCAGTCTGTTGGTGAGCTGGAGTAAGTCGTTTCGCCTCTTTAGGTCAGAATTTTCAATCATAGCAAAACCTGGTCCTGGGCCGACGTCTCTGGTGGGGATAAAACAGTTAGCTGGGGAGGGGCGGAGGGGCTGAAGCAGCGTAGGTGCCGTGAACACATTGTGTGTCCCTTCTGCCTGTTTGGTTTTATTTTGACTCTCTCGGTGTTGTAGAGTCTGTCCAATTTAACAGAGGACCAGCAAGATTTTTGTGTTTAGGTGTTCCCAATCGTTGTTTCCTTCTGACGCCTTTTATTTCCCACTTTGAAACAAATTAATCAAACGGTGCGTGCTTGCATGTACACAGGACATGCCCAGTGAGAACTGAGCTTGTCCAGAGGGGCGGGGAGATGAACCTCCAAGTTGCAGGGCTTAGGGTTGGAGACAGAAAAAAATAGTTTAACTTTAATCAAGGTCCTGGTTGCCTTATTTAATCTTTATGTGTTTAAATGTTTACAGGATGTTCATGTGAATTTTATGAATCCTTCTGTCTTTGTGACTCAACCATCTGCCAAAGAAAAAATTAATTTTCCCAGTGAGACAGAGACACACAGAGAGAGACTAAGTTCTTGTCCATATTTAGTTGGTTGAACTGCTGTAGGAGCAGTAGGATTTGTACCCCAAATTCTAGACTGTTTATCCTTAAAAGGAACTAACTTGTCAGTCAATTCAGTGTGTCCAGCCAGTATTTATTACCCTTCTTTACCTACTCTAGGTCCTACTTCTCAGGGGTTTTGCCACTTTCATACATAGGCAGAAATGCAGAAAATGAGTACTTAGCGGACATGACTATCCTGCCAGCCCTGGTGTAGGCCCACGGTCTAGTTTAGGGGTAGAGCAAAGGCCCTGAATTGCCTCTTTTCCAGGATCTGTCCTGCAGCTAAGGCAAGTTAGAGATGAGAGGAGCCAGGTGGTGTACTTCACCCCATCACTCTCACCCCTTCTCTGGCCGTCATCTTCGTCCTGTGGTAATGCCGGCCCTCCTGGGGAGAGGTGCCCTGAGCTAACTGAGAGAGAGCTGCGCGTTTCCAGATAGCTGGGCTGGGGAATGACCCAGGTAGGGATGAGGCCCCTGCTTTGTGCTCCCTTCTGCCGTGAGCACCCCCATCTACTGAAACGTATACAGCAAAGGAGCAGCCACCCACCCTCCGGGGTGGGACCCCACCTCCCCTCCCCCAGGTCAGCCGTGGGGACGCTGGTGGACACTCACTCACCATGATGAGTGCCAGACGGAACACTGGGGCCACCTTGAGCTCTCTCTGACCAGGGCTGGTTTTCCTTTCCCAGGCCCCACCAGACCGACTAGTGGCCACACAGGCCTCTTCTTGGGGTCGATTTTGTGCTGAGGGTTTCCTTGGGACACAGATGAGGTTGGAGCCTTTAGAATTAGTAGGGCCTTTGGGTATCTTTGACAATATGGTTTTATCACCAGCATAGAAGGAAAACCTGGCTAAAAAATTGGTTGAGATTTGAGATGAAGTGAGAAAAGATGCTGCTTGGTGGGTTGAGGTTCAGTAACTGAGTACGTAATAAAATCTTTCATGGAGATGATCTCACTTCATTCCTCAGGTTTAGACATAAAGGGGGAATTCCTTGGTTTGGTGACAAGTAAAGGTAAGAGTTATGTTACCACCAAGGCCCCTCCCCTAAAACAATTCTGTGCTTTCTATGTAAGTGAAAACAATGCAATTGAGTGTGGGATAGCTTTCTTTAAAAAAAAAAGATATAGAGTTTAAAATCCAATTATAATAAAAATATGGAGACCATTTTACAATTCCTTGTAGTGTCTTGGGTTTCATTGTAAGGAGAACATGACATAAAGCTTATTCCCCACGTGCAGAGGAGTAAACTGAGCCCATTTTAGCCTCTACAAATTAGTCCCATTTTTGTACTGTCTTAAATCCTACATAAGGGAAAGTTGGACTGTCACTCATTCTTCATTTTTCCTTCTCTGGATCCTTTTTGTAGTTTCAGAGCGTTTTCTTGGGTCTTTGGAGGATAGAGATGTCTGATCCAGGGGAAATACTATTGAAGGGTAATTGGTGCTTGATTGAAGACAAAGGAGTTGTGAGTGGTTGGGTTTTCCCTCCCACTCCACACTGCAGAGAACACGTAATCAGCTCCTTTTGTTATGGAAATGGACCTTCCTGTAGGAGCCAGACTCTTACATACAGAATTTGTTGTATAGAATTATTCCTTGAGAATTCTTGGAAACAGAAACCTTGTATTCTTAGTGTGAAACCACCGGGAAGGGTCTAAAAAGATTCCATGTGGTCAGAAAGTGTTTCCCCCTGGATATTTTTCCATCAGCTGCTACCTGGTCTTTCCCTGACCTTGTTCGTGAGTATGGTGGGGAATCCTGGGTAGATGTTGGATCCCCTTACTGGAATTTTAGCTCAAGGGGTGGAAGATATTCCGAGCATTTGAATTGATCTTGATGGTGTCTTTGGAGTAGAACTCTGACAGCGATGCCACTTTTCCAGATAAAAGTAGGCCAGATCTCCTGGTCCTGAGCGCCCCTGTGAGCTGGAGCAGGCTACAGGGTAACGTTCTTTTAGTCGGATGATCACATGCCGCTGTTTAGTTTTGAGCCCACCAAAAAGCTCTTCCCTTACTTTATTTATTGATTGATTGCTGCTGTTCTTGGAAAGGCTTTTCTCCATACTTGGCAATATTAGCAAAGAAGCTTGAATGTTGATCAGCGTCACATTTCATTCTGTTCATATTTAGTGCTTCGTAGAGGCAATGATGTCAAATTCCCTGTCTCAGAAAGTAATCTACATTCATAGTAGACATTTGGCACAAAAAAATATCAGATCAGTTCTGGAGAGTCTTTAATGAGAACCGTTAAATGACAAAGGGCCTCCTCACTGGTAACAACCTTCAAGTGCGTGGGGTCAGCCTCAGGCCTGGAGAGTTTCCTGCATGGAGGAAGCTGGTGGCTATCCCATGGCCTCTGGATTATTTCTGGTTTCTGACAACTGCACAAAAATGTTGTTTTCTCTGAAAATGTATGTTTATTTAACTAGGTTTCTTTTTGCTTCACAATCTGGATTCCATTCACTCAGTTACCACTCCAATTAACTAACAATTATTTAACATTAACAGTAATTACAGACGCCAGTTAAGCGCCTACAGATGTCAACTGTTAGCTTTGTACCTAATCACTCAATGAAATGGAGAAAGTTCAACAAACATCAATTAGCCAGGCAATTAGTATGAGTTAGGAAAGAGCATGTTATCATGTGTGAGCTGATTCAATTTATTTTATTTTGGCAGTAAAACACACACAGGCGAGCGACAGTAAGTTCCTCAGATAAGATAAAACTCTATTGTGTTGCAGCTTACATAAGAATTCTTTCCTTTCCTGTGCGTAAGTCAAATATGCACTTGCCTGGAATTTATTTAACTAACAAAATTTGTCTCAATTACTCAGAAAGTCCAGCAATGCTCAGTCTCAGGAAGCAACTTTGGTGAATTATGAATCCAGTGAATATGCTGTATAGGGAAATATCAAAATTTTTCAGTGGAAGAATGATGGATTCCCACTCAAGTAATCTCCGTGCATTTCGAATTTTTACCAGTTTATTCTTGAACCTATGGCGGAACGGGCCCAACAGGGATTTTATTAATTTCATGGTGCCTGAACTTTTTGCTCAGCTGTCTTTGATTTAGCCTGGGGCAGCCTTCAAAATCTTTTACCTACTTCCCCAGTCTGTGCTTGAAGAAAGTAGAAGTGGCTCTCAACCGAGGACCCACTTCATGAATTCACCAAAGAGATCCTGGGCCCGAATTCAGATATTCTATCCCACTCCCCCACCCCACCCACAAACTTGACTTCCATCAGTTGCCTGGGTGTCTGGACTTGCTGGGAAAGTGCATCCTAAAGCCTGCTTATGTAAGGTGGCCCATCACTTGGTATTTGGAGGTTCATTTTACCTCCGAGTGGAAAGCTGTCCATAAGTGGCTGTGCCTCTGGTTCCCCTCCTAGACATTCTTTCTCACCAATTCCCGAAGCCTGTGGGTAGGAGTGGAAGGGGCCAGTCCTTAGTGGGGTGCTCTGTCAGGTCGCTGTGTGTGTGATGTGCAGAATTCTACATTTGAGCAAACCTCTCAGCGTTAACTGAATCCAGGAGTTGAAATTTTAATATTGGGAGTTCCCTGGTGGCCTAGGGGTTAGGATTCTGGGCTTTCACTGCCGTGGCCCAGGTTCAATACCTGGCCGGGGAACTAAGATCCCACAAGCCACACGGCCAAAAAATAAATAAATAAAATTTGATATTGTGTTGACTAGAATAGCTTAGGAAGAAGAGCTGCCGTGTTCCACGTGCTTTTCTCTTATAAATCTTTTTTTTTTAATTTATTTATTTTTGGTTGCGTTGGGTCTTCGTTGCTGTGCGCGGGCTTTCTCTAGTTGCAGCGAGCGGGGGGGCTACTCTTCGTTGCGGTGCGCAGGCTTCTCATCGCAGTAGCTTCTCTTGGTGCGGAGCACGGGCCGTAGGCACGCGGGCTTCAGTAGTTGCGGCACGCGGGCTCAGTAGTTGTGGCTCATGGACCCTAGAGCACAGGCTCAGTAGCTGTGGCGCACGGGCTTAGTTGCTCCACGGCACGCGGGATCTTCCCAGACCAGGGCTGAAACCTGTGTCCCCTGCATTGGCAGGCGGATTCTTAACCAGTGCGCCACCAGGGAAGTCCCTCTTATAAATCTTTTGCCAGTGTTCAGCACCCAGCACACTGGCATGGCTGTCCTGGAGAGATGTCTTTGCCCTTCTGTATCACTCAATAGGACCTCTGTTCATCTGCTTTGTCACATTATGCTGCAGAGCTTACAGCAACAAAGGTCTCGTATCAGGTGTCAGCTGCGGACCAGCTGTGGTTCTCCTTGTTTTTATTCTGGGACCCAGGCTAGAGAAGCAGCCCTCATCATGGTTATCTTAGTAAAAGGAAAAGAGTAGAGACAGAATCATAGAACACCTCTTTCAAGTTTCAGCTTGGTTGTGGTGTTGGGCATTTCCAGCCATCTCATTGGCCAGAACAAGTCCCTAGGACTTTCTCCACCATGCCGTTCCAAAGTATTCTGTGTTCCCTGGAAGTTAGTAGGAACATTCTCTTGACAGTGGGGGGTCTCATCCAGGTCTTCCTGGCATTCCAGGATGCCCCCCCCACCCCGTGATCTGAACAGGTGCTGCCAAAAGCATCATGGTGACCGCATTGCAGCGATGCTCAACTTTAGACATCTCTGATTTCCTTCCCTTCTACTAAGACACGTTTCCATACTTCCACTCTCCACGCCCATTCTTGTGCCTGTAAGTGGACCGATTGTTACTCTTCGGCCAGATTTTATTAGAAGTGATTTAGGATTTTCCAGCAGGGGCATTTCCCTAGCAACCGATGATGTAAGCATGAGACCAGTCCATGCTGAGGTGGGAGAGGCGCCAGTTAAATAAGGAGTAATGTTCTGTGGGTGCTCAAATCTTTTCTGACCCTCGTAAACCTTGTCTTATAGAGGAGGAGGTAGAGAGCACATCATTGCTTTTTCTAAGAGTCCTTTTGGAGAGGGAAATGTCTCAAGTGTGCGGTGTTAATAGGCTGATGTGGGAGGCGGTTAGATTGCGATGCCTTTAAAACCCACTTGGAAAACATTTCCCCCTCTTATCTATCACCTTTCACATCTCTCAGAAGAGTAACACTGAAACCTAATTTTAGCCAGGATTACATCATTTTCTCATTATCTGTTTACAGCCGGGGAAGGCTTTTCCATAGCAAAGCTCCTCTCACCAAAAGCCCAGTCATGTAATTCCTTTCATTTTATACCAGTTTTTGATTTTTCCAAGTGTGGACTGTCCTCTGCTGGATGTCTTGGGCTGATCTCTGAAGGCTTCTTTATCCATGAACTTCATCCATAGACTTGGGTTTGACAAGGAGTCTTCCTCTGAGGTCGGATTTGTCATTTGTGAAGTGAATGACGTCAGGGTTCATTCCGTTTCTTCCTTCAGTTGGCAGAAAGTGGAAGCCATATTGAAATGAATTCTTTTGTTCAGCAGTTATTACTGAGGGAGTTCCCTGGCAGTCCAGTTGTTATGACTTTGCTTTCCAATGCAGGGGGTGTGGGTCTGATCCCTGATCGGGGAGCTAAGACCCCACATGCCTCACAGACAGAAAACCAAAACATAAAACAGAAGCAATATTGTAACAAATTCAGTAAAGACTTTAAAAATGGTCCACATCAAAAAAAATCTAAAATAAATTATTATTGAGCGCTGATTCCATAAAAGGCACAGGAGATACAGCGGTGAACAGATCGCATTAAACATAATGACCAGAAGCATAAGAGCCTAATATATGTTAAGATTCGAAAAGAGACTTTTTAAATGGTGTAATGGGAAAGAAGCCTTAAGACCTTTTTAGGAGGGAAAAACTGATCCAAGGTGAGCCCTGACGGGTCAGCAAACCAGAAACAGACCAGCCATCAGACTGCAGACGATGTCACCCTTTCAGAGAGGGGTTCTGTGGGCACAGATGTGCCAGCTTGTGCTCACAGTGAGACTAAAACCTGCCCCTTAGAACTTGCCATTGTAAAAATGGATGCTGTCTTTGTTGTTAACTTAGTTAAGCTATTGAAAAGATTTGGGGGAGAATTGTAAAGGTCTGTGTATAGCCTATCAATAGGGCCTCTTGATTTCACGTTTCCTCAGTTAGATTTTGTTGCTTAAATGTTTGCCAGGTTGGCATACTGCGCGGAGGTGGCAGGATGTACCACAGCTTTTAGTTATAGAAGATCCAGGCTCAAGTCTGAGCTGGGCTGCTTGTAACCACAAGCAAATCACTCTATCAGACTGGGTTTTCTCGTTAACTTGAGAAAGTTGGGTAGACTCCAAGATCCCATCCTGGTCTAAAGGCCAGAGTTTGCTTTGGAATGTTCTAGGTCCTTCTAGAGCCTGAAGCTTGTGCAGAGGGCATGTATTTCCCAGAGAGCTGTGAATGAGACTGTGGACACTTGCATTTGGCAGGAGTGTCATGACTTCAGTCCTGAACTATGGGCAAGAATAGGGAAGCAGAAACCTCTCTTCGCTCCTGGAGATTCCATCTCTATTGGAAGCATCTGAGAGGCAGGAAGGTGGGGAGCCTGGGGGTGGGGGGAGCGGGAGGGGAGGGAGTGAGATGCTACCGTTTGAATACCAGCTGTTAGGTATTAACCTCCCTCCAGAATTAGAATAACAATACGGAGTCCTCCTGCCGGTTTGTGTTTGGAGTGGTGTTAAAAGAGGTGTTTTATCTGCTTAGTAAATGTTTATAAAAGCCCAGAGTACAGAGAACCTAGCTGCCGGTTCCTTTGTACTTGACTTGAATGACTGACCGGTTCCAAGGCCGAGGATTGCTACAGGTTAGAAGAGGGTAGGGCTGCGGGCTTCATAGCAGAGCAAGGCCCAGCCTTGGAGAGCCCGGAGGCAAGCTGGCAAGAGGCCTCTTTTTCTACAGAGTGACTCATTTTACCAACTGTGAATTGAAACGAGGCTTGGGTGGACCATTCTCGATCATCAAGAGAATGTCACCACCTCGCCATCTGTTCTCAACTGTCAGCAGAGTCTGCACCAAGCAATTCATCAGAGCTCTGCTTCTTCAAAAGTTAATCTAGGCCTCCTTGACTGAAGCAATCTTCCTTCCTACTTTTCATTTGCTACGAGGTGGTGATAATATCAACTTTTTCTCCCAATACGCATTTGCTGTTTGCTGGATTTTAGCTTTCTTCACAGGCTTCTCGTGTCTGTTGGGGAAAGGTTTGTTTCAGAGTAAAGAAACGGTACTTTCAGTGTCTTGCCATTGCCCAGGAGCTGGCACAGACTAAAGCTGTGAGTGCATTCAGAGGAGGCGCTGTGTTCATTTTATGGGTAACAGATCCGTCGCCTGTTGCTTAGGAGAAGCAGGTGTGTCTGGACCATCGCCCTTATTTTCCGAGACTGATGGCTGTGGAAAGGAAGAACGTCACTGACGAGACACTGAGAGTCTGAGACACCGCCTCCTGGATTGGAAGCGGGGGCGCTGCTGCTGTGGGCTTTGGTCGAATATCTAATCAAACTAAATGATGTGGGTTTGGTTTTTGCACTTGGCTGTAGGGGCCACGTTGCCCTGTTCAATGGCCTTTTCCCAGGATGTTAGACGTCACATCAGTTTGATTTCTGCTCCCGTGGGAAGTGCAAAGCCCTGACTTACACAGGAAACCTGGGGAGAACTGGTTAGAAGATGGCGCTCCATTTCCACTTTGGCCTCGCGGGAGCAACCGGTATTTGCCCAAATGACCCAGGACCCCTGTTTGGCCAGAGCCTCACCTGCCCAGAACACACCTTTGGGTCAGGCTGGTGCCTGGTTTCAGCCCTTTCCTTCTGAGGGCCTCTGGGTGGAGGAAGGAGCTCTCCTGTCTCCTCCTCCCCTATTCCTCCAGGACAAACTCGAAAACTGCCTACTACCAGGTTTTTTTTTTAGCATTTTAAAAGTTAAGGCGGACTTTCTGAGCCTTCGCAGCATCCTGCCAGGTGTCTTATCTTATTCAAATATCCTAATTGCTACTCCGGCTTCTCAGCTGCACATCATCCTACCACCTAACTGACAAAATAGACCTTCACCTGAGGGCCTCATTATGCTTCCTGCCGGTGCATCAGGCCAAAAATACCTCCCCAATACCTGCTCGACATCTTGGGCTTCCAAGTGACAAACAAATAATTGGGTGAAACAAACCCTGGGCTCCGAGCAGCTGCCATGGGTGTCGGAGCACAGAGGAGTCCATGACAGTAACAGTCACGGCGCTGCCTGGTTCATGTCACAGCACATCTTTGAACAGTGGGTTGTGCTGACACCAGAGAATGACAGCTTTGGAAATGGCGCGCTAGTTACCGCGGCAAGAGAGGCCTCTCATATAGACCGTGACAAGCAGCTGTCATTTCCATACAGGTGAACAGCTGACATCCTCGCACAGGGAGGGTTGCAGGCAGGTAGGGCTGGACTGGGGAGAGAGGAGTCTCAAGTGCTGGGGACCGTTTGCCTGTGTGGCAGAAGCTGGCCTGGGAACACGCACGCACGCACGCGTGCACACATGCCCCCAGGTCTTCTCTGTCGTTCTGTAGAATTCATCTGAGAAAGGGCTGCAGGAATAGTGTCGGCTTTTGAGGATAGGACCGAGGCCACGCTGCCACTGGCCCAGCCCGACGTGCTTAAAGACCTGCATTTCAAGTCTACGCCCACCTCTTCTTGACGTGTCACAGGTTGGTTTTCCGAGCCCAATACTTAGTTTTATAGACTATGGGGAAGGCAAAGTCTCTGATGATAAGGAACTAACTCGCCATTAAAAGGAATGAATCCAGTGGAATTCAGGTGCAGGATCAAGTCTAGAAAGCAATTCTCCAAGTGTGGCCCCTGGACCAGCAATATCGTCATCCCCTGAGTAGCTGTTAAACGTGCAGAATCTCCTACAGAATCAGAAACTCCAGGGCCGTGGCCCAGGAGTCCATCTTGACCAAGCCTTCCAGGTGCTTCTGACGTAGATGACCACCGGACAAGATCAGGGAAGCACAGTTGGCAGTGAGATTTCTGTAAATGCTCAGATGACCCGCGAATCCCTGGGTGAAATCCATACTCCTGTTGACCAGGGAATAAGCCTGTTCACTGTGGGACAGCCTTCGTATTTATTTATTTGTGACGCCAGATGCACTGGATCTGTTGAAAGTAACTGTGGTCCTACCGTTGGACTCAGCTGTCCTCCTCGCCCTGGATTTGCAATCCTCCCCCTCTCTCTAGCCTGGTGGACAGGGCTCCTCCCGCATGTGGTACCATATAGATGCTAGGCCTGTAGTCAGGGCTACATTATGAAGTGAAGCTGTCTGATCTAAGTGGGGTTTGGAACCCTGACCTTGGGCCAGTGTTACACCGTAGCCAGCTGAGCTACCTCGCTCAACTGCTTCTCAAAGACAAACTGTCCCATCTAGTTCCCGGTTGACAGACGCCTGCTGGCCATCTGTAGGAAGGGTCATCACAACACAAAACACCCACGTCCTGCACAAACGTGCCGTGATGACCAGTAACTATTTTGTAAACAAAGTGCCGCGTACATTCTTTTTTAAATTTCAATAGCCAGGAATGTGGAATGACGTACAGCAGTGTTTGAAATCTTTTTTCCCATCCATGCAAAATATTATAATGTTTTAAGTCTGTAAAATTATCTCTAAGCTGGGTTTTCCCCCAAAATGTAGTACCTAAATACTAAGGCTTTTTTAGGTGTCCTTCAGGAAGGGGCCTCTCCCAAGGCTCAATGGGTTGAAGTAGCGGCTCTCAGACTGGAACCCGCGTCAGAATTACCCGGAGGGCTTAAGACGCACCTTGCTGGGCCCCAGCACAGAGTTTCTGATGCAGTGGGTCTTGGGTGAGGCTCAGGAACTCAATGAGGGTTCTTGCGTTTCTGACAAGTAATCAGGTGATACCAATGCTTCTGGTACCTGGAGCACACTTTGGGATTCACGTGTGTGAAGGCTTTCTACAGGAAAACTCTTTTAAATGCCTTTTCCACTCATTCAGTGAACATCTGAGTGTCAGTTCAAAATCCAGGGTCTTTACATGGGAAATGAAATGTACATATGAAAGTGAATTCAGTGTTACCACGGATCCACGTCAGGCGCTTTTAAAAAAATTGACATCATCAAACTTACTTAAACATAAAAAACATTAGAATGACCTCCCCCCCCCACGTACCCATTATCCAGATTCATATTTATCAGTATTTTGCCACGATCGTTTTTAGGTGATAGGATATTTTAAAGCACATGTCAGGCATCGTGTCATTTCATCCCTACATACTTCAGTGCACATCTGTTTAAAATTTTTTTTTACATCAACACATCCCGTTATCACAGTAACAAATGATAATTCCTCAGTATCACCCAATACCCTGCTATAATCCCATCTCCCTGATTGTCTCCCAAGTGTCATTTTACCTGACCTGTTCCATCAGGATGCAAACCAGGGTCGAGTATTACTTGTCCTAATCGAGAGCCATCCACCCTCTCCCCAGCCTCCAATTCACTTCAAGTCAGTGACTTGTTGCAGAAACCAGGTCAGCTGTTCATTAACCATCCCACATTCTGGAAGCCCTTCGTTAACTGTCCCACATTCTGGAAGCCCTTGTGGTGTCATTGACTTTCTTCCTCGCTCCCTCATCTTTGCTGTAAGTGGAAGTTGACCCTAGAGCTTTGACTAGATTCAGGTTAGACGTTTTGGCAAATGAACTCTGTAGGCATTGCAGTAAGCTTCACGTCGCCTCACAGCCGGGTACTCGACAGTGTGTGGATGACCGAGTATTAGTGATGCCAGGATCGTTCAGGAAGTGCAGGTTGTGGCAGCCTGATGCCTACCTGCCTTGTCAGGTTCCCCATCAGCCTTTCATCTAACGGTTTCATGCATTGCCGATCCTCACCTGATCCAGCGTTTCCTTAGAAGCGGTAAAAGGGTGGCTTTTCCACCATCCTCCACATTTATTGGCTGAAATTCTTCTGTACAGTTTGCTTTCCTTCATCATCTAGAGTTCTTTGGTTACCCTCAAATGTAATCAAAGGAAAAGCAAAATAAATGCTTAATTCTTTCTTTTAGTTGCAAGTTATCAGAGCAAGAAGTTGGTGCCCAATCAGGAGTTTTACTAACACGCCTGTACCCTTCTCTGTTTGTGTTTTCTTACAATAGATCTAACCCATGTTTTTAATTCACTGAATTAAATTCTCACATGGTTTGTGCTTATCAGTGGAAGAGACAAAAGGTCTAAAAATTAGAATGCTACCCGAAAGCATCCAATGAGTTTACACACACATGTCTGTGTGTATAAATTTAAAGCCTTACCTGTCTGTCACAGCTCTGCTCAGATACCACACCCTCCAGCGCTTCTCCATCCTTGGGAGGCACTCCACCTTCCCAAGATTTGAACACTTGGCCCATCCTGCCTTTCTTACTGGAACTCAGATGCAGCTCTCTTCCCCTCTTTGAACTCCCGCCCCCACCTCCACGGTAACCAGCAGGGTGCCTTGTATACAGTAGGGGCTCAATTTCTGATGGCTGAACCTCAGCAAATTAAAATGCAACATCCTAGAAACTATTTCAGACCTTGGGATTTAGGTGATAGCCAGAGAGTCTGAGTTGATGAAAGAAAATAAAGTCTGAATCTCACCTGATCTAATCAGCCCATGTGGCCTTATTAGATAATCTGAGGATCCCAAGCAGGTCTTTACCAGGAGAGGAACAGGAGGCTGCCCACGTGTACTGAGTGCCGACAGCATGCCCGGGATCGCCATGTGCTGACGGGTGTACTTCATATGGTAGCCCAGCCACGTAGGTGTTTCCCAGGTGAGAACACTGCCCTGTGACTGTAAGGGACAGAGCCAGTTCTTGTGTCGCAGCCTCCTGACCTCCTGATCTGCTCCGCCCACTGTGCCAGCCCAGCCTTTGGTTTGGTAAATTAAAAAAAAAATCCCTCGTGGACAACACATTTCCTGAACTGTCTGTAGTCTGTTTGGGAAGAAATACTGGTTCTCCGTTTCTAGCCTGGGAACCTTGAGGGAGACAGTGAACACAGCAGAAGTGGGGAGCACCTTCCTTACAGCCTGTGTCACATCTATCAGCCACGTGATGTTATGGAAGACTTAGTGTGGCATTTTCCTCAGCCTCGCACACAGCTCAGCTTGATATAGTTAAAGAATTAGAACGTTTTAGTGACGCCTAATCAAAAGTAAACCGGTGGGCTTCCCTGGTGGCACAGTGGTTAAGAATCTGCCTGCCAGTGCAGGGGACACGGGTTCAAGCCCTGGTCCGGGAAGATCCCACATGCTGTGGAGCAACTAAGCCCATGCGCCACAACTACCGAGCCTGCGCTCTAGAGCCCACGAGCCACAACTACTGAGCCCACGCACCTAGAGCCCGTGCTCTGCAACAAGAGAAGCCACTGCGATGAGAAGCCCGCGCACCACAACGAAGAGTAGCCCCCGCTCGCCGCAACTAGAGAAAGCCCACACACAGCAACGAAGACCCAATGCAGCCAAAAATAAAAAGTAAATAAATTTATAAAAAAAAAAAAGTAAACGGGTAAAGCTGTAAAGGAATTTCAAGTGATGGGACAGCAGAGAGGACTGGAAATCTTAGCGAAGTTATTAAAACTGTCCTGTCTCTTTTTGACTGTCTAGAACCTGTCACTTTATGTTGTAAAGCACTCTTAGGTGGGGTGTGTATTTGTACGTGTCAGGGAGAGGACATGGGTTTCCCTGAGAGAGAGCGCTGCTTGTTGGCTGGTCCTTTATAAACCCATAGCCCAACCTTGAGTTTCTGGTGGCAGAAGTACAAGAAATCTAACTAATGAGAACGTCCTCTATAGCACAGGGAAGGAACTCTTCTCGGCGCTCTGTGGTGACCTAAATGGGAAGGAAATCTAAAAAAGAGGGGATGTATGTATACATATAACTGATTCACTTTGCTGGACAGCAGGAACTAACACAACATTGTAAAGCAACTATTCTCCAATAAAAATTAATTTTAAAAATAAATAAATAAAAGAAAAAGGGGAAGAAATCCCTGCTATTCATCCATTTTCTGTGGAACTTTCAATCTTGAAGATCCTCAAACCCTTCCCAGCCACTCCCACCGGGTGCTGGTCCTTGACTCTGTGTGCCAGTCGGCCTCATGGGCAGTGATGCCTTTTTGGGCAGCGTATCACTGTGAAGCCACTTCTATTCTTTTTTTAAAAAATGCTACAAAGAGCTCAGACGCAGTCATTTTCAAGGCCTCATGACCATCACTTACTCTTTACTCTCCGGGTGACTGAGATGGAGCCGGGCTCTGGCCTTCTTTCTCGCAGGCCTCCACAGTTGGGCTTTTCATCCGAGCTCACCCCCTTCTTTACCCCCCTGGCAGCCTCTCCTTTTCTACTGGCTATTTCCTTTCGTCTCTTAAAAGTATCCTTAGTTTAAAAAACAAACAATGACAAAGAACAGCAAAAATACAAATACAAACAACAGCTCTATCCTTGCTGCTTCTTTAGGACCTTAAAACAAACCCTTTTTTTTAAAAATTAATTAATTTATTTTTGGCTGCGTTGGGTCTTCATTGCTGCACACGGGCTTTCTCTGGTTGGGGCGAGCGGGGCTACTCTCCATTGCGGTGCCCGGGCTTCTCATTGCGGTGGCTTCTCTTGTTGCGGAGCGCAGGCTCTAGGCACGGGGGCTTCAGTAGTTGTGACTCGCAGGCTGTAGAGCGCAGGCTCGGTAGTTGTGGCGCACAGGCTTAGTTGCTCCGTGGCATGTGGCTCCTGGGATCTTCCCAGACCAGGGCTCGTACCCGTGTCCCCTGCCTTGGCAGGCAGATTCTTAACCACTGTGCCACCAGGGAAGTCCCAACAAACCCTTTTTGATATCTTCCTCTTATCCCCTCTTCTTGTAAAACACCTTGCATTTGCATATCTTTTGAGTGATAATTAAGGTGAGCCGGTAACTTACTGTCCAGACCAGGACACATTTGAAAGAGAAACAGGCTACTATTAATAATGACTTTGGGACAACAGGCCTGACCCTGGACTGTCGATGCAGACCAGGATTTATGACAATCCAAGTTCTTTCATAGTTTGTGAAAGTACCCTCGTGCACTAGTGGTGGTAGCTGACATTTATTGAGGACTCACTAGGAGCCAGGCTTTGTTCTAATCACTTTATGTGGATTAACTCATGGAATCCTCACCGCCCTCTTTCGAGGTAGCTAGTGTTGTTCACACCATTTTGATTCTGGGGAAACTGAGGCACAGAGAGGCTGAGTGAGCCACCCCGGGTCACACATCCAGCTTTATCCTCACTCCCCACTATGTCATCCCCCAGCGTCAGGCCGTCCTATGTCCTCTGAGGTGTTAGCATAGTTTTCCAAATGTCTGTCAATTAAAAGGAATGTATGGTGTAAACTTCTGAGTATTTGTTTAGGGTTGCATAGCTATAAAAGGCTTCTAAACAGGGGAGAAATACTTAATCCTCTTCCCAGATAGTAAATGGGGCCTCCATTAGAGCAAGTAGGGATTTACCCTATCAGTGCTATTCTCTAAAACACATATTTTAGAAACAAACAAAAGGAAAAGCCAGTTACACCCCACAAAAGTGAAATTCTGGTTTTTTCCTGCTGGCTTTTTTTTACCTCGCTATTTCCTCATCCCTGGAGGTATTGTAATTTAAGATGGTACTACCTGAGGACGGGACTTAGCTCTGGGACCAGATATTAAGCTGTGAAGTTCTTGATCTGAGCTAGGAAGTCACAATTTTATCACATAAAAAAGCTCAGTCTCTCCCATCTCTAGCCTCACGTCCCATTTCCCCTTTTCCTCTTGCCTTTGCTGCTTTCCTCCCCCTGTTTAAAAGCAGTCGGAAAGCCTTTCCTGCCAAAATCTGAATCATGACCCCATGGAGTTGATTATAGGCAGATCCAAGGTTCAACACGAAGCTTTTCTTTTTTATGCCACCAGCTGACGGGGATTTATTGAAACCTAAACTCATTTTGTTTGCACGAATATTCACAAGACTCAAGAGTGTCAGGAGGTGGGAAGTGCTTCTGCTACCTCAGGGAATACCGTCAGGGTGTGAGCATCAGTCGTGCAGGCTGGTCTCAAAGTCGCGAGTCACCAGGTCAGTCTGTTGGGATCCTGCAGGGGAGGGCGAGGTAGCTGTTAGGCGCAGACAGCTGCTTTCTACCCTTCTCCCCTGCAGGCAGGGTCTTCCTGGCATGTTTCTGCAGGGGGTTGTGGAGAGGAAAGTATTTGGTAGGATCTCTTTGTTGTCTTTTTTGTTTTGTTTTGTTTTTAATTTTTTGGCACTGCGCAGCATGTGGGATCTTAGTTCCCCAACCAGGGATCAAACCCGCACCCCCTGCAGTGGAAGCGCAGTCTTAACCACTGGACCGCCAGGGAAGTCCCTGTCCATGTTTTTTTAACACACACACACCCACACTCATGCCCCTTCTCTCAGCCCTGACTCCCTCTGGAAAGGTACTGTTCTTATCCTCACTGCCAGACCCTTCCACAGAGAATCCCTTCTCTCTCCCTATTTCTCACCAGCCCAAATCTGTTAACCATCTTAGAATTGCTGTAGGGCTTTTGGTAGCTGAGGAATTCCTTTTAAAGTCGTTTCCAACCCAGCACCTTTAGGTAGCACAGCTCATAGCTCTACTTTGCTGAGAAAAGCGTGCTGTGAAGAGCTTTCCGACTCCATAGGGAGATGAGTTCCCACTCGCATTTCTCCGGATAGAAGAGATGATCTCTGTCCTAACAACGTGAAGCAACAGTTCGTGCCCCGTAAAATGAGAGTCTTTAACAAGAGAGACCAGCAGAGTATTTTTGAGGTAACGTGAAAGTACAAGGGACCTCTCAAACCTCATTACATCTGTAAATCTGGGCAATTTCAGTTGAAAACTAAAACCTCTTAGAACTTTCAGTATCATGGAATTTTGAAACATGGACTTATCTAAGAATAACAATGATAGTACCATTTGCTAAGTCCCAAGAATATGCCAACTGGCATACTGATAGGCCCTTAATATGCCTTCTAATAGGTACAAGGGCCCCACGAGACTGGCGTCATCACCACTTTGCAGGGGCTCAGAGCGATGACCTGCCGAAGGCTACTGTGACTGACATGTGTTGGAGCAGACATTTCACTCATGTACCCACGCATACACTGATGAGATACTTGAGTGCGTCCTTGTGCCAGGCGTTGTGCTGGGACAGTGGACACTGAGACGGACACGGCTTTCCTGTCGGCAGCTTGTCGTCTTGTGGGGCATGGTCAGATATCGACTCCAAGGCTGTTGAACCATGACCTGTTTTCTCATTTTAAATTTTTCCTCCAAAATTTTTCAATTTTTTTTTTTTTTTTGCGGTACGCGGGCCTCTCACTGTCGTGGCCTCTCCCGTTGCGGAGCACAGGCTCCGGACGCGCAGGCCCAGCAGTCATGGCTCACAGGCCCAGCCGTTCCATGGCATGTGGGATCTTCCCGGACCAAGGCACGAACCCGTGTCCCCTGCATCGGCAGGCGGACTCTCAACCACTGCGCCACCAGGGAAGCCCTCAAATTTTTTATGTTGTAAAATTGCAAACCTATAGAAATTTTGAAATAATACAGTGAATACCCATATACTCTTCATGTAGATCAATTCCTTAACATTGATTCTTTAACATTTAAAGACATGAATTCTTTAACATTTTGCCACATTTGCTTTCTTTTTTTATTTTTTTTGCTAAATCATTTCAAAGTAAAAGATATCAGAATAGTTCAGTATTCATCTCCTGCATTTTTCTACATAATGCCAATACCATTATCACACCTAAGAAAGTTAACTGTGATTCCAAAATTTTGTCTAAAGTTCATATTGAACTTACCTTGATTGCCTCCAGAGTGTGTGTGTGTGTGTGTGTGTGTGTGTGTATGAAATAGTAGGCTTTTTTTTTCTTTTGGATCCAAGATCCAATCAGGGTCCCACATTTGGTTGATTTTTCTCTTCAGCCTCTTGAAATCGAACGTAGAACTCCACCCCTCATCCTACCCCCTACACACACCCTTTAAAATGTTTTTGATGACATTGACTTTTTGAAGAGCCTGGTTGTCTTATAGGGTAAACTACATTCTGCATTTCCTCATAGTGGCGTTTAACTTGTTACCCAATAACTTTTTAATTATTAAAAGAAAATCCCATTTTCTGTCTGCTTTTACACCACTTTAACTGATGAGTCCTGTTAGCCATTTCTCTTGGGTATTTGGAAGTAGCTGCTTTGCATGTGCAAAATAAGTGTAGGAAGAGACAAGGGCCTTGGCATTTGTGTGTGGCATGTTCGTTGTATTTTGTACACTATAAATAATTACAATTTAAACAGATGAGCTTTTGGAACTCTAGCTTCCACTGGAATTTAAGGATTCTCCTCCCCACCCCCTAAATTTGCAGAGATTAGTTTGTAGTTGCCAACAGCCATGGAACTGGCAGGATGCTTAAGGCGTAATCTTTTCATTAAAAAGAGGATTTAACTAATTAGATTTGACTCTCAAGCTGACACGTTAATGATAAGGGAAGTGGGGCTCAGGAACCCTTATGGTGGGAGTGAGTGTCCATTAAATGTAAATTATTATGATCCCTACTGAAACATTATTCTTTACATTGATTTTTTTAAATTTTTTGTGTATAGCGCCTTAATAAACCAGAAAACCATATACCTTGCAAATTCTTAAAAGATCTGTAGGGCTTCCCTGGTGGTGCAGTGGTTGAGAGTCCGATGCAGGGCACATGGGTTCGTGCCCCGGTCCGGGAAGATCCCACATGCCGCAGAGCGGCTGGGCCCGTGCACCATGGCCGCTGAGCCTGCGCGTCCGGAGCCTGTGCTCCACAACGGGAGAGGCCACAACAGTGAGAGGCCCGCGTACCGCGAAAAAAAAAAAGATCTGTAAAATGTTCATGTATTTTAGATACAAACTATTGTGGATTTTAGGAAGACTTAGTGGGTCAGATCCTTAAATATTGTCTTATTTTTATTTTTGAAGACCTAGTGGGCATGGACGTGTTTTATGTAACTTAGCTTTTATAAACTAACTTTGCATTTCAGTTTATTATTTAAATTTAATCTGTTTTAAAATAAATCTGACTGTTGATTAAAACCAGTGATTTGGTTACATATCAGAATTAGAAGTAAGATGTCCCTGAATGTGGAGTTGGGGCTAGGAGTTGAGAACGTCAGATTTCTTGAATCACCTGCAATGGGTGTACGTACATACTTATGGATCGATTGATTGATTGATTGATTGACTGATTGATTGTGCTTTCTTTATAAGGCACTTCCCCCTAATCTACCCTTAGTCATGTTAACAAGATGTGCCTTTTGGAACTCCTGTCTGAAGTTCATATACATGCCCCTCCAGGTCGAATGTTGAAAAGAACATTTCAGCACCTTTGGGTTCTCAGTTCTATACTTAAACTAGGAGACATCAAGTACACCCCCAAAGACCTTGAAGATGGGAGAGTTTACTGACCCAATTGTAGACCTTCAGGGGCACTTGGAGGCTTAGAGAGGCCAAGGAAACTGCCCAGGGCCAGGGTGCTGGTGAATGGCAGAAGGACCCCAGAGCCACTCTGTTGAAGGATCGCTCCCCTGGAGCCTGACACACTGCAGGCATTTGAGCGGATGCTGTGTAGATTCCCTGCACAAAGTACTTGGGGGGGTTAAAGGAAATATATCATTGTGATCATTTTTCCCTGACAGAAAACGGTGTTAATTTACCTTTCTGAGCTGTAGAGAAAAATACTCACGTAGCCCCAAGTTTTATTTGCATCTTTAATAAAGGAAGCTTCTCTTGTACATTTGAGTTTCATTTTACAGGTGATTGGCTGCATGTAAAATTGATGTGTTAGGAGGCATAACCTAGAACATAAAATTCAAAAATAAAGATCAGGTATCCCTGAAACTAATATTTTCTTCATAGGCCTTCTACGTATATACCCAGACAACTTTTAAAAAGGGAAAGGGACCTGTGATTTTGGAGGGGAACATACCTTTGCATGTTTTCCGTTATTTTCCTATGTCCTTAACAGGGATTTGATTCCATAGTTGCTTTATACCCGGTGGGTATAGAAAGCCGATATCAAAACTGGATTCTTTGTGTTTAGTAAACTTAACAAAAAGCAAGGTATCGTGAGAAGTAAAACATCTCTCTGCTTTTGGAAGGAAAAGTTTCATTTCCATCCCGAAATTCTTTACTTGTTGGATTCTGAAGTGGTGACCTACTGCAAAAACTGTATTCGTAGGATTTAACCTGGATGGGTCATTTCCAACAGCTCCATGCATTAAACAATTCACTGCCTCCATTACAGGATACACCGCTGACTTATTACTAATTTTTTGGAGGGTAGGGGGGTGAGAAATATGACCACGTTAAACTGCTATAGTGATAGCAAGACACATCAGTATTTTCAGAAACATTGAAGTGCGGTGGAGGGCGTGATGGGGAGAATTACGTCTTAGAAATGAAGAAATATGGTACATATATGTAGCCATATTATATCACATTGTATAATTTGTCTACCCAAACTGTGATTTATGGATCTTTGGAGAAAGAGAGCAAGGACGTTGGGCCTTTTAGTAAGACAGAGAAATGACCTTCCCTCCAAGACTTAGACCACATTAAATTGGACTTGGAAAGTGGTCTACCCTTTTCCTCTATTGTAAATCTTCTTGGGAGTGAGTGCCCAGGCTGACCATGAGTGGAGGTCCGTTCTCAGCACCTTGAAAGCCTATGTGAAGTGTCATCAGCTTGGAACCTTCCATTGGCAATGACTATCACACCCCATTTTAAAAGCTTGTCTTGGGTAGAATGGAAATTACAGTGGCAGACCCTTAATCCTTTTTAATAAGGGCAACCGTTTTAAGAGAATTATGTTGTAAAAATGAATAGGATCTGGGAGCAGTTCCGTATTCCCCGTGTTCTATTGTGGACTGTCCACACCAAATGCATTTTTCTTTTGCCAACTGCCTGAGGATTTTCCATTTAGCAAACTTACATGATGAATGATAAAGCAGTGACATTCCCTGATGAGTCCTAACTCTGTTGCTGGTAGGGATTGATGTCTTTGATTTAAAATTTTTGAGATTTCAGTCAAGACTTGAGGTGTTAAGGTTAAGATTCTTCTGTGTGTTTGGTACCAGTTGGTACAGGTAGAGAATTTGAAAGCTCAGAAGTAGCCTCATTGCCCCCATTAGAGATACAGAGACAAATTTAATAAACATATATCGTGCTGTTCTTTTTTTTTTTGCGGTATGCGGGCCTCTCACTGCTGTGGCCTCTCCCGTTGCGGAGCACAGGCTCGGGACGCGCAGGCTCAGCGGCCATGGCTCACGGGCCCAGCCGCTCCGCGGCATGTGGGATCTTCCCGGACCGGGGCACGAACCCGCTTCCCCCGCATCGGCAGGCGGACTCTCAACCACTGCGCCACCAGGGAAGCCCAGTCGTGCTGTTCTTAATTGGACTCAACTTTACATAAAGCATCTGGGAGAAAGAAGGAATACGGCCAGGTTGTCTTTAGTAGGAGTCAAGTTTTGTAGTTCAGTTGTAGGGTGTGAATTTGGGAAATTGTTCACATTTTAAGAAAAGAGTAGAAAGATAACGGAAGCTGGAAGATTTTACACAGAGACAATTGTGTCTGTTAGAAACCTTTATTTCTTTTCTCATGAGGGGAAGATTCCAAGGAATATTTTGGTATCTACGGCACATATATTTGAATGAAAAATGGCATTTCTATAAAAAAATAATTACATCATCGATGCATTTCTCATTACTGGAATTAGTGAATCGCCATATGGAAATACACTGAGTGTTTGAACACTCGTCACATATATAGTCAGGTTTTCAGTATGTTGGCATTTCCAATCAAAATGGCATCTGATGTTGGCCCTTTTAAATTTATGTGGCTTAAAATACCAACAGTAGGAAGAAAATAAACAGAGACAAAAACACAAACTCATTGAACAAAAATACCGTGGTACAAATGGAAACTTCTGGGACACTCTATCCCAGGAATTTTGAGAAGATAAAATCTTAAGTGTTAAGAAATCCAGAGGCCGTGCCCTGTCCAGCTTATTGCTGTCGGAATGCCGCAAGACCCTTTAATCCCCCAGCTTAAAGGATCATACTGTCAAATCAGAGAGGCTCAAACACAATAGCATCTTCTGGAACCCGAGTGACCTGTATTGAGAGTGGATCTTGTGCTTTTGTTCTTTTGAGAAGCAGGTGTGAAGGATAACACGCTGGATTATCTTATTGTAAAGCATCTAAAAAGCCAATCCCCCCTCCCTCATTCCCTTTCGGCTCAGCTTTTTTCGTTTCTGCTCAAGCAAATTCTAAGGGCAGGAAGCATTACTAGACTTTGGTTTTCAGTTCTTGGGGCCAGCTTTCTGTCCTCCCCTTCCGCATCAATTAGAGCTAATGAGTGTGTAGAATTCGCGAAGGTAACGATTGACGTTGTTGCCCAGGTGACTGATCTGTGCAGTGTCTACGGGGAGAAAGATTATTTCCACCCTACCTTGTGGGAATACCGAAGTAGTTTCCCAGTTCTGAACAGATGAGACGGTTCCCTCCAGGCCAGCACGCAGCCACCTGCCCATTTATACCAAGGCAACAGTAATTCTACCCACGTGTGTATCAGAGTTTCTTGTCATAGCAAGCAAAAGTGGCCACAGCCATGGATGTTACAGCCCCCCCAGCCTGCTTATCACAGGATGTCTGTAAAACTTAAGTTTCAGAGATTAACAGTTTGTGTCTCAAGACAAAAGAATTTTTTTAAATCATCTAACTTATCCTAGGGTACATGCCTTGGTTCTGTAAGACCTTAGCATTAAATATCAGACCTGACCTAACAAGTTAGCATCCTGCGCCGGGGATGTGCTTGATTCATAAGGCTGCCATGTCAGCGACAGCGTGAAATTGAAGCAAGGCACAGCCCTCGGCTTTATAGTGGTTAATAACAGGAGTATCTGGAATGATTCTGCCACCGGTTTACACAATTTAAACTGTAAAATGAATCTGTCATTTTGTAAACTGTAACTTAAGACAGACAGACTCTTAAAAGCAATCACTGATTTCTTCCAGGTAAAAGAAGGTAGTCATTAAAAAAAAAAAAATCTTCAAGAAAAGAAAATTATCAAAACTATCTACTGGGACTAATAAAGGAAAAATGTGAAAGGTTTTATTTGTCTACTTGTTTCCTTTCCCTGTGGAAAACCCTTAAACTAGGATAAAGGTTCCGTGAAGGCAGCTTGGTGGAGCGGGGCCGGGATTGACAGGGGAATGAGAACAGGTTTGGCCTGTTCTAGTTTGCTCTTGATTTAATCTTTAAGACAATTCATCTTTAAAGTGAGATTAGCTGATGTAGTTGTTTCTAACTAGAAATTTTCATGATTTTCTTCTTAACAAATTCAGAAGTAGATGACAGAAATTTTATATGAATAGGTCTTTTTAGGCACAATCTTTTAAAAGACTGGTTATCAGAATCTGGTCTGTATGAAAATTAAAACAAAATACGCTGAGTTTTTAAAGACTTTCCCCTCGCATTTTGAAGACACTCTCTTTTCCCCATTTGCTTTCTTAAATCATCTCACATATAGAAACAAATTAAAATTTTTCTTTCTGATGCCGTCCTGATATTTGGACCTTAATTGCTATGTCTGAGATTTTCAAAAGCAGTTAATTTTTTTAAATGCTTTATGCCGGCCAAAGTTATAAGGGAAACTTAAATTTATCCTTATTTTAAAGTGCAGGATTATCGTGTGTTTGGGAGTGCTGCACCATCTTGTTGAAAAACTAGATGGAAAAGACCATTCTGAGCATCTTAGAGGATTAGGTTAGTTCATCCGGCTGAGACTTGCCAATTTCAAAGCCCATCTAGAAGCAGCTCTCGGCAAGTCGCAAATCGCGCCTCTGACGATTTTCCCAATCAGTAATTTTACCAGAGAAGAGAAATTGGCATTTTACATGTAGTATGTGGCCCACATAAGGAGCGGCAAGACAGTTTACTTTCTTAACTGGTTTATTAACTTTCTTCCTCCACAGACTGTTTCCTCAACAGTGCTCCCCATTAAAGAAATTTCTCCCCCAGGTGTTCCTTGAACTGCCCCTTTTCCCAAGAGGCATGAAAGGGAAACCCAAGTGTAACCTCAGGGCTGGCTAAGGCAGCTGGGAAGAGCCACTTCAGCTTTTTGTGAACTAATAAGGCTTGCTCTGCACTGGAGAACAGGGATTTGGAGAACAAGGATTTACAAAACACGGTGAAAATGATGGCTACTCCTGCCATCTCTGTCTCCTCTGTGCCTCCCAGAGCTTTGACAGACCTCCGAGGTGGACGTGGAGATGCTGTGCAGATGGTATGAGTGCCGTCGATAGTTAAGGTACCCCAGCACCCTCCTCCTCTGCCCCTCCGTCTCTCCACTCCCTGGTCCCTTCCTGGTCAGGAGCCCAGCACCCAAAGGCCCTATTACCGTCCTCGTTTCTCCTTCCATGGACCTTCTCCTTTCCATACCTCAAGGAAAGTCCCATGGTGCCCAGTTCCTGTTGCCTGCCTAAAATCCCCTGGGGGGCTTCCATGCTCTGTTATTAGAGAACTTAGCATTAAACTATGGTTTTTGTTTTAACCAAACTTCCCGACAATTTGTGAGATCCTTCGGGCCAGGGCTCAGGTCTTAACTTCTCAGTGAAGCCCCAGTTTCAGGCCCTGAAATGTGGCAGGCAGCCAGCAGTTACTGAGTTGTCCAATGACTATGTCTGTGCTATAGATGCTGAAGCCGGGGACATTACTTACTCTGTTTCTGAGACCCCGAAGACTTCAGAAATGTGTAGAAGCCAGGCCTCAGAGGCCCTCCTCCTTCAGAGGTTAAGATAAGAAGTTGAAGAGCGGTTGTAATGGGATGAACGATGTAAGACCACTGCCAGGAACTTTCACTTATCCCTTACTGTAGCGCATATGACTCTGTTTGCCCATTATTAAACAATAAGTGGCAATAGGACCACCGATTTTTTTATTGAGATAGAATTCACATACCATAAAATTCACTCTTTTAAGGTGAACAATTCAGTGGTTTTTAGTATATTCACAAAGTTAGGCACCTATCACCACAATCAATTTTAGAACGTTTTCATTAGAAAATGAAATCCGCACACCTTAGCTATTACCTCTCAGTCCTCCCGTGCCCCTCAGTCCTAGGCGACCACTAGTCTACTTTTTGCCTCTGTAGATTTCTCTGTTCTGGCCTTTATGTGATACATAGTTTGTGGTCTTTTATGACTGGTTTCTTTCACTTAGCATAATGTTTTCAAGGTTCATGCATATTGTAGCGTGTATCAGTATTTTTTTTTTTTACTGCCAAATAATATTCCATTGTATAGTTATGCCACATTTTGTTATTGATTCATCAGTTGATGAACATTTGTTTCTGTTTTTTTGGCTGTTATGAATAGCGCTGCTATGAGCATTTATGCACAAGTTTTTGTGCAGACGTAAGTTTTCATTTCTCTCAGATATGTACCTAAGAAAGGGATTGCTGGGTCGTATGGTAACTCTATGTTTAGCCTTCTGAGGAACTGCCAGTTTTCCAAAGCCACTGCACCATTTTTCAGTCTCACCAACAGTCAGTTTCTCCACATTCTTGTCAGTATTTGTAATTGTTTGTCTTTCTGATTAAAGCCATTCTGAGGGTATGCAGTGGTATCTCATTGTGGTTTTGACCACCATTTCCCTGATGGCTAATGAGGTTGAGCATATTTTCATGTGCTTATTGGCCATTTATATATCTTCTTTGGAGAAAATTTGATTAAATCCTTTGCCCATTTTTAATTGGCTTATTTGTCTTTTTATTATTGAGTTGTAATAGTTCCTTATATATTCTGGATCCTAAGCCTTTACCATACATACGATTTGCAAATATTTTCTCCCATTCTGTGGGTTGTCTTTTCACTGTCTTGATAATGTCTTTTGAAGTACTTTTTGTTTTGTTTTGTTTTCAGCAAAAGTAACTGAATACTGGTGACTCAATTTATTCTACCTTATAGTGATTATTTATTCCAACTATCAGGAAGGCATTCTACTACTTTTCTCCTTCTCCTCTACCTCCTCCTTCCTCTCCTTTTTTATTTTTTTTTTAACTTTTTATTAGGAAATCCCAGTCAGAACGGTTGCAAGAATAAGAATAGCACAGAACGTATGTACCCTTTATCCAGATGCATCTCTTAATTCTTGCTCCATTTGATTTTTCATTTCTGTTTCTCTCTTTGTAAGTTAGCATGTATGTATGTATACACACACACAAACAGAAAATTTTATTCTGAACCAGTTGAGGGTAAACTACATAAATCATGGCCCTTTAATGCTGCACTGAGTATTTCCTAAGTATAGGGATAGTCTCTTGCATAACCACAGTACATTTACCATCTCCAGTAAATTTAACACTCATGTGATACTTGTGTCTCATTGATTCTCCATAATTGTGTCATTGGCACAATGTTCTTTACGGCGCTTTCTTCCCCTCCAGTATAGGGTCTAATCCGGTGTTGCACCTGAGTAAGGAGATTGACGTCTGTAAGTGTGTTTCCTGAACACACGTGTGTACTGCTAGTGCTGTACTTTTGGCTCCCTGCACTTTGTGCATCAGAATTTGTGTCTGAACTCATCTGCCCCACCTGTCCCTCAGGACTCCTCACATATAGCAGGGCTTCCATTTCCTGAGCACTTACCCAGAAAAAGAGGGAAGGAGGAGGCTGGGATGGACCAGACTGCCCTTTGAGTGAGAGGCAGACTCTGGGTTGACCTCCAGACAGCATGGACGTTTAACCAGGTCCGTCTCTTCCCAGCAGTGCTCTTTACCCAGACCCCATCCTCCCACAGTGGGCATCTCCTTTCGAAAGGTCTGCTCTCTCTTGACAGGAACAGTGAGGGCTGGGGGGTCAGCTTAAATTCTCTTTATCCAGTGAACTTTGACTGTTCCTGCCTGCCTCTCCTTTAACCCACTTAGTCTTTTTCCTGACAAGGAGGCCCAGGCAGGCCTTCCATGCCCCCTTGTCATATTGTACAGCTCCGGCTTCCAAGCTCTCCGAATTCTAGCAATTCTGTTTTAGGATGCTACAGGAAAAACAAGCACTATTTTCGAAAACAGGTGCAAAAACCATTCAAAGTAAAGTAGTAATCATATCAGAGTATGTTATGTGTTACAGTTTCCAAGTGCTTTCTTGTTTCTTTATGTGGTCATTCAACTGAGGTACAGTTATCTTGTGCTCATCACAAGCACTGAGGTAGGCATGGCTCATGCGATCTCCCTTCTGTCCCCTAGGAAACTGCCGCAGGAGGCAGACCTCACACCTGGCTCCTCCGATTTCCCATCTTACGCCATTTCCATGGGGCTGCACATCCTAATCACTTTGTTAATTAGAACTCAGTATTGCGGGTTTGGTAGAGATTGGTCTATGCACCATTCAAGAATAATAAACATTTACACCCTAGATTTTGAATGATCTGAGACAGCAGAGAAGTATATAAAAAGATTAGCCCCCTGAACGTTTAATTCTGCAGTGGAAGGGCTTTGGGGAAACCTCTGTCGGCAGAAGTAGCAGCAGCTTAAGGGAATCCTAGATGGGTGTTTCCCAGGACTCTTGGAGACTAAGAGCTCGTGGTGTTTAATAATCACAGTTTACATCATTCCAAGTCAGGGAATGTTTCTGTTGCATAAATAGAACATTCTACAGAACTAAGAAAACCTGACTGTCACAGGACAAGTGCTGTACAAGATGGAATGTGTCAACTGTTGAGATGATTTTCCCCTAGTAATTTTGTATGAAAGTTTTCAAACCTACAGAAAAGTCGAGAGCGTGGGGTGGTGAACACCTACATTCCTCTCCACTCCCAGCCTCACCAACACACACGTTCCCCCGAAATCTAGATTCTGCCATTGTTAACATTTTCCTAGATCAGCTTTACCACGTATATCCAGGCAATGTGGGGTGCACTTTGTTAATATAGTCATTAAACATATTTTGTATTTTGGATGGAAAAGGGCCTGCAGTCTCTTTTGGCTAAGATACCTTTTAGTTCTCAGAATCCTTTTAAACTTCAAGAACATAGGGTCAAGCTGACAGCAAAGACCTTGATTCCCGTGCTCATGTCACTTGAAAGCCCACTGCGTGTGCCGGGCTTCCCGTTACGCTCACCCATTCAGATCTGTGACAACCCTGGAAAGTGTCAGTATGGAAATATAAACATCCAAATGCCCCTTCTGCACCCCCCCTTTTTTTTTACATCTTTATTGGAGTATAACTGCTTTACAATGGTGTGTTAATTTCTGCTTTATAACAAAGTGAATCAGCCATACATATACATATATCCCCATATCTCCCCCCTCTTGCTTCTCCCTCCCACCCTCCCTATCCCACCCCTCTAGGTGGTCACAAAGCACCGAGCTGACTAGCTAGCTATTTTACATTTGGTAGTGTATATATGTCCATGCCACTCTCTCACTTTGTCCCAGCTTACCCTTCCCCCTCCCCGTATCCTCCATTTTCTACGTCTGCGTCTTTATTCCTGTCCTGCCCCTAGGTTCTTCGTGACTTTTTTTTTTTTTTTTTAGATTCCATATACATGTGTTAGCATATGGTATTTGTTTTTCTCTTTCTGCCTTACTTCACCCTGTATGACAGACTCTAGGTCCATCCACCTCACTACAAATAACTCAATTTCGTTTCTTTTTATGGCTGAGTAATAGTCCATCGTATATATGTGCCACATCTTCTTTATCCATTCATCTGTCGATGACACTTAGTTTGCTTCCATGTCCTGGCTATTGTAAATAGAGCTGCAATGAACATTGTGGTACATGACTCTTTTTGAATTATGGTTTTCTCAGGGTATATGCCCAGTAGTGGGATTGCTGGGTCGTATGGTAGCTCTATTTTTAGTTTTTTAAGGAACCTCCATACTGTTCTCCGTAGTGGCAGTATCAATTTAAATTCCCACCAACAGTGCAAGAGAGTTCCCTTTTCTCCACAACCTCTCCAGCGTTTATTGTTTGTGGATTTTTTGAGGATGGCCATTCTGACTGGTGTGAGGTGATACCTCATCGTAGTTTGTTTTTTTTGTTTTTTTGTGTGTTTTTTTGTGGTACGCGGGCCTCTCACTGTTGTGGCCTCTCCCATTGCGGAGCACAGGCTCCGGACGTGCAGGCTCAGCGACCATGGCTCACGGGCCCAGCCGCTCCGCGGCATGTGGGATCTTCCCGGACCGGGGCACGAACCCGCGTCCCCTGCATCGGCAGGCGGACTCTCAACCACTGCGCCACCAGGGAGGCCCCTCATGGTAGTTTTGATTTGTATTTCTCTAATGATTAGTGATGTTGAGCATCCTTTCATGTGTTTTTTGGCAATCTGTATATCTTCTTTGGAGAAATGTCTGTTTAGGTCCTCTGCCCGTTTTTAGATTGCCCACCCCTGCTTTTTAACGTAAAAGAAAACTGTACCAGAATGAGGTTGGGTGTGTGTGGGGGGGTATTATGTATATTTTGGCGTTGGGTCGGGGTTAGGGGGTGAGCTTGGAAAGGTGTGATGAGTATGGTTGTATGGTAATTTGCCATCTTTTCTACTCACTGGAAATAATGTTTTCCTTGTTGGACCACTCAGTGCATTAAGAGTTTCCAGGAATAGAAAGTAAAGCCATAGAATAACTGTAAAAAGTCCCCAAGTTAATTTTTCAACCGTTGTATAATATCTCCCTGAGTCATTTTATTGCCTTTCCAAGATTCTTAAACTCTGTTCATCATTATCTCTGCCTCTTTTAAAAAAGGCAATGACTTATTAAAGAGGTTGTTATGAGACATAGAAGGGCTGCTTTAATGCTTCATAATTATCTAAACTTAAATTTAGTGAAGGCCTGTAAAAGGTTAAGGAAGAAGTGTTTGGTATTTGGAGGTAGCAAGGGAGATAATTATAAGCTTTCAACCCAAGGTCAAGATAAGAAGTAAATCTGAAGGAGGGAGAAGGAAGTCTACAGTCCCTCAGGTGGAAAGCACAGCTCGTTCTGAGGGTAAGCGGCCTCTGAGAATAAAGCCCTGCCCCCAAGGAGCACTGAGAGAGATTACCTCTTGAGGCAGGCGCCTGGGAGATGCAGTTGGTTCACTGTTTTTCCTTCGCCTTACTTAGATCTTTCTAAAATCCAGAAACAAACAAAATGAAATTGGCTTTCAAAAGAATGGGGGACATGGCAAATTCAGTTGGTTTGTTCAGAACCTCCCCTCTGTCCTTCCTGTTTGAGAGCAGGAGGGGTGATGAAGGGCAGCAAGAGATGTGCTTCGGGGCCAAGGTTGGGTTTCCAGCCGTGACCTTCCGGGGGGTAGTCCTGTTGGGTTTTTAGGGATGTTACGAGGAACACTTTGGCCTTTGACGTTAGGGCTGTAGTGGAGAGTTTACTTATGAATCAAGTTAATGCCGGATGCATCGACCTGTCTTCATCATGCCCTGTGTCAGGGGATGCGTCTCTATCTTAAACATTATTTTCCCTAGAACTGAAGCACACGTTGGCTTTCCTGTGGTGCTTTTGTGTCTTCCTGAAATCCCCCGCTTGAAAAACAAAGTACATGGGGGGCAGGCAAATAATAAGTCATCAGAATGCCTGTTGAGAAGGGAAAACAAATAGAGCTAAACAGGCCATGTTCCATGCACTTTGCGGATGACCTGTGTGACCCAGGTGGAGAGAACCACAAACCTTTGAGAGATAAGAGACTTAAGAAAGGGAAGTTCCAGAATTAAGAGGCTAAACATTAGTTTATCCAAGTTAATTTGGAAGATTAGATCAGTTACAATCAAAATTCTTCATTTGATTAGCAGTGGGGAGGGGCAAGTGAAATGTGGATTTGAAAAACCTATAAAGAAGGAGGAAGTGACTACTTCTATTTTTATTTATTTATATGTGTGTGTGTATGTATGTGTATACCTATAATACTTAGAATATGATATCGTTAAAAGACCATTAAGTTACAATCCGATTATCCAAAAACAAATCCTATTTTCACATGAAAATGTAGTATAGGATAAAAGAGCCTTTATAAATCAAAGCGGAATGGGAAGAAAGATTATTCAACAGGTGGTTAGATCTTCGGCTCACACCAGAATAAATTTTAAATGAACTAAAGAGTCAGAACTGCTACCAAAAGAAAAAAGCCAGTAATAAAAATCTATAGATCATATATCTGTCATTCGTTTAGGAATAGTCATTATGAAGAATAGATGTTGGAATAAAAGTTAATTATGGTGCCAAATGATAGAAAATATGCATTGAAGGGAAAGACGAAATAACAGGCATGCTTTATTGTTGATTGTTTTAGCAGTTGCGAACAGGTATTTTTGTGTTCAGTCCTCCAAAATCAGTGGTGCGGTTGGATTATTTGTTTAGAGAAAAGTGTACTTATATATGTTTTAAGTGAAGTTCATCCCTGTTGTTTTAAAATGTCAGGTCAGTGCTTTTTATGTATAGTTGTTAATCCATCCAAATAGAAATGATTTAAGGAAGGATTTATTCTGATTGATGGAGTCATTAGTTGAAAGACCTTGCCCGTGGTGCTGAGAACACCCGGTAGGAAAGGCTGGGCTGTAATGGGAATGAGAAATGTCTAGCTGTTCATTACATTCCTGAAGCCGGCTCATCAGAGTTGTATTTCCTGTTTCATGTACTTGGGGGAAGATTGTCTCCACAAAGTGCATCTCTGACTTAGATCTAGAGATAACCTAGATTAGAGTCATAAATGCACCCTTGCTTCCCCAGTGCCTGACCTCCTCACCTCTGCATCCTCCTTGTAAATCACCCGCCTTCAGGAGCACCCTCTCAGCAGCTGTATAAACAGAGAGGAGGAGTCTTGTTGCCCGTTGCAGTCTCCCTGTTAGCCAAAAGTTTTACTCTCTCCAATGCTGCATGTTCTAGTAATATCTATAGAGTAAATTCTGCAGAGTCCCTAGAATTACAGTGGAATCAGAACTCCATATTTCAGGTCAAAAGGAATTTATTTATTTTTATGAATTTATTTTATTTTTGGCTGCGTTGGGTCTTCGTTGCTACGAGCGGGCTTTTCTCTGCTTGCGGCGAGCAGGGGCCACTCTTCGTTGCGGTGCGTGGGCTTCTCGTTGTGGTGGCTGCTCTTGTTGCGGAGCACGGGCTCCAGGTGCGCAGGCTCAGAAGTTGTGGCGCACGGGCATAGCTGCTCCGTGGCACGTGAGATCTTCCCAGACCAGGGCTCGAACCCATGTCCCCTGCATTGGCAGATGGACTCTTAACCACTTCGCCACCAGGGAAGCCCAGGAATCTATTTTTGAAGGCCGGTTTGCTCTATTATTTGTAGTATGAGACGGAAGTTGCCCGACCTCTTGTATCCTGTTCTCATTTGTGTGTGATTTTTTTTTTTTTTTGCGGTATGGGGCCTCTCACTGTTGTGGCCTCTCCCGTTGCGGAGCACAGGCTCCGGACGCGCAGGCTCAGCGGCTATGGCTCACGGACCCAGCCGCTCTGTGGCATGTGGGATGCCCAGACCGGGGCACGAACCTGTGTCCCCTGCATCGGCAGGGAGACTCTCAACCACTGCGCCACCAGGGAAGCCCTCATTTGTGTGTGATTTTTGGAGGAAGAGATAGTTGCCAGATTGGGCTGACATGCATTTTTCTTTACTGTTCTGCCATGATATACCTTCTCTATTATCAAGGAGTGCACGGGATGTTGAAATGACCTAAAATCCAGAGGGAAGGAGTAGCCAGGAGGAGAGGAGAAGCCCACCTCTTTTTCAGAGCCCTCGGGCTTCATAGTTAACCTTGAAGATGGAGAAAGGTCATTGCCCATTTTATCGATATTGTGATTAGCAGTAAAATATTATAATGTAGACAGACTATTACACTGCAGCCAATAAGCAATAAAGAGAAGCATTTTAATATACAAATTAATTAGATTTTAAAATTTAGGCCGTAGGAATGAACAAAGTCCTCTACTGAAGGCTTCTACTGAAGACTTCTTAAAGCAACTTTTGATGAGATGAAAAAAGTCCAGAAACTGAAAAATGAGGTGAAGAGGTGTGGCCAAGCTGTCCTTACACTCCTGAGTGCAGTTAGGAGACTTTGAAACTTTATGGGCCTTTCTGCCAACTTTCCTAGGAACTAGGAAGTGAAGTCTTCCCAGAAGCCCAGGCCCAGAGGGAGGTTAGACATCAAGTTGGAAACGTGCAAACGTCCTGTGGTGCTAGTTCTCTCCTGTACATGAGGAGACAGGGTGGGAGGGAAACAAATGACCATTCTCACTGCTTTTCTTCCTGCTGCTAAAACCTGTAAGTCTACGGCTGTCTTCTCCGATTGGTCAGGGAGACAGGTGTTCCCGCTGGAGCAGATGAACAGGCTCATGGAAGCGCTTAGGTAACCGTAGCACTTTTTTTCTTCTCGGCGCATACTGAGTTGTTGTTTTCTTCCTTAACGTTTTGAGCTTATGACATACATGTGTGTTTAAAGTTGTGTGTTGGGCCTAAGCGGCTGGTGGAGTGAGTCGATCTTTTGAAAGTTACCTGCTGCCTGTGAGGTATGTGGCCAGCACATAGAGAGGCAGTGTGAACCCTCTGCAGAGGCCCGGGGTGAAGCTCGGGGGCTGACACTGGCATGTTGAGCTCTTTGCTGCACAGTGCAAAGTTCCAGGCTCAGTCCCTGGGGGAGCGGGGACGGTCCAGGGGGAAGAGGTCGCCTCGTGTGCTAGAGTGGTTATTCCATCACATTTCTCACCACGGGAAAGGGACGACGTCGGAACTTTAATTGTGTGGTTTTTCTAGTCACTTAAGTCCTTAACAGTCTGGAATGTACTTGTTCAAATAGAAGGACATTCATCTGGTGTACAATGTCTTTTCCACATTTTTATGGCACATGGAGTGTGTGGCGTGTTCCAAGCCACTTCTTTGTGGAAGCCACACCTGCTGGGAAAGTTTGAATCTGCTCTCTGTCACTCTGGTGATCTTTCCTGTTCTGCGTTGGGCATCCAGTTTTAGAGAAATTTCCGAGCAGCGCACCTTCTGGAAGGATCACGCATATTCTGGTGCTGCCGGAACAAGGGATGCTTCGTGTGTCTTTTTCTGTCTTCCCCACACACCGGTCGTGGAAACATCACAAACAAGGAAGGGGTTCGGTGCTCCCACTAGAGCCTCCCAGAGGCAAATCTCGATCTGCTTCTACCAGCTCCTCGCCTTCAGTCAAAATGAGTTTTCCTTTCGGGGGACCTCAGTCTCCAAAGGAGAGCCTCTGGGCCTCTGCCAGAGCAGCAGCTTCCGTGGAGAGAAATCTGGGGGTTCCACACAGGCTCCCCCTCCCCCATGGCCCTACCACCCTCATAGAGGTGTTCCTTGCAAGGCTCCAGGGGAGGAAAGGAGAATGCAGAGTCTTTGGCTGGTGGGAGCATGATACAGGGGTAAGATCGTGGATTGGTTACCTGTGAGTACGCTTCCTGACCTCTGCCTTAGGCTTTTCCTTTTTCTTTTTTTTTTTTTGCGGTGTGCGGGCCTCTCACTGTCGTGGCCTCTCCCGTTGCGGAGCACAGGCTCCGGACGCGCAGGCTCAGCGGCCATGGCTCACGGGCCCAGCCGCTCCGCGGCATGTGGGATCTTCCCGGACCGGGGCACAAACCCGTGTCGCCTGCATCGGCAGGCGGACTCTCAACCACTGCGCCACTAGGGAAGCCCCTTATGCTTTTTTGTTTGTCCTGTTTCATAGATTCTTTATCTGGTTAAAAAAGGGGCGGGGGCGGGGGGGGGTCAGACAGCGTGACGTCAGTGATGTGTCTGGCTCTCCAGTTATGAATGGAGAAGAATTGTAACGTGCCCAAAGTCACAAAGTTCAATTTTAGTAACTTGAGTCATAGACCCTTTTGGTTGGAGGGAGGTCCGAAAGGTGGTCTAGACTCAGCCGTTTGTCTGGTGATGTGTGACTCTCCGATCTGTGGCTCCCTTGCCAGGTGGTCACGAAGCCCAAGCCGGAATCCCCCACCTCCACCCTCCACCCAGAAGCCTTTCTGGGAGCACTGTTCTATCTTTGGGCAGCTGTAATTGTTAGAAAAGTCTCCTTAATGCTGGGCTCAAGCCTGTTCCCCGTGTAGCTGTTCCCCTTGGGGCCATGCAATACAAGTCCACTTCCTCTTCCAAAAGACAGCCCTTCAAATACTGGAGGGGACAGCAGTGTTCCCTGCCTGCAGCCACCAAGGAAACGTGGCTTTGGTTCTGTTCATCGCCGTCTGGATTTGCCCCGGCTTCTGTGCAGCCCCTTCAGAGGAAGGTTTGCCAAGCCTGCTTCTCCTGCCCTAGTTCACTGCGTGCTACCATCCGTACTCTCTCATCCGTAGACGTTTGTGTTAAGACAGCCAAAACTTGCGTTCGAATTGCCTTTGACCGACTTGGAGCTTACGGCAAAGTGAGTGCAAATAAAAGAAAGGAGAGGCAATGCTTCATAGTCCTGAAGGTTTTAGGTATACATTTAACAATTGGTGCTATTGTAGTTGCAGTTTTTTTTTTTTTTTTCTTTTAACCCATCGTTACAGCTTGTTAAGCTTTGGGGATTTATATTTCTGTCATTAAGAGTTAGTCCGTCCTTCCTTTGTGATTTCAGAGGACTCTGTGATGCCTTTATTAGAGCTTTCACTACATTGCATTATAGCTATTTATGTCTTTCCTCCATTCAATTATGAGTTCCGCCACGATAGTCATCCGTATCGTTTTTCTCTTCTCTCTCCAACACTTCGTTGTTGGTAAGTGCTTAATACATTTTTGTTGAGTGAATGAGTCAAAAATATTTGCTTTCTCAACGTTTGCATATTATAAATAACTTAACTGATAAGTAACTTGAAGAGGGCAGTACCCGAAAGCCCTTTTTGCAGCCCACCAGACACTTTCCCCTGGACTGACTTGACCTGTTCTTTAACATTCTTTGTAAGATGAGGTTCGTTCCGTCACAAATTCACTTAACTGTATAGTCAGTTCTGCTGGAACGTTACAGACGTGTTCCTGAAAAAAATCACTGTGCTGTGCACAACAGAACAATTAAAACTACAGGACCTACGGGGAAAATGGGTTAGAGATGCACAAATTTCATCACTAACAGATTTTTTTTTTAAAGACAGGAACCTTACAAAAATAGTAACTTAGTTTTACACCCGTTAAGTGGTTAAGAAATACATAAGTCCTGTGGTAGTTCTATTTTTAGTTTTTTAAGGAACCTCCATACTGTTCTCCATAGTGGCTGTATCAGTTTACATTCCCACCAACAGTGCAAGAGGGTTCCCTTTTCTCCACACCCTCTCCAGCATTTATTGTTTGTAGATTTTTTGATGATGGCCATTCTGACCAGTGTGAGATGATATCTCAGTGTAGTTTTGATTTGCATTTCTCTAATGATTAGTGATGTTGAGCATCCTTTCATGTGTTTGTTGGCAGTCTGTATATCTTCTTTGGAGAAATGTCTATTTAGGTCTTCTGCCCATTTTTGCATTGGGTTGTTTGTTTTTTTAATATTGAGCTGCATGAGCTGCTTGTAAATTTTGGAGACTAATCCTTATACCCTGAGAAAACCATAATTCAAAAAGAGTCATGTACCACAATGTTCATTGCAGCCCTATTTACAATAGCCAGGACATGGAAGCAACCTAAGTGTCCATCAACAGATGAATGGATAAAAAAGATGTGGCACATATATACGATGGAATATTACTCAGCCATAAAAAGAAACGAAATTGAGTTATTTGTAGTGAGGTGGATGGACCTAGAGTCTGTCATACAGAGTCAAGTAAGTCAGGAAGAGAAAAACAAGTACCGTATGCTAACACATATATATGGAATCTAAAAAAAAAAAAAAATGGTCACGAAGAACCTAGGGGCAAGATGGGAATAAAGACACAGACCTACTGGAGAATGGACTTGAGGATACGGGGAGGGGGAAGGGTAAGCTGTGACGAAGTGAGACAGTGGCATGGACATATAGACACTACCAAACGTAAAATAGCTAGCTAGTGGGAAGCAGCCGCATAGCACAGGGAGATCAGCTCGGTGCTTTGTGACCACCTAGAGGGGTGGGATAGGGAGAGTGGGAGGGAGGGAGACGCAAGAGGGAAGAGATATGGGGATATACGTATATGTATAACTGATTCACTTTGTTATAAAGCAGAAACTAACACACCATTGTAAAGCAGTTATACTCCAATAAAGATGTTAAAAAAAAAAAAGAAATATAGTGCTCCAATAAATGTGGCATTTACCTTGAAAAGGGCTTGAAGTTGGCTTGTGGACGTGGATGTTGGAAGGATTACAGCCTGTGAGTTATCGTGAATTGGTGGCAGGAGGGCTGTCTGAAACCGGAGGGGAAGTCGTGGCACCAGGTGTGGGTGGGTGGGACTCAGGGTACGTGGTGAGCTGAGGTCGCTAGTGGGGGTTTGAAGTTTGTATGTTCATTGTACTCCCGTGGACTCGGTTCAGCTGGGTGTGCCGTTTTCTGCATTCACCTAGGGTTTCTTGAAGACAGAATTGCACATAAGCAAACACAACATTCACATTGGCACAAATTCACACTTTCAAAACAAGCATTAACAGCCGCCCCAGTTTCTTCATTCCGTTATTCACTCGATCAGTAAAACATCATTTGCTTCTTAAAGTATTCCAGGCACTGGGAATATAAAGATGCAGAGGATAGAATACCTGCTCACTCTCAAGAAGCTCCTGGTCTTAAAGGCTAACTTATTTTTTACCAGGAGGAATGACAATAAATGTTAAAGAGACAGAGTTGACTCATCCAGACATTTTCCAGAGTCTCCTCCAGCCAGGAGACTATTTTATAAGTCTGGGCCCTTGTTACCATTAGCAGGTTTCTCTGAAATCTGCAAGCTAGAGTTTGAATGGCTCTTACTTTTCAGTTAGTGTCTGTTTAAGAGTTTTTGTAGGATCGGCAGAGCAAAGACTTTGAATTGTGCCCATCCAGTTTTGGGTTTAAAAATAATATTTCACTTCATATGTACATGTGTGTGATTTGTTGATGGCCTTAATTGAAAACAGACCAATGTGCCAATATAGTCACAGACCCTTGGAACTAGAAGGGTCACCTTCTCTTTGATTCTTTGATTCATTTGAGGAAGCCAAGGCTCTGAGAGGTGAAGTGATTCACTCAAAGTCGCTTGGTTAATTAGTGGCAAAGCCAGAACTTGAATCCAGTTAATTTTTGAACTATAGTATATCGCCTCTCAAAATTATGCCGTAAGGGAGATACAAGTTCTGTTCATTTAGGGAGAAATCTACACTGAACTTCCATTATTTCCACTTGTCCATCTATTTATTGAGTTTCACGAATCCAGTTACTATTCATGATAGGCTTCCCATTGTTTTGTTATTGTTCTTTATAAAATCTGGTACTACACAATCTCACCAAGGTGCATCTTCTCCAGACTCTGCGCTCTGTAATTACATGTCTTTGTTCGGGCAGACAGAAAATTGCGCTTCTTTGTACCTAAAAAAGATTTAAGCATTTACCGTGAATTGATCTGTGGTTTTGAGGGGGTAGACACCCCCCACCCCCACCCCGGTTATGTTTGTGGAATTTGTGGTGCATTCCAGAGGATTAAGATGTCATTGCCTCTAGTCAAGACATGCTTTCTTTTCCAGTTGGTGGGTTTTATTTTGTTTATATCTGTTCCGCTCATCCCAGCCCCCATCGCTGACCATTTGGAAAATTGTATCTGAAGTACACCTTTGTGCCGGGTCCACAGTTTTAACTGGGGCCCTCATGACCCATTGGCTTTGGCTACTTTTACTGGGAGCAATAATCATTTCTAGTGTTCAGGAATTTGAAGCAAAGGATTCGGGTAACACCTCCAAAGGTCAGGAAGAGATGGTTAAAAATGTGGGGTGAATGATAATTTCCCCCTCCTCCTGTTTTTTGCAAGAGAAGAGATGAGTATACTTTGAGCCCTTAGTGTTTGCAAAGCATTTTCTAATTGTTCTCACTTTTTGAAAGGCCCTGGGAGATTTTTCCCCCCTCAGGGGATATTTGAATTCTTGGCCCAATGCTTTTTTTTTTTTTTTTTTAATAAATTTATTTATTTTATTTTATTTATTGTTTCTGGCTCTTTTGGGTCTTCGTTGCTGCGCGCGGGCTTTTCTCTGGTTCCGGCGAGTGGGGGCTGCTCTTCATTGCGGTTCGTGGGCTTCTCACTGTGGTGGCTTCTCTTGTTGCGGAGCACGGGCTCTAGGCACGCGGGCTTCAGTAGTTGTGGCTCGTGGGCTTTAGAGCGCAGGCTCAGTAGTTGTGGCTCCCAGGCTCTAGAGTGCAGGCTCAGTAGTTGTGGTGCACAGGCTTAGTTGCTCCGCGGCGATGCAGGATCTTCCAGGACCAGGGATCGAACCCGTGTCCCCTGCACTGGTAGGTGGATTCTCAACCACTGTACCACCAGGGTAGCCCTAGGCCCAATGCTTTGAAAACACCAAACTCTAACTGGAATCATTTGTCCTAAGTGTGATTGTTGGGAGAAAGTAGTTTATTGATCTGAGTAAGTCAGTATCTAAAGAAACATAACCAGTGTCAGTAATTAAAAATAGATCCTCCAGGGGTGAATGACGTGTGGCCATTTGTCTGTGGCGAGGTGGACATGCTTCTCTGTGCAGTGGCCTCTGAAGCCACCGAGGCTACAGGCAAGCATATTCCCGATTTGGGGACGTTAGAGTAATACCCACTGTTTTGTCTTACTCTTTCTACGCTGCCTTTAAGGTCAGGACTTCAGAATGGCCTTGAGTTCTGGTTTAGGATTGAAAACCTTCCTTGGCACCTTTAAATTCAGTTAGCCAGTATGCCTTCCGTGCACACGGGTGGGTGTAGCAAGCCGACTGTTAAGTCCAACGAGGCTGCAAGGTGCGTGCCGTTGTTGAGACCCACGAGAGGGTGGGACAGTACATGAGCTGAAGAAGATGACATTGGAAGCAGCAACAAGAGCTCTAAGCCCCTGTCATTTAGGCTCTGACGATCTCTGTGTCTTCGTTAGTTGAAGTGCCTGTGTCCCTCGTGGGAATCATCACGTGCTCTGCAGTCCTCACAGGGCTGACTTTCCCCCGTAGGAAAACCTTTTACCTCTCACGGAGTCAAGATCTCAGATTTAAGCGGTGCTTGTGGTCAGGTGAAGGAGCAGAGTTTATTCCAGAATGCCCCGTCTAACTGTTCTTAGGTGGACACACATATCCTGCCTTCCTATCTTTGGAGGGTGATCCTCCAACTTCCATTTCAGTGATGCATTTCCAAAGGAAAATTGTGATTTGACCATTAAATTTTCAATTTGTGAATATTTCTTGCAGCTTTAAAAAAATTAACTCTTATCCTCGGCTTTATTGGAGAAGTCCCTATTTTGTAAATCTTTATTTCATGATCTCCCAGTTTGATTTATACCGTGTGTGGGTGTGTTTCCTAGTTGTATTTGGCAATCATAGAGATTTTTATTGTACCAGTCCAAAACCTGTCTCTCCCGCCTCAACCGCGTGTACTTTGGACTCTGTCATTGTTCAGGTACCATTCTTTCTAGCATTCATTGCTCCTTGGTGTTTCATTGCTATGTAATTTTTCTATTAGGTTTTTAGCAGTCTTCTTTGGCTAATTTTAAAAAAATGTTTTACTTTGTTTTTTTCATAATGAATGTATTAAGCTGATTGCACAGTTATTTGACTTTGTATCATGTTTCTGGATTTAAAGCCAGTATTCTGTTGAAAATTTAAATATTGTAGAACGTGAAAAGTAAAAATCCGCTGACACTTCCCCATAACTGTCCCCCAGGCTAAAAACTGTTTATATTTTCTTGTTTATTTTTTCAGTACCCATAAAAGTAGACTTGTACTCACAAAGATTATAGACTACTTTATACTTATTTTTAAATTTTATTTTATTGACATATAGTTCATTCACAATGTTGTGTGTATATATATGTATACACACACACACACACACACACACACACACACACATATTCTTTTTCATATTCTTTTCCATTATGGTTTGTCACAGGATATTGACTATAGTTCCCTGTGCTCTACAGTCGGACCTTGTCATGTATCCATCCTATACATGATAATTAGCATGTGCTAACCCCGAACTCCCCCAGTCCCCGCCCGCCTTGGCAGCCACAAGTCTGTTTTCTGTGTCAGTGGGGTCTGTAGGCTACTTTAGATCCAGAATGTAGACCACAGGCAAATACCTGAAGAAGCTTTACCTACCTTTGATTATTAATATATCTCTCTCCTTTAACATTATATGCTTTTGATTGCCCTGCTTTTGTGTTATGCAAAAAACTCCAAAACTATTAGAATCTTTTATGATTCAAAATAGAACATTAGTTTTATTATATATCGAAAATGGATCCTTAAGCTTCATAATGGCTTCCAGTTATTTTGCATTTGTTTGTGTTATATACTATTATTTTATTGCAGTATAATGTACAATTACGGAAATGACTCCAAAGAGACATGATTTTTCTGGCTTATTGTGTAATTGTTTATTTTTCTCATTATAGTGATTTTTTTTCCCCTTTTGAATTGCATATATAAAGAAACTTTCTTAGATTTTGTAAATTGATTATTATGTGGCTAAAGAAATCAAATACTTTTTCAAGTGCTCACTCTCTGGAAGGCATTGTGTTTAGGATTGAATAAATGGAAAGATTTTGAGATCCCTCATCCTCTTCTCAGAAAACTAGTTGTATTAAAATACCAATAACAAAATGTAGCAAATGCCTGATAAGTCCCACAGCCATTAAACATCTAGAATAGAAGTTCATCAGAGGGCTTGGGTGGTTGCCAGGGGCTGTGGTGCCTGCAGAAGGGTTAGTGAGCCGGTGTGACTGCAACAGGACTTTGGCAGGTGGCATTCAGAAACACTGTCGTGTGTGAGAATGGAGAGAGCAGAGCATGAAGCTTTTGGATGGTGAGTGGCCAGGAGCAGATGGAAAGTGCAGCAGGGGCCATGGTGAGGGGTGGGAGTCTATTCTAGGTAAGATGCGAAGCCACTGGAGAGTTGATTTTATTTTTTAATTGAAGTATAGTTGATTTATAAGGTATTAATTTCTGCTGTACAGCAAAGCCATTCAGTTACACGTATATATACATTTTTTATATTCTTTTCCATTATGATTTATCATAGGATATTGAATATATCAATAGTTCCCTGTGCTATACAGTAGGACCTTGTTGTTTTATATACAGAATGGTCTGTATATAAAAGCTTCCATCTGCTACCCCCAACCTCCCACTCCATCCCTCCCCCACCCCCTCCCCCTTGTTCTTTGTGTCCGTGAGTCTGTTTCTGTTTTGTAGATAGGTTCATTTGTGTCATATTTTAAATTCCACATAGAAGTGATATCATATGGTATTTGTCTTTCTCTGTCAGACTTACTTCACTTACTATGATAATCTCTACTTGCATTCATGTTGCTGCAAATGGCATTATTTCATCCTTTTTTATGGCTGAGCAGTATTCCATTGTATATATGTACCACGTTTTCTTCATTCATCTGTCAATGGACATTTAGGTTGTTTCCATGTCTTGGCTATTGTGCATAGTGCTGCTATGGACATAGTGGGGCATGTATCTTTTTGCATTAGAGTTTTGTCTGGATATATGCCCAGGAGTGGCTAGATCATATGGTAATTGTACTTTCAGTTTTCTGAGGAACCTCCATATTCCATAGTGGCTGCAGAGAATTTTAAACAGGGGATTGACAGCATGATCTGATTTATATTTTAAAAGCTCACTCAGGCCACTGAGGAACAACAGGTTCTGTAACCGTTGTTTTCTTTGTGTTAAATGGAGTTATATAAGCAGTATTCACACCCAGCCACTGATTACTGTTAAGGGGGAATGAAAACAGGTTGATCTGTGGTTCTGGGCTTCAATGATGGGGACGGAGGATCCAGAGTTGGAGTGGGAGGGGATGGGCTTGATTTTAGTCCTGTCGAGCTGGGGATGGGGATGTAGGACAGCCAGGCAGACATGGATGGTCCTCTAGCAGTTGAAGAAGAAACAAACGGATGCCATATTACCTTCTGTTTTGAAAACATCTCTGAACATAAAGTTCAGGGATTTGCGGATGGGTTTAAGTCATTGTGACAGTACATGCCCAAGTCTTAACTTGGTTGTCTGAGAGCACTTGGAGGCACTAGTGTTCTGGTGACTTACTCCAGCTCCATCTCCATCCAAGGACAGTTACAATTTCCTGCTCTTTATTTCTAGAGGGTGATTTTAAGCATTTCAGATTGGAAGGGTAACTCAAGCAGAAAGGCAGTTTCGGAGCCCAGAGTGCTAACCTTACGCCACGGAACCTAGTGGGGTTCCAGTTTCTAATAGGCTGATGTCATCCCCGTCTTCACGGCGGCTTTCCCAAACCTTATGGACGCGTAGCTTCAGATTTTATACTTGACCATGTTTCCTTTTTCTGTGCTAAACTGAGGATAGTGAAGTAATGACAAGTGGTGAAATAATGGCAAATGAAAATATGGCAAGAGATTTTTTTTTTCCTACCAAGTATTTATTACTTGGATCATTTATAGAAAGTCAATTTAAGGATTGGTTAACTTATCCTTTGAAAAAGATAAAATATTTCAAATATAGGGAACAGCACAACACTCCCCCTCACTCCGTTTTTCAAAATCTCTTTCAGCTTCACAAAATCACAGCTGGGAATAAGCAGATTTACTTCTTTTGCTCCTAAGGAAAGCTATATCTATAGTCATCTGGGGTAGGGATTCTTAGTTTATAACTCTTTCAGATGTGGCATTGATTACAATTTGTGCAAATCAAGGAGATAGTGTTTATTAATCTACAGGTGAAATGTTTTAGAAGATCGGGCTCTGGGAAGGTCAAGGAAAATAAAGAAATGATGTTCTCCCAAGGAGTGTGCTACCAATACCTTATTTGGGAGCTCATGGGATCTCAGAAGTCATCTAGTCCAGGCCCCTTCCCATTCCATGACTAACTCCTCAAAACTCTTGTCATGGTCATTCGGCGTCCTCTTGGGCACTTCCGGTGAAGAGCAAACTAGAACATGAGCTTGTTTCCCTGTATGGCAGCCCAGGCTGTTTTGGGTTGAAACCTTCTTCCACAGTTATGTTTATGTCCTTTGGTCCTGGTTCTGCCGTACCATTCACAGTAGACCTACTTCCTCTTCTTTGTGACAACCATCAGGTCCTTCAAGGCAGCTCATGGGCGTGCTTTGGGCCAAGACTCTCTAATTCCCTGTTCTACACAGTGAGGGATCCAGGGAACGTGCATGGAGCCAGGATGGGAAGCAAATGAGAGCTCACTGCTGCTGGTCTTCGTGACTATGTTCCATATTGGAGGTGCCTCCTGATTTGGTGGATGATACAGCCACCACCCACCATCCCACCCGAGGAAGAGTGGAGACAGTCACTTCCAAGCGTGGGTCTTGGGAGATGGAGACACGGAAGAATCGGCAGCCTCATGAATGGCACCCCTCAGCTATGGGGCTTCCCGAGGCTCTTGAACGCTCCCAGCAGTGCTACAGAGCAGTGCTTTGCAGACTTGAACGTGCACACGGATGGGGGCTGTGAAGTTAACTTCCTAACAAGACCCTGGGTGATGCTAGTACTGCCGGTCTGTGGACCACACTTGGAATAGCGAGGTTGTGGGACACATCAGAATCATAGTATAAAACGGAGGACAGTTTGGGATCAGAAAGGCCAGAATTGACTTAGAGAAGCTGTCAAAGTCCTCTTTTCTCTGCTCCTCCTCCTTTAACTAAAGAATCAAAGGCTCCATGATATCAGAAAAATCGAAGGCGTCACGGATTCATGGTAGCGGCCTCTGTGGTGCTCACACATAAGCTAGTCAGACCGATTGCAGGCTGCGCGGCACCCAGGCCCCATGGGTCACAGCGGGTTGTTTGAACAGACTCGGAAGGAGTTTTGTGCTCCGTCCTCAGTACAGACAGGCATGTCTGGATGCTGGCAGCGCGTTCATTGCCGAAAGATGCGAGACATTGTCCGGGGCAAAGCCCACTTCTCAAGGGCGACCTTTGAGATCAGGACAAGAGTGGTTCTTGGAGTTTTCCAACCACTCTCTGGGGAAACACTGTTTTTAGGATTTTTGGTGATGCTCTACTAGTCACCAAGTGACAGCTGTGTGAACTGGTAGAAAAATGACTGAGGTCGCTGATGTCCCTCCTGGGTACTAACCACCCCCGCCCCCACCCCGAACCCTCCGCAGCTCTCTCGGCACAGGGAGAGGCAGGGCAGAGCGGTCCACGTGCTTTGGTGTCTGTGATTCTTTCTTCCCTTCCCTCCACAACAGAAAGACTGAGTTGCCAATGTGAGAAATGACAAAAGAGTTGCCTCACTCCTTCCTACTAGAGTAACTTGAGACGTTCCTTTTGACGCCCTGACGCTGACAGGAGGGTAACTTTGAGGAAATCCATACAGGGCTGTCTTGTAATACAGGTGACTCCCTTATTTGAGAGGGATGAAGTGTGCGTGTTCTCGCAGGCTCTGCAGCAGTGGTGACCAGAACCTAGGGCAACCTTACCTCGGCTGGCACACCGCACACCACAGCCCTGCATGCAGAGGGTTAGGAAGAAACCTGGGGGTGGTGAGGATCTGTGTAGAGGGCCAGGGAGCCAAGGAAAAGCCTGGGATAGACTAGATGGAAATTCCTACCTGCCAACATCGCGGACCCCACCCAGCCTCTTTACTAAACGGTCTCAGCGATTGTCTAATCTGTGCCTGAAATCAGATGACACACAATCAGAGCCTACAAAGCAGGAGGGTAGCGTGACCGATCGTGTTTCAGTAGGTCTTTGGTGCTGGCGGCTTTTACCTTTGTCTTTGAGAAAACAATCTCTGGTAAAGTACAGAGTGTTGAAAATAGGGTTTAACCTACAGCCAGTCACTTGCCAACTTTAATGGGTGCACTAAGCTTTTCAAGGGTGAACGTTATTAGCTAGATGCCTCATTCCATAGCCCCCCAAAATATCATATAAGTATTGATACAACGGACATGCACAGATCCCAGAAAACTTGCTTATTCCATTAAGAGACGAAATGGCAAGGACACATTACACCAAAGAATTGCTTGCTTCAGAAGGTGACCAAGGGCAGGGGACCCTCACAATTATTGCCCCTTCTGGCTGCAGACGTGAAGCCCTGAGCTGATGATACTCGAAGTTAGCAGTGGACAGCAGTACAGCGAGGAAGGCAGCAGATCTATAAATAGGTCTGTGAGCCTCTGTGAGTTTGACAGCTTTTGAGTCCTCGTTTGTACTTAGTAACGAAAATACAGGAAGGAGGGCTGCCTTTAGAAAGATGACATTCTTTTTTTCTCCCCCATATCCTCACTTGATTGTTCTTAATGTGAAAGGCAGGATGATTAGATACTAGGAGGACTTTTTTTTTTTTAACCAGACATCTAAAGGTATAATTCATTGTCAGCGCCTTGACCCCACCTCTTGGAAAATTTCCAAAATAAGCAAAGGGTCTGTCTTGTTGTCTCCGAGCGTAAGGAATGTGTCCTGCGGCTCTTACTGCAGCATCGGCCTTGCTCAGGAGCGAACATGTTTGGTTGAAAATCCTTTTAGAACCTTTCCTTGTTGGGACCCCTGTACTGACGTACAGACACAGAAGCATCAGGTCAGGTGTTGAGTGCACCCTGGGTTTAAGAGTCGTCGTGCTTGGGGTGAGCACACGCAGGGTCCACAGCGTCACGTGGGCACCTGGTCAACAGACGAGGCTGACGAGCACAGGCGGGGAAGCTGAGACCCACGGCAGGGGGTGGGGGCAGAGGCAGAGAGGCGCTGGCGAGGGAAACCAGGCGGGAGGTGATCTTGGCCGGAGAGACCTGCTGGTGAACATTGAGGCTGGCGGGAGGACGCAAGCCAAGATAATGGGAGTGTGCCTTTGAGGCCAAAACACGAAAGCCTGGGCTTTCTCCGAAACTGGCGTTTGGAGTTTTTGCAGTGTTCTGGGAAGTGATTGGAGATTTCAGCCTTCATACCTGGTTAGGTCTCTACATAGCCCAGAACACAGTTCACTTGATGTGAGCCTAAGACTGATCCTTGGAGCCAGTGCAGCAGGACGTGTTACAGATAAAGTGCTTTACTGTGGATAACTCAGCTTCTCTGTGAACCTTGCAAATAACAAACGCTGAAGTTGAAGGCCACAGGTTTCCAGACTACTGGTTCATGTGTTTTTCCTCTCTGTTCTGCGTCCTCAAGCACCAGCTCCTGGAAGGCAGGGGCTGTTTCTCATTAATGTTTGTATCCTCAGGACCTAGCACAGTGCTGGGCATATGAAGTGATTCGTTTTGCCTTGTATGAAATGAAAACATGAGGCGAATTGTATACGACCTTGACATTCCTGGGTTTTTTTTTTTTAAGACTTGAATGCCCCCATCTCCACCCCCAATAGATCACAGCCTCTTTCTCTCGTCCTGATTTTGGTCCTTCATCAACATGGTCCTTCATTGTTCCTATGTGCCAGAGGCTACAAAGGAAATAAAATGTTTGCAAGCCCAGGTTGACCTGTAAGGGTGCCTTGTGCTGTAGGCGGAAGCCATTCCTGTGGGCTCTAGTCTGAACAGCCAAGGTGGATACTCCCCCGGAAGGCAGTCTTCGGTCGTAAAGCATCAGGAACGTGGACATCCTCTTCAGGATGGACGCTTGTTGGTGTGAGGGTTAGTAGGAATAAACTTGAATCAGATCTAAGTACGCTCAACTGCAGTCTGTTGACTCTTCTTTAACCCCTGTCAGATTAACCCCTGTCCTAGGTTAATCTGGTGAACTCAATGCTGTCCAAACTAGCCTGTCTAAGAACAGCAGCCTCTAATCTGTCGGGCTCCACGCAGCTTTCCCCGTGGGCCGCTGGTGTTTGGGCAGATGCAATGGCTATTCTCTCCTATTTAGGATTCTGCTCTTACTAGGAACCCTGGAGGCCCTCAGAGGTTTGCGATGCAGACTTCCGCCCAGAGCTTAGCCTCCCAGATGGTAATTAATGTTTACACAAAATGACAAGCCCAAAATGGAATCTCTTTGAGCCCCGCCAAGCACCCATCATTCCCCTGATTGCCCACTCTTGCAGTGTTTGAAAATTAATTTGCCTTGAACAAACAGTGGGCTTTCCTCAATTTATTTGTACAGTTTCAGTGACCGCGAAGGAAGAGCTGCAAGACTGAATGTCATCCCTCCATTCGTTCAATTCATTCGTAATTGAATCTGCTGATGGAACGATCTGGTCTCTGTTTAATGATTTGAAGAAAAGAGGGAGAAGAGGAAACGAAAGAGAAGCGTAGGTTGGAGAAGGCAGATAGTTTTCGGTCAAACACCATTGGCGTGTAGACTTTTAGAGATGGCACCTAAAACACGGGGAGAGTTCAGAGTATTGGCGAATGAATTCAACCGTGTGGTTTTCATTTTAGTAAGTATATAGAAAACCTGCAGCCTTTGCTGAAAAGGAGATTTTGTCTGAGGTCACAGAATAGACAACAGAAAGTGTGTTTAAGGAATGGGTATTGCTGGTAGCTTGAAATAATTGCGTGTAGATTCATAGAAATCTGATGCTTCCCTATATATTTCTGGGCTGTTTGGTGTTGAACATTCCAAGATTTATTGATGTTCCCATTTTTCGATTTAAAATTTGGGTTCTTTTTCTTATTTGGCTACAGTCTTCATTCTTTCTGTGTGGTGAGATTTCTGTGCTCTTCCATGGGGACAAATAAGTAGAAAAGCTAGCTAGAAGATAGAATAATGTAAAAATAGGACCTGTCCAAACATTCAGATACAGATGGATGGATGGATGGATAGATACATTGCCTAATGACCAGTGCCCCACAAGGTTTTCGTGATGCCTTTCAGGCTCGTTCGTATTTGCTACAATAATGACCTTATAGTGGGTAGACCCTCTTAGGGCTTTCTAATCGAGTGTAAAGACCAGAAGCACTGAAACGTGCCTTGGGAGAGTTTGTCCTCCCCGCCCCGCCCCCCCCCCCCCCCCCCCCCGCCCCGTTCCTTCTCTGTCATCAACGTTCACCATTTCCTTTCTGTTCAAGTACACCAGTTAGAACCAGTTAGAAACACTGAGGAGTTGATGAAAGGCTAATGCATACCATATCCTATCCTCATTTCTGAGAGAAAAATACTTATCTGTCCTCTGGGTGAAGAGCTTTTCTAAAAACTCCATCCAGTAGGTAAGGCAGTTTCAAGAGACTTAAACAGTCACTTTCCTGGTTGACTTTTTTAGATGGTAGAGATGTATTGTCCATGACGGAACTCTTTAAAAATATAATCCCTTTCTTTTCTTTTATAATAATAATACATATTCACTATAGAAAATTTGGAAAGTTTAAAAAAGCACAAATTTAAAAAATTGAATCAATGGTTATTTCTGGCTGATGGGATCACAGTTAACATTTTTTCCCCTTGATATCAGTTTATTTTTCTTGTTTCTTAAAGGTAACAGTTAACATTTTGATGCATATGTTTCTAATCTCTTTTTTTGTACATATATGTATGCATTTATATAGATAATTTTAAGTATTGAAACCATATTGATAATAGTGCACTTTATTTTACTGAATAGTAATTTTGTCGTGAAATATTTTCCATGAAATTAAATCTTTCTACAGTAGTTTTGGGAACACTGATCACTTACTTATTTTGTGCTATACATTGTAGAAAGCACTTAACATGACTTTTTAGTTTCCACAACAACCCTTTCTGATAGTTATTGCATTTTTGCAGTAAGTTATTGGACTTCTAGAAACAGAGCAGTCCATCACAGGGACATAATGCATCTAATCTCAATCCCACCACACCCAGCGCCGTCTTTGTGTAATGTAAGAACTATTTTATAGCACACTTTTTTTTTTTTTTGGCTGCATTGGGTCTTCGTTGCTGCACGCATCCTTCTCTAGCTGTGATGAGTGAGGGCTACTCTTCGTTGGGGTGCGCAGGCTTCTCATTGCAGTGACTTCTCTTGTTGCGGAGCACAGGCTCCAGTAGTTGTGGCCCACAGGCTCAGTAGTTGTGGCACACCGGTTTAGTTGCTCTGCAGCATGTGGGATCTTCCCAGACCAGGGATTGAACCGTGTCCCCTGCATTGGCAGGTGGATTCCCCACCACTGCGCCACCAGGGAAGTCCCTATAGCACACTCTTATTTTTTAATTTCTGGAGTGAAATATATGGTTAATATGCTTATCTGCACACATAATTTTTAAATGTATGTAAAGCCTTTAATGAAATGTAAAGGAGAAACAAATAGAAGGTAGTTTATAGTAACATAATATGTTTTAAGTACGTAGATGCCTGTTTGCATTAGAAGACAACGAAAGGTCAGATGCTTGAATCTGTACATAAAAGCACGGCTGTCGTGGTAATTCACGTACCAGGATCAGCCTTATTACCATTGATGTCATGATTTTCCCAAGTGATGAACAACTCAACAACAAGACATAACACAGCAGACGCAACAACATACAACAGTTGCATTCTTAGAAGACCCAGTGTGTATTAAAGCCATGTGGAAAATTATTTTGTCTTTCTTTGCAAAAACAGGTTCTAGGTTTTCCAGCTGCACAAATGTTAAGTGGGACTTTAGAAAGTGAACCAAGATACTGTGTGTGGTTTACCTTCATATCATGGTCCATCTAATCTCCCTGAGAGCCCCTAAATACCCTCCAGTCATTGTGACAGCCAGACATACTCCAACAGACTTTGAAAACTCCCCCAAGGGGTGGTCTCCTTTAAGAGCTACCTCTTCCATGGCTTAACCTTTAACTTCTCTCTCTTTCTCTCCCCTCCCCCTCCCTCCTCTCCTCCCCACTCCCCCGCCCTGCCCCATTTGTTTATTTATTTATTTATTTACTTTATATTTATTTTTTGAATCATAAAACACCCTAGAACATAGATTCTCAAAGCATTTGGGGAGGTATGTTTCTGAAAGTTTATAGGCCCTATAATTTTCTTGTTAGGTTCGTTCCCAGGTGTTACATGATCTTGGTTATTGTAAAGCGTATTCCTTTTTTATTTTATTTTCTCTTCACTATCGCTGGTGTGTAGGAAAGCAACTGATGTTTGTGGCTTTTATCTGGGTACCTTACTGAGCTCCCTTATTAGTTCTTATATTTTTTCAGCTGGTTGTCTATGTTTTCCAGAGAGATAATTATATTTTTTGTAAATAATAGTTTTGCCTCTTCCTTTGGTTGTAGGTTTGCTGTTGGGCTTCAATTTAAATGACAGGAATCGTTTGCCTCCTATAGGTTTAGTCCACATTGTCTAGAACACGAAATGCACCTGGTACCTTGTTTTGGTTGAGGGGGTGTTGATAGGGAGTCATTTTTCAGTTTACTTTTACGATCGGCTTTGTTTGTTTCTTTAAGTCAGTTTTAGTCATTTATATTTTTCATAAAATCCGTTTTATTTTAAACGTTATTAGTATAAACGTGTGCCTTCTGTTTTCTTATTTCATATAAAATATACTCTCCGTGCCTATTAGTCACTCCACTATTCAAATTCCCAGTTTTGTTTGCTTTGCTTTTTTTTTCCCCTTGTTCAGACTGTTTTTAAACATAAGACCAGTTTTAAAATTTTTCATAGGTAACATGATCACAGGATTCAAAAGTTTAAGTATGCATGTATGTAGACAGTAAAATACCTCCCCCTCCCCCAGTTCTCTGTCTCTCCAGTTCTCACTCCTCCTCAAGCCCCCAAACAGGTAACTCACTGCTGTTGGTTTCTTGGGTATTCTTCCAGAGCTGCTTTATATTTAAGTAAAAATTAATACATTTTCTTCTTTTTTTTTTTTTTTTTTTGCGGTACGCGGGCCTCTCACTGTTGTGGCCTCCCCCGTTGCGGAGCACAGGCTCCGGATGCGCAGGCCCAGCGGCCATGGCTCACCGGCCCAGCTGCTCCGCGGCATGTGGGATCTTCCCGGACCGGGGCACGAACCCATGTCCCCTGCATCAGCAGGCGGACTCTCAACCACTGCGCCACCAGGGAAGCCCCCTTCTTCCATTTTTTATAAAAGCTAGCATATGCTCTACATTGTACATATAGAGCTCCTCAGTCTTTTCCACTGCATGGATGTACCAAATCCATTTGTAACCAGAACCCTAATGATTACATTTGAGTTGTTTCCAAACGGGCGATTCAAATCGTGATGTTGTTCCACTGTGTTTATAGACCAAATTCTTACTCATCAGGTCAAGGGAACTCCATTAGTTTTTTGGCTAAATGTTGCCACATTGCCCTCCACGGAGGTTATAGGGTTTATATTCAACTAGTAAAGTAAAAGAGAGTCCATTTTCCCCAGGGAACTTGTATCCAATTTGAAGTAAAATCAAGCACATTTTTCCTAGTCTACCCTTACGATTTTTTTTTTAAGTATTGTGTTTGAGTCAAGTTTCTTGAGATATAATTTACATGCAGTGCATTCAGCCTTTTTACTGTACAGTGTAATTCAGATTTGCATATCTTTTATTTATAAGCATGATGTTATTTTTATAAACACAAAAGAGAAATTTTAAAACCCCAAAATGTAATGAAACAAGCTTCTAAATAAGACCAGTCACTTTGCACGTTCTTACTTCTTTCGCCTCAGCACATTTCATCTTTTGGCAAATTCAGAGCACACTGAGCAACACAAAAAAAAATTTTTTTTTTTTAATGTGTTCTTGCCAATTTTGGAGAAGCTCAGTAAGACAAGTGGACTGTCAGGACGGAAGAGCTTAACTCGGAAGACGCATTTATTGAATAATTGAAAGGTAAAGGAAATGCCTTGCCGATTAGCCACAAAAATGCATGATGCCTAGTCTGTGCCTCACGAGACCCGTGCAAATGGGGGATCGTAAAACTGTTTCAGCCCCAAAGTTCTTACCAGCCTTCCAACCTGTCGGCTGCCTTGGTCAATAGGTTGGGGCACCAAGTGTTGATGGATTGACGATAGCTTTCAGATTGAGCTGAAAGGCCATGTTCCAGCGACAGTTTGTAGCTTTCCTAACCCTTTGCACTGTCTGTACTTAAATATTTTAACTGAATCCTGGATTTATCATTACCTGTTTCGTGTTAGGGGGCAGCATTGTGTAAATCATAGAAAAGTCACTTAGTGGTGGCAGAGTTAGCACTAGAACTCTGCTGTCTGGTTTATTCAACAGCAAGCAAGTTCCTTAACTTCTCTGGGCTTATTCCCCATCTAGTCGAAGAGGGTTGGATAACGTGCTTGCTAGCTACTCACAGAATGGTCTAAGCATCAGCATCACCTGGGAGATTCTCAGAATGGTAGACTCTGGAGCCCTGCTCACCCCCAAAGCTGCTGAATCCGAACCTGCATTTGAACCTGATCTTCGGGGCTTTCATGTGCACGTTAGAGTTTGAGAAGTGCTGGGATGGTCTCCCAGATTCTGGTCTTCTTGCAAAATTCTGTGATTCTCGGTTTCCCAAGCCAGTGGTTCCCTACAAATTTGTAGGGTTCGCTAGAGAGGTTTCAGTCTTGCCGGTGTACCTTGTTGATCGTCAGGGATGGCAACACCGCCACAGTCTCAGCACCACTCCTCTGACTCTAGCTGGGTTTGGGTTGGTCCTGAGATGGTGGGACAGCAGAGGAAACATAAGCGCCAACTCTGCCTTTATGGAGCCTTGGGAAGCGAGCCCAAGCCTGTACTGTGCCTTCTTTTTTTGTGCTGTTAGAATTTCCGGGGTGTTAGTGCTTTCTGCCCCAGACCTAACCAACCAGCCTGCATTGTGTGAAGCCTGTGGTTTTCAGTGAGCTCGTATAATTGCTTGCTGTGGAAAATCTTGTGAAAATGGTAGAAAAAAATGAAAAAGGAGCAGAGCCAGGATCCCTAGAGCTGGGTGTCTGCAGATAAAGGGTCTTCCTTTGTGTTGCAGGAGGAGTTCTTGTGGCTGAAGGGGGTCTGTGTCCACATCAGGAATCTTGTTCTCTCTCAGCCCTCAGGTTTTGGAAATTCATAAAGTGTCAGCTTATCATAAGCAAAGATCTTCCTAGCAAGGTTCTGAAGACAGCACTGGAGAGAAATGTGTGTGAGTAGGATGTCAGAAGTCTAGAGCTGCTTTTCACCAGATGCATCAGATGCTCTATCCTTTCGTACCTGAGCCATGTGAAGAGGGGGCTTTCTCGGCATCCTGTGTGTGTAATTGTTCCACACTGTCTGTGGGACTTAAGGATAGCCGAGTTCATATTAGCTAAAAACGTGCTTTGCTTATAAGCCCACCATTTGTTTCTGCTTTTGTGCATATTACAGGTTTGATCTGTTTTACCAAAAGAACACGAAAATAATGGATTGCTTTGATGCAAATTCCAGGGAAGAAACAATGACATGTGTAGACGCAAGAGGACGTCGACAGAAATTAATAGGACCAGTGAGAATACCATGTATTCTTCATACTTGATAACAGTGAGATTAGAAGAGAAAGTTCATGCCCAAAGTAGTTCATTTAGGAATACCCTGAAACACCACCCTCATTTCAGAGAATATTGTGATCTATTCTCTTCCAGTTTCTAAGCTGTGTAATAACAAAAGGATGGATTTTTTTTTAAGCGCAAAAATGCAGGAAAGGTAATTTTTTCCCTGCGACGTATACAAAAGTCCTTACTCATGAGTCGGTCCACCTCTTTGTGTTTAATGCCATATTTGTCTTTCATTATTCTGTTAGAGGATTGTATGGAGTTTGACTTACGGGGTTATCAGGTAACCCCTATACTAGATGTGGCATGGATCTTTTGACCTTTGGAGGGAAGCATATCTTTTAAATTCATATAGGAGCATCTGTTGTCTACATTTCATTAGTGACTGTAGAATTTGACTTACATTTCACATCCAGCCTTGGTCCCAAGTCCAGCATCCCACCCCTTGTCCTCACTTGGCTAAGGACTCCTCCAGTGGTCCAGAGGGAATTCTTTAAGAACTCAAGCATGTGTAGTTGACAGTAAATTGGTCTAAATTCACGTTTGCACCTTCAATCTCAAACCCTGGGATCATCCGTAAGAGGAGAAAGCCTCAGCAGTAGGGGCCTGACGTTTGACCGGAAGTTTAGCCCTTGCTAAACAGAAAATCATTTCTCCCAATGTCACGCGGGCTCCATCAGTCAGAATGGAAAGGGGGAAGGAGGCCAGGCCGATAAGAGACATCTGTGGGGCTGAATAACTTTTGCTTCGTGTGCTACTGCAAACACTTCTCCTCTGTGTAGTCAAGAAGTATGTTTGTTTTAAAAGGAGAATCAACTTGTGGGCTCTTGTTTCTGAATTTTGCCGCACAAAAGGCTTTGTCAAGGTTAAGGGAAACATTCGTTTTCAGAGTCTGGTGGCTTCAGCCGCTTCCTGGAAGGCAGCCTTCTCTGCCTGGTGGGCCTTTCTCCCCCAGGGACACGGCCGCTCCCAGCGGTAAAGACAGGACAGCACCGAGGACGGCCCAGTGGGCACAGATGAGCCGGGCCCGGCATTGGCTTCCACTCACGCACCTGCCTGTGCTTTTCTCTCTGCTCGCCCCGCACAGATCCGGAGCTCGGTGTCGGCGCGCTACCCCAACACGACGGCCGCGATGCGGGGCCCATTGTCCCCAAGATTTCGGGTCTAGAGAGGAGCCAGGAGAAGAGCCAGGACTGCGGCAAAGAGCCCATCTTTGAGCCCGTGGTGCTGAAGGACCCCCGCCCTCAGGTCCCGCCGCCCCAGCCCCAGGCGGAGCCCCCGCCCCGAGCGCCTTCTCCGGACCCCGCCTCGGGGCCGCGCGCCGAGCCCCCGCCGCCGCCCCCCCCGCGCCCCGGCGCCCAGCCTCCGCCCGCGCCCCCGGAGGCCCCGCCGCAGCCCGCGCCGCCTCCGCCGCCGCCGGCGCCCCGGCCGCCCCGGCCGCAGTCCCCAGGGCCGCTGCCGCCCCAGGCCCTCCCGCCCGCGCCGGCCCACCCCTCCGCCCAGAGCCTCCCCCAGCCGCTGTCCGCCTACAACAGCAGCAGCCTGAGCCTCAACAGCCTCAGGTGAGCCGCCGGCCCGGCTTTGGTCATCTTCTGATGGACGGGCAGCTGGCGGTGGGAGCGGGGCCCGCGGGGACTGCGGTGTCCTGTTGGAAGCTTGATCGCAGTGTTCTCAGCGAGGCGGGGACGCAAGACAGGGACGGGGCCTGAGGGGCCGGTGGGACAGGGTCTCTTGGGAGCAGGACGGGATGCGTTGGGTGGAGCATGGGTGGTGAGGACGTTGTCAAGAGCTAAATATCTACGGAGGCTCCTGAGAGAGTGAAGGCAGGAAGGGGAAGAAGGTTCAAGGAAGGGAGAGTTGAGTTGAGGGCTCTGTGGCCGGGAGCCCCGCCGGTTCCCCGGTCAGAGGCAGGGAACGGAAAGCCAGGGAGATGGTGCAATGTTGAGAATCTTAAAAGGAAAGCTCTTTGCCACCACAACCCCCCCCCCATCACATCTCCCTGCAACTTCAGGGGCGGGAAGATGGGGACCAAGGAGCAATCTGGTTTGAGGAATTTCCACTGTGATTTCCTTCCTCCGGGTGGGTCACAGAGGTAGAGAAGAAACACGCCAGGTTTAGGGAGAGAGAGGTGTTCCTCCCTGGAGATCCAGGCACTCTTCCGTCTTGTCTTTGCCAGAGTACAAAGAAAAGTTTACAAAGCAGCACAAGGAAACCCGCAAAGAAAAGGGGAACAGGGACCCAGGGCGCAGGCCTCAGTGTTGCCCACCCCGGCTGGTCCCGGGGGTTGTCATTCTAAGCCCCCGCGCTTGGTGACTTTGGTAGTGTTTTCCTTGTGACTGTGACGGGTGACCGTGGCGGTCAAGAGCCTTGCTCTCTCCTATCTGCAACAGGGGAAGGAAGCTGCCTTGGCAGGGGCCAGGCCCATCTTCTGCCCTGAGGCCACGTCTGTGGCCTCCAGACCACAGGGGTGACGGGGCACCTGACCCCCTGGCTCCCCCTTCCCTGTGCTTCTTCACAGAAGAGGGAGCAGCTCACCGCGCTTATTGCTTTCCACTGACGTTGCCCTGTCGCAAGTGTGGCTGGTGCAGGATGGGAGGGGGCAGCTGTCTGGACGTGGCGGCGGCTTGGGGCAGCAGCTCCTATTCTGCTGTGTCCGCAGTCGTGGGGGCAGTTTAGAGGAGCTGCGATCTCAGCACAGGCTCTGCGCGCACAGGGGAGGGTCTGGGAAGAGGAAGGAGCAAGAGAAAAGGTGTTGAATGGCTTTGGGCAGGGACCTAGGGGTTTTTTTAAGAAAATGAATGGCTTACCTCTTTTGTTTTTCATTTCTTTCCTTTTTTTTTTTGGTATTCCAACAGCAGTAGCAGGAGCAGCACCCCAGCGAAGACTCAGCCCGGCCCCCCCCACGCCTCCCACCACCCCTCGGCCTCCCCATTTCCCCTGTCACTGCCCAACCACAGCCCCCTGCACAGCTTCACGCCCACCCTCCAGCCCCCCGCACACTCACATCACCCCAATATGTTTGCCCCTCCCACTGCCTTGCCTCCTCCACCACCTCTGACATCAGGGAGTCTGCAGGTGCCCGGACACCCGGCCGGGGGCACTTACTCAGGTAGGATGGACGAGCTGGCCTGGCTTCTTCGTGCTCCCACTGTCCCCTCCAGAGGGCCTCGCCTGCTGTCTGTGTTGTCCCTGACGGCTAGGTGTTATCCACTCACGATTTTCTGCTTCACTGTATGTCTTCTTGTAATCTTCCTCCAGTCCTCTGTAGGCTGAGATTCAGCAAAAATACGTACCAACACCCATCCCAACCTGGCATGACAGTGGCCTGGAATCGGACACTGCCAGAGAGACTTTTCTGACCAGGGTCATCCTCTGAGCAGTAAAGCACAGGTTGTCTGGGCCCTGTCACCTGGGCTCCCATTAGCTTGACAGAAAAGCTCTACACATCCCGTGTCTGTTTCAGGCCAGGATCTTAAGTCACATCCTTGTTAGCTGACTAAGGCCTTCTACCGTGGGTGGGAAAGAAGATGTAGTTTTTGTGAGCATATGTCCCAGCTTTTTAAGGACACACCTAGTGTTGGATATTGGGTCCTTTTCTCCTCACCTGTATTAATCAGGCCAAGTGGCACAACTCTGGGTTCGTCGTGGCCATGTTCTACCACCGATACAGAGAGCCGTGAAGCAGAGGTTTATGTTCGAAGAGGGCATGAGGGGTCTGTCATGGCATGTTGCTGTGTCGACAGCTCACTTTTATTAGTCAGCCAGTCACTGCTCTTAAGCACTTCAATAGGTTCATTTCTTTAACCCTTGAAACGAATCCATAGCACAGGCAATGTTATTGTTCCTGTATGATAGACGAGGAAACCGCGACACAGATGGCTGATTTCCCACACCCAGGGTCACTCAGCCGGCAGTAAAACAGCTGAAACTTGACCTCTGGCCGTTCGGCCTGGACTCTGTCCATGCACCCCACTGATGGGCCGCCTGTCCCTGAAAGCTGAGACAGAGAACAGAGTGTGTGACTGGGCCTTACCACCCATTGCCTGGTCGGCTGTCCCTTTCCACTGAGGGCCCGGCCGCACCCCGGGCCCATAGCCCTCCGTAGTGAGCTACTTGGATGTCCTGTTCTGAAAGAAATTACCGTCCCAAGGAAAGGTGTCACCCTGTCCGTGTTCTTCTCTTCCAGAGCAAGACATCTTGCGACAGGAACTGAACACACGTTTCTTGGCCTCCCAGAGCGCTGACCGCGGGGCCTCCCTGGGCCCCCCACCCTACCTGCGGACCGAGTTCCACCAGCACCAGCACCAGCACCAGCACACGCACCAGCACACGCACCAGCACACGTTCACGCCCTTCCCCCACGCCCTGCCGCCCGCCGCCATCATGCCGACGCCAGCACCGCCCATGGTGCGTACCCCAGGCAGAAATGTGAGGATAAGTAGAGCACGACTCTCTTTTTATGCAGCACGGTGGGGTTGGACCAGGCCGTCTGGGCACAGGAGATTGGCTGGGGAGCAACAGCTGTTTGGGGGACTCCCTTGACCTTGCTCAGCTCTGCTGGAGAGAAGGGGATGTGCCCTGCTCCAGGCAGCACTGACCCAGGGCCTAAAGTAGGAACTCTTTGCTAGACGGTGATTCCTACCACTGTGGGTGGAATTTATTCTAGATGCCCTCAAAACGGTCGCATCCAGTGTCGGTAGTTAACTTCTTAAGGGCGCTTTTGTTTTCTTGAGCATCTTGGGGAGTTGCCACCAGATATAAAAATGTATCTGTCAGTGTTCGGCGCTAGCAAATAAATGCTCACGGAATCCCGGGAAGTCCGGAAGGGCCGAGGAGGGAGAGAGCCATCAGGAGACTTGGATGGCCCTGGGTACCCCTCCCCCAATACCCGCTCTTTCGGAAGGTTTTTTAAACAGGCTTTGATGGAGGTGTTGTATTTCCCGTATTTCATAAGACAGCGCCCCCAGTCTGCTATTGTGCTCTGCCAGCAAGTGGTCAGGGAGCGATGAGCCCTGCAGGGTCCGAACTCAGCCTTGTGGTAAGAGGGACCACTGGCAGTGACAGGATCTGGGCCTTGCCTGGGGACTAGCGCATGCCGGGAGGACCAGTGAGGGTTGTTTTTTAACTTAGGAGCTGTACGGAATAGTAGGATACTAACTATTCTGAGATAGATGCCTGTCCATAACAGTGACTATTAGAGTGTTTTACTTATTTAATTTTTAATATTTTAGGAAATACTTGATTTTAAGGCAATTAATATAGGCATTGTGAGGATAGATTTGAATTCCGTGATTCACCAAACTTTGCATCCTCTCCTCCCTCCCTCTCCCCCCATTTTGTTCAACTTAATTTTTTTAAATATATATTTCAAAGTTTATTTTATAAACTTTATTTAGGAGAATATTAGAGGTAAGGCCTTGGGACCAAAAATTTTTTCCTGTGATAAATCCTGTATCTGTTTTCTGGATGAACCGTACTTCTCAACAGTTATTTAGGGAAGGAGCTTATACCAGTCTGAGTGAGCTGTTTCACAAAATGAGTTAAATCTAACTGAGGGGAGTTACAGCCCAGGATGATGACATTACTTAGAAGAAATAATGGTATTTTCTCTTTTCTGCTCAAAAGAAAGGTTCTAAGACCTAGCCCAAATTGCCTTGTATTTGGGGGTAATACATTTCAGAAAACAGCTGAATGTACAGTTCTGCCAAAGTGAAGATGAAAACGGAGGGAATTCTCTGGATAAATCAGATGCAACGCTCACTTCTCTCTGATTTATCTGAACAATTGCCTCTTCTCTCCAGTTCAGGTGTTTGGTGCGCGCCAGTCTCCAAATATAGCCTAGAAAGCAAGCCGCTCTTGTGTGGCCACAACCTAAATGCACTGAATGGGTTTTCACTTTGATTTTGCGTTCCTGTTGATTTCTCGTCAGAGTGACTCGAGCTCAGAACGGTTTCATATACAGTGAGGTTACAGAGGCTGATGACAGCCTAACGGCAGAGAAGCTTGCTTCGGGCTACCTCCACTGAAGCAGTGAACAGAAATGTAGATTCTTTAAGTAACTAGCTTTTGCTTTGATCCCTTTACAGTTTGACAAATACCCAACAAAAGTTGACCCATTCTACCGGCACAGTGTGAGTCTTGTTACCATGCTACCCATTTAATGTAACTGCTTTTCCATTTTTGTGCTCTCACCACAGATCAGTAAATGACTAGCAGCCTTCCTTAATCATCTTTGCGAGAATTCCCATTGCTCCTCGTCACTTTGGATGCTTGCTTTTTGTGACGTTTGCTTTTGGTAAAGATGCAGTATCATCTTCTGAATCAAAAGGTCATAAGCACTCCTAACACTTTAAAGCGAAGGTGGACTTCACTGGCAGCCAGGCCTCTGTCCTGCAAAGTGGGGCGCCCGCAGTTAAACCCTTAGAGTTTCAGGAGAGTCTGAAATCACAGATTGCAGTCTTCGGTCGAAATGTCCTTAACACAGAATTCCTGGAATTCATCTTCGATTATTTCCTCCAAGGAAAGTACCATATCTTTTTGACTCATGACTTCAAACAGCAAATTTTCATTTCTTCTAGACCGACTGTTGATCCCTCTTACACACAGCTGGTATTGTTCTCCTGAGCTCGTTAAAACTGCGACTAAAAATATTATTTAAACAAAAGAAGATCTCAAAACTGAAATGCATGATTTTTTTTCTCTTTAAACTCTTCTTTATTTAAAAAAAAACAAAACTTTTTTTTTTAATTGTTTCATGCAATTTTAAGAGTATGTTCTGGAACTTCAATTGGCAACAACCTAAGTTATATGTTCAGTTAATTACAAGACGTGGGCTTCTTTTATAACAAAAACCTTGAATATCTTACCATGATATTTTGATTATGGAGTGTATACTGCATCATTTTTACCTGAAATTTTGCAAGTTTTCTTTGCTCAGTGGTTTATTTATATTTTTTAAATGAAACCAGAAAGAAGGAAGTTTAATAACTGCTTGTAGCCATGTTGATTCTCACCGTATTAAACTCTTCTTGCTTTGAGTTTTGGATAGTGTCACCTTACTGTTCAAACAGAAATGCTACTTAATAGATCAGCCAAGCCTGTGACCTCATTCATGCCTTGAACTAACACCCTGTGTTAGTCCTAAGCTGAGAAGTGAGCTGAGAAGTCAGGACTAGACAATATTAGAAATCAATTGAGAATTACTTACAGAGAGACATTCAGAAATGGCCTGAGGAGAGCCTCTTCAGAAAGGGATGAGGAAGGTGTACCTGAGCACCTGGGCCCCCCAAGTTCTTCAGCACTGTTCTGCTCAGGACTGTGACACGAAAGCATTTTTCAGATGGACATGCACAATGCAGTAGAGCTGTGGGTTTTCTCTTTGCATGGGTTTCATGAATGGTACCACCCTTAATAATCACCAGATTTCTGCCCTTTGTCTATACTTGCCAAGTTCAGTTAAGGACCAGCTAACAAAATCATTCTCAGAGAAAGTTTAGCTGCTCTGCTGGCAGCTCAGTTTACTTCCTAGGACCTCATGCAGTGTCTTTTCATATACATATTCCACAGAGAATCCTAGATTTAAGATGAAGAATAAGTCTGCAAGCCTGAATTTTTGGAAGGTTCATGTTTTATTACTTAGGTAATTCAGATTTTTAGTCAGGAGATGGAGTAGTCAGCTATATTCGAAGAGGCTCAGTAATGGACTAGAGCAAAATGAAAATGGTGAGAACACCCAATTTTTTAATTGAAAACATTAAAGGAAAAAATACCCACCTGGAGGCAGAGTAATAGGAATTTGAGTGCATTTTAGTGTGATGTATTTAACTACTCTGCTTCATACAGTGTACTGGGGGAGAGTTATTTCATATGATTAGTTATAGTGGATAATATATAAAGTACTTAGTCTCCCCTGCTTTGGGGATTGGGATGTCATAAGGGGAATTAAGATACAATGCACTCAAGTATCTAAAACACAATTTTAGACTTAAAATTAGTTTAAATGAGGGCGCTTGGTTTGCAGTCACTGTTTAAGTGGATTTAGTTCAATATCAATTAGTCTGAAAAACTTTGCTGCATCATTGCATGGGAGCAAAATGAAATAAAGACCAACGGAAAAAGTATGTGCTCTGAAAACAGGATTGTGAAATGTGGATTTCAGCCGTTACCTAGAAATAGCTCACATAAATGCATTATTAGGAAAAGCTTGAATTATTATTGTATTTTTGACATATTGTGCAACCATAAGGGTGGGACATTACTAAAACATCTATATGGTGGTTTTTTCAAAGTAAATGGAACCACAGTGATAAAATTTCAGAAACTGTAAATTTTTAAGAGGAGGAAAAGATGTGTCTGCATTGTCTTCAGTACTGCTGTATATTTCTCTCCTCCATTGTGTCCTCTGTAAACTGTCAATTCAAGAAAATTCGCATTGTTAATTCAGAATCATTCTTCTCCCTCCCCACTAAGTGGTCAGACTGACATGTCAAGGGACTGGCTTGAATAGCCTTCAGTGAGCTTATCCATCTTATAGAAAAATGGGTGGCTCTGTGGAAAGTATACTCTGAGTCATTTTATTTTCCCCTTCCACAAATATTTGTCATCATTTTAGACAATTAAGTTGTCCTCTGGAACTGCCACTTACCAGAACAACCTAATGAAGCAAGGATTGTGAATATTTTCTCATTTCCTCAAAACTATTAAAAGTCTAAAAGTACTAATTGAGTTTTAATGGTTTAAAATCCTGGAATCCATAAAGACTTGCTTCTTTTTTCTTCCTTTTTTTTTTTTTCTTTTTCTTTTTCTAATTAACTTGTCATTTTCTGGGCATCTTGTTTGGCTCAGCACCCCCTCCTGTTTTTGATATGCATTAAAATCTCCAACCCTTTAGGACTTCTATCCGATTTAACAATTAATAATTAGAAAAGCTCCCTTTCTAATGATGTCCTCATCTGGGACATCATTTGTCGGCTGATTGATTCTGAACTACTTTTAACTTTTCAAGTTCAGTATTCATGGCACATCTCGTGTGATCATTTCATTGTGGCTTCTTGACTAATAGCATCAAACTGAGACTACTTGGCTTGCTAACGTTGATGTCTTTCTGTGGGAAGGGAATTGGAACATATCATTTGCCTCCTACTAAAATCTTGTCTTCCCCCCTTCTCCATCTTTGGCCACAGCTCTTCCATTCTTACCCTCCTGCGGTATCGGGCATCCCCCCTATGATTCCGCCCACTGGCCCTTTTGGTTCACTGCAAGGAGCATTTCAGCCGAAGGTAAGAAACTACATCGAAAACACACCTGCGTACTTGTAAGTGGAGCCTGGGGCTGGGGCTAGGCAGGTAGCTTCCCGTCCTCTTACCTGCCAGGGACTCATTTTTCCATCCAAATTGACCATCAGTATTAGAGTGTGAATATTTTCTCCTAGTCCATTTAGGTTTAAGACTCAGCCAGAATTTAATTTTTAACCTGTGCTACCCATGTCGTCTCAGTTGAACTAGGATTTCTTGTGCTCTGTAAAATATACAGGGAAAAAAAATATATATATATATACATATATATATATATATATTTCCCCCCCAACCCCCACCCTACCAAGATTGTGGACATAAGCTTCTGGTCAGGAATTGTATGGAATGTCGGATAAGCCTCCCACCCCGCTGTCAGGGTCACACTTCCCAAGGTCAAGACTACCATCCTCGTGTGAGATGAAGTAGCCTTTCACCCTTTATGATAACTGAATTCTTTTCTACCTAGCCAGAGATACGCTCCTCCACTTGGGCTAGAGTTATCTCCGGGGGCCAAAATTAAGGCGTTAACTCTCAGAACACTCTACCTTTTTGTGACTTTACATCTACCACGGCCGATACTTGATTCTCATGCCAAAAAAGCGAAATGTATCTCTCATGTTAGCAACCATTCTCAGATTGTAAAGTAGGAAATCGCGCTGTGTGATTTTGGTTTTCTTTTATTCCCGTCTCATTTCAAAGCTAAAACACAAATTTTGGGCCAGAGTCTCCCAGGATGAGCACATGATATACTAACAAAGGCATGCTGCCCTAAAATTAGAGAAGAGGAAAAAATTAAGCATTGGGGGTGGGATGGCCGCACCTTAGAAATCACAGGGACCTGCATGGAATCGCAGCTCCTGTGCCCAGTTAGACCTCCTCAGGCCTTGAGGACGGCCGGTCTCAACACCTCCTATCTGGGGATAAAATGATGGTGGTTTTTAAACTCCTTCTGCCATCAGCTCTCTACTACCCTCTCAGACCCTGGTCTGTCCCCTCTAGGTTGCAGGAATCTCTGGTGCATCCCCAACCAGACTGGTAGGTCACTTAATAAATTAGTCTATTTCCCTCACTCACGATTATCCAATCACACAGAAAACTACATCTGGGCAAGGAAGTGTCTCTCCTGGTGTTGAAATAGGCCTTTCCAGGCTATCTTACTGATTGAATATGTAGATTGCAGTTCATTAGCGGAGTTCTTCATATGTATGCAAATCAGGCTGTTAACAACTCCAGCTTAATTGTTAGCTGTACAGCAGCTGATTGCTTTTCTTTCTTCCATTCTTTCTTCCCCCCCCTGCCCCCTTCTCCTTGTAGGCGAGCTTGGTGCCTAGACTCAGCAGGCTCTTTTTTCCACACGAGTCAACTTCCTGGTGTGAAGGGATTCACAGAAGTTGTGGTTTCTTAAATCAGATACCTAGTGAAAAATATTCTAAATCCTCTACCCACTAGAAAGTAGTGCCTTCTGCCTCCAGTGGGCTTTTCGTTGTTGTTGTTAATTCAAAGGACAAAAGCCTACAGATAAGGTTGTTATCATTAATGATATTTAAGAATGGTGTTGGGAATGGGAAGGATGGCGCAGAATTACTTTAGAAATCACTTAACAGTAGGTCTGTGTGGTCCCCAAATTAGGTTCTCTTGTCCCATTCCCACCACTGCTAATGAGTAATTACTGAGTGTAATTCCTTGTTACCGTCTGCCAGTTAAAATTGAGAGTTAGCTTAATGTCTGTAAAACACGTTCAGTTATTCTGATGGGAAGCACCTGATAGAGCAGATTATAATGTTCACTTAAGCATTTCTTGGAAGGTTTGGTGATAAAGCAAAAAACCCACAATGACAGGGCTGTCAGGAACTCAGTAGAAGATGGATTTCAGGGGCAGGCTTGTACGTACGTCTCGCCTCTCTCTGCCTGGAGATGCCATTGCTGGAGAGGACAGGCTCTGGTCAGGGTCCCCTGGGGAAACAGGGAGCGGGGTCCTCACGAAGAGCATATGTGGTCACGGAGGAAAATGGATCCGTTAACTCCTGTATTCCAGAAAGAACCAAACAAAAAAGGGACGTTTGAACTCTGTCATTTAGAACGAAAGGAAGACCTTGCTTTCGTGTCCCGTGTTATATGCTTCCTAAGCTGTGGTCTAATTAATTTGTAGACGTCCAACCCGATCGATGTTGCTGCCCGACCTGGGACGGTCCCACATACTCTTCTCCAGAAGGACCCGAGGGTAAGTGCAAGGTCAGGCTGGGTCTCAGGTAACACAGAAGATGGCATCTCCCCAGGACAGCCAGCCCAGGCCTCACACCTTCCTCAGCCCAGCCGAACAGCTGCTGCCTTAGCTCTTCCTTCTAGTTTGTGGGAGATGCTAGTTACTCTTAGAAAACAGAATCTCCCTTGCGGCCGCATGACACCAGGGCAATGACTTACCACGGGACAGAGGGAGAGCTTATGGTCTAAGCCCAGGAGTCCGACACTCTGAGCTTGCGTAGTTTCCACTCAACCAGCCTTCTCTGTCTCCATCTCCTGAAATTTCTCTCACATGCCAAAGAAACAGCTGTAAAATGTTTTGAATGGAAAGGCGCTACGCGCTTTTCTTCCTGGAGCTCATTGTACCACACAGCTCTTCCGGCCACTCTACTTGTAATGTGGTATGGACCCTTTTGTCCATACCACATGGACAAAAGGGTCCATACCACATTACATTACATTATCTAGAGCTAAATAAAATATCCATTATAATTTGGTTGTGTTATTTATTCATAACGCAGACCAACTCTCAAAAAGAATTTGAAGTTACACAGTAGATATAATCTTGTCTCATTGATTGTTATTCATCTTCATAGTAAATGGGGAAAAAAAATGATTACCTTTTACAATATTGTCTTTTTCCCTGGATAACGGCAGTCGGAAATTGATAACCAGATTAGGTAGATGTGTCAAATGACTCAATTGTGTAAGTATTTCTATGGTGTTTAGTGAACTTCTTTAAAACGTCTTATACCTCTAAGTGATGCACAGTCATCAGATTAAGGATAATTATTAAAGACAGCCTATTTCTACTGTGTGTCTGGAAAGGACACTTCTCCTTAATTTTCATTAGTATCCAGTCTTTCAAGTCCATGGTCTGAAGGCCCTTCTCCCTTAGACCCATGCAGTGAGGTTTGGAAGGGCTGCTCTAAGACAGTGAAACTCCTGAGATGTGTAATGGGAGCAAATTGTGTTGCCAGAGGGCAAATCACTATTGATTAAACTTGTCCGGGGGCTTGTCAGCGTAGATGTACCAAGGCTTGTGAGGTGGGGGAGGGGCGCTTGGCACTTTTGATAGTGTGAAAATGGGTTAATTATTCTCTAAAAGGGCTTCATTTAAAAGTAAAATTCTAACATTTTAATTTCCCCTCCTAATGAAGCACTACAAATTTGTTAATTAGAGCAATTGTTTGAGTGACAGGCATGTAACCAAGTTGTCATTTTCTCTTCACAGTTGACAGATCCTTTCAGACCTATGTTAAGGGTAAGCAAGCTTCTTCTAGAACTGTTTTGCAACCTCTGTTTGACTCCCGGAGGGTTAAAAATACAATTACAAGGAAACAAGCCACAGAAACACTGGAGTAAAATGTTGGAACGACAGTGGTCAGCTTTTTCAGAGAGTGCGATTGAAAACGGCCTAAGTGGTTTTGCTTTGAGCATTGGAGGACGCCAGGCCACGGAGATAAAGCGAACAGATAAAATTCAACTGAGTCAGATTCTCTTGTTAGTTCTGGCAAAAGGTTTGACTTGTGGAAAACTTAAGGGAAAGACTTAGGCTGAAATTAGGATTCCACTGAGCTCTACCGTTTCTCTTGCACCTAGAAAATACATATCCGGCTCTGTTTATTTTGGCTGGTGGCTGCCTCTTTCTGCACTAAGTGATGTTGACTTGTCACAGCCATTCGACCTTTTCCTCTGGTGCAGAAAAGAGCTACTAGAAGGGGCTTCCCTGGTGGCGCAGTGGTTGAGAATCCGCCTACCAATGCAGGCGACATGGGTTCAGGCCCTGGTCCAGGAAGATCCCATATGCCACGGAGCAACTAAGCCCGTGTGCCACAGCTACTGAGCCTGCTCTCTAGAGACCCTGAGCCACAACTACTGAGCCCACATGCCACAACTACTGAAGCCTATGCACCACAACAAAGAGTAGCCCCCTCTCACCACAACTAGAGAAAAGCCTGTACGCAGCAACAAAGACCCAATGCAGTCAAAAATAAGTAAATTTATATTTAAAAAAGAAAAAAAGAAAAAGAGCTACTAGAAGTATTGGTTTGTCTTGAGAGGTCTGGAGCATGGCCAGCAAATGTCCTCTGAATAAATGCTGACTTCCTTGGTGTATGTGGTGAGCGGTGAGGGGAGGGGATGATGGATGGTTGGATGGAAGATGGATGGATAGTAGATTTCTCTACTTAAACCCTTTCTGGTGCATATAATCAGATAATTCAGTTTCTCCAAAGGGGGAGAAAGGAGGATGGTGTCATCACAGGCGATTTCAAATGACCCATAATTTCATTACAAGAGAACTGAACCCAAACTTGGATTTAAGTCTATATTTCAGAAGCAGCTCCTTAATAGAGAAACCGGAAGTGTCTGTTCTTTGCCGGTGTAGGAATGGGGCAGTGTTTCTTCTCATCCATCCTGTTGTTATGGAGCTCATGTTCGGAGCTTACGGGTGGATTACGTAGCAGGAATACAAGTGAAGTGGCACGACGTGGTCCCTGCCCCCCAGGTAGTGAGACAGAGCTCACAGCTACTCCGCAGCTTAGAAAGCAAAGACGTGAACTAGTCTGAGAGACAGGGGTTGATGCCCTCCCAGAGGGCAGGGCAGGCACTCACTCTGTAGAGGCCTAGAGAGGAGAAAGGAGTGAGTTCTCTTCTCTGTTTCTTTTTTCACTTAGAAATGAACCGTGCCACCCAGCACGAATATGGGCAGTTGACTCTTAGTGAAGCACTTGTGGGAACTGGGCTTCAGTAAAAATGTGGTGGATTTCTTTGTTCCACTTCGGGGGTTGAAAAAAAAACAACCCAGTGTTGGGGGAGGTGACACAGGTTCTGCCCCCTCTCTTGCTTTCAAACTGGTTCACGGACATGCACTAATTAGTTCTTCTGAGCAGCCCGTTCGCATTACGGCCTGGCCACGCTTGTTCAGTAGGGCTTCACTCCACCAGGCCTGCCAGCTGGCGCCAGAAGAGAGACAGGGGGCACAAAGTGGGACTCAGGCTTTGCCACGTTATCCTTGGTAACCAGGGAGGTCCTCCTCGGGGCTGGTTTTCAGAGGAGTAGCTGCCGGCTCGGGCTCCCGTGGCAGGGGAGGTACAGCCCACTGGGGCTCTCTCCGGCCCGGGCACCGGACTGCTGCTGAGAGGAGGCACTTGGAGGGGACAAAGCATCTCGTTTTGTGGAAAAAGCCTCTGCAGCTAGAATCTGCTGAAAGCTTTGGGGAAGTTGAAGGGGGTTTTCTCGGAAAGTCTTCCTTCTGACCACGTTGCTCTTTCTTGTTCCAGAAACCAGGGAAGTGGTGCGCTATGCATGTTCACATTGCCTGGCAGATCTACCACCACCAACAGAAAGTCAAGGTCAGTCTTGCCTTCCTAGCCTTGGGGAGGGGTGCCCACCTGCGGGCGTGTGATCTCCCGATTGAGGAGGCATTGAAACAGATTCTAAAGTCCCACCGGCAGGCAGGCAGGCAGGGTCAGGTATCTCTTGGAAAAGCTATTTGGCAATCTTGCTGTTAATTAGGGAGATCACCAGCAAATAGCAAAACAGAAGCAAACTGGTAACATCCTGATGTTTTGGGGTTTTTTTTAAATGATTTTGTCATCTTATTGATCCAAAGGGCCTCTATAGATTAAATCCTAAAATAAAGGTTTGGGGAATCTAATTATAGTGACAAGTATTAGTATGGAACATACTTAGTATCTAGGAAGAGCTGTACATGAAAAGTTTTCTTTCTGTAAGAATTGGTACATTCTTTTCCCCCCCCCCAAGCATTTAGAAAAAATTTTTTTTTCCTCTTCCATTACACTTTATTACAGGGTATTGAATATAGTTCCCTGTGCTATACAGTAGGACCTTGTTATTCTTTTCATTTTATGGCTTTGGAAAAAAAGATCGTTTATGCCCAATATGTTACTCATTTAGGCCTATATGATGATTCCATTATCAATTCATATTATTAAAAATTCCTCTTCTAGAAGCGGTATTTGGTTTACAATGACCTATCCCCACTCTCCTTCGTCCTCCTGATGACCAATGCCAGAGGTCAGACTACAGTCCGTGCTTGTCAGAACCGCCATCTGGCTGGCTACCTTACCTATCCTTGGGAGATTTTTCTTTTTTGTCTGTACTTTCATCATATAGATGAATACATTGCATGTATTACCAGGGCTTTATGATGCAATAGAAAACAGATAAAGAACTTCTGCAGACGACCAGATATGACATCACTGGTCAACTTAGGGACCAAACTAACTGACAAGTCCAGATTTTACAGTCTGAGTAACTATACCAATCAAGTAATTCCAATACACTTCCGCTGGAATCCATATTTTCATGAACAAGCTTTTAGTCCTGACAGCATTCAGGGGCCATCATCAGAATAGAAAAAGAGGGAGGGAGAGCTAGTCATCCCAGAATTTTTTTTTTAATGGTTAAACAATTTTTTAAAAACCTACCTAGTTAGAAATTAAAAAGCCACCCTCAGTGAATGAGGTCACTAAGGTATCTTGCTTTGGTACCAGATACCTGCTGTTCGTCACTATATCCCGTCGGTGAGTTTTGCTCACCTTGACATTAGTGTCAGGCGAGGCTCTATTAGAAACCTCTTGGTTTAGCTGCATGAGAAAACGCATGTGCTCTGAAGAGCTACAACTAGATTCTGATGGTTAGTTCAGTTCACTTTTGTTCTGGATGATGTGGTTAGCGGAACGGTGGGTAAATCACGTTCTCCTGGTAACTCGTTTGGTTAAAAGCGATGAAGGATGGCGTAGGTGCCACTTTGGCATCTTCCTTTCCACAAGCGTGTCCCCAGTGACTCAGAGCGAACGTTCATTATCCCAATTCAATTAGGAAGACCTCTTGCACAGGAGATAGCTGTTCATCTTCCCTTTCCGGCAAATTCTTTGTAATCCCCAAGCTCCATTTTGCTTCACGGACCTAAGTTGTGGTTAATGGAACTGTGCTGTGTACCGTGCAGTATTAGCACCAAATAACTCGGCAACCAAATTAAAGGAGGCATTCAAAACGTTTTTATAGATTCATAGTGGACTAGCAGCTTGCTTTGGGCGGTTGGCTATTACTTGATAGTGGGACTTTCATGAGAGAATTCCCTGTAGATTTGAGCAGAAGTTGCATGGTCCCCTTTCTCTGTAATGTTCATTTACTCGTTCTTTTAGCCACTCACCAGATACTTGGGAGAGGCCCCTGCTCGCAGGTTCTTACTGCTGCAGGCTCAGGGCATGCCTCTGTCCCGGTGTCTAGTTGCTCAGAGTTCAGTAGTGAGGATTGGTGTGTGTGGAAAAAATGGTGAACGTGTGATCTGCTTCCTGGGGTGTTGCTGCCAGCCTGAAGGTTTCAGGTGGTTTTCATCCTACCTGGGAAGGATGGGTGAGTGGGATTGCAGGATGGTGTAGGGTTCAGTGCTAGGGGATGGCAAACCCCTCTTGTCTCTGACTCCCGCACAAGTTAGATCACGTCTCCTTGTTGGCGTTACTGTGTGACAGGACAAGGATTTACGCGTGGCAGAACATGAGGGGGTTGGAGGGGGAGTGGGGCCAAACGGACAGAGAACATCCGACGAGCCTAAGAGATGGGAGAGGCGAGGTCGGAAACCGAGGAAGGGCTGTGAAGGACTGGGAGGCCGGAGAGCTTGAGAGGAGGGGGCAAGGGGAGGGAGATCCGGAGCCTCGGCCCCAGGCCCAGGTCGAGGGTCGGCGTTCATCGGGGGCGGTGTGAGGCCAATGCCGAGAAGGCTGTTGAGAATTGAGAAGGTGGGGCAGTTTGTAAACCATGCCGTAGGAGAGGCTGCCAGCCTCCAGAGTGAGGCCAGGAGGAGCAACGAGGAGGAAGGTGATGAGCTGGTCCCTACAGCCTCAGAGGAAGCTGAGCTGACAGGTTAGCGCAAGGGCGGATAAACAGATGGCAGCCGATGTCAAGGAATTCACAGCAAGAGACGTTCTGGAAGGTTTACTGGTCTGGCCTTATCTCTTCCTCAGCTAACTGGGAGTGTAGCAGGCACAGTAAAAAGAAAAAGCCCCCATTAGTAAAATTAATATCCCTACTTCGTTTGTGTTTCTTTAAATATATGTAACAACGATAGTTTGAAAATTAGCTTGTAGGCATGCAAATATTTCTTTATAACTTTCAGCTACTAATGTACTGTGATCTATTAGAGCATGGCAAAGAGTCATTAAACAATTAATTTACACAGCAGAGTATTCACGCAGAATCCCTAATGAAATGAGCTTTAAAATACTGTCATTTAAAAACTTGCTGAAAGGAGCTTTTGCGGCAAATCATAAACGACTTCGGAATGGTGGTGGTTTCAGTAGCTGGGACATGGTTCTGTCCCTCAGACCCCTGTACCCTCAGAGACCGAACCCAAGTTTTGCCCCTTGACATTTCTGCTATGAACGGCGGGTCCCGCTTTTCTGGCGTTGGAGGGTGAAATGGTTTGTGGGTTGCTGTGTTCTCACAGCGTTTGTAAACCTGAACCTGACGAGGGCTCAGGGCCCGACTCCCTCGGTCTCAGGCTCCTCCTGTTACTGTTTTTCTTCCCTGCTGTTTCTCTTGGGGTGCCATCCTTTCCTCCCCCCTTGCTGCTGTAGAAACAGATGCAGTCAGACCCACACAAGCTGGACTTCGGCCTGAAGCCCGAGTTCCTGAGCCGTCCTCCCGGGCCCAGCCTCTTTGGAGCCATCCACCACCCCCATGACCTGGCACGGCCTTCAACTTTGTTCTCTGCCGCTGGTGAGTTCAGAGGGGCGAGCTGGGAAACGTAGTTCTCAGGTAGCTCGATAAGTTATATCTATGACTATGACGTGTGTCAGTTTGCAAGGCAGTATCACGGCGCATCTCGGGAGATGGGCCCTTCTCCACGGGTGCGCCCCCTTCCACTAAAGAAGGGAAGAGACCATCTCTCCGTTCGGGGGCTCGTGTTGCTTCGGCTCATTATTTGCTTCTCTATTAAACCACTAACTCACAAGCATGTCAAATGCTCTTGAAAAAGATCTGAGAGCTCGCAAGGGCCAATCGGCAGGAGACAATGCCAGGAATTGTGTGAGGATGCGGCTGCTCTCACTGTCCCTGCCCACAGAGCACTTGGTGGCCTCACACCATGATGCTCGGTCACGCCGTGCGTGAGGGTCTGAGGATAAAGAAATACAATTAAATAGTTGCCGGCGGTGTGGACTGTGACGGGGAGGGTGAATTGGTTGGTTGCAACGATGCAGGAAATTTAGGGGCCAGCGTGTAACCCCCCCCCCAACAGGTCTATTCATTAACCTCTGAGAAGACACACTTCCAGGTGCCTCGTGCACGTGCCGGAGTGGGTCTCTGATCATCACTGCATCAGGTAACCCGCCCAGTCCTGCTCCGGGACCGTACAGACAAAGGCAGTGGCTGTCACGGGCATTAGGTGGACGAGAGCAGCCCTACCGGCATCAGAGGTTCCTTAACATTCAGTCTTTTCTAAAATCACCTTCAGCGTACAGTGCCTGGCACGTGGGCTCCACTGGGTACAGCTCATTCTGGTGACAGGCGCCATGACTTCCTACCCACTCTGCGCCGTAGAATTTATTCTTCTGGACATAAGTGTTCAAGGGGGTCCCTGTTTCTAGTCCGCCTGCCACCTTCCCAGGCTTTTATGCAAGACTCGTTTTTGGTGGACCTGAGGCTCGTCCATTCGGGAAGCGAGGACCACCCGCGCTGCAAGCAATCACCATTCTAATGGGCCTTGTCGCCAGAGTAAGGGCGAGGGGCGCTGTCTTGAGGGTAGATGGAATTTGCTAAGGTCTCAGTTCCATCCAGGGATATGGTTGAAGTCTTCGTTACCATGGCACCTAGGCTCTCAGACAGGGCTACATGAAGAGCAATTTTTGGAGAGAAATAGATTTCTCCCTGGCTTCCATCTGAGCCAAGCAGATGAACTGGCTTCTTTTGCTTCGATAATTCCTGAACTGTGAGGCACCCCTGGGGGCCCTGCGCCGAGCGAAGCTGCGATCCTCATCGAAGCGTTCATTAGCTTGTACTACACGGTGTGCAGCCACATTTTTATTGAGCTGGCAACGCTGTTCACACCTAATGAATGTGCTGGGCTGTATTTGCCCTGTGGAGGTGGTGTCATTTTTGCACTTTCTGGGTGGAGAAGAAGTCACCCTATAGGGCTGAACAGATAACTCCTCAGGTGCCTTCCGATGCTGAGCTGCTGTGGCTCTGACAGATAGATGTTCTCCTATGCTGTGTGGCTTCCTCCACACCCCAGGCCCACAGGGCCCTTCCAGGCTGGGGAATAAAAAACCCCAAACAGAAATTAATAGGGTGTTGAAGGGACAACCCTCCTCCACTTAATTTACGTTCCTGAAGGAATCTGTATTTGTTTCTACGAACTCAGTCAAAATGCAAGGGATTCTTGGAATAGTTTTAATTATTGGTAAATCCATTCAGTCCCTGTTTATACTTCTTTTCTGGAAGGTAGTCTTTTCTAGTAGTCTTTTCTAGTGTAAGCAATATCAGATTTTTCCCCAAATGGTGAAACTTTTAACTGGTAAGTATAATTTACGCATACTTGTTAAATTCAACCACTTCCATCTTGCTGTTGGGCACTAGCGCCTGAAATAACGAAGGGGACGTCTTTAGATGACCTTGGCCAATCTCTTGTCTAGAGCCCGGAGAACCTGCCTTCTCAGCTGTCAGCTGCACATCAGCAAGCCAGGCGGATGCCCTAAGTTTTTGGAAAGAGTGTCCTTCCCTAATTCACAGGTGCACACTCTCTGTCTCTCTCTTCCTTCAAGAAAAGGATTTGAGGCATCCTAAGGAAATACATACTGTTCACGGCCAAAGTAGAGGAAGAAATGTGGATAAAGGGAAAACCTAAGGAAAGACGAGCACTAAGGTAGACCGGAGTTCCCTGGGGGGCAAAGTGACGACCAATAGAGGCGAGTTAGGATTATCAGTGTCCAGAAGCAAGTGAATAAACTAGTTTTTCCCGGCACTGAAGATACGGAGGACTTCATTTCCCACAACCTGATGTAACTCACAGTGAGTTTCGTAGGGTCGGGCTTTATAATCTCCTTCAATGCGGGTCCGTGACAGCTAACACATCCTCAGGAAAAGAGATTCCGCAAAGGCCCAAGCGGTGCAGCCCAGAGACACAGCTTCGTGACGGCCGCTCCTGCACCCGGATTAGACGACAGTGTTTCTCAGAGTGAAAGAGATGTCTCTGAAGAAAGTAGCCCATGGCCAGATGTTGCCCTTTTAGAGGCTGAGAGAACATAGTCACAGCTCCTACTCCTTCAGTAAAAGAACCTTGCTTCACGTTTGTTACCCAGCATTTCTCCAAGCTTACTTGGTTACAGAACTCCCTGCCCCACTGGCATTGTTCTTCCATGTTTCCAGTGCTGTGTGTCAGCCCTGAGAGAACCATAATTCAAAAAGAAAGTGCTCACTGCAGCACTGCAGCTCTATTTACAGTAGCCAGGACCTGGAAGCAACCTAAGTGTCCATCGACAGATGAACGGATAAAGAAGATGTGGCACATATATGCACTGGAATATTACTCAGCCATAAAAAGAAATGAAATTGAGTTATTTGTAGTGAGGTGGGTGGACCTAGAGCCTTTCATACAGAGTGAAGTAAGTCAGAAAGAGAAAAACAAATACCATATGCTAACATATATATGGAATCTAAAAAAATGGTTCTGAAGACCCTAGGGGCAGGACAGGAATAAAGACGCAGACGTAGAGAATGACTTGAGGACACGGGGAAGGGGAAGGGTAAGCTGGGACAAAGTGAGAGAGTGGCATGGACATACACACACTACCAAACGTAAAATAGATAGCTAGTGGGAAGCAGCCGCATAGCACAGGGAGATCAGCTCAGTGCTTTGTGACCACCTAGAGGGGTGGGATAGGGAGGGAGGGTGGGAGGGAGACGCAAGAGGGAGGAGACGTGGGGATATATGTATATGTATAACTGATTCACTTTGTTACACAGCAGAAACTAACACCATTGTAAAGCAATTATACTCCAATAAAGATGTTAAAAAAAAAAAGTAATACCTCTCTTTGGTGGTGGCCAGCCCAGCCAGGAAAGAGGAAAGGGGGTGATTTATTTTCTGCCTCCTGATAAGCACGTTTCTCTTTCCCCGGGTGTTGCCTGGACGGATGTCAGCTATGTTCTTTCTTTAATGTGCTCTCTCTTGGGGTCCTTTGGTGACCGGGAGCCAGTGGCATTGTGGAAGTTGCCTTCCTCTGAAATCTAACTCCATTATGTTTGACTTAACAGGTGCTGCACACCCAACCGGGACCCCTTTTGGGCCACCGCCTCATCATAGCAACTTCCTTAACCCTGCTGCTCACCTTGGTGAGTTGCCCAGCAGCGACGGGCAGCAACGTGTGTATCTCAGAAAAACCTTTGTTCACTGCGCTCCTGCTACACTTCCTGCTAAGTGGGCCATAGTCCCAGATAAGTCACTTACTGCTTTAGGTGGTGGTGATCCTGTAGACCTCTGAATCCCCGCCGTCCATCTCCAGGATTTCAGCACCTCTCATACCGTGTTCTTCAAGTAGTAGATCTGTGCGCAGTAGTGGCTGCGTGTAGACTTGCTGAGCGGGTGCGGTGGGTGAAAGCCATGCCGTGGAACCCCAGGGCATGCACGTTAACAGCAGCCTGTCCCTGCCCCTTGGAGAAGATGGTGAGCTCTTGCCCACGTAAAGGCACCCATGGAGCTGGAAAGAAGGACACGATGTTATGAAGAGACGGCACCCATTACTTTTTAATCACTTCCCATTTCACAACCCTATTATCTCTCTTCCTAGTAAAGGTGCTTTACTTGTGGCCTTTATTTGATGTTTTCTGCACGTGCACAAGCGGATGCAGGCAGTGGTATGCCCCAGCGACAGGGTATAGGATACGTGTGCCCTCAGGACTTCATTAAGAGCTTGACTTTAAGCTGCCATCTTACTTCTGGTCTATGAGAGCCTGCACGGCACATTCTGGGAAGAGGGGAGACGGGCAGGGAGGCATCTGAGCGTACTGTGGCTTGAGCAGTGTTCCCCACCCAGCAAGAGAGAAATGGGGCAAAATGCATAGTTCTGGAAAATAGCTTTCATAAATATTTTGCTAACCCCATGCCCAAATGCAAAAGGATGAAAACCCTTTGCATAATCTGGCGGGAGAAGTGGGACAGGTCAGGTCTGAGTATAAGTGCCTTCCCAGCTCCCGGGAAGCGCTCGTCTTCCTCACTCAGTGGAGTCCTGCAGCCATGTCTTTCTTCCCAATCTTGTCTGCAGAGCCTTTTAATCGGCCGTCTACGTTCACCGGCCTGGCAGCAGTTGGGGGCAATGCCTTCGGGGGACTTGGAAATCCTTCAGTTAGTGAGTACCCTCTGACTTTTTAAAATCTGCCTTAAATTATGTATCTACTCTGATCTGTCTGTGGCTCAAGACCTTTCTAGGGAACCGCGCTCTTGGGAAACAAACTTAGGTGACACCATTGCAAAAGCAGGCCTCATCAGTGGAGTTAGGTCTAAACCAACGTTTTAAGGCTAGCCCGCAGCTGATACGTGTTCCTGAGGGTCAGGAAGGGTACTGTAGTCAGTTGAACTCCAGAGAGTTTGCTGAAGTTCACAGTTTCATCCATATTCCATCTCTACTATCCCACGTTTTAGCCACAGCTCCCCTTAGACGTGAAGACTTTTAAATTTCATCTTGCTTTAGCGGGAGTGAGAAAACGCACTGAAGAACAGGAAGGCAGTGCAGGCTCAGGACCGTCAGGAGAGGGCCACACTTGGGGCTGCATGATCCAGGAAGACTGTGCAGTTTTCCACTGCTCAATCTGTCTAAAGGAGGAAGGGCTCCTGTTCTAAACATGCTTTAGCCACTATCAGCTCGTTTTCTTTCGTGCCTTCCATACGTCATGGCCTCCGGCTACAGGAGGCTTACAGTGCAGCTTGAAGCAGCCGTCACGGTTCCATATAGCGTGGAGACCATATGTGTCTGGATCAGGACCCTGTCTGGTCTCTGCTGACTCTAGTTCTGGTCGCTAAGGTTGTGGACGGGGGCAGCAGTCATACTAGCAGGGTCGTGGTGGGCAGAGGATAACCATGAATTCTGCTCTGAACTGAGCTATTGACCGAGGTCACACTCCTCTGCATGCTCGGGACGTCTGCGTGTGCCAGACAGGCGTGATTAGGTGATCCCCATACCTGTTGGGTCCCTTTCCTTTTTAATCAGCCCCTCCCGCCCCTTTGCCTTTGGTTAAAAAAAAGAAAAAACGCTGTGAGCTTACTTACCTCTCCAGTGTAGGACAAGTTCCTCTAATGAATCTGTTAATCTCCTTTCCTTTTCCAGCTCCCAATAATATGTATTCATTTTAACTCTGAATGCTGTTAAAAGTTTTTTGGTAAGTACCTTCATTACAGCAGATTATATAATTTCTCTGAAACCTTTTTGTTCTCCACTTCACCATTTCAGCACCCAACTCAGTGTTCGGCCACAAGGATGGCCCCAGTGTGCAGAACTTTAGCAATCCTCACGAGCCCTGGAACCGGCTGCACCGAACGCCTCCGTCGTTCCCGACCCCTCCGCCCTGGCTGAAGCCAGGGGAGCTGGAGCGTAGCGCGTCCGCTGCAGCTCATGACAGAGATAGAGATGTAGATAAACGAGACTCATCCGTTAGTAAAGATGACAAAGAAAGGTACGCAAAGAACCCGCTCTCGAGTCCCAATGGGGGAGCCCGCTCTGGGCCAAGTACTGGCCACCCACCCTCCCCAGCCCAGCCTCGTGCTTCAGCCGTAGCCTCGGCCCGTCACACAGCCGGGGTGGTGTCCCCCCCGCCCCCGCCCGGCCCTTCAGTGCATCGTGACCACAGGCCAGCATCACAGTTCTGTATCCAGTACAGAGCAAGTGAATCTGACTCACGAGCAGCTCCACACTCAAGGTCCCCGTGAGCATTAGTCTCTGCAAACATAAATCTCTCTCAAGAAGGTAGCAAGATGGAGCCTGGACCAGAAGACACACACAGCATGAATCAACACCATCTTTGCTTTCAAGTTCGTGCAGTCCATTGACTCATCCATAGGTTTTTTGCTCTCTCTCTCTCCCTTTTTTGTTTTCTTTTAGAAAGTCATGTTTCCATTGTCTCATTGTATTTCTCTCGAATTTTGTTCAAACTCAAATCCTGGGCTCACAGATAACTGATAAAATTTTGCTAACCCAGATTTAGGGAAACCTCACCAAGCAGTTTGGGTCTGGGTTTTGTTTTGCCAGTGGATAATTAATTTTACTAACCATTTGTATCTCCATACGTGGTAACCCATGCCTGAAGAAGAATTAGCCTTCAAGAGGAAAATGTCTTATAGTTATTTTTTCTGAAGAATGTTACAAGCATTCTTGACAAAGCATACTCCCTTTTTCCCCCTTTCTTTAGGGTATGTTCATTTTGAATGAACTAGCAAGGCATACACAAGATACGCTTGACAGAAAATACCTAATAACACTTTCCTTTTGCTATTTAAATCTCAAATACGATCCAAATCTTTCGTTTTCCTTTACTGTGTATATTGTGTGTGTGTGTGTGTGTGTGTGTATACATATGTACGTGTTTGCTAGGGATTTAAAAGAATTCAAGTTTGCAGGTTTTAAATGCAGCAGATTAAGTAAAGTAGACCATCATAGGCCGTCATGCCAACTGATTTCTTTCTTATAAAAGACGACGCATTTTTCCTTCAGGACAGCATGGTAAAAATCTCTTAGCCAATGGGAGGACCGTTTATGACATGCAGCTCTGAGCTGCAAACTGCCACAGTGAGGTGCGTCTGGACCCGGCAGCCCCTAGACCAGGAGCTCTCTGGACGGTCTGTCAGCAAAGAGAAGGCACGATATGGCAGCAAACCCTGCCCCGTTTTTCTTGATGCAGCTAAAAATGGCCTTTTAGATGAAAGTCAGGAAACTTAATAAAATACACTCGTCTTTATTCTTACCTTTTTTTCTTAATAAAATACACTCGTCTTTATTCTTACCTTTTTTTTTTTTTTTTTTGCGGTACGCGGGCCTCTCACTGTTGTGGCCTCTCCCGTTGCGGAGCACAGGCTCCGGACGCGCAGGCTCAGCGGCCATGGCTCACGGGCCCAGCCGCTCCGCGGCATGTGGGATCCTCCCGGACCGGGGCACGAACCCATGTCCCCTGCATCGGCAGGCGGACTCTCAACCACTGCGCCACCAGGGAAGCCTTATTCTTACCTTTTAAAGATGCTCTTCCTTCTTAGCCTTTGCACGTTGGCTAGAAACAAAACTGGTAGGGGAAACGTCCTTAATTTCTGCCCCGGGGCCCCCTTGCCTTCTGAGCTACCCAGGCTTCCTGCTTCCCTCCTCACCTTTGCCAGGTCTGTCTCGGGTCATCTCTAAAACACCAGGTTCCTGGTCCGGCCTCTTCACATTTTTACCGTGTTGTCCTCTGTCGCTTTGCATTTTGTGCCCCGCACTCTTAAGTCCCCACCCAAGACGGGCCTCTCAGCTTCTCCTTCCACATTTCCATCCACAGATGGAACTTGTTCCCAACCTGTCCCTTGAGGTTTTGTGTCTCTGGACCCACTTTTCCTTCTGGCTTTCCTCTATCAATCTTCTCAATTATGGCTTTCTTCTCCTTCCTAATGCAGAGGTGCTTTGTGCACCCCCAGAATCCAGAAACTGTGGTTTCCCTTTTAACCCCCTCGGTGCTGCCTCTTGGAGGCCGCCCTGTATCTGCCCGCTTTTCTCTGAAACCAGCCCTCTGTCCCGACCTCGGGACGGAGATGTTCCCATAATCTCCCCGTTACTCTCCTCCCACTGGCTCTGAACTGCAACGTTGGAAGGAAGGTTTGGGGCTCTTAAGACTTGATTCTTGACACTAAAAGATCCTGAGACTCTAGGCAGACGGGCTGTGTGGTCCCGTCACTGACGCACTGACCACGCTGGTCCGTTCAGGTTTCCGAAAGCTCTCCCTCCCTGGCCTGTGCCTCTTACACACCGAGCGTCATTCCCCCCCTCAGACGCTCCCAGCCCCGTCATCCCTAGCACTTCACCCCCTCGAGCTTCCTCTAAAATCTAGGCCAGTCAGGTCTGGGTGGCTGGTCACCCTGCCCACGAAGGGCACGTGCGGCTGCCCGGGGGACCGTGGGGGCCAGAGCCCTGCGCGGCCTCTTCCCGCCATCTCATTGGCAGCCCCTGGCCGGCCGGCAGCCCGTCTCATTTGCCTCCTGGTGTCTCCTCCTCAGGGAAAGCGTCGAGAAGAGACACTCCAGCCACCCTTCACCAGCACCCGTCCTCCCGGGGAGCACCCTGGGGCACGGCCGCAGCTCCACCGAACAGATCAGGGCTCATTTGAGCACCGAGGCTCGTGAGAAAGACAAATCCAAAGACAGGGAGAGAGAACACTCGGAATCCCGCAAGGACCTGGGCGCCGACGAGCACAAGGCGAAGGAGGGCCCGCTGCCCGAGAAGGACGGCCACGGCCATGGCCACGAGGGCCGCGGCGCGGGCGAGGAAGCCAAGCAGCTAGCCCGGGTGCCGTCGCCCTACGCACGCGTGCCCGCCAGCGACAGCGCCAGGCCGGGCAGCGCCGCCAGCCGCGAGGCCGAGCCGCGCAAGGGCGAGCCGGCCTACGAGAACCCCAAGAAGAGCGCCGAGGTCAAGGTGAAGGAGGAGCGCAAAGAAGACCACGACCTGCCCGCCGAGGCCCCGCAGAGCCACCGGTCCTCGGAGCCGCCGCCGCCACCGCCGCCGCCCAGCTCCTCGGCCAGCGTGCACCCGGGGCCCTTGGCCTCCATGCCCATGACCGTGGGGGTGACGGGCATACACCCCATGAACAGCATCAGCAGCCTGGACAGGACTCGCATGATGACGCCTTTCATGGGCATCAGCCCCATCCCGGGCGGAGAGCGCTTCCCGTATCCTCCTTTCCACTGGGACCCCATCCGGGACCCATTGAGGGACCCCTACCGGGAACTTGACATTCACCGGAGAGACCCGCTGGGCAGGGACTTCCTGCTGAGGAGCGACCCTCTGCACCGTCTCTCGGCCCCCCGGCTGTACGAAGCCGACCGCTCCTTCAGGGACCGGGAGCCCCACGACTACCACCACCATCACCACCACCACCCGCTGTCGGTGGACGCGCGGCGGGAGCACGAGCGCGGGGCGCACCTGGACGAGCGTGAGCGCCTGCACGTGCTCCGCGAGGACTACGAGCACCCGCGGCTCCACGCCGTGCACCCCGCCTCCCTGGACGGACACCTGCCGCACCCCGGCCTCATCGCGCCCGGCCTGCCCAGCATGCACTACCCACGCATCAGCCCCACTGCGGGCCACCAGAACGGACTGCTCAACAAGACGCCCCCGACAGCGGCGCTCAGCGCGCCTCCGCCGCTCATCTCCACGCTGGGGGGCCGCCCCGTGTCCCCCCGGAGGACTACCCCCCTGTCCGCGGAGATCAGGGAGCGGCCGCCCTCCCACACGCTGAAGGACATCGAAGCCCGGTAAGGAGAGGACGGGACGCGAAGAGGACGAAGAGAGCCCGCGGCCGCAGGCGCCAGACTCGAGAGCGCGCGCAGGCAGAGGTCCCGCGTCTCGACCGACGCAGACGGGGCGGGGGGAGCCCCCAGCACTTCCCCTTGTAAAAAGTGTATAGACTCAGCGCAGATTTTGAAATGTTTTTGTATATTCTATGTTGAAATTTTTCAGATCTTTTAGCCGATTCGTATGTTCTCATGTCTCCCCACTCTTTTGGTTTCTCGTATAAAACTTTTTGATTCGAACCAAAACAGTGAAGATGACAACACACATAATGGGGGGGGCGGGCGGGGGTAGGAGACAACAGTCCACACAGTCCATCGTGCAGAGGTCTTTCAGATGAGAAGGGAAGGCTGTGTACATAGTTATGTAAAAAAAAAAAAAAAAAGATTGCTTCATGAGCTAATGGTTCATATATGCAAAGGGTAAGATGAAAGCTTTACTTTGTACAGATGTAAATAGATAAAGATTAAGTAACATAATACATTAATACTTCTTAAAATGTGCTATTTGCAGACTTTATATCAGTGAGCACAGTCGGCTTCGGCTGTGTTCCCATGTATTGTTCTAGACAGCTAAACCCTTCAACTATGCAATGAATGTTAGGGCTTTTCACAAAAGCCCGCCTAACTCAAAGGAGCCTTTTCAAGTCCATTTACAACATACTTAAGGTCATATTTTCCCTGAACAAGCGCTTATGTGATATGACTCTGTTTTCCTTGCTTGTTATTTCAAACGGAGAAACACCCGATTTTGCAAATTGGACCCCAGGCCGAAACTTTGCATCTGAAGTTGCCGCTTGTGGGCCTTTGGGGGAAGTGGGGAGTGCAGCCCCGGAAAGGTAACCAAGGCCGTGAACAACCAGTGCCAGGGAGGATGGGAGTTGTCAGATGCCAAAATCAGGGGACACAAACAGGCCGCCAGCATCTCGTCACCATCAGTCACGTGATTTCACACACCCCCTCATGTGGGAACCATGCGTTTTTTTAGTGTGTCCTGTTTCCTATCTGTACACACCTCCTCGTTCTGTAATGAGATCCAGTTACACCCAAACAGATCCTGAAAGAAAGCTTCGCGTTTTCTCAGATGATGGATATGTTATCACTGTATTCAATAACTGCTGAAGTTAAGGTGCATGTTTCCTAGCGTGGCTCACCATGTTCCCGTCGGTAATCAAGTCCGGGAGTAGCCGAAACAGGTCAACCTTGTGGGGCCGGGGAGCATTCCAGAGGGTGAAAGGTGGCGGAGAGACGGTCTTGTGTGTGCGTGTTTTTTTGAGTTTGCATCAAATCTGTCTCTTCATGATAACTTTTATAATACATTCAGCCTCTTGTCTACATATTTGGAGAGAATATGACTTTACTAGCAAAGAAATACAATATATCTTGTCTACTGGACTGTAAAATATATGTATGAAATAAAATTAGTTCCATTTGGTCTTCTAGTATATTAAAGTGCTATCTGACGTTGTTATCCTGTTTTTGCAAAAAAAAAAGTTAACTACAGACCATTGTTTCTAATAAGCAGAGAGATCTATTTTAGTAGTCAACTGAAGGTTTAGTTGTGAGCTTCAGATCTTGTGAATTCCAGATGTTGTGCAGTGTTTTGTTTTTTTTTTAAGACAACAACTAAAAAGGAAAAAAAAAAATCCAAGGAATATGTACACTGGAACCGTAGTGGTAGCTTTCAGTATTGTAAAGAGATCGTTCTATACAGACCTTTTTGCTGTTCCTCCTGTATGTAATAAAGTCCTTTCTAGATCCTATGTGAAAAGAAACGTGAAGCGACTGAGTCTCCAGCATGTTCTCATCGGCGGAGCCTTCTTGTGTTATGTAAACTGTGCCATGTTATTAAAAAATGTGAACTAAGCTTCCAGCTGCTTGTTTGTGTGGGATGGCCAACCTTACCATAGTGAAGAAGCCATACTTGCAAGACAGGGCTTTGGAAGAGAAACACCTTGAACCCTTGAGTGACGACGGAAGGCTGACTGCCCTCCCTGACCCACGTAGACACTGCCAGTTAGTTTCTGTAAACGTCTGCCCTCTACCCAATCAGGAATTTTTTTTTTTTTTTTTTTGGTATGTTCTAAGCAAAGTCCTGTAAGTCCTGGGAAGGTGCTTTTAGATTTCGTAGGTGATACACGTGCGGGCTGATTTAGCCAGCACCCTTTGTGTCTCAGGCCTCCTTCAAAACTCAGCATGTGCTCTGTCTGCGTTGATGACAGATCTGATCGAGGGCCTTTGCCAGCAGCCGGTGCTTGCCTGTTCTTGCCATTACAACCTGTGGACTCAGTCTGTTGTATGTAAATTCAGACTTTCCAGGTATTTTGTTCCCGTCTTTTTCCTGTGTCTCACTGAACTACATGGCGTAACCCTCATCAGCTTGCAGACCTCTCCCTCGTCCTCTAAAATTTGTTTTTTCAAGATGTAAAAACTGTTAGATTTTCTGGTGTCAATACGATGCCATTGTTATTTGGATGAGATGGTTTGGACGGGTGTTTGAATCCTAACTGGACAAAACAAAAGCAGTCCGGCTTAGCAGGATGCGGGTGGCCGCTGTTGGAGAAGATGGACTGGAAGTGAACAGAAACCAGGGGCTTGGTTTCTGTGCCTGCAGCTCTGCGGGGGGGGGGGGGGGGGGTTGGGACGGGGGGCTCTGGAAGGCTCCCGGCTGGGGGTACTGGGCTCACGGGCTTGGAAATCTGATGCTGGGCTTAAATAAAGGCCCACTTCACTCAGCCCTGCTTTTATGCTGATACCCGGCTCCCAGACTAGAGAAAATAACTTGAAGAAAAACTAGTAGGTTGGAAAACGTGATAAACTGTGTTTTTCCAAATCAGGCAATTCTTGGGACCTTCCCAAGACTCGCCATCAGCGGGCGTGCCTTGCTATTTCTGGCAGACTGCCCAGCTTTCTCCCGCACATCTATTTCCAGGCCGCCATCTGCAATGTGAGACCGGAAGTTACTGTCAAATCAGTCATGGTATTTAGTCCCCGGGGCTTTATTCCTCTCAACCTTTGCATATTTTCCCTCTAATTACATTCTGCTCCCCGGCATTGATGGGTACCAGCACCAATTTGATTTCCTGCTAACCTATAGATGCTCTAATTATCTCCACAATCTCTGACTGACAATGATCTTGTTACCTTCTAATGGTACATGACAAGTAAAAGAGCGAATATCATGATGCGATAATTACCATTTCGGATGGATATTCACAACAGTGTTGACTGTTGATCCTTTCTTCTGCCTCAATCAAAGTGGATGAGAGGAAATAAGATACGACTGTCCATGTACATACCTACATATCATAGACAGACACTGCCTTTAGCCATGCAGCTGTGGGTGCCCAAGGTGTGTGTGTATCCGTCCTGAGGAGCAAACTTGGCCTCAGTGCTATTAAATCGGTTGAAGGAAAGGTGACAAAGTGACATGGGCTTTTTCACATATTATTTTTGAAACTTTGCCATCTTTTTTTTTTCCCATATGAGTTTCTGAACAATTTCTTAGACATGGGAAGTTTCCTTTCAAGATAATAGGGTTATTTATCAGATAGAAAATAATATCATCAAAGACGGTTCCACACGATGAAATTGCTGGTCTCCTTGAGCACTACAGAAGTACAAAGCTAGTTTGTAGGATCTCACACCAGAACTGCCCGAAGCCTCCAATGGGGAGCTTAGACCAGCAGGCAGGGGGCCTGCAGCCACCCCGGTGCCTTCCGTTCTCAGTGACCTTGAGAAAAACACAGAGCTTGTCTGGAACTGTTTCTTAATGTGTAAGATGAGAACATCTGAATATAACAAGACCTAAAACTGGGCAGGTTGCAAGCCCATCAGCATGGATAGAGTTTCGTGTGCACAGTCCCAGAGCCCATGGAAGTTGTATAGAGAACGGCCCACACAAAAGACAAAGTAACTTTTCCTTTTTACCAACTCAGTGCCAGTGCCACAAGGATTCTTTTTTTTAATAAATTTATTTATTTTTGGCTGTGTTGGGTCTTCGGTGCTGTGCGTGGGCTTTCTCTAGTTGCAGTGAGCGGGGGCTACTCTTCCTTGCGGTGCGCGGGCTTCTCATTGCGGTGGCTTCTCTTGTTGCGGAGCAGGGGCTCTAGGTGCATGGGCTTCAGTAGTTGTGGCACTTGGGTTCAGTAGTTGCGGCTCACAGGTTCTAGAGTGCGGACTCAGTAGTTGTGGCACGTGGGCTCAGTAGTTGCGGCTCACGGGTTCTAGAGTGCGGACTCAGTAGTTGTGGCACGTGGGCTCAGTAGTTGTGGCGCACGGGCTTAGTTGCTCCGCGGCACGTGGGATCTTCCCAGACCAGAGCTTGAACCCGTGTCCCCTGCATTGGCAGGCGGATTCTTAACCGCTGCGCCACCAGGGAAGCCTGTCATGAGGATTCTTTGCCAAAGATTTGCAGACATGGTGGTTCCAGGGTTTCTAACTCACAGGCCTGGGTGTTTCTCACCTGGTGGGCGGAAGGAGGAACTAGGGCAGGGTCTGGGGGGAGCATCTGGGGTATTGGCACAAAATGTTTACTGACCCCCTGATGCAGGCGACCTGGAGTTTAGCCTCTGAGCCGGTGTTTGGAGACTCAACATGGCCCGGAAGAGCAATGGACCAGAAGCCTTCAAGGCCCGTGTCCTCAGCAGGTCCCACGCAAACTGGCCTCAGTTTCCTCAGCTGTCACTTGAATGTGCTGGCTGATGTTTAAGGTTTCTTCAAGCTCTGTCTGGACTCTGTCTCTCTTGGGACTCAGGTTACTTTTTAAAACCTTGTTTACCTTTTCACACCAGTTCCCCTTGTTTCTTGGCGTTTATCTACAGGATCTATTCCCAAAGGCCCTGCTGTCAGGAGCTGAGCCACTGACTGAGGTCAGACCCAAAGCCATCTCCACGAAGCCTCCCCTGAGGGCCTGTTTCCTGCTTATTTCCCCTCTTTGGACCCTCCTAGGGTTGAGCTTGCTCTCCGAGCTCCTCTCCCCCTCCCTCCACTCAGCCCTTCCCCTTCTGGGTTCCACGGGACCCGTCTTCTCTACTGCAGGATGGTCAGCCCCTCAGGACGTGCGCCCCAAACAAGGCCTGCACTAGGTGGGTGAGGCCACTCCTGGCTGGTTCCCTGAACTGCACGACTGCACAGAACCTTGGCGCGCAAACCTTCTCGACTGTAACCCACATCCATCGTGCTCATGCAGGGCATGCGCACACGCCTGACACAGGTTTGATGAAGCAATACCCCTGCTGTGTGCAACGAACTCTGTTTTTTATTCTGTCCTCTTTTTATTCATTCTTTTAAATGCTGTTCGCACCCACTAGTTCATCTCATGCCTTTGGAATCTTGGGTCTCAACCCCCCTAGTTTGAAACTAGTATCACGGAAGAAATCCTCCAGACTCTAAAGGAGGGTGAGAGTCACCTGGGCAGAGAGTCAAGGCTGTCTTTTTCTCTTGTCCTTCAACTGCTACCCTGTCCTCTTACCTGACTCTCCCTAAACCCCCCCCCCTCCATGCTGCTGCCAGTTCTGCTCACACCTCTCCCAGGTTCCAAACCATCCCTGATTTAAAGAGGACACCAGAGTGGAGCCTGGATTCTCGTCCAGCCTGCAAAGTCCTGCCTCTCTAGTGCCTGGGAACCTGTCGGCGTCATCTCCGCAGGCCTTTCCCAGCACACACTGGCTACTCGCACCTCTTTGTTTCTGTTCCCTTTGCTGTCTCTTCTCCGTCTGGCAAACTGAGGCTCACTTCAAAGGCCTTCACCTCCAGGAAGCCTCCCCTGACTGCCCCTTGTTCCCCATCATAGTTCACTTCTTAGAGACTTATGGTTCTCAAAGTGTGGTCCCCAGACCAGCATCAGCACCAGGGAACTTGTTAGAAACACAGATTCTCAGACCTCCACCTCTAACCTCGTGAATCCGCAAGAGTGGGGCCCAGGGATCTGTGTTTTCACAAGCCCTCCAGGTGATTCTCACGCACAATCAAGTTTCAGAACTACTGCCTCAGACTGTGTAAAAAGGTCAAGGTGAAGTTCTGGCCAAAAGCTGCAGAAAGACTCACTGGGCAACAGAAAATGATTCTGGAGGAGAAGCTCTGTTCTCTTTGACTTTTCAGCCTGATCCACGATCCTGCTGGACCATAAAGAGACTGTAACCTTGTTGGAGCCAGAAAGACATTTTCTGCTTCCGGGGCTATCCTGATTCTCACTAGCTCTCATCTTGACCTCATGCATCACTAACAGTATGAAATGTCACAGAGGTCAGCCCCTCCTTAGCAGTAAGGACAGTAGCCAGTGTTAACTGAATGCTTTTTGCATGCACTGTTGTGCTTCCCACATGGACCCTCTCCCTTCATGTTTTCAACAGCCTTACAAGGCGTAACCCCGATCGGACAGTGAGAACAATAAAGCCCAGAGCGATGAGGTAACATTCCTGTGTTCAAGTGCATAACCTAGATACCCACCCAGGTGGTCCCCCTCCACAGCCTGCACCATAGCCACGGCCCCACGTTACCATCGAGAAAAGGCTGGCTGAGTTAGTCCATCCCATAAACAGCAATGGCAAGGACACTGTTTACCCACTTAACCCTCACTTCTAGTTGACACCAGGTATATATTCCAGAGGCTGTGAACTGGTGCAAGGAAAGGAAAGGGAGAAAGAAACAAGAATGTGTGTGGCTCATTGATGAGAATATGCTATGAATCAAGGATTATGATTAACCCAAGTCTGTACATCTAAGGTTTTTTTTTTTTAATTTAGTGGCTTGTGTGGTCCAAAGCAGCCCACAAGATGCCGTATTTGGTCCGGGATGATCTTAGTATACAGAAATTTTATATAGACAAAGCAGAGTTTCCTTACACGGTGGGCAGACATCGATGGGCCGTTCGTGACCGTGGATGCGTACAAGCGTTCAATCATGTTCTTGAAAACAAAGTATTCTCATATCTAATTATTAAAGTAGAACTAAAGTTCTGGGCAATAAATGGACAGTTCTTGGAAGTAATAAACCAGCATTCCTCTGTAATTTGGAGTTTTCATCCATTCAGACGGATCTTCACCCCAGTGGGTCTGTAATAATGCAACTAAGATGTCAACTGCTGTGGTTCACACACCCCTCACAGCAGTGAAATTTCCTGAATCTATTAGTGGGTGTGGAGTCAATGGACATTCATCTATGTGACGAACATGGAAGGCGTCCTGTTGGCCAGGCTCGTGCTAGGTGCTGGGGTTACTGCGGGCACCAAGAGGACAAGGCTCGCCGCCCCCCCCCCAGTGGGCTTACATCCAGGGGACGAGTGAAGAGGGTGGCGTGAGAGCCTCTGAGAGAGGCTGATGGTCAGGAAGGCATTTTCAAGGACGTTGCTGAGTTAATGGAATGCAGCCCTCTGTCTCAGCCACTGGCTGCAGCCCAGTTCGCCTTTGCTCCTGGGTTTCCCCAAACTCCCTTCAGTTCTGGGAGGCCTCTACCCCTGAGAGTCCTGAGCTGGTGGGAGATGTGTCCCTGTCCGTTTGCCTCCCCTGAAGTCCTGCTAAGGGCCAGGTGGTGGCGCCTCTGAGTCCCTTCTGCATAGTGCCTGAGGGCAGAGGCGCCAACAGGGATGCAATGGATTGAAGCCGGGTCAGTCCCTGCCTCTCCAGGGGCCTCGGTTTCCTCACCTCAAAAATGGAAAGAAGGCCAGAGACTGGACTTTACCAGGGAATTTCTGATCTCCCTATTGGTTCCAACAGACTAGGTTGATGAGTCTGGGTAGGATTCTATTTGCTAATGTTTGAGAAAGAAAAGAAATGGCAAGATAAAAACAGGAAAATGCAAGTGATGCTGGACAGATGGCCAGGAAGGAGCCCCAAGGCCAGATTCAGAAAGGCCTTTGGGGACCTGGTAGCAAGGGTCTTGCCCATGAGGGTAGATTCTGCTAACAGAGGAGACTCCCAGGATTCCATGGCCAGACCCCAATGCCTCCCACTTTTTTGGAGCATTTCTCTCCAGCTCCAGCCCCACTGACACATCCTGGAACTCGAGACGGAGCAGCCTCCACACCCCGCAGCCTCCATTCTCCAGAGAGTCGGGGAGGTTCCCACCCTGCCTCCCCGACGTGCGGGGGCATCTGCGGGGCCCCTTCTGCAGGCTTCCATCACCAGGGGGCGCCCACGTGTTTGTCCCATCTCCCAACCCCTCGCCTACACCTGCAGGGGGAGAAGGCAGCCCCCAACTCTGCACCCCCAAGTCTCCCACTCGGCCGCATGACCACCCTCTGCCTCGGACCTCGGCGCCAATCCCACCTGCCTCCGTGGCGGTCTCATCCTTCTGGCCCTCAGCATCCCCTCGGGTCCGCTGCACTCCCTTCCCCCCTGACCTTCTGGCCAGTTGTTAGCACAAACCCCCTTCTCCATCCGGCTTCTTCGGATTCTCCCTTCACCGTCCTGCTTCCTCGCCCCCCGGGACCCTCCCCCTCGCCGTGCTCTAAAACGGGGAGCATCTTCTCTCCAGCATCCTCCTCGTTACAGCCTCGCGGCTCTCAGATCCTCCTGGGTGCAATCGCCTGCCCACCACCCCGCACTCAGGCCATGAAGGTGTCCCCCTGCTCACTGCCAGCCTCTCCAGCAACGCTGCGACCGTGACTCTCACTCCCATGGTCACACCCGGGCTCCGGCGCCAGCACCAACTCAGCTCCTCCCTGGTCTCATTTCAGATGCTGTATCCTGACTCCACGTCTTGCTGTTGGCTTCCCCCGGAACCACCCCCTGCAGTCGTTGGCTGCAGCCTCTGCACACTGCCCCCCCCCCCCGCCCCAGCACTGTCCTCGTTTCTCACCTCCCCCCTCCCCCGTTGGTGATTGACCGTAATCGCCCCCGCATACACCCCAGCGTCCCTGCTCGCTACTGCTTTGTGGAGCCACACACCACACTGGCTAAACCCCAGCCTTGCTTAGATACAGCACTGGCCACCCCAGCCTGGGCCACCGTGGCCAAATGCGAGGAGAGAATCACAGAATTGTGCTGCCAGTTCAGTAACTTCAAACGGGCCCCTAACACTCCCTGGAAGTCATGTTTTCTCTCCTCTCCCCGGCGGCTGTCAGGCCTGGTAGGTCAGGGTTAAGGTGTCTAGGACTGATTCTCTTCAGGCTGATGCTCCAGAAAAGGATTCAGCCTCCTGTGAAGCTCCATGGAAACCAGCTGCGGCCCCGGTGCTGAAAGCGGCCGTCCTGGAACCAGCCGGGCATGGACCCAGCCCCCATCTTCCCCAATCATAACTCTCAGCTCACAGAAAAGGGCTGGAGCCACAGCTGGCTGCTGCACCCCACAGCCATTGCAGCCTGGCCGGTGCCGATTCCGTGCAAGGAGCCAGGGCCTGCCCAGGGGCAATTTACAAGCCCCGTGGCCAAGGTCAGGGTCTCTCTGCTGGAGTCTGACCCTGTGTCATCACTAGACTCGGCAAGAGGGGCCTTTTACCTGGACACACACGCACACACACACACACACACAAGCGCGTGCGCACACACGCACGCACGCACACACACACGCATGCACGCTCGCACACACGCACAGTGCAGCCAGATGTCACAGCCACCAGGCCCCTCAACGTCCTCTCTTTTGACTCACACCATCCGGGCCCCAGGGACCCGCTTCTCCACATCGCCTCCCTGTGTCCTCAAGACAAGACGTGTTGCTTCCAGTGCCATAGGTGTGAGGCTTATGAGCATGGGGGACAGATTCCACCGCAGAGGGTGGGGAGGACTTGAGTAGTGGGGACACTTGGAGAAAAGAAAAAAGCTGTTTCATGAATCCTTCAAAGCCTTCCTCTAAGTTCCCGGCGGTGCGATAGATTCTCGCATAAGGCAGTACTGCTTCCCAGCGTCAGTTTCCCATTTCTCACTTTTCTCACTATTCTTACTCGTGGTCCTCGATGTGCTCATGGATTAGTGAGGTATTCACAGCGTTTTGCATGTGGCAGGAGAGCAGCCCTTTGCAATAATAAACCGTTATCATCACTCTTAAATTTCTATATACGTAAGACCAGATGTAACGGGGATGAATCATAATTCCGATTCTTTACACTGACAACAAACACTGGAATTGCTAATCAGAGTATTTTTTTATAAAATATCTAACATTTCAAAATAACATTATTGACTCAAACAGCATCATTTCAATAATTTTAGATAAAACTTTGATATTCATTCATTATAATTTATATTTTGACTCTCAATTTCAAGAGAATTTTTAATATTTAAAAGTAATTGAAAACATGCAAAATAAAATTTAATGTTGAAATATTTTCTTTACTTTCTTGATGGAAACATTCAAATTGTGTACATTTTGAATAAAATTGCCTTTTATATTTTAATCCTTTGGACCAGGGGTCAGCATGTTTTTCTGTAATAGGCTTTATGGGCCATCGGGTCTTTGTTACAACTACTCAACTCAGCTATTGTAGCGTGAAAGCCACCAGGGACTATATGCAAACAAATGGACTGTCTGAGTTACAGCAAAATTTTACAAAAACAGACGGTAGTCCACATATGGCCTGAGGGCCAGAGTTTGCTAATCCCTGCTTTAGACCACTAAGAATGAGTTCAAGTCAACATTGTGGTACAAATAAAAAGTAGCCCTCATGAAACAGAAAAACACTGGGAGAGCAGGGGAGGAAAATATGTGAATATTTGCTTAATATTTAAAAGCTGGGAAAGTATGAATGAAAACAGCAGAATTCTGTCAAACATGATCCCTACACAATTTGCAAACTAAACATTGTACATTATTTAATTTGAAATGTTTACTCAGATCATTGTAGTTTAGATGTAGTTTTAAGAAAGAATTTACAGGGACTTGGGACTTCCCTGGTGTTGCAGTGGTTAAGACTCTGCACTCCCGATGCAGGGGACCCAGGTTCAATCCCTGGTCAGAGAATTAGATCCCACACGCATGCCACAGCTAAGAGTTCACATGCCACAACTAAGGAGCTGGTGAGCCGCAACGAAGGAGCCTGCCTGCCTCAATTAAGACCCAGCACAACCAAAAAAAAGAAAAAAAAGGATTTAGAGGGACTTCCCTGGTGCTCCAGTGGTTAAGAATCCACCTTCCAATGCAAGGGACGTGGGTTTGATCCCTGGTTGGGGAACTAAGATTCCACATACTGCAGGGCAACTAAGCTCACACGCTGCAACTACTGAGCTCACATGCTATAGAGCCCACACGCCACAACTAGAGAGCCCATGCGCTGCAACTACTGAGCCCATGCACTCTGGAGCCTGTGTGCCGCAGCTAGAGAAGCTCGTGCACCGCAACGAAGAGCTCACGCACTGCAATGAAAAGATCCCGCACGCCACAACGAAGATCCCATGTGCCGCAACTAAGACCCAAAGCAGCCAAATAAACAAATATAAAATTATTAAAAAAGAAAGAAAGAGGGACTTCCCTGGTGGCGCAGTGGCTGGGAATCTGCCTGCCAATGCAAGGGACACGGGTTCGAGCCCTGATCTGGGAAGATCCCACATGCCGCAGAGCAACTAAGCCCATGCACCACAACTACTGAGCCTGCACTCTAGAGCCCAGGAGCCACAACTACTGAGTCCGTGTGCCACAACTACTGAAGCCCACACGCCTAGATCCCATGCTCTGCAACGAGAGAAGCCACCACAATGAGACGCCCGCATACCGCAACGAAGAGTAGCCCCTGCTCGCCGCAACTAGAGGAAGCCTACGTGCAGCAATAAAGACCCAACACAGCCAAAAATAAATAAATAAAATAAAAATCTTAAAAAAAAAAAAAGAAGGAATTTAGAGAGATCTGTATATACTCTGCCCAGTCTCCCTCTGTGGTAACATTTTGCAAAACTACAGTACAATACCACAATCAGGAGACTGACACTGGGTACAGTCCACCAGTCTTACGTACATTTCCCCAATTAGTTACACTCATTTATGTATGTAGGTGTTTTAAGTTCTTTACAGTGTTATCACCAGTAGAGACTCATGGATCCACCAGCAAAGTCAAGACTATGGACAGTTCCAATACAACACAGGGTCCCTCGTGTGGCCCCCCCTCCAACACTAATCCCTGGCAATCACTACTCTGTCCTCCATTTCTAAAATTTTGTCATTTTAAAAATGTTATATAAATAGAATCATACAGGACATAACTCTCTAGGCTGGCTTTTTTCACTTAGCACCATTCCCTGGAGACATAGTCGAGTTATCCTGTGTAACAATAGTTCATAGTTCATTCTTTTTTTATTGCTGAGTAGTAGTCCAGAGTCATGTCCCCCTAAAATTCAGATACTGAAGCCCTACCTGCCCATATGACCGTATGGGAGACAGGGCCTTAAGGAGGGGATTAACCTTAAATGAGGTCAGAAGTGTAGAGCCCTGATCTGATAGAAGCTGTTGGCATAGTCTTGATAAAAAAGGAAGGACACGAAAAAAATCTCTGCTTCTTCCATGTGAGGATTCGGTGATGCAGAAACCAACCCCTGTTGGAACCTTGATCCTGGACTTTCCAGCCTCCAGAACTGTGAGGAAATGTTTCTGTTGTCTGTTGCCCCATCTGTGGTATTTGTTATGGCAGCCTAAGTAGCGTCAGCCACCTAATGTGTAAGTACCACAGTTTAATGAGCCGTTCACCTGCGGAAGGAAATCTAGGCTGTTTCTAGTTTGGGCCATCAAGCAAATGCCAACACATTCCAAAGGACTGAAAACTCACAGCGTATGTTCTATGACAGCAATGCGTCTAAGTTAGTCATATTTTTATTTATTTATTTATCTATATTTGGCTGTGTTGGGTCTTCATTGCTGCGCATGGGCTTTTCTCTAGTTGCAGTGAGCGGGGGCTACTCTTTGTTGCAGTGCGCGGGCTTCTCATTGTGGTGGCTTCTCTTGTTGCAGAGCACGGGCTCTAGGCACACGGGCTTCAGTAGTTGTGGTTTGTGGGCTCTAGAGTTCAGGCTCAGTAGTTGCAGTGCACAGGCTTAGTTGCTCTGCAATATATGGGATCTTCCCGGACCAGGGATCAAACCTGTGCCCCCTGCATTGGTAGGTGGATTCTTAACCACTGTGTCACCAGAGAAGCCCTAAGTTAGTCATATTTTTAAAGTTTAACTAGAAAAATCCCAAGCATCTGGAAATTAAGACTACACGTTTAAATAACCTATGGGCCAAGGTGGTGGAGTAGAAAGATCCTCCTTTCACGGGTGCACCAAAATCAAAATTATCTGCAGAACGACCACATGTGAAAAAGACCAGAACCTGCCAGAAACGATCTTCTACAACTAAAGATATAAAGAAGGACTCGCAACAAGATAGGTAGGAGGGGCAGAGTCATGATACAATCAAGCCCCATGACCCTCATGGGTGACGCACAAACGGGAGAATAACTATGATTGCAGCGGTTTTCCCAAAAGAGTGAGGGGTCCAAGCCCCATGTTGGGTTCCCCAGTCCAGAGGGTCCTGCACTGGGAAGATGAACCCACAGAGCATTAGGCTGTGAAGGCCAGTGAGGCTTACTTTTGGGAGACCCAGAGGGCTGGGGAAAACAGAGACTTCACTCTTAAAGGGCGCACACAAAATCTCACACACTCCAGGACCCAGGAGAGAAGCAGTGATTTGAAAGGAGCCTGAGTCAGACCTACCCTCTGATCTTGGAGAGGTTCCTGAGAGGCAGGAAGCAACTGCAGCTCACGCTGGGAGCACAGACACTGATGGCAGTCAGTCTTGGGAGCTCACTTTACCACGTGGACACTGGTGCTGGCAGCCCTACCTGGGGCCCACAGCCTGTAGGTGCCAGTGCTGGGATATCTCAGGCCAAGCAACTAACTGAGCATGGACACAGCCCCACCCACCAGCAGACAGGCTGTCTTAAGGTCTCCTGAGCCCACAGTCACCCCTGGACACAGCTCTGCCCACCAGCAAGCCCAGGACCCAGCCCCACAAACCAAAGTGCAGGCACTAGACCCAGAACCCCCAGGGCACTCTAGCCACAGACCCTGGAACCCAGTTCCACCCATCAGTGGGCAGCTACTAGCCCCAGAATCCTCTGGGCCTTGACCCTGCCCTCCAGGGAGCCTGCTCTAACTTCAGGACCAGCCTCACCCACTAGTGAGCAAACATCAGCTATAAGACAACAACAGACCCACACCCAGCAGACCTGGCCCACTCACTAGCAGCCTAGATTGGGCCCTGCTGAGCAACAGGTTACATAACAGGAACTCCCATAAGGCTATCAGCTGACTTTTTAGCAGACCCTCTGCAGGCCAGAAGGGGGTGGTACAATATATCTAAAGTGATGAAAGGGAAGAACCTACAACCAAGAATACACAACAAGGCTTTAATTCAAATTTGATGGAGAGATCAAAAGTTTTCTGACAAAAAAAAGCTAAAAGAGTTCAGTACCACCAAACAGCTTTACAAGGAATGTTAAAGTATATCTTTATAAAGTGAAAAAGAAAAGTTCACAACTAGAAACATAAAAACTACAAAAGGGGGGCTTCCCTGGTGGCGCAGTGGTTGAGAGTGCGCCTGCCGATGCAGGGGACACGGGTTCGTGCCCTGGTCCGGGAAGATCCCACATGCTGCGGAGCGGCTGGGCCCGTGAGCCATGGCTGCTGAGCCTGCACGTCCGGAGCCTGTGCTCTGCAACAGGAGAGGCCACAACAGTGAGAGGCCCGCGTACCGCAAAAAAAACTACAAAAGGGAAAAGCTCATTGGTAAAGGCAAATATACAATAAATGTAGTAAATCATCCATGTACAAAGTTAGTAGGAAAGTTAAAGACAAAAGTAGTAAAATCATTTATATCTGCAACAAACAGTTAAGGTATACACACAAAAAAATAGATAAAAAATATGATATCAAAAACAGTAATCGTGAGGGGAGGAGAGTAAAAATGCAGGATTGTTAAAATGCACTTGAAATTAAGAGATCAACAACTTAAAGTAATCATATATATGATTATTGTTTTATATATATGATTATTATATCATATATAATCATATATATATATACACACATACATACATAAAAATAGTTATACATAAACCACATGGTAACCACAAGCCAAAAATCTATAACTGATACACACATAAAAAAGAGAAAGGAGGGACTTCCCTAGTGGTGCAGTGGTTAAGAATCTGCCTGCCAATGAAGGGAACATAGGTTCGAGCCCTGGTCTGGGAAGATCCCACATGCCACAGAGCAATTAAGCCTGTGTGCCACAACTACTGAGCCTGTGCCTAGAGACAGCGAGCCACAACTACTGAGCCCGCGTGCCACAACTACTGAAGCCCATGCGCCTAGAGCCCGTGCTCCACAACAAGAGAAGCCACTGTAATGGGAAGCCCGCGCACCGCAACAAAGAGTAGTCCCCGCTCGCCGCAACTAGAGAAAGTCCATGCACAGCAACAAAGACCCAATGCAGCCAAAAATAAATTAATTTTAAAAAAAGAGAGAGAAAGGAATCCAAACATGAAACTAAAGAAGGTCATCAAATCACTAATGAAGAGAACAAAGAAGAAGAAAGGAACAAAACAGAACTACAACCCACCCCCCCAATAAAACCCCCCACAAACATATGGAAGCTAAACAATATGCTACTAAACTACCAATGGATCACTGAAGAAATCAAAGAAGAAATAAAAAAATACCTGGAGAAAAGTGAAAATGAAAACACAATGATCCAAAACCTATGAGATGCAGCAAAAGCAGTTCTAAGAGGGAATTTTATAGCAATACAGGCTAACCTCAGGAAACAAGAAAAATCTCAAATACACAACCTAACCTTACACCTAAAAGACCTAGAAAAAGAAGAACAAACAGAATCTAAAGTTAGTAGAAGGAAAGAAAACCTAAATATCACAGAAGATAAATAAATGAAATAGAGACTAGTAAAACAATAGAAAAGATCAATGAAAACTAAGAGCTGGTTCTTATAAAAGATAAACAAAATTGATAAAACTTTAGCCAGACTCATCAAGAAAAAAAAGAGAGCCCAGATCAATATAATCAGGAATGAAAAAGGAGTAGTTATAATTGATACCACAGAAATATAAAGAATCATAAGAGATTACTATGAACTATATTCCAATAAAATGGGCAACTTAGAAGAAATGGACACATTCCTAGAAATGTACAATTTCCCAGGACTAAACCAGAAGAAAAAGAAAATATAAAAAGGCCAATTACCAATAATGAAATTGAATCAGCAAAAAATAATAAAAAAAATAAAAACCTCCCAACAAACAAAAGTCTAAGACCAGATGGCTTCACAGGTGAATTCTACAAAACATGTAAAGAAGAGCTAACACCTATCTTTCTCAAACTACTCCAAAAAACTGCAGAGGAAGGAACACTTCAGAACTCACTATGAGGCCAGCATGACTCTGATACCAAAGCCAGACAAAGATATGATAACAAGGGACTTCCCTGACAGTCCAGTGGTTAAGACTCCACACTTCCACTGCAGGGGGCGCCAGTTTGATCCCTGGTCGGGGAACTAAGATCCCACATGCCGCACCGAGGCAAAAAAAAAAAAAAAAAAAAAGGTAACAAAAAAAGAAAATGACAGGCCAATATCACTGATGAACATAGATGCAAAAATCCTCCACAAAATATTAGCAAACTGAATTCAATAATAAATACATTAAAAGGATCATATACACCATGATTGAGTGGGATTTATCCCAGGGATGCAAGGATGGTTCAATATCTGCAAATCAATCAATGATACAGTATATTAACAAATTGAAGAATAAAAACCATAAATCATCTCAACAGATGCAGGGAAAAACTTTTGACAAAATTCAACATCCACTTGCGATAAAAAAAAGTCTCCACAAAGTGGGTATAGAGAGAGCATATTTCAACATAATAAAGACCACATATGATAAACCCACAGTTAACATCATACTCAACAGTGAAAAGCCAAAAGCATTTCCTCTAAGATCAGAAAAAAGACAAGGATGCCCATTCTCACCACTTTTATTCAATATATCAATAGTATTGGAAGTCCTAGTCACATCAATCAGGCAAGAAAAAGAAATAAAAGAAGTCCACATTGGAAAGGAAGAAGTAAAACCATCATTGTTTGCAGAGGGACATTATACTCTACATAGAAAACCTTAAAGATACCACTAAAAAATACTAGAGCTCATCAATGAATTCTGTAAAGTTTCAGGATACAAAATTAATATACAGAAATCTGTTGCATTTCTACACACTAAAAACAAACTATCCAAAAGAGAAATTAAGGAAACAATCCCATTTACAATCACATCAAAAAGAATAAAATGCTTAGGAATAAATCCCATTAAGGAGGTAAAAGACCCATACTTGGAAAACTCTAAGACATTGATGAAGAAATTGAAAATGACACAAACTCATGGAAAGATACACTGTGTTCATGGATTGTAAGAATTAATATTGTTAAAATGACCATGCTGCCTAGGGCAATCTACAGGTTCAATGCAATCCCTATCAAAATACCAAGGGCATTTTTCACAGAACTACAACAAATAATTCAAAACAAAAAAAGACCATGAAAACAGTCTTGAGAAACAAGAACTGGAGTTATCACAGTCCCTGACTTAAGACTATCCTGCAAAACTACATTAATCAAAACAGCATGGCATTGGCACCAAAACAGGCTCAAATGTCAACAAAACAGAGAACCCAGAAATAAACCCATACCCTTATGGTCAGTTAATCTATGACAAAGGAGGTAAAAATATACAATGGAGAAAAGACAGTCTCTTCAATAAGTGGTGCTGAGAAAACTAGACAGCTACATGTAAAAGAATGCAATTAGAACATTTTGTAACACCATATACAAAAATAAACTCAAAATGGATTGAAGACCTGGGCTTCCCTGGTGGCGCAGTGGTTGACAGTCCGCCTGCCGACGCAGGGGACACGGGTTTGTGCCCTGGTCCAGGAAGATCCCACATGCCCCGGAGCGGCTAGGCCCGTGAGCCATGGCCGCTGAGCCTGCGCGTCCGGAGCCTGTGCTCTGCAACGGGAGAGGCCACAACAGTGAGAGGCCCGCATACCGCAAAAAAAAAAAAAAAAAGAAAGAAAAAAAATGGATTGAAGACCTAAATGTAAGACATGAGACCATAAAAGTCCTAGAACAAAACATAGGCAGAACACTTTTTGACATAAATCATAGCAATATTTTTTTGGATCTGCCTCCTAAAGCAAAGGAAACAAAAGCAAAAATAACAAATGGGACCTAATTAAACTTAAAATATTTTGCACAGCAAAGGAAACCATCAACTAAACTAAAAGACAACCTACTGAATGGGAGAAAATATTTGCAAACTAATATGACAAAGGGTTAATATCCAAAGTATACAAACATCTCATAAAACTCAATATCAAAAAAACAAAGAACCCAGTCAAAAATGGGTAGAAGACCTGACTGACGTTTTTCCAAAGACATATTGACTGCCAACAGGCACATGAAAAGATGCTCAACATCGCTAATTATTAGGGAAAGGCAAATCAACCATGAGATTTCACCTCACACCTATCATCATGAGTATCACCTCAGAATGGCTATCATCAAAAAGTCTACATAACAAATGTTGGTGAATATGTAGATAAAAAGGAACCCTTGTACACTACTGATGGGAATGTAAATGTGTGCAGCTACTATGGAAAACAACATGGAGGTTCCTCAAAAAACTAAAAATTGAACCACCATATGATCTACCAATTCCACTCCTGGGTACATATCCAGGAAAAAAAAAAAACCAACTGAAAACACTAAATGATACAAGCATCCCTATGTTCATAACAGCACTGTTTACAATAGCCAACATATGGAAGCAACCCAAGTGTCCATCAACAAACAAATGGATAAAGAAGATGTGGTGTTTTTATATGTGTATATATATATACACACAATGGAATATTAGCCATAAAAAAGAATGAAATTCTGCCATTTGCAGCAATGTGGATGGATCTAGAGAATATTATGCTTGGTGAAATAAGTCAGAGAACGACAAATACTGAATAATATCACTTATATGTGGAATTTTTTTTTTTTTTTTTTTTTGCGGTACGCGGGCCTCTCACTGTTGTGGCCTCTCCCGTTGCAGAGCACAGGCTCTGGACGCGCAGGCTCAGCGGCCATGGCTTACGGGCCCAGCTGCTCTGTGGCATGTGGGATCTTCCCGGACCGGGGCACGAACCTGCGTCCCCTGCTTCGGCAGGCGGACTCTCAACCACTGCGCCACCAGGGAAGCCCTGGAATATTTTTTAAAAACCACAAATGTATATAACAAAACAGAAACAGACTCAAAGATACAGAAAACAAACTAGTGTTCATCAGTGGGGAGAGGGAAGGGGGAGTGGGTAAGATAGGATATGGTATTAAGAGATACAAACTACTATGGATAAAATAGATAAGTAACAAGGATGCATTACACAACACAGGGAATTATAGCCATTATTTTGTAGTAACTTTTAATGGAGTATAATTTATAAAAATACTGAATCACTCACTGTGCTGTACACCTGAAACTAATATAATATTTAAATCAACTATACTTGAATAAAAAAAGGGAAAAAAAGGAAATTTAAATTTCAGTAAGCATATTAAAATTTTAGTGGAACAGACCCACAAAAAAAGAAATGAAGTAAATAAACAAGGAAATATTGTACAGCACATGACATATAACCGATATTTTATAATAACTTCAAATGGAGTTTATGTATAAAAATTTTGAAGCACTATGTTGCACACTTGAAACGAATATAATATTGTAAATCAACTACACCTCAAATGGAAAAATAAAAGAAGCTGAACTCATTAAAAAAAAAAGATTCCAGCAAAAAACCATTGGATCTAATCAACAAATTCAGTAATGTCACAAGATATAATATCAACATGTATAAATCAATAGCATTTCTACACACTAATAACAAAGGATCTACAAAAGAAATAAAGAAAATAACTCCATTTACAATAGCATCAAAACAATAAAATACTTAGGAATAATTTTAACCAAGGAGATGAAAGATATCTACACTAAGAACTGTAAGATATCGATGAAAGGAAATGAAGAAACAGATAAATGGAAAGATAGCCCATGTTCGTAGATCAGAAGAATTAATATTGTTAGTCTCCACACTACCCAAAGCTATCAATAGAGTTAATGCAACCCCTATGAAGATTCCAATGGTATTTTTCATAACAGAAAAAACAATCCCCAAGTTTCCATAATTTTTAAAGGACCCCAACTAGGCAAAGCAATCCTGAGAAAGAATAACAAAGCCTGAGGCATCACACTTTTGCTTTCGAACTATATTATAAAGCTATAGTAATCAAAACAGTATGGTACTACCATAAAAACAAACACATAGACCAATGGAACAGAATCTGGAGCCCCAACATAAACTCATGCATATACCATCGACTAATATTTGACAAGGTAGCCTAGAATTTTCATTGGAGAAGAGACAGTCTCTTCAATAAATGATGTTGGGAAAACTGGATATTCACATGCAAAAGCATGAAACAAGACCCCTATCTTACACAAGTACAAAAATTAACTGAAAATGGATTAAAGACTTAACTGTAAGACCACTGAAACCATAAAAATCCTAATAGAAAACATAGGGAAAATCTTGCAAGCAAGAGTGGCACTGCTAAGCTCTCCCCCCAGGAACTACCGCATGCGTCTCAGCATCAAGCTGTCATAGTTTGAACTGAGTCTGTGAGCAGCTATGTTTTATCTCGATTTATTTTGTTCATTTGTTAGCAAGACGTGTCCTAAGGTAATTGCTTCTTCACTTTACATCATTTCAGCTCACAAAGGTGTCACTGGAACACTGTACTTACTTTTGGAAAGCTGGGGAAATGTGTACTATTCAGGGAACCAGTAGTAATAAAAAAGGAATGAATTATCCATGCACAAAACATCAGTGAATATCAAATGCATTATGCTAAGCAAAGGAAAAGCAGCCAGACTCAAAAGGCCACAAACTCCATGTATCCATTTATAGGCAGTCTGGAAAAGGCAGAGATGTAAGGATAGAAAAACCAATCAGTGGTTGCCAGGGGCTGGGGGTGGGAGAACAGTTGACTGTAATGGGGTAGCAGGAGGGAACTTAGGAGGCTAGAACGAGTCTGTATTTTGAACATGGTGATGGTTATATGATATGAATAGATGCATCTATCCAAACTCTTAAAATTGTTCACCACAAAGGGTGAATTTTACCAGAAAATTTAAAAATCAACTTCTGTTAATAACACCATAAAACAATAAGACGAGCTACAGATTGGGAGAAGATATTTGCCCACATATAACGAACAAAGGACAAGTGTCTAGAATATGTAAAAATTTTTACCAAGCAACAACTGAATAGTAAAATGGGTAAAAACTTTGAAAGATACACTCCAAAGAGGAAATACAAAGAGCCATTAAATATGAAATGGGGCAAGCCTCATTAGTCTGCAGGAAAATGCAAATTCAAACCCTGATGGGATACAGCTACACACCCACCTGAATGACAAAAATGAAAATGTCTGACAGTGTCAACTGTTGGTGAGGATCAGAACAACTGTGGGCATGTGAAGAATTACAACCACTCTGGAGATCAGTCTGGCTTTGTCTAGAATGAATATCTACACCCACATCAGCCATCAACTCTGTTCCTAGGTTCACCTCCTGTGGACTGGCATGCAGGTCACCTGGTCACAAATGTTTACAGCAGCATTTTCAGTAATAGTGCTAAACTGGAAATCACCCATGCATCCATCAACAGTAGAGCTTTGGAAGAAGACATACAGGTGGCCAACAGGCACATGAAAAGATGCTCAACACTGCTAATTATTAGAGAAATGCAAATCAAAACTACAATGTGGTACCACCTCACACCGGTCAGAACAGCCATCATTAAAAAGTCTACAAATAACAAATGCTGGAGAGGGTGTGGAGAAAAGGGAACCTCCTGCACTGTTGGTGGGAATGTAAGCTGGTGCAGCCGCTATGGAAACGGATGGAGGTTTCTTTAAAAAGTAAAAATAGAACTACCATATGATCCAGCAATCCCACTCCTGGGCATATATCCAGACAAAACTCTAATTCAAAAAGATACATGCATCCCTATGTTCATAGCAGCACTGTTTACAATAGCCAAGACATGGAAATAACCGAAATGTCCATCAACAGATGAATGGATAAAGAAGATGTGGTACATATATATATATACAACGGAATACTACTTAGCCACAGAAAAGAATGAAATATGCAACTAGACATTATCATACCGAGTGAAGTAAGTCAGACAAAGAAAGATAAATACCATATGATGTCACTTCTATGTGGAATCTAAAATATGACACAAATGAACTTATCTATGAAATAGAAACAGACTTACAGACATAGAGAACAGGCATGTGGTTGCCAAGAAGGCAGGGGAGGGATAGAGTGGGAGTTCGGGGTTAGCAGATGCACACTGGTGTATAGAGAATGGATAAACAACAAGGTCCTACTGTAGAGCACAGGGAACTATATTCAATATCCTGTGATAAACCACAATGGAAAAGAATGTGAAAACGAATGTATATATATGTATAACTGAATCACTTTGCCGTACAGCAGAAATCAACACATTGTAAATCAACTGTACTTCAATAAACAAAAACAGTAGAGCTTTGGGTGATTCCCAACAAATGACGGGATATTATACAGCTAAAATGAACAAACATTACTATGTGCAACAACATGGTTTACTCTTAGAAAAATAATGTGTAGCCACAAAAAGTTAGAAAACTAGCCATAAAAAGTCCAGATAGTATGATTCCATGTATAAAAAATTCAAAAGCAGGCAACCTAAAAACCATACTATTTTAGGGATAAGCACACAGTTGTTAAACTACAAAGGAAGCAAGTGCTGTAAAGACCACAGAAGCTCTGGGGGGCAGGGAGTGAGGGGCTCAGGATTGGTAAGATGGCATGTTGAGGGCTGCTGGGGGGCCAACCACTGTATTTCTTGACTTTGGTGGTATTCACATGTAGGTCGGCTTGATATCTATTGATTATGCTCTCCGTGTTTTATGCACTCAATAAAAAACAGTCATGTCATGTCCTTCCTTTGCTCAAACCCTTCCAGAGGCTCCCATCTCAGTCAGAATGAAAAGCCATTAAGGCTCTGGTGATCTGCTCTTTCCATCCCCCACTCTTCTCGCTCCCACTGATCCAGAGGCACTGGCCTCCAGCCATGCTCCTGCCTCAGGACCTTTGCACTTGCTGTTCCCTCTGCCTGGACCTCTCTCCCTCAGATATTTTCATGGCTCTCTCTGCCGATCTCCTTCAGATCTTTACTAACAATGTCTCCTCCTTAGAGGGGACCTCCTTAGCCTGTTCCCCACACTCAGCACACACTGACTCCTTTTCTCTCCCCTCTGGCACTTGTCACGACTTAACAGACGACACACGTTGTCTGACAATGTCTTGTTTATTGTCTGACTTCCCTTTCTAAATGTCACGTCTACAAGGACAGAGGTTTTTGTCCCCATACCGCCACCCCCGCCACTGCTAAGTCCTCCACACCTACAATAGTGCCTGGCACAGAGTAGCTGTTCAGGAAAATTTGTCATACTAATAATCTTAAGGCAGATAGTGAAATGGTGGAAAGTTTTGAGGAGGTGAAACCCCTTCTTTCCTTCTCTTTTTAAACAAGACTTTTTGCATATTAAGATGAAACTTACAAAACATAAATTAACCTTTTTGAAGTGTGCAATCCAGTGGCATTTAGAACATTCGCAAGGTTGTGCGCCACCACCTCCACGTAATTACAGAACATTTTCATCACCCCCAGAGGAGTCCCTGTCCCCACTTAGCAAGCCCTCCAATTCCCCCACGGCCCCTAGGCCCTGGCACCACGCATCTGCTACAGACCTGCCTATTCCAGACATTTCATATACATGGAATTACACCGTATATAATTTTTTGTGTCTGGCTTCTTCGACTCTGCATGTTTCCCAGGTTGATCCATGTTGTAGCACGTGTCAGGGCTTCATTCCTACTTTTGCCTGAATACTGTTGCATTGTGTGGATGTACCACATTTTGTTTCTCCATCCTGAGGTTCATGGACATTTGGGTGGTTTCTACCTTGTAGCTACTATGAACGATACTGCTGTGAACATCTGGGTACAAGTATTTCTTTAAATACCTGTTTTCAATTCTCTTGGGAAACCACTTCTTAATAGTGATGTCACGGACCTACACCAGCTGTGTAACAAACACTAGGAATGAGCGTGTATGGTTCATGAACATGGGAGAAAGCCAGATTTGGGCTCAGATCACAGCTCACTCTAAAAGCTGTTCTGTGAGCCTTGGCTTCCTCATGTGTACAATGGAAATATGGAAGCTGTAAGGATGAGTTTCCTGTATATAAACTGTCAGGACCACTTGCTTACTGGATTCTTCATTCTGGGATTATAATTTGAAGGATGACAATCTAATAAAAATATCCCCTGACCTAGTGGTTAACTAGTGATGTACCCTGGGCAAAATTCCGTAACCCGAACTCAGAAAGGAAACCTCAGCTCTAAATCCTCATCTCCTGGCAGCTGGGAGCTGAGAAATCTCTGAGAAATGCAACAGGCCTGTGTATGTAAGGGTTAGCGTGGCCTGGGCACCACAGGGCGGAGGTGATGGTCATTCTGCCCATGGGTTCCGAGGAACCGCCCAGGCTTCCTGTTACTGCACAATCTGGACACCAGAGGGCGCCACAAGAACATACTTTAGCAGGGCTGACCAGTGGGCGCTCCAAGCCAAACCTGTTTGGATGGGACCCGTCTCAGGAAACTAGTGGGAAAACAGCTGTCTCTGTTTTGCGGTGCACCCTCGGGAAATGGCATAGCTCTGAAGGTGACGATGCACCTGGGACTAGCTTGCAAGAAACCAGGCTGACCTGATATAAATTCCCCCCTCACTCAAGCACTGCTTGTGGTCCCTCCCACCCTCCCCTTCACCTCCTTTTCTCCCCCTTCCTTTCCCCTCCTCCCTCCCTTCCTCCCTCTCTCCCTTCCTTCTTTCCTCCTGTCCTTCCCAATGTGAAGACTTGCCGCCCTAATTTATCAGGTTTCTCTAAGTTTGAATGGTTGGCATACACATTTTCCTTAAAGTAAGGTCAGTCTGAAACATGCCTCAAAATCCCCGCGAGTTAATTTCCTATTAACATCCACAACAAAACCAAACTGCTGCATCGACTTGCACTCAGACAGTGGAGATGCTCCTAGCAGGAGGCAGGGGGAGCCTCCGAGGTCTCTCAATACAAGTTATCCGATGCTCACTTGCAGAACGGGAGCGACCTTGTCTAGAAATGCACGTGCCACACCCCTGTCTGGTCCACTCAAGTTGGCAGCGGTGGGCACCCAGCAACCCGTTCCAGTGTGGTGATAGAGGGTCGGCTCCTGGTCTCAGAATCTACACCTGATCCCGGTTCTAACATCTTGAGATCCTAGATAGGTTCATGCAGCCTTGTCCAGTGGACCCCATCTGATCTCACAGGGCACTGAGAGCTCCTGACCAAGTATGTTTTCGGCTCTTGCTGATTCCCTGGCCGTTCCGTGACAGCTGTTCCCAAATTCTGCCCACCCTTCACCTCTGCATCACAGAGAAGGTCAAAGCCACAAAGCCTTTATCCTTTCTCCCCCTATGTCTGTGTCCGGTTCCTTGAACTTTGGGAAGGGGGCAGGGGGAAGTGTGGGCAGAAATTGTTCTGCACAGGTTATACAAAAGATGAACTTTAAGAAACACACCCAAGGGATTCAAGCTAGGCCTCATAACCAGAACGGCATCTCAACTGGACCAGGGAAGCCAAAGAAGAATCTAGGTGCTTTTCAGAAATGTCCACACAGGAGCCGCCTGGAGCCAAAGGTTGTATTAGAACTTGACATTGGATGGGGCCAATGGTTTTATTCTATGGGGATTAGTTTATTCTATAAGGATTACTTCTGATTCTAGAATATTATGGCTAGTAGGTTATGGGGTCCAAATCCCTGTATTTTCTGGATAAGACAATGGGGTCTCAGAGAGGGAAGAGTCTGGCTTTGCCACATCATTAAAAGCTGGTGCACCTGGCTGGGGACCCCTATTTCCAGTGATGGAGTCAGAACTGCTGCAGTTACCAGCCTTCCCCCCGCCCTCCCGGCACCTGGTCCAGGTGAGCTGGGTGACGTGTGCTGACAGTGAGGGGAGTATGGAGACAAAGCTGGACTCTCAGGGGATTGTCCTCAGAAGCAAAATAGTGCTTCTGATGCTTCTGCAAAAGGCAGCTTGGCAACGAATTGCAGAAAGAAAGGCACGTAACAGGAAGCATGGTTTTGTGCATTCATATCCTGTCTGGTGAAACTCTAAGAAGGCAATAAAGTGTAAAACATTCCTTATGTGAATTTGCCTTCATTTTTCCTTCACGGAACACCTCGTAACACTGTAGTTATGTGGCCCACACTACAAGAAATGCTGACTGAGTGTTCTGTAGCAGAGGCTAGGTGTTTACTTATACACCCAAACAGTGCAAGCACCCGCTTCATAGCCCAAGAGACCTTGGATAGATAGTATGCATCTATTTCTACCTACAGAAAAACCATAGCATATTAAGTTTCTCAAAAATCCAACATCTAAGTAAACATACAACCAAATACGCTTAAATACCATTTCTTTGTTCAGTGTATTGAGTGTTACAATTATCCAAAAAACGGGACTTTCTGAGATTTGGCTGATGTCATCAGATGACAGCTGGTGAGTACCACCACATTCCAAAGTGAGGTTCTGCCCCCTTTTACAGGGGGCATTGTGTCCCCCTAAATGCATATGTCGAAAGCCTAACCCTCAGTACTTCAGAATGTGTCTTGCTTGGTGAAATGTCTATTTAGGTCTTCCACCCGTTTTTTAACTGGATTGTTTGTTTTTTTGACATTAAGCCCCATGAGCTGTTTGTATATTTTGGAGATTAATCCTTTGTCTGCTGTTTCATTTGCAAATATTTCCTCCCATTCTCAGAGTTGTCTTTTTGTCTTGTTTATGGTTTCCTTTGCTGTGCAAAAGCTTTTAAGTTTGAGTCCCACTTGTTTATTTTTGTTATTTCTGTTATTCTAGGAGGTGGGTCAGAAAAGATCTTGCTGTGGTTTATGTCAGAGTGTTTTTCCTATGTTTTCCTCTAAAAGTTTTATAGTGTCTGGTTTTACATTTAAGTCTTTAATCCATTTTGACTTTATTTTTGTGTATGGTATTAGGTAGTGTTCTAATTTCATTCTTTTACACGCAGCTGTCCAGTTTTCCCAGCACCACTTATTGAAGAGGCTGTCTTTTCTCCATTGTATGTCCTTGGCTCCTCTGTCATAGATTAGGGGCCCATATGTGCACGGGTTTATCTCTAGGCTTTCTATCCTGTACCATTGATCTATATTTCTGTTTTTGTGCCATTACCATACTGTCTTGATTACTGTACCTTTGTAGTATAGTCTGAAATCAGGGAGCCTGATTCCTTCAGTTCTGTGTTTGTTTCTCAAGATTGCTTTGGCTATTTGGGGTCTTTTGTGTTTCCATACAAATTGTGTAATGGATAAAGAAGATGTGGTATGTACATACAATGGAATATTACTCAGCCATGAAAAAGAATGAAATGATGCCATTTGCAGCAACATGGATGGAGCTAGACATTATTAAGTGAAGTAAGTCAGGCAGAGAAAGGCAAATATCATATGATGTCACTTATATGAGGAATCTAAAGATTCAAATGAACTTAGTTACAAAACAGAAACAGACTCACAGACTTCAAAAACAAACTTATGGTTACCAAAGGGGAAAGGTGAGGAGAGGGATAAATTAAGAGTTTGGGATTAACATGTACACACTACCATATATAAACAGATAATCAACAAGGGCCTACTGTATGGCACAGGGAACTCTACTCAATATTCTGTAATAACCTACAGGGGAAGAGAATCTGCAAAAGAATGGGTATATGTATAACTGAATCACTTAGCTGTACACCTGAAACACAACATTGTAAATCAGCTATGCTCCAATATATCAATAAAATAAAAATTAAATTTAGAAAAATCTTGGTCCTTTCTTATGTTTCCTAACTCCTTGCTGAAGTTTCCACTGTGTTCTTTCATTTTTCTCCTGAGTTTTTGAGCATCTTTACCACCATTATTTAGAACCCTTTATCTATCAGGTAAATTACTTATCTCCATTTCACCCATGGGCTGTGCTGGGGCCCCCTTGGGGAGATGGCTGGAGCTGAGCTGTCTTTTATACATATAGCTGATTCACTTCATTGTTCAGCAGAAACTAACACAACATTGTAAAGCAATTATACGCCAATTAAAAAAAAAAGTCGTTGGGAATATTCTAAGACTTCTTGGTGGCCCCTGCAGTGAGACAGAGGTATGCATACCCCTTCTTCCCTCAAGCCTAGTTGGGGAGGGGGACACTTCTAGGTCACGATGTGAAGAGTTGATGTGTCCCTGGAACAGGGGATCTGGTGTACTGGCGTCTGACTATTTTTTCACTATGTGATTCACTTTTATTGTTTTTGTAATCATTTGACTGTAAGTAGTAGAGCAATATTATTCTTTTGTTATTGTTGAGATGGAATGTACATACTGTAAAATTCATCCTTTTAAAGTATGCAATTCAGTGGCTTTAGTATGTTCACAAAGATGTGCAACCACCACCACTATCCTATCCCAAAACATTTTCGTCATCCCAAGTAGGAACCCCACAGCCCCTCCCTTTTCCCCCTACAGACGCTGGTAGGCACTGATCTAATTTCTGTCCCTATGGATTTGTCTGTTCTGGGTATTTCACATACATGTAACCCTATAACATTTGCCCTTTTGCATCTGGCTTATTTCATGTAGCATGTGACCGAGGTTCATCTGTACTGTGGCGTGTATTAATACCTCTTTCCTTTCAATGGCCAAGTAACATGCCATTGTATTGCTATGCCAGTGTTGTTGACCCTTTCACCCACTGATGGATACTGGGGATTTTCCCACCTTTTAGTTATTGTTGATCATCCCGCTGTGTATGAACATTTGGGTGCAAATCTGAGTCCCTGTTTTCTCTTCTTTGAGGAATATAACTAAGAGTGCAATCGCTGAGCCATATGGTAATTCTAAGTTTAACTTTTTGAGGAACTTCCCAAACCAGCAATTTGTTTTAAAGTATCCCCCACTGCTTTCTAGCAACTCTGAATTATTCCCATTTCACAGACGAGGCACAGCAGAAGTCCAGAAACTCGCCTGAGGTGAAACACGTCATGAAGGACCATTGAGAATACTGAGCAGTTCTGCCCTAGGCCTGAGCCTGGGCTCATTGCCTCCCCCACCCTGGCCCCCAGCCACTGGGAGCCTCTTTCTCTAGGTTGCACTGGGCCTCACCATGGTGCTGTGATTTCTGGGCCCCAAGGACAGCTCTATGTAGAGTCCTGGGCAACCCTGGACCTCTCCTTTCTCATGATCCAGACCCTGAAGGGGACGGCAGGGCCCTTAGCTGTGGCCTCCCTCTTCCTGGGGGCAGAGCTCGTGTCCTGGCTGACCCGGTGTCAGGGATGCACTCTCTGAGTCCATCCAAGGGTGTCAGACACCCTTGGTGTCTCAGCCACTGAGATGCTCTGTCCTGACACCACCGTCAGGCCCACTGCCCAGGACAAAGCCTTGGCCTGCCCCCAGCCTGCCCGGAGCCCAACACACACAGCTGCAGCCTTCCCACCTACTGGGTCCCTTGCTGAGGGTACGAGCTTCCCAGCCGGCTCTTCCATCCTGATGAGCACAGGTGCAAGGCCTGGAGCTGCTAAAAAACCCTGTGACACTAAGAAAGAAAACTCATAAAACTGAAATCCAATGACATAGCTAATAAAAGTGGTATTAATAAAAGTAACACTTCATTAAGTGTTTAGTGTTCTATTCGTAAACATCTCATTACTGTTGGACAATTTTTAGGTTTAATTTTCTTGCTTTTCCTGGGTATGCATGGTGGCATTGAGGAGAATCATGGCTTTCAAACACTTACAGGAAAAATCTTTGGTGTTGGATGTGGGCGCCTGTGATTGTGTTTGGGTGATGAGACCTCCGGGAGGCTGAGTGCTCAGGGCTTTGGAACGTCTAGCCTCGCCCTGCCCAAGTTGGGGGCACATCCGGGACTGAGCAGTCCCACGATGGAGCTGCAGGGGGTCTTGTTTCTTGCAAAGGAAGAAACAGAGTGGCAGCAAACAAGGACGCCCTGTCAGTGCGAGCCCTGGTCCCCAGGGCCTGCAGCTGTTGGCAGAGGGAGGCTCTGAGGTGGCCCCAAGCTGAGGGTTGGTATCTCTGGTTGTCTCACCAAAGCCCGAGGCTTGGGTCCTGTACATTTCAAGTTTCGAGGTCAGGTTCACAAAGCTTTACAGAGTACGTATTCAGTGCCTGGTTTTACGGCAGACACTCGGAGCTCACAGGCTGAGGGTCCCCATACGGGCAGGACAAACGGTGAGTACCGGGGTGGGGTGTTCTCTCCAAGAGCCGGGGACCCCAGTGTGGGCCCACACGCCGATGCACGGGACGGATGGAACCGGCCACGCGGAGGAGGGTGGAGGGCCCTGCAGGCTGAGTCCATTTCCTCAGCGAACACCTGGAGCTGTTCTGGGTCTGACAGGAGCACACAGTAGCTGGGACAGGCTGGGCCTCGGGGCATGTCTGCATCTTTGATGCGTCATTCTGCCCGTGAGTGTGGAGGATGCCTGGACAAGGGGCCGGGCGCACAGTTAAAAGGCTGACGTCATGGTCCACATGGGAGGCCAAGCCAGGGACGCCGAGGGATGGATCGTGGATTCGTTTCTCGGATTGCCATGACAAAGGACTACAAGTGGGTGACTCTGAACAACAGAAGTGTGTTCTTCCACAGTTCTGGAGGCTCAAAGTCCAAAATCCAGGTGTCAGCAGGGCCAACACCCCGAGACCATAGGTAGAGTCCGCCCTTGCCTCACCCTAGCTTCTGGCTCCGGCTGGCCAGCCTGCCCGGTCCTTGTCCCGCAGCTGCATCACCCCATCTCTGTCTCCACGGTCACAGGCTTTCCCTGTGTGTTTCTCTTTTCTTCTCTTATCAGGACACCAGTCACACTGGAATAAGCGCCCCAACCTAGTCTAGCATGACCTCACCTTAATTATTTCTGCAAAGACACCTTTTCCAATTGATGTCATGTTCACAGGCACCAGGGCTTAGGATTTCAACCCTTTTTGGTGAACACAATTCAACCCACAACAGATAGGGAGGAGAAATGGGGGAGTCCAGGGCGACTGGACAGGAAGACGGTGGTGCTGGTCGCTGAGATGGGGGTCGTGCGGTGGAGTGGGCTGGGGGGGGGCATGAGGACTTCCGTTTTGGGCATGTTGTGTCTGGGTGGTTGGTCTGCGGAGCAGCTGGGAGAAGAAGTCCAGGAGGCAGTTAGATGCGTGGTCCAGGGTGCAGGGGAGAGCGTCAGACTAGAAGGGTATGTTCTCAGATGTGTGCATCTAGGCAGGTGGTGGTTGAAACCACGTGAGTGGGTGAGATAATCCAGTGAGTGAGGAAAGCAGAGGAAGGAACATGATCGGGGGCTCAAGCCTTTAGGATGGGCAGAGAAAGAGAGTCACAGGAGAGAGAGAGGCAAGGACAAGGGAGGCGGAGGAAAACCAGGGCACCATGGAGCCTGCGAGCCAAAGAGGGGACATGCATGGTTCAGGCGTGATTGGAAGAGGGGACCAAATGCAGCAGCAGAGATGTTTACTGGGGGAGGACTGAAAGGTGTGAGGACTTTCAGACTGGAGATCCACGGGCTACTTTTGCCTGAGTGTTTTAGTGTGGTGGGCAGCAGCCGAACTGCTGGGCGTGAGGCTGGAATAAGGGTGGGTGACTGCCAGTCTGTGCGATTACAGAGACAATTGCTGGGGCTGGGAGAACGCAAGAGGTCACCCTGGAAAAGAAAAGACTCTAAAAACCATCCTGGAGGGAATTGGAAAGAACACAGAGAGAAGGGTTGGTTTCCTGCCACCAGAGGGCGATCTGCACCAGCCCATCTGAACATTTTTCAAAGGAGGTGGATAAAGGAACTCAATGATCAATAAATTTAACTTTTTCTATGTAGCTTTCCTGTAGCAGCAGAGGCCTGTGTACAATAAATAAAATCTGTGGTGCTGAGTTACTGGCTCAAATGAATTATACCAACGGTATCTTAGAGTAAAACTCTGCCCAAATCTCACCTCTTTTTATAGGAGATTCAGTAATCTCAAGATTAGGATCCTTACCACGAGCTGGTGGTGAGGTTGGGAAAAGGAGAGAAATGTGGGCTAATCCAGGAACAGACTCTCAGAGGGGCAGACATGCGGACAGAACACGGTTCCCCTTTGCTGGTGGAAGGTTCTAGATGCCTCTTTTGATTCCTAATGAGACGGTGATTTAATATAGCTGCCTTCCTCCAACGCTTGGGAAGTCGGAAGAAGGAAGCCTACAGATCCCAGAATCTAACGGAAAAACAAGAAACGCTTTGGGAGTCAAAGGGTGGTCGAGGAAAGGCAGCCCCAGAGACACGTTTGGGATGGAGCTTTTGTTTGTGTCCTTTTGTCTCCCACGTCGCTTGGGCCTCCCACTTGCCGCCGCAGGGTAGAACCACAGCAGGGCCAACCATCCCCTTGTGACGACTGGAATGGAACTCCCAGGATGAAGTGGCAGGGCTGCCATGGCCTGTGACCCTAAATGACCTTTGGGAGCAGAAACCCCCAACTTAGTCTCCTGTTTCTGACTTGGAACTATCCTGAGCTGTTATGTGAGCAAGAAAGCTCCACTGCATTGAGTCAGGCATTATGTGTTTGGGCCTATTTGCTACACAGCCGAGCCTCCCTAACTAATACAAGGCGCACTAATCAAAATTAAGAATTTCTATTTAACAAAGGACCCATAGACAGAGTGAACAGATGGGCGGCAGATTGGAAAAAGATGTTTGTAATAACCAACACTGACAAGGGATTAACAGCCTTTTAGATAAGAAGTTCCTATAAAGTAACCAAACCTCACCACCACCATTGCCCAACTAGAAGTCCATCTGAGAAGTGGGCAAAGGATAAAAGATTCATCGAGTTAGAAATCCAGATGGCTAAAATGAACGTGAAGAGATACTCCGTATCACTGATAATCAGAGACATTCAAATTACAATATGAATCCGAGATGCCCCTTATCCCAATCAGATTTGGCAAATTCAGAAACGTGGACAAGGCAAAGTGTTGGTGAGGGGTGGAGGAAATGGACCTGCCAGGTACCCACTGCTGGTGGGAATATATCCTGGTGCAGCCCTTCAGGGGTGCCACCTGGTGGGATTTCATGGAATTAAGGATGCATAGACTCCTTGACCAGTGACCCTGTTGTGACTCTGACGTGGGACTGGGAAGGGGCCATGATGTCGTTGTTAGTGGCAGCAGAGAGCTGCCGTGGACCAGCTCCCCCTGACAGGGGATTAAATATGCAACACAGAAGCAGTAAACCAAAAAGCAGCACTGAGTGAAACATACCAAGAAACCGAATGGGCTACACAGCACCATACCACCTACATAAACCGAAGATTACCACACACACTGAACAGCACCCCCTACCCCGCCCCCCCAACACACTCTTGTATCCAAGGATCTAATAAACCCATCAGAATGGGTGTTTCTGGTTGGCGGCTGGAGGCTGGGAGGGGACAGGTGACGAGGGGCCCTGCGTGTGCATCAGGACAACTGAGGAGTATGAGGGGAATGCTAAGATTAGCTCAATTTTCTCACCCAATCTCCAAACGGGGGGGAAAAAACCTCAGAGGAAGTATTATCTGCAGAGCCTGACCCCTGTCACCTACCTGATCCTTCACCCAATGCTGCTGAGAGTTCATTTCATCCTTCCGACTTAGGGATTCAGTAGAGATTTCGACGATCAAAGCGTAACTAACTCCTATTTAACTGAAGTCACCTCCACGGTCACGGTGTTTGCGTGCAGGACAATTCTGCTTGGCCTCCAGCGCTACAAGGCCCAGCTTCCAACTCAGCCACTAACAGCCCCGAGTCAGGGTAGTCAGATGAGTCTTCATTCAGGCTGTAGGGGGTTTACCGCTAGAATCGGGGTCCTTGACCTCCAGAGGGACAGACTGCAGGGGAGGAAGGAGGCGTAGAGATTGCACAGAGAAGGGGATCCCACAGATTGGGCAGTATTTGGGGTCAGTGAACAGGACTCACGTGGAGGTAGAGGTGACAAGTGCAGTGACCAGCCAGCTGCCTTTCCTGAGATGTCTCTCGATTGAAAGTGTTTCTTTTCCTTACTCATGTTTCAAAGCTAAGACACGCCACTTGGTAAAATCTGCCTCCAGACCAGTACTGATTTCAATCCCAGTTTGGGAATCAGCCCAGGGGGAAGGCAAGGAAGGAAATGTTATAGCTCCAGCATGGCAGGTCGTCTGAAATGAATCTGACACAGGGAGGTACTTGGAGATGAATTTGTCAAATAGGCTGGGGCCAGATTAGGCAGCATCTTGGGCTTTTTCCTAGCAGTGGAGAGCCAAGCTACTGGACTCTCCTTAAGACAAGGTCAACATTAGCTAACAGATGTTTTGGAGGACTTCCCTGGTGGTCCAGTGGTTAAGATTCCATGCTTCCACTGCAGGGGGCACGGGTTTGATCCCTGGTTGGGAAAGTTCCGCATGCTGTGCGGTGCGGCCAAAAAAAGGAGAGCATAGTAGATGTTTTCAGAGGACAACTGACCATCTAATCCTGGCCTCACTCTGCTGTCAGAGACTGCAAACAGGAACTCTAATTAGGGGGCATGGCAGACGGCATTTTCCAAAAGTGGCGGCCACAATGTTTCCATCCCACATACTTTTCTTACAGTGTGACTTTGACATTCCTCCCATCAACAGTTGGGGTCTATGCATACAGATGGCCAACAGGTACATGAAAAGATGTTCAACATCGCTAATTATTAGAGAAATGCAAGTCAAAACTACAATGAGGGATCACCTCACATCAGCCGGAATAGCCATCATGAAGAAGTCTACAAATAACAAATGCTGGAGAGCGTGTGGAGAAAAGGGACACCTACACTGCTGTCAGGAATATAAGTTGGTACAGCCACTGTGGAAAACAGTATAAAAGTTCCTCAAAAAACTGAAAATAGAGTTGCCATACAATCCTGCAATCCCACTTCTGGGCGTATAACCAAACAAAACTATAATTCAAAAGGATACATGCACCCCTACGTTCATAGCAGCATTACTCACAATAGCCAAGACATGGAAACAACCTAAATGTCCATCAACAGATGAATGGATGGAAAAGATGTGGTACATATATACAATGGACTATTGCTCTGCCATAAAAAAGAATGGAATCATGCCATATGCAGTAACATAGATGGACCTAGAGATTATCATACTAAGTGAATTAAGTCAGACAGAGAAAGACAAGTACTGTATGATCCCACTTATATGTGCGATCTAAAATATGACACAGGGGCTTCCCTGGTGGCGCAGTGGTTAAGAATCCGCCTGCCAATGCAGGGGACCACAGGTTCGAGCCCGGGTCTGGAAAGATCCCACATGCTGCAGAGCAACTAAGCCCATGCGCCACAACTACTGAGCCTGCACTCTACAGCCTTCGAGCCACAACTACTGAAGCCCACGTACCTAGAGCCCGTGCTCCTCAACAAGAGAAGCCACCGCAATGAGAAGCCAGCGCACCGCAATGAAGAGTAGCCCCTGCTCATTGCTACTAGAGAAAGCCCGCGTGCAGCAACGAAGACCCAATGCAGCCAAAAATAAATAAAATAAATTTTATAAAAACTAAAATATGACACAAATGAACTTATCTACACAGACATAGAGAACAGACTTGTGGTTGCTGAGACGGGTGGGGGAGGGATGGAGTGGGAGTTTGGGATTAGCAGATACACACTATTATACATAGGATGGATAAACAACAAGGTCCTACTGTATAGCACAGGGAACTATATTCAATATCCTGTGATAAACTATAATGGAAAAGCATATGAAAAAGAATGTATATATATGTATAACTGAATCACTTTGCTATACAGCTGAAACTAACACAACATTGTAAATCAACTATACTTGAATAAAATAAATTAAAAGGAAAAGTTGGGGTCTATGTTCCCTCCCTCTGAATCTGGGTACACTTACAACTGTGGCAGACGTGACCCTATGTGACTTTTGAGGTGAGGTTATTAAAGGTGGTAGAATTTCTGCCCAGCTCACTTGGGCTGTCTGCTCCTAGCTCCCAGCTGCCATGCTCTGAGGAAACTCAAACACAAGGAGGAACCACATATAGTTGTTCTGCCTGATAGTCCACCTGAGGTCCCAGCCAACAGCTGGCGTCCAATGCTAGCCCTGGGGGTGCACAAGCCCTCAGATGATCTAGTCTTCCACCACTGGGTCATGCCTAGTCTTTGAGTCTTCCTGCGGAAGACCCAGGTGTCATGGAGCAGAGACGAGTCAGTCCCACTGTTTCCTGTCAGAATTCCTGACCCATAGAGTCCGGAAGCCTAGCAAAATGGTTCTTGTTTAACGCCACTAAATTTGGAATTGATTGTTACACAGGATGAGATAACCGGAAAAGAAGGAGGCTATGGGAACAGCACAAGAGAGACCTAAAGACAGATGCTCACACACTGTAGGGGTAGATCTAATTGGAGGAGGGGCTTGAAGATGAATGAATGGCCGACAGGATGATGTGCCGTTGACTGAAATAAGAACCTCAGAATGGGGAACAGAAAAGATGGTCCTTTTGACTTTGTGTATGTGGATTGTGAGGTGGCGGCTAGATATGTCCATGGGCAGACCGGCAGGTTTGGGAGTCTTCAGCCTAGAGGGATATTTAGAGCCCTGGGAAGGAGGAGCTCACCCAGGAGAGGAACTTCGAAGTCTGGAAGAAGAGAAGAGAATTCGGAACCGGTCTTTGGGGAGAGTGCTCATACCAAGGGAGCATGGAGAAAAGAAGGTGGATGGAAACCAAGACAGAGGGGTCTCCAGTGTCTGTGGTACAGAGAGAGCTGGGAGGCCAGGAGCAACAGGGAGAAACTGGCCTTGGAGTTGACAACGTGGAACATCCTTTTGGTTTCGAGTTATTTACCATAATCTCAGAGCTGAATCACTAAAAATGGATTTCTTGTGATTACCATTGTCTAATACCAGCTGGATGCCAGAGACCAGACTAGGTGTGCTACGTGTGTTATTTTGCACTTTTAATTTTTCTAACATTTTGGCACATTTTATTTTATCCTCACAATAGTCCTATGAAGTTAGGTGCTCTTACTGGTGAGGAATAAAAGGCCCCGAGGAGACACTACTGTCCGTGGTAGAGCCAGGATTTGAACCCAGCTCTTCCTGGCACCAAAGCTCTCCCATTTCCCCTCTCTGCCTCATCTCTCCTCTCCTCTCCTTTCTTAAACTTGCAGTCTCTGGCACACACACATTACCCAGAACACTGGGTACAAACGGGAGTAAATGGATTCTGTCGTGAAATGCAAGGAAAGAGAAGATCCTGCTTCTTGAGGCTGCAGAGAGCAGCAACGGACTTTGGTTTTAGAAGGTGGATTTTGCAGCCCTGGCTTGTGGTCTTGCTTACACATGATGGCTGGAGGGGAGGGAGCATCACTGCAGTGGTTCCCCTCACGGCTGTGCTGGGAAAGAGATGTAGATGGTGTGTTCAGGCTGTAACATCACAAAACCCCCAAAGGGAGGGAGAAAACCCTGAGCACACCTCCCAGAGGGCAGCAGATGGGAAGCTGAGTAGCCAGCAGCTGCCTGAGAATCCCTTTTTTTTTTTTTTGCAGTATGCGGGCCTCACACTGTTGTGGCCTCTCCTGTTGCGGAGCACAGGCTCCGGACGCGCAGGCTCAGCGGCCATGGCTCACGGGCCCAGCCCCTCTGCGGCATGTGGGATCCTCCCGGACCGGGGCACGAACCTGTGTCCCCTGCATCGGCAGGCGGACTCTCAACCACTGCGCCACCAGGGAAGCCCTGCAGGAACACTTTTAATCCTCACATCCATCTTACGATAGTGGTGTATCATCCCTACTGTACAGATGGGTAAACTGAGGGGCAGAATGGTTAAATAACTGGCCTGAGGTCAGTTAGTCATTGACAGAGACTGCATTAAGTCAGAGGGATTGGGTCCAATACCGGGGTATCTAGCTTCATAACACGCCTCTTTAAATGTGGACCTGTGGGTAAGAGTGCGAAGACCCTGTTACCCTAGGAGCACGGAAGGGACGGCGGTAGCTCCACCCCACGAGGCTCGGCACGTTGGGACGGCCAGTCTCCCTGCGGCGACAGGGCTGAGAACTGCCTGCAGCCTGACCGCTGGGGCCTATGGCTGGGGACGTGGATCCACCAGAAAGGTCTTCTGCCAGCTCCGCCCAAGGACCACTCTGTGGCCCCAGGGATGAGAGGACGAAGTGGCCGAAGCCTGGCTTGGGGCTGCTGAGGGGGCCCAGAGCCCCGCAGAGCAACCCCCCAAACGTGGGGACTTCAGAACGGAGATGCTCCCCTGTGACAGGGGGACACATGGGGAACAAGGTCCATTTAGAGCCATGGGGGCATCAAATAAATACACCTGAGAGTCTGGAGACCAAGACCTGGGCTGTGGCCTGGGCAGGGGGGGCCCGGCTCGGGCAGCGGCCGCCCTGGCTTTGCTGCCCCATCAGGCTGCTTCAGGGCTGTCGCCAGGATACAGGAGAAGGGCAAGTTGTCCAGGTCACCCTCACATGCACCGACAATGGTCATGTCGGGCTCCCTCCTTTCGTCATCAGGAACCATCGGAGAAGCCGCCACCTGCCCGTGGGCTGGATGCTACCAGGAAGCCCATCCCCAGAAACCGGGCTCCTGGTGTGGCTTTGGGCCCCAGGGCAGCTGGAGGCCAGGTTGGGGGGGTCACGCTCACGTGGCAGGACAGTTGACCCTTCATCCTTGATGCTGCCCTAGATACCAGCCAGGGTCCTTCCAGCTGTAATCTACCAAGCACAAAGGCAGGGGATCCCGGGAGCCTCAACCCTCCTTGTGGAAAGCTCAGTGTGGTGGATTCCCTGGAATGCTCGGCCCTGGGCCCCTGCTCCACCACTTACTAGCTTTGTGACCGTCTTTAGGCCTCCGTTTAGTTTCCTCATCTGCAAAACGGGGAGAATGATAGCATGTCCCAGATAGGGCTGCTGTTTGGATTAAGTTAGGACTGCATGTGATGCCCTGGACAGAGTGGGGAAGGTGTTCAACACATGTTGACTATTATTACTCCTGTTATAATTTATAACACTAGGCTTTCTGTCCCAGGTGTGAAGGGCTCTGAAGACCGCCAGCTCAGCATCCCCGCTGCTAACCTCCGGTCTCTCCACCCACCTGCGTCCCTGGAGCGCCCAGCAATCTACCCTCCTGCAGCAGTTGTGCTGTTTTCCAAATTCGTCCGTAAGGTTCTTTCACGGATGGGTTCCTGGATCCACTGGCTTCATTCATGAGGCACCACACTGTGGCTGCCCATGAAATCCCACGGGCTTGGGGCCGGAGCAGGTTGGTGGCGGAAGCGGGTATCAGAGCCCAGCCCAGGGAGTGGTTCACTCCTGTGGTCCCGTGTCTGTGGCTTTGACAGACAGGAGTTTACACGAAGATGCACCGTCCAGTCCTCCAGACTGTGCACAAAGCAGCCTGTTGGTCCCTGGAGGTCTCCAAAATGCCCCTGTTCAGCCCACACCCAGCCCCACTGGAGGGCCCCGGGCAGAGCAGCCCTGGGGCCTGCCCACTTCTTTCCTTCCCAGAGGCGTTCCAATGAGAATCAGTGCTTTAAAATTTCCACCTGTTTGGGGTTGATTTTACTAAACACACCTGCTTAGGGTGGACTTTTCTAGTTTTCTTGTATTGTCATAAAGAGCCTGCATCATGTTTGTAAAAATGGGTCAAGATTATCATTGAGAAACCATCCCGTCATCTGGGTCATCCCCACAAGTACTTCCCGATCACCACGGCTGCCCATCACCCTTCTCTCTATCCCTCAGTCCCTTCAGGAGCTCAGGTGGATTGAGGAGTGCGCTAGGCATGAAGATGGCCCACCGGGAGGCAGGACTGAGCTTCCTCGTTGGAAAACCCTGGGTGCAAATCCTGGGTCGGCCTCCGCTGGCTGTGCAAGTCTGGGCAATTCTCCCCACTTCTCTGCACCTGTTTTCCTCCATCTGTATAACGATCATCGTCCCGGCCTTGAAGGCTCATGCAGGAGTGACACACCATGGGGCTGGCACAGTGTCTGGCATATAGCTGCCAGGTAACGTGACACTGTCGTTAGTTTGTGAAAAAGAAATAATAATTAAAAACAACACAGTGGAAAACCTGCAGTTCCTCAAAAAGTTAAAGATAGAATTACCACCTGATCCAGCAACTGCTCTCCTGGGTGTATACCCCAAGGAAGTGAAAACACGTGTTCACACAAAATCTCTTACACAAACGTTTACAGTAGAACTATCTGCAAGAGTCAAAGAGTGGAAATAGCTCCAACACCCATCACCTAATGACTGGATAAGCGAAATGTAGTGTCCCCTTACACAGGAATGTTATTTGGCCATAAAAAGGGCAAAGTACTGACACACCGCAACATGGATGAACCTAGGAAACATGATGCTGGTAAAAGAAGCTGAGGGAGTTCCCTGGGGGTCCTGTGGTTAGGACTCTGTGCTCTTACTGCCGAGGGCCTGGCTTTGATCCCTGGTCAGGGAACTAAAATCACGCATGCCATGAGATGTGGCCAAAAAAAAAAAAAAAAGTAAAAGAAGCTGACATAGGGACTTCCCTGGTGGCGCAGTGGTTAAGAACCCTCCTGTCAATGCAGGGGACACAGGTTCGAGCCCTGGGCCGGGAAGATCCCACATGCTGCGGAGCAATTAAGCCCACACGCCACAACTACTGAGCCCACGCACCTAGAGCCCGTGCTCCGCAACAGGAGAAGCCCGCGCACCACAACGGAGAGTAGCCCCCGCTCGCCACGACTAGAGAAAGCCCGCATGCAGCAACGATGACCCAACGCAGCCCAAAATAAATAAATTAATTTAAAAAAAAAAGCTGACAGTAAAGTCCACATGTTGTGTGATGCTATTTGTAGGAAACATCCAATTAGTTTCATCTGCTTTGCAGATTAGTGGGGCCAGGGCTGGGGGGAGGCGGAACTGGAGGAGGTAATGGGTATGGGGCTTCCTTTTGGAGGGATGGGCAGTGCTCTGGAGCCAGATGGCTGTGTGATGGCCACACAACATTGGGAATGTACCGAATGTCACTAATGACAGATTTTACGTTACGTGTATTTTACCACAAGTAAAAAGAAAAAGAAACAAGGAAGAGACTTTGCTAATCAATGCCATCTATTCCTCAGGCTGTCTTCTCTCTGCTACCTTTGGGCCCTCCTCGGGGCTGGGGGAAGGGCAGGGGCTGAACCTTGAGGAAAAGCAGAGATGGCGGCTCAGAACAGGTCTTTTCAAAGCACGGTCCTCCCAGGGAGCTGCCCCTCTGTTCTGTCCCCGTTGCCCCCCAGCCTCCTCCTCTGGGTGGGGGCAGTGACACCTCCTCTGCCAGTCCCTGCAACACCCCATCCCTGGTTCTCGCACATAAGAGCACTTTCTTGAGAAAATATTTGCAAATGATACGACCAGTAAGGGGTTAATACTCATAAAGTATATAAACAGCTCATACAACTCAACATCAAAAAACAACCCGATTAAAAAATGGTCAGAAAACCTGAATAGACATTTTTCTAAAGACATACAGATGGTCAACAGGCACATGAAAAGATGCTTAACCTTGCTAATCATCAGAGAAATGCAGCTCAAAACCACAATGAGATAACACCTCACACCTGTCAGAATGGCTGTTATCAAAAAGACCACAAGTAACAAAAGTTGGCAAGGACGGGGAGAAAAGGGAACCCTCCTACGCTGTTGGTAGGAATGTAAAGTGGTGCGGCCACTATGGAAAACTGTATGGAGGTTCCTTAACAAACTAAAAACAGAGCTACCATTTGACCCAGCAATTCCACTCGTGGGTATATATCCTAAAGAAACAAAAACACTAATTCAAAAAAATACATGCACCCCAATGTTCCTAGCAGCATTATTTACAATAGCCAAGCTATGGAAACAACCTAAGCGTCTATCAACAGATGAACAGATAAAGATGTGGTATATATACACACATCAGAATATTACTCAACCGTAAGAAAGAATGAAATTTTGCACTTTGCAGCAACATGGATGGATCTGGAGGACATTATGCTTAGTGAAATAAGTCAGACAGAGAAAGACAAATACTGTATGATATCACTCATATGTGTAATCTAAAAAATATGACAAACTAGTGAATAAAACAAAAAAGAAACAGACTCACAGATATAGAGAACTAGTGGTTACTAGCGGGGAGAGGGGCAAGATGGGGTAGGAGATTGAGATGTAAAAACCACTATGCATGAAATCAGTAAGCTACAAGGATATCTCGTACACCACAGGGAATACAGCCACTATTTTATAATAAATGTAACAGGAGTATAACCTTTAAAAATTGCGAATCACTACGTTGTACACTGGTAACTAATTTTATATTGTTAATCAACTACACCTCAATGGAAAAAAAGAGCACTTTCTTTTCATTTGGCGGGGCCTCACCTCTGAAACTCCACGAGTCCTGGCGGTGAGCGGGCAGGAAGCTGCAACTTCACACGAAGCTGTGGAGGCCAGTCCTCAGGCGGCTGGAGAGACAGAAATGCAACAGGGAGGCGGCTGGCGGGGCCCCTGGAGGGTTGGCTGATTCCTGGATGCTGTTCAAATCCGCTTTTTTACCCAACAGGAGGATACACGTGGTTCTGGGCTCTTGATCCAAGTCTTTCTTAACATCTCAGATTTGGGGAAGTAGCTCAGTCCTTCTGACTGCGGCCACCTCCCTGCCCACGTGGAGCCTTTTGCGGGGGCAGGGCGGGGAGCAGAAAGGACTGAAAGGGGACAACCTCTGGAGAAGCGTCCTGGTCCACGGGAGCACCCCGACTCGGGAGGCACACTGTCCCTTCCCCGAAGCTCCTGCTGCCCCTGAGCAATGTCATCTCTGAGGTTGCTGCCAGCAGGTCCTTGTTTCTCTTCGTTTCAGCCACACCAGGACCCGAAGGGCCACGCCAGCAACACCACTGACTTCACAAGTGTTCTTTGAACTTTCTATCCAGTAACACAGGCTAGAGTGACGGGTACTACGCGAGCCAAGAGCTGGCGCGGGCGCTCCAGTTTCCCGGCCTGCACGCCTGCATGTCCCTCCAGCCCACGCAGACTGCCGAGGCCCAGACCCCGCCCTGCCGCTGGAACCCTGGGTAATCATTAGTCAAATCCATTCCACCTGCCCTCACTCATCAAGGGCATCTTAATTGTTGATACAAAACACTTGCATGTCTTCCAAGTGGCACGGAGCCTAAGCGATAAGATGTTTTCCCTAGCCGTTGTCTAGGAACTTGGAGTCCACCGCATCTAGTTCCAGATGAACTGGTTAAGACTGGCCAGGACCACTGATCCTCCAACTGGGCGTGTGCGAATGTCCAGAATGCGCGGAACACTTCATGTAAATTAATTTAACCCTCTAACAACCCTCTGACATCGGAACTATTTTTAACGCCCATTTTATAGATGATAAAAGAGGCCCAGGGCATTGCAGTGACTTTACTGGGTTCACACAGGTCGTAAGTGGCACACCCGTAGTCAGCTCTGTGATCTCAACCATTGTGTTAGACCATCTCCCCAAAGAACATTTCTAGCCCTTTCCAGGGGACCAAATGGGACTCAGGTATCAGCCTCACAGCCCTCATTTCCTCAGACAATACTTGGGGACATCTACCAACATTCTTTCAGGAATGCCCTTGGTGTTCACTTACTAGTTTCCAAGAGTCTTTCTATCTCCGTGGGGTGAAGACACACAACGGGGTTTCTGAGAAGAAACCAAATTACTACGTCATCTCACACCTTGCAGCCACCTCAGCTTGGTTTTCACGTCATTGTGAAATCTTGGAAGATGTGTATTGATTTGAGAAAGCTGGTGATGGACTCTAACAATTTGGTGAGCCCAAATGACCACGTGCTTCCACTTGGGGCAGCCACCGTACCTTCTACATTCTGATGGCCTCCTTGGGGTCTACGTTTGGATCCTGGGATGGGGATAGTGACCCACATTCTTGGGAATTCAGCAAGCATCTGATGAGCAGTCAGACCGCTCTGGGTGTCTCTGTTTGACACGGCCAGCTTGGTGTCCTTTATACCATCCCTCCAACAATCTGAAACACTCAGAAACTTAGCTGCGAGAACGCACCTGCTAATCGCTGCCACTTCTGACTCCCAGGAGTTTTACACGTCGAAGTGCTTTGAAAACTAGATTGTTCGAGGCTGAGAGAGATTGTGAAAGTCATTAGTGACATCACACAACTGCATTTGCTCTCCATTAATCACAGTTTTCACCTTTCAAAGCCCCAAACTAGACTCAAGATGTGCGAACACTGGTAGGAAGTGAGGAGATACAAACTAGAAATAGCAAGTCATCTTGGGTAGAGTTGGAATGGTTTTGGACAACATTCCTTGCTGGGTCAACCTGACGCATTCAGAATGCCCAGGGGAAAATTTTTTCTAACTCTAAAATGGGAGATTAAATGATATCTAAAATTATTGTATTTTTTCAGGGAAAAAGTTCCCAGGGTTCTTTTATGATAAGACAACTTTGGGAGATCCTGGACATCTTTCTGAAGTTTATACTGGGGGGAGGCAGGGCATACAATCTCATGCCCCAGGCCACCCCTGAAGGGTAGTGGAAGAATCCCATGACAGTCATTAGTAGAAGCTGCCTTGGGGAGCTTTCTCCTGAAGTTGCACAAGGTTAGCGCTTCTCAAAATTTAAGGTGCATATGACTCTCCTGAGGAGGCTGTTAAAATACAGATTCTGACTGTGTAGCTCTGGGGTGGGGCCTGGGATTCTGCATTTCTAACAAATTCCCAGGTGATGCTGCTGCAACAATATAAATTGCTTGTGCTAGAAAATGAAAAGTATCGTTCACTACTGTGGAAACTGTACCGTGCGTGTGCGGAGGTTGGGATCGGCCAAAATGTTAAAGAAAGCAATTCCTCCAATTGAGTTAGATTCAAGAGATACATTCAAGGAAGAGCCACAGTAAGATCAGGAAGTCCAGTGGAAAACGAAGACGACTTACCAGCTGACATCTGTTCAGGTATGTGCACAGCTGAAATGCAATCCCGCCTAGGAACTGGGCATACAGGTGGACACACCAGGACTGCATGGTGGGCAGGGGCAGGGCTGGCTTCATTAGGAAGGGCAGACAACCTGTGTGTGGGGTGGCATGTCCCCAATACCATACTCAGACCCTCCCCTCTCCACCGTATCACCCTTTGAGCCTTTGTATAATTCTGCCACTCCCACCCCCGGCCCCGAACTGAGACTGTCCTTTGATGTTCTGCCTTCAACGTCAAATGATGGAATCAACGATCCTGTACTTGCTGTCCTCTTCCTCAAACCATCCATCACTTAGGCATTTGTCAGGGACAGAAGATGGGGCTGGCTGGATGCTGGATCCACTGAAGTTATTGGAAAACTATGCTTCTTGATTTAAATATTTATTTGGTTGCACCGGGTCTTAGTTGCAGCAGGCAGGCTCCTTAGTTGCGGTTCGCCAGCTCCTTAATTGTGGCACGTGGGCTCCTTAGTTGTGGCATGCAAACTCTTAGTTGCAGCATGCACGTGGGATCTAGTTCCCTGACCAGGATTGATCCCAGACCCCTGCATTGGGAACATGGAGTCTTATCCACTGCACCACCAGGGAAGTCCGTATGCTTGTTGATTTAAAAAATTCTTGTAACCGAGCAGGACCCCATGGGGTCTTCTCAGGACAGGTCTTCCCCCATATCCTCTGCTTTAGCTCCTCTCTGAAGTACCTAGATAATAGTATTTGATGCACATTTCCTGAGTTGTTTTGCAGATGTAACCCCCCACCCCTCTCCCGGCAAATGGAAGATGTTAACTACTTGAAGACCAAAAGCACATAGCCCCAGGCCTAAGGACTGATAACATTAACCCCAGAGACACGGCCCTGCTACCTCACCATCAGCCAATCAGAGAACTACGCACAAGCTGATCACATACCCTGCGACTCCCCTCCCTCACTTGGCTTTTAAAAGTGCTTTTGCCCTTTTACCCTTTGGGGAGTTTGGGGCTTTTAGGGCATGAGCCACCCATCTCCTTGCATGGACCTTGCAATAAACCTTTCTCTGCTCCAGACCCGGGCGTTTGTTTGTTTGGCCTAACTTGGGTTATTCTGTTTCTGTTTTTGGTTCTATCTAACCCAAATGTTGCTGAGATAGACTCTCTGGCTTCTTTGAACAGGTATGTAAGCACTGATTAGTTAATTCCAAAAAGTATTTCTTGAGCACCTACTATGTGCTAGGCACTTTGCCAGGTGCTAGAAACACAGGGAACAGAGCAGACATGCCCCCTCCAGTTTGTCGTCTAATGTGAGAGGCAGACAATAAATGAACGCTTGCAACATAAATACATGATTATAATTATGTTAAGTGCTGTGAAGGAAAAGGACAGGGGTCTTGCAGAGTGGGGGAGGAAAGCCTCCTTATCGAAGGCCCCAGGATAAAGACACATTAACCTGGGCCTTTGGGGCAGGGTGCGGATTACCTAGGTCAGTTTGGGCCCCGCCTTTATTGCTTCAGCCACAGTTATGGACTGAATTATGTCCCCCCCCAAATTCAAAGACCGAAGCCCTAACCCTCCAGTGTGACTGCATTTAGAGACAGGGTCTTTAAAGAGGTAATTAAATGAGGTCGTACAGGTGGGACCCGGGTCCAATGGGACTGGTGTTGTAAGAAAGGGAAGAGACTTGGGTGTGTGTGTGTGCGGGGGTGGCGGTGGGCTGGGCATTGCCTGTGCATGCACAGAGCAAAGGCCGTGTGAGGACACAGGGAGAAGGCAGCTGACTGCAAGCCAAGGGGAAAGGCCTTGGGAGAAACCAACCCTGCAGACACCTTGATCTTGGACTTCCAGCCTCCAGACTGTGAGATAATAAATTCCTGTTGTTTAAACCACCCAGCGTGTGGTGCTTTGTCGTGGCAGCCTAACAGAGCCCCTAACAGCCCCAGGTTAACGTCGGACAATGTTAAGTTTCTCAGTGCAAAACGTGTTTTGGCAGAAGTGACTCCTCTGCTGGCAGCTTCCCTGCAAATCCATAAGTTTGGGCATCCGCTGTCTTCACGTGGATGGTCCACACGTTAGGAAATGGTTTAGAAACGGGTGTGTTTCATTCTGTTTTCCCTAAGAAAATGACTCCATGATGTGGTGGACGGGGGCTCCAGAAATCCCAGGTTCTTCAGAGAAGCAAATCTCTGGTCAGGGGACCCTAATCACATCACCTGAACTCTGGGCACTCTTTAATTCACTGTTACGGTTCACATGATTAATTTACTTATCAAACCAAGGTTCTTTTTTCTTTTTTTTTCTTTTTTGTCTTTTTGAAACTAGCATAGCAGACATCTAACATCTGAGCCCATCCAGCATCTTTTTCTTTCTTCTGTAAGAGCCCCCTGCTTGTCTTTAGGACCCACCTTCAGACGCTATGGTTTGGGCGGTCCTGGTCCCACCCCTCAGAGCCAGCTGGAGGTGGGGGGCTTGCAGCACATTGGTGAGATCCACTAATACATTGGATATTGTGAAATAATAAGAAATATATATTTTGGTCTTCATCCCCAGCTCCTGGCCAGAGCTCCTCAAACCCTTGTAATTTCCTAAGTGATAAGAGCAAAAGGAGCGTCTTCTGTTAGATCTGGTCTTTGTCCCTGCTCTCGAAAGCTCTGGAATGATAAAGGTGAAAGGAGCGTCTTCGGTTATTCATAACAAGCCCCTTTCAACCACACCTGGGTTTGTCTTAATGTGGTGACTTTTCGAAAGCCCCTAAGGGTGGGGGACTGATTGTCAGGGGAACCAACCATGTGATTAGAGGGTTGGAACTTTCAGTGCCCCCCACCCCACTCCTCTGAGGAAGGGAGAAGGGCTGAAGATGGACTTAATCTCCAGTGGTCAGTGGTTTAATCAATCATGCTACCTAACAAAGCTGCCACCAAAACCCTAGCCAAAAGGGTTTGGAGAGCTTTTGGGTTGGCGAAAAAGAACTCATCCATGTGCCAGGAGGGTGGTGCACCCCTAACCCATGGGGACTGAAGCTCCCGTGCTTGGGACCCTTCCAGAACTCACCCTATATATATATCATCATCTAGCTGTTCATCTGTATCCTTTAAAATGTCCTTTGTAATAAACTGGTAATAGTAAGTAAACTTGTTTTCCTGAGTTCCTGAGCCACTCTAGCGAATTATCAAACAGGGGGCGGGGTGTGTGTGTCTTCAAGAACCCCCAGTTTATATCCAGTTGGTCCAAAGGGGCTGGGATCTGTGACTGGCCTCTAGAGTGGGGGGCAGTCTCGTGGGGCTGCTCCACGCAGCTGCTGGAGCCTGTGCTGGGGATGAGGGGGAGTGGAGAGCACATCTTTAAGGCTTTTGAATAGAATATGAAACTTCAGTCTTAAAATGAACAAGACCAAATCTTAAAAACCAAAATGAAGCTCTTCCAATAACTCAAACGCCTTATAGAATTGAACTGTCATTTAAGGGAATGAAGGGAATCCAGCGGATAAGGAGAATCTTCAGAGCACAGTTTTTGGGAAAATGAAACCTTTCCATATTCATCCCCTAGAGTTGAGACTTCTGTAAAACTGCTCACACTTGTATTGGCCGTGTTACCTGGGGTCTGGTTTCTGTTGTACGATCCAAGGAGGGTTCTCAGCTGGCTCCTTGCTGAAGCAGATGTGTGGTCCAGGTTAGAAGAGTCCCTTGTCCAGCAGGCTGCACTGTTAAGCCTTTAATGTTCTTCCTGGCCTAGAGTCTGAGTTGGCATATTTGGTTGTCCTGACCATGTCATTGCTTCCTTCTAGAATCCTGTCCACTTTTTTTTTTTTTTTGCGGTACGCGGGCCTCTCACTGTCGTGGCCTCTCCCGTTGCGGAGCACAGGCTCCGGACGCGCAGGCTCAGCGGCCATGGCTCACGGACCCAGCCGCTCCGCGGCATGTGGGATCTTCCCGGACCGGGGCATGAATCCGTGTCCCCTGCATTGGCAGGCTGACTCTCAACACTGCGCCACCACGGAAGCCCAATCCTGTCCACTTTTTGCCCCAAACTCCTCAGCTTTAAAATCAATTATGCTGTAAATATTGTGTTAAAATGCAAGCACTTCAGTTTTCCTAAGAAAATGAAATTTACAGTATCCATGGGAATGATTATCATCAAATACTTAATGGCTTTAAAGAAAAGAAAATGTAACCAAATGCCTATATTAGAAGACACAGTATCAATTTAGGTAACGAGAGGCGAGAGGGCTGGAGCTTTGAGCATGTCCAGCAAGCCTTTCATTAAACAACAGCACTAACTAGATATTTCTGCTCATCAGAAGTTATATTTCAACTTCATGGAGAAAGGGAAAATCATATGAAAGCGAGCTCTAATAAAATTTATTCCAGAAAGCCATTTCCAGGAGCTCTCTTAAAGTGCAACTCAATCTCTTTCTTGTTTTACTTCTGCAAATAAAAATTAGCAAGGGACGTTACTGTGGTGTGGTGGGAAGGACATTCCATTCGGAGACTTGAGTTCTGGTCTTCACTGTGCCTTGACACACAATTGTGACCGAAGTATACCTAACTCACCCCTTCTGCTTCAGTGTCCCCATCTATACAAACAAAGGGGTAGAGTACGTGGTCTTAAGGCATCTTTCACCATGATGTTCTGCAATTTCAAGATGCCAGGTACGAGGTTAAAAATGATAACCCCTTGGAGAACAGGCTGGTTCTAGGGTGCGTGAAATATACACGAGGAGCCTGGAGCATCTTCAGAAAGCAAAGAAGTGCTAAAAACCAACAAACAAATACGAAACCTATATAATAATGGGGTATGTCAAAGGGACTAACGAAAAGAGTTTCCCAAGGCCAAAGCTAAAACAATTAGAGCAAGCAAATAAGGTAATATTGGATTATAACCCAAGTACAAAATAAATATCTGTGGGTCCATACTGATATAAATAAATGATTGAATTTTTTAAATGGGGGTGAAGGGTCAAATCTCCCATGCAGAAGAGTTCCAAATAATGTATGCTCTATACTCAGGGAGGTAGAGTATCACTCCACACTTTATGTGTGGGCTTGACAGTGACTTCCTTCCACAGAGGACAGTGGAAAGTGAGGGGCAGGGGGTGAGAGTAACTTTCCAGTAGAGAAACTTGACAAACATTTCCTCAGCTAGGTGATCAAGGTTCATGTCAGCAGTGGTAATTCATGTTGATAGTATATACTCTTGATATGATGTGATGAGAATCACACTTCATCTCTGGGGTCTTTCAAAAAACACATTACACTAGTCAAATCATGAGAAAAGGATCAGACAAATCTCAACTGAGGAACATTTGGGAAAAAACTGACCAGTATTCTGTAGAACTTTCAAGGTCATCAAAAACAAGGAAGGTCTGAGACAGTGTCACAGCCAAGAAGAGGCTAAGGAGACGTGATGTTTAAATGTAACGTGGTGTCCTGGATGCGAACCTGGGTCAGAAAAAGGACATTAGGTACAAACTAAGGAAATCTGAATAAAGTATGAACTTTAATAATAATATATATTGGTTCCTTAATTGTAACAAATGTACCATACTACAGTAAGAGTTAATAAGAAAGGAAACTGGTTGTGAGAGTATTTGCGAAGTCTCTGTACTATCTTGGCAATTTTTGTTAAATCTAAACTGTTCTAAAATAGATTTTGTTTTTTTTTTAAATTATATCCCTGAGGGCTAGCAAGCCTTGCAAAACTGATTCAGTACGGCCAACTGACTGGTGTGTATAGGGAGACAGAACTGACAGAGGATTTCCAATAAACATGAAAAAAATAGGGTTTAATTAATCAGAAATCTTTCCCATGAGCTTTCCAGTAGATGGAGCAGTCGTGGCACGTGTGCAGAAAAGGTTAACCCAGGAGGCCTAGGTTGTCCAAACCCTATGTGTTCTAGGTCTTCAAGACTGGCCCTTGACCAGCTCCTGGGAGATAAGCTCTGAGCCATTGGAATATGCAGCCTGATGAGAGTGTCTTTGCATGCCAAGGGCCCGGGGCCATCTTGGATTGTTGATACTAACAGTGCAATTTATGGTGAATGCTTGCTTTTGTTTACCTGGGGCCCTGGGCCAGACTGACTGAGTTTGACCCCTTGTGGGGAAGGGGACTGGAGACTGAATAGCTAAGGTTAGTCATGTGGGTGCATCATGCCTACATGACCCCCAGTAAAACTCAACACCAGGTCTCAAGGGAACTTTGCTGGTTGGCAATACTTCATACGTGTTGTCACACGTTGTTGCTGGGACCATGAAGGGCTATTCCCTGTGATTTCCCTGGGAGAGGACACTGGAAGCTCATGCTTGGTTTCTCCTGGACTCTGCCCTATGTCCCATATTCCTTTGCTGATTTTAATTTGCGTCCTTTCACTGTATGAACTGTAACCAAAGCACAACAGCTATTCTGAGTTCTATGAGTCCTTCTAGAGCATCGTCAGACGTGACGGTGGTCTTAGGGACCCCTGACACCACATGGCATACAGACTGGGGTCTCCAACCTTCGACATCCTGGCATATCTAACAAGGGACTAGGCCATATCCAGCTGGGGGCAGCCTTAACGTGGCGATTGTTTGAGAATATAAACTACCTGATCAATTAGCCAATTCTCCATTTCCCTCCATTAGTCCTCAATCAATACTTTGGAACTTAGAAAAGCACATATTCAATTTCCTCTTCCCTCCAGCTCCTGAAAGCCCTCATAATTTGGAGGTGTTTTCGCCCAGTTTTTTTTTTTTTTTTTTTTTTTGTCTGTGTGGTTTTTTTTTGCGGTACGTGAGCCTCTCACCGCTGCGGCCTCTCCCCGCTGCGGAGCACAGGCTCTGGACGCGCAGGCCCAGCGGCCATGGCTCACGGGCCCAGCCGCTCCGCGGCATGTGGGATCTTCCCGGACCGGGGAACGAACCCGCGTCCCCTGCATCGGCAGGCGGACTCTCAACCACTGCGCCACCAGGGAAGCCCCTCGCCCAGTTTTAAAAGGCACACACAAAAGAATGCAATCACATTTCTGCCTGATAAATCCCTACTCTCCCTGAGGACAGGAATGCAGCTTGCCCTCATTGCAACACTCCCCGGTCACGGCTCACAGCTCTTCCCTGAAGCTGAGACAGCGCTTGGATCAGCAGGGTGCTCTGGGCTTGCCAAGGTCTGGCTCCGGTCTGGGGAGCAGGAGGGGTGGAGAGAGGATTGAAACGCTGAGGACAGAAAACAGCTGCAGAGACTGAGAGAAAAAGCCCAGGCTGGGAGGATCTGCGGCAGCTGAGACATTCATTGGTGGGCAGGGTCAGTAGTAGATGTTTTGGTCAGCGCCTCGCACGCTTCTGTAACGGGGAGGCTGCCGAGTCGGCCTCAGTTCCAGCTCATGGAGCCCCTAAGTGGCTGGGAAGTGTGGGGTCCTACAAGGAAGCAAAGTTTGGGTGTTGGGAGGAGTGTCTGGGCTGCATCCCCTTCCTCTGGCCAGGGCAACTTCTCCACCCCAGCCCTGGGCCCTTCTCCACCAGCTGGAGGACTTAGCAGATACACACGTTGGCCTGGTGTGGTTCCTGCCGCCACCTTCAGGGCCAGGCAGCCCCCAGCTCCCAATAGCCAACTGGAGTCTTGTTGGGCTGCATCTCACAGGCCTACAAGGCCTGTACCCACCCAGCTTTAAGACAGGAGAAAGAGCCCGGAGTCTCCGACAGAGACGTCCACGGTTTAATGGATGGGGAAGTTTACACATCTAGAGCAAGGTCCTGGAGCAACGCTCCACCATGTGCGTCAGACGACGGGCAGGACATGGTGGCAGTCTTCGCTCCTGGAGGGAAGGAGAGATTGCTAGTTACAGGGGGAATTGAGGTCAGGTTGGTTCATGGGTTACCAGGGAAACCAGCAGAGGGACACGCCCCTCACCGCTCCTTTGATAAGAACAATCACTAGCTGGGGCCCCGGGGGCAAGTATGTAGGAAGGTCAGTCATGTGAGTAGCTGCAGGTGAAGCAGGCACTGGTGAGCAGGGGGATGGACAGACAGCCAGAGGACAGCCACCGCGAGTGGCCTGACCATACAGGTCTCTACTCGAAAGGACTTGAGCCTGAAGGCCTGGACATGTCTTGGAGATAAAAACCTGGTGCCAACAGCCATGGTGGCCACTGGTCCATGGGGAGTCAGAGAGGGTTTTTTTCTATACGCAGTACCTCTGAGGCCTTGTTCCCGTAAATTTGGGGGTCACAAGTTGGCTTTCTCTTAGGGCCCAGGACCTTCGGGAAGGAAGACCTTTAGGGCAAGCCCAGCAGGTGGTCTTGCTGGAACCTGACTGTCGCGGACACCATGGAGATTTCTGGTTTTTTCTCAGGCTCAAGCCTATAGAAGCTGGGGCTAGTTGAGGATGTCCAATTCCCATTTCTGCCTTGGGAATGAAGAGGCATGTTTCCAGCTGGGTTTAAACGCATTAATTTCCAAATTGAGTTGGGCTCTCTTGCTATTTAAAAACACTGTTTGGTAAACACTTCACCGAGCAATGGCTCTGAAAGAGAAAGATTACTTTCCCATTAGCCCGGCTTAGTAGAATGCATTTGATTCAAACGACCGTCAAAGGGGATTTAAGTGGAATGTGGGTTTCAAAGTCCAGCTGAGAACCAGTCTGCAGGGACTGCGGGCTCCCCCACAACTAGGGAAATGAGGGCGTGGTGGGTACCCACAGACCTCCTTGGACCCTTCCCACCCTCGAGGCCTGTTGGGCCGCAGAGCAAGCAGGGAACTGACGATGCTAGGAAGCTATGCACAGGCTGCCCGCTCCTGCCTTGGGACCAGAACAAGCAGGAAAGACAAACAGAAGGGCAGCAGCCTTTACACGCTGACCGCGGCGGGCTGGGACCAGGAGAGGCCGATCCACCAGAGGGTCCTAGCTGTGCTCAGATCCCAGGCCTTGGAGTCCGCTGTGGGGTGTTGTGCCCCTAGCCCATGGGGCCAGCTTGTCCCCCTGCCTCACGTCAAGGGCCATTTAAGAATTTTCTGGACACTTCCCTGGTGGTCCAATGGCTAAGACCCCGCACTCCCAATTCAGGGGGCCTGGGTTCGATCCCTGGTCAGGGAACTAGATCCCACATGCTGCAACTAAGAGCCCGCATGCCACAACTAAAAGATCCCACGTGCCACAACGAAGATCCTGCCTGCTGCAACTAAGATCCAGCGCAGCCAAATAAATAAATAAATATTAAAAAAAAAAAATCTTCTGGATGACTCAGCTCTGCAACTGCCCCACTACTGCAACTTCTGAAGAAGTACCCCCGACTGAGCCCTCCCGGGCTCTTGGCCAAATTTGCTGCAGTTAAACTTGGATGGGACCTGAGCTTTCATGTACAATGGGAGGGGGTTTTGTTTTGTTCGTGGTGGGGGGGATGATGGAGGGTGACAAGAAAAGAGTAGCTGGACACTCTAGTGACAAGTTTTAATATTCCATCTTTTGAAAAACTGAGATTTTTTTTACACTGACATAGAGCAAAGAGAACCGTGATGTGTTTCATAATTTATGTGGATGATACATCATGGGCTTTTGACCGTTCTAGCATATTTACAATGATTACAGGTTTTTCTGTCTGGGAGAAGCCTCCTTTCTCGCCAGCACCCGAGTGTTCCTGGCTTCTGACCGTGAGACGCACCCACGTCTAGCACGTCCCCGGGCTTCCAGGTTGTCCATTTATCCCATCTTCTTCTTGCCCCGCCCTGCTTTGCTCCCAGTACTCTGCTCCCCTCTTTTTGGGAACTGTGACCTTGACTGGCAGAAGGACCCTTCTCTCCCTTCCTTCCCCTTTGATCTTTATTGAGCTTTGGCTTCTGCGCAAATAGGATTTCTGTCCTCAAGACTCAGAGCCTAGCAGAGCTGACGTGATACAAACCCAACGTCTGGAAACACAAGGAAAAGGAACCAAACCCAAACTGGGGGGAGAACGGGTCAGGGAAGCCTTTCTTGAGGACATGGCCTCTAACCTGTGTCCTGAATTGAGCTGGGTGAGTGACTGTGTAAGGGTCGGGTGGCAAGGGGAAAGAGAGAGAAAAGGAGGGTATGGTGGACATTGGCCATTGTTCAAGGCCACCCAGCATCTGAACCCCTCTTTCTGCATCTGGGAAGCTCCCCATCTTGTGATTCCTGGTCAGTGGCAAGACCACCATTGTGGAAGCCAAAAATTCAGATAATCTCATTCTTAGCCTCCCTTTCAGCTCATATGGGCATGAGACCCAGGCACCACCTGTCTGCGCACTTGTACCATCTTTGACCTGGGAGCTAGTGATGCAAAGTAGCAGGTCTGTGCAAGGTCCATTCTGCAAGGCGGATGGATGCTTTGTTGTCCAGAGGCAGTAGTGTCACCATTTAATCAGCATTGTCCAGGGTTTGGTCACAGTGTTGTCAGGAACTCTGGGCCCAGCAGGGGTAGCAGTGATGATTTCACAGTGGTTGTTCTGTACCTTAACTTTAGACCTCCTCCTGGCCTTGGAAGCTCTGGGTCTGGTTCTCTAATACTGGACAGCATGTGAGTTCTCCATCATCTTTTATTTTTAATTAGACTTTTTCTTTTGGAATAATTATAGATTCACATGCAGTTGTAAAAAAATAATACAGAGAAGCGCAGAGGATTTTTAGGGCAGTGAAAATACTCTGCGCGATACCATAATGTTGGATGCACGTCATTATACTTTTGTCCAAATCCATAAAATGTACAACACCAAAAGTGAACTATGGTGTAAGCTGTGGACTTTGGATGGGGATGTATTCATGTAGGCTCATCAGTTGTATCAAATGTACTACTCTGGTGGAGGAAGCTGAAAATGGGGGAGGTTATGTATGTATGAGGCCAAGGGGTATATGGGAAATCTCTCTACTCGCCTATCAATTTTGCTGGGAACCTAAAACTGCTCTCAAAAATAAAGTCTTAAAAAATATTGTCTCTCCCTCACAAAAAAACAATTAACAATCAGTCTGAACTGCAGATCCCACTTAAGCACATGCACACACACACACACACACACACACACACATCCCTTGAACCCTCATCTACCTGATGAGCATGGTCCAATGTAGTGTGCTATAGACCTTTGCTACTCCAAGTGTGAGCCATCACCTAGAAGCTTGTTAGAAATGCAGAACCTCAGGCCCTCTTCTAGATTTACAGCATCAGAATCTGCATTTTAACCACATTTCAGGTTTCCTCACATTGAGGACTGCGAAACACTGGTAGAGCTGACAAAAGGCCCAGTTACCAACTTTAGGAGCTCCTGAGTTGACCAGGCAGTGCATGGGGAACGGTCCTAACTGGGCCCTGGGCTTGTGACCCACCCACCATTTAAATGTTTCACAAGTGCTCAGTTTGCATTTTTCTTCAATCCAAATCCTCAATTAATTAGGAAAGCCTCCCCGGAGCTGCCAGATTAAATGGTTCTCTTTTGAGAAAGATTCAATATTTGTCCAAATTAACGCAGCTCTCGCCTTCCATCGAAACATCTGTCCAAACGTAATGCCTTCATTACTTTTCTCACTCTAGTTTCAAAATTGACTCTAAACAGATCCCTTTTCCCTGGACATCTGAACAGGAGAATTTATCCTTCCTTACCTGAGAAAGTTCTAATTATTTGCATCTGGGATTCCAAGTCTGTCTCAGTAATGCAATTAATTTTAATCAGGAGTCTAAGTTTGTCATTCAATCCAATTATTCTCAATTAAGTGATTGTGTCTTTCACTTCATTATCAATTGACTGTGATTACTTATTATCAAGTAAACAATATATTTATGATGACTTTATTAATCAGACAATGCCTGCTGTTCAAAAAATCCATGGTTTTATTCAGGGGCCCATAATCCGGGCACCTTGAAGTTCTGTGAAATCAGTGTGAACCAATGATATTTATCAAACTCCTGCAAAGCTAGGCTAGCACTGTACTGGGAATGTTGGAACAAAGGAAGGTGCAGAAGACAAACACTGCTCTCAAGGCCCTTATGAGGGATGGATGATGTGTGTGTGTGACTGGGGATGATGGTGCAGACACAAAATTCTGGATGGTGGAGGACTGACTGGACCAGAAGGTTTTGTGATAGAAGCAGGGCTGGAGTCTTTGGAAGGTATAGAGCATAGAGCGCATCAGGTAAGGCCTCATAACGACCGACATTAGGAACACTTTGGGATGCCTGCTAGACAAATGCATCCCAGGGCCCTGCCCCAGACCTGCTGAGTCAGGATCTCTTGGGCATGCATCCAATAATCTGATTCTTAATAAGATGATTAATTTAATAAGGTGACTCACATGCACAGAAGTATGAGATCCGCTGGCACAGCAGTTAAGAGAAAGGTGTCTGACTCCAACGCCTGATACTACTTCCCAGTTTCCACTCTAGCTTTATGACCTTAGAGAAATTACCTGTCTTTCTGAGTCTCAGTTTTCTCATCTTTAAAATGGGGATAAAAATGCCTGTTTCATAAGGTGGTTGTAGGAACTGAATCAGATAGTTTAGCAGGGTTCCTGAGCACAGCAGGCCTTCAAAAAAGGTAGCTTAAAGAATACAAAGGAAGGAATAATGCAGAGAAGAACATTCCACGTGGGACACGGCGTGAACTCAGATTAGGAAGCAGAGGAAGTCTCAGAGGGCCAGGACCTGGCCAGGGTGATGGAAGTAGGGTGATCAACTGTCCAGTTTGCCCAGGCCTGGAGGGTTTCCTGGAGTGTGGGACTTTCCTGGGCAAACTGGGACAATTAGTATGGGAGTAGAACTTCCACCAGGAAGGAAAGTGTGAAGGTGGAGGGTGGCTGGAGCCAGGTTGTATAGGGCTGCTCTGCCAGCCCAGCGATCCCACACTTGTTATGTGTGAGACTTGACTTCACGTTTTATCTGCAAACGCAACCCTGTTCTACTGCAAGCTGATGAGAAGACACTGTTATTTACTTGGAGTGTCTAGCTGTTTCTCAGCCCTGTTTCATGTGGGGCTTAACTCAAGCTGAAATCACATCATCTACTCAACCCAGAGCACTGGGGAAAGGGCAGAAAATGACCATTTTTAATTGTAGTGGTCACTGTTGGTGCCTATCCAACCACCATTCCCAACTCCTCGTCTTACCTGCTTCCCACCATCAAATCTCCTTTGTAGCTAAGGCGGCCACATGCTCCAGCTCTGGTCCATGTAACACAACATGAGATCTATCAGCAGGCTTCCAGGTAGGAGCTCTTCTCTCTGATAACAGGAAAGAGACATGTGAGCAAAGCTCTTTCTCTTACCTCCTTAGCTTCTCCCTTTGGATACAGTTATGCGACGATGTGATGCCTGGAGCAGTGGCAGCTATCTTGCAACCAGAGGACACGGTCTAAAGAATGACAGAGATGATGACCCAATACTCTGACATTGTGAAACTATTCAACCAAGACTTCTTATGAGGTAAACAACTGCACTATATAGCTTAAGTCTCTGTTAGTCTTGTATTCTGTTACTTGTGGCCCAAGGCATTCCTAACTGATTCATTAACTCATGCATATGGGACCTGCCCTGCCACAGACTGTTCTAGTCTGCTGTGGTCTGCCTGACCATTCTAAAATGTGGTCACTGCTCCCATCCCAGCTCAAGCCACTATTATCTTATAGTGGGATATAATGTTGCTATAGATACTCCCGCCCCCAGTTTTTCCTCTAATCCTGTAACCCTTTCCTAGTAACACAGCTAGGCCTCCATTGCCTCAAGGGAAGATTGTCACAGGAAACAGAATTTGGTACAAAACTCTGTGATAGGAGAAGAAAGTGCAGACAACAGTACAACTCTCACCTCCTTCATTCTGGTGTCTATGCTTCTGTTAATGTAGCCTCAGCTAGGTCAATTTTTGCCTTCTTTTATCCTTTTATGGAGCCTTATTCCATATGAAGGAATACATGGGGAACAAGAAGGAGATGGAGGAGGAAGAGGAAGAGAAGGCCGTGCCTTAAAAAGAGGAGATACCAAGGGGGAAGGCATGTCACAAATGCATCCTTTAAAGTGGGCATGAAGCAGGGTTTCTGCAGTGTTTCTAGGATCCTGACACATAGCCCTCCACAGATGATACTGTGAATGTTTTCTTCATCTGAGCCCAGATTTCCTAACACATACGGACAGGCTTCCTAATGCCAGCTCATGGTCATGAACTGGGTAACAGGAATTTAACAGCAAGCAGAAAGCCCAGACTGAGACTTGATTTCTAGTGGCAGACTGAGCATCACCGGAGAGAACCTTTAGAGAGGAAAACAAATTCAGAAAAAAGCCATCCATCTGTCTTCCAATGGGGTTCCCAGGGATTGGCCAAGCCATCTCATTGCAGGCAGCCTCCCGAGGTCCCTCTCTGCTACTTTCATGCATCTGTACCCTTTTCCCCCTTCCTCAAGCCAACCCACCATCATCCTGCAGTGAGACCTTGGTTTGCTGAAGGTATTCCCTGTTATCCTGTGACCATCTCAGGATGCTAGACAAGAGGTCCCAGAATGAAATAATGCCATGTGCAGGAACATGGATGGACCTAGAGACTATCATACTAAGTGAAGTAAGTCAGAAAGAGAAAGACAAATACCATACGATATCACTTATATGGCAATCTAAAATAGGATGCAAATGAACTTATCCATGAAACAGAAACGACTCACAGACATAGAGGAGAGAATTGTGGTTGCCAAGGGGGAGAGGGGGTGGGGGAGGGATGGATGGGAGCTCGGGATTAACAGATGCAAACTATTATGTATAGAATGGATAAACTACAAGGTCCTACTGTATAGCACAGGGAACTATACTCAATATCCTGTGATAAAGCATAATGGAAAAGAATATGAAAAAGAATGTATATATGTATAACTGAGTCACTTTACTGTACAGCAGAAATTAACACAACATTGTAAATCAACAGTACTCCAACAAAGTAAATTAAAAAAAAAAGCTCCCCACTGCCCCAGCAGAAGAGAACAAATGAGTTAAGATCTTGGCTTAGACATACAGGTTTAGAAGAATTACATGAACGCGTTTTCCTCTAGGACAGAAGGAAGCAAAAGAATGAGGGAAGAGAGGGGACTTCCCTGGTGGTGCAGTGGATAAGACTCCATGCTCCCAATGCAGAGGGCCTGGGTTCGATCCCTGGTCAGGGAACTAAATCCCACATGCATGCTGCAACTAAGAGTTCGCATGCCACAACTAAGGAGCCCACGTGCTGCAACTAAGGAGCCCGCCTACTGCAACTAAGACCCGGTGCAACCAAATAAATATTTTTTAAAAAAGAAAGAATGAGGGGAAGAGAGGGGGGCATGACAAAGGGGAAGGTGGGTCCAGAATGAGGAGACAGCATTCAGACGCAGCACCTCACCTGTGGGCAGTTGGCATAACTCTTCTTCCAGCTGGTAAACCATCTCCCTCTGTCCGGCGAGCCTGGAGGCAGAGGCTGAGCCCACAGACATTTAGAAGGATGGTAGGGGATGCATGGATAGGAAAGCAGTTCATCTCAACACAAGATCTTCTCCCTGTATGGCACAAGTAAAACACATCACTCTCTCTTGCCTACTAGTTGTCTGATTCTAGCTACCTACACACATCTGCTGGTTTCATCTCTTATTTTTCTTTTTTAAAATTTGTATTTATTTATTTTACATAACATACAAATACAACTATCATTAGCTAAGGTCTCAGAGAAAAAGCCACTTAATGCAAGATTATTAATAACAATGAATACAAATTCAGATTTCAAAAATCCTTCTTGATGAGAATTTCTTTTTCTGGAGAAGGAAAATGTTAGATCTGATAATATCACCATTAATTTTTTTTAACATCTTTATTGGAGTATAATTGCTTTACAGTGGTGTGTTAGTTTCTGCTTTATAACACAGTGAATCAGTTATACATATACATATGTTCCCATACCTCTTCCCTCTTGCGTCTCCCTCCCTCCCACCCTCCCTATCCCACCCCTCTAGGTGGTCACAAAGCACCGAGCTGATCTCCCTGTGCTATGCGGCTGCATCCCACTAGCTATCTATTTTACATTTGGTAGTGTATGTATGTCCACGCCACTCTCTCACTTCGTCCCAGCTTACCCTTCCCCATCCCTGTGTCCTCATGGTTTCATCTCTTCTTCATCCGTTCACCAGGCTACCACGCGAGTGATCTTTGAAAAGCATGATTCTGATTGTATCAAGACCATGCTAAATCTCTTCAGTTGTCTTCACTTCCTGGAGGCCACAGTCCCAACTCTTGGACAGGGCAGAGCTGCTGCATACCTCTGTAGCCCATGCTCTCACCACTCTCCTGCTTTTCAGCCAGACTCAATGAGAGTGACTTTGACCCTGGACTCTGGACATTTGCACATGCTTCTCTTGATGCCTGGAGCCAATTATCTATCACTGCATAGCAAACAGCCCAGAGCTAAGTGGCTTACAACAGCAGTCCTTCACTTCGCTTAAGAACCTGGGATTTGGGCAGAGCTCACCTCTGCTCTGTGTGGTGTCCGCTGGGGCAGCTCAACTGTGGCTGGGGAATAATTTTCAAGGTGGTGCGCTCACATGGCTGGCTGTCGGTGGGCCCTCAGCCTGGGCCAATGACTCAGGCCTCAGCTTTCCTCACGGCATGGTGGCTGGGTTCTGAAAAGTGATAGTCCCAAGAGCACCAGAACGAAGCTGAACTGTGTTTCGTGACCTAGCCTCAGAAGTCACATAGTATCACTTTAACTATAGTTACAAGCCTGCCTGATTCAAGAGGACGGGACAGAGACCCCCGTCCCCAGAAGGGAGGAGTACCAAAGCCGCATTGCAAGAAACGCGTGGACCAGTGGGGAGAGGGAAGAGGGGAGGGGCAAGATAGGGTAGGGGATTAACAGGTACAGACCACTACGTATAAAATAAAGAAGCTACAAGGATATTCTGTACAACACAGGGAATAGAGCCAATATTTTATAATAACTATAAATGAAGTATAACCTTTAAAAATTGTCAATCGTGATGTTGTACACCTGAAAGTTACATAATATTGTCCATCAACTATATCTCAGTTTAAAAAAATAACCTAAAAAACAAAAAAAGAAATGCTTGGGATGGGAGATAATGTCACCGTCTTCGGAAAATAAATTCTCCTATCCACTCACTCTATTCTGTTACTTACACTTGCCCTTAGACTTCAGTTTAAACATCTGTTTCTCAAGAAGCCCTTTGATCACCTAAGCTGGGTTGGGTCACCTTTTTATCTGCTATCTCAACACCCTGTACTTCCCCTATTGAGATACTCATCACACACTTGGAATGATTATTTCCCACTAGACTGTCGGTTCATGCTGGCTCCATTCTCTCTCCATCCCCTCGTTGTTTGAAGAAGGAAACCCATTAGTTAGACATCTGTACATGCCAAGCCTTGTGCATTATTGAATGCGCTATTTCTAATTCCTGGAACAACGCTGCAAGGTATTAATTATTTCCTTTATTTTATACATGAGCAGAGATTCAGAAAGCTTAAGAATAACTGTCAAAGGATAAACAGCTAGTAAACTGGCAGAGCGAGAGTTCAAATCCAGGTTATCTAGTTGTGAAGGCCTGTGACGGTTCCACTATATCTCCTTGCCCCTCTTGAGGTTTATTGTACATCTTTGGAGGGATTACTAACTGAGGTTGAATATTTTCCCATATATATATTTTTAAACGTTTAAGTTTTTTAAAAAATTTATTTATTTTTGGCTGTATTGGGTCTTCGTTGCTGCGTGCGAGCTTTCTCTAGTTGCGGCAAGCAGGGTCTGCTCTTCAGTGCGGTGCACGGACTTCTCACTGCGGTGGCTTCTCTAGTTGCGGAGCACGGGCTCCAGGTGCGCGGGCTGCAGTAGTTGTGGCACGCAGGCTCAGCAGCTGTGGCTCGCGGGCTTAATTGCTCCGTGGCATGTAGGATCTTCCCAGACCAGTGCTTGAACCCGTGTCCCCTGCAATGGCAGACGGATTCTTAACCACTGCACCACCAGGGAAGTCCATCCCATATGGTTTTAGACAATTATATTTCCTTTTATATGAATTCTTGGCTTATGTTTTTTTTTTTAATCCACATAGCTTTTTCTGATTGATCGGTAAGAGTTCCATATAGAATAAATATTTTCACTGATGTATTTACCTTTTGATTTTATTCCTTTTAGACATGTGAAAGTTCTATATTTTCATGTGGTCAAACCCAGATCTCTTCTTTTATGCTTTCTTTCATAACTTCTCAAAGTTTTTTTTTCTTTTCGCACGATAAAAGTGATACGTGCTTATCGTAGAAGATTCAAACAATGCAGAAAAGTATAATGATGAAAATACAATCACCCATACGCTTTTCACTCACCCAGAGACCCCTCTCAAAATGGTGTATCTCCTTCCTTCCTTTTTTGAAAAACAATATCATATATGAGTATGTATGAAAGGTATGATACAGTTTAAAGAATCCTCACAAAACCCGCACCCATGCATTATAAACAATGCTGCTAGCTTTCTTATAGACATTGCCTGATGCAAGCATATAAAAGTATCCCTTAGGTGTATCTGTGCTTCACCCAGGTTAAGAACTAGAACATTGACAACACCTTAGAAGCCCCAGCTATGAATATCTGCTCTTCCAGAGAAATAAAGTTAGTTTCTATTCTATGTTAACATTTTTTTATTATTATTGCCTTCTCTGATAACACCTCTCGTCCCTACCCCTTTTTCCTAGAGGCAGCCATGACTCTACATTTGTGTTAATCATTCCCTTGGTTTTCTTTATAGTTTAGCCATTTAGCTATTAAACAATATACTGCTCAAGCTTTAGCTATATTTGAATTTTATTTCTGACATTTGTTTCTTTGACATTTTATTTTTGAGATTGGCTTGTGTACTCTAAGAAAGAGACGGCAGTTCACTCGTTTTGGTGTCGTAGAGCATTGCAGTGCATGACTACTCCATTGTTTATCCTTCATGGCATGTGGGATCTTAGTTCCTCGACCAGGGATCGAACCCACGCCCCCTGCAGTGGAAGCGTGGAGTCTTAACCCCTGGACCACCAGGGAAGCCCCATGGTTTATCCATTTTATGGCTGATGGACGTTTGGGTTGCTTCAAAATCTTGGCTGTTATGAATAGTGCTGCTACGAACTCTCTTACACACGTCCCCTGATGCACGTGTACGGAAGCGCCTTTAAGGTGTGTCTATCTAGGAGCGGCACTGCTGGGTCACCCAGAGTACGTGCACACTCAGCCTCCTAACTAATGCCCAGCTCTTTTCCAAAGTGGTTGTAGCGATTTACACTCCCGCCTAAAGTAAATAGTTCTCCACCACTGTTCACCGTTACCAGAACTTGGTATTGTTCTAGTTAAACTTTTTTTGGCAGTCTGGTTGGTAAGAAATGTGTTAATCTTGTCAATACGTTAAAATTGTTCACATTTTCTGTGTGTTACTGGTGTTTTATCAGTGACTGACAGAATTGTGTTAAAATATTCCCCTAGGGTACATATGTCAATTTCTCCTTTTAGAGCTTTTTATTTCCTGAAGTATTTCGAGGTTATTAGGAACATACAAGTTTAAAATTAAAGTTACCCTTATCTCTTTGGTGAACTGATCCATTTGTCATGATGTAATAACACTTTCATTTCTATTAATGTATTTTGCTTTAAATCTTGTTTTAAATATTAGTATGGCTACTTTAGCTTTCCTTTGATTAGCATTTGTCTGATATTATCTTTTCATTTAAACTTTTGGGATCTTCTTCTGTGTCTTTAAGTGGTGTGCTTCTTGTAATCAGAATCGTCATAGCCCACCTCCACTCTCCAATTCACACCCTGGCTATTCCCCTCCCCCATCATCAATGACAGAAGACACCTTTATTTCTGCATCCCTCACACCTGACATGCAGTCAGGGCTCGAAGGTGTTTGACGAATGAGTGAGTGAATGTGCAATGCCTATTACACACTATAGAAAACCTGCAAGACGGAAGTGTTCCCTTTCTGACAAAGGTGTTCTGTTGTAACCAAAGTCATTTTTTTACCAAAGCAAATGGATGTGCAGGATTTTCTTCAAAATATATTGCTATTTATCATACCTCCAGCTTCAAAGAGATGAAACAGGGCATCTGCTTTTCTGTGATGGCAGCGCATGACAGATGGGCGCTGGCCCTTATGGGGGCGACGGTACCCAGCCGCACCTCTCCTCCTCTGGCAGCCCGTGTCTGTTCTTACAAGGGCTCCAACTCTCTTGTCTGCTTGCATTTGAGCTTAGGGAATTTGGTGCATTTGTCGGGCACTTTTGAGGTGAGGAGAGAGCACCAGGGCTACTGCAGAGTGGCTGCTTGGCGTTCACTTACACCAGCCTCACCAGTCAGCCCGGAGAGCCAGGGGGACCTGGGGACGGCTCAGGCCCCCAGACCCTGACATCCACTCTAGCACCAGCCTTTACCTTTCGCTGTGCCCCAGGGAAGATCACTGACCTTCTCTGGGCCTCTGGCTCATGAGAAGGTGGGACTCGGAACTTGGCATCTTCTGGTTCTGAACGGCCACGCTTTCTAGGTACTTGTATTTTCAGAGTGAGGCTGGGTTGACAAGGGTAGAGAAAGCATTGCTAGTGCCAGCCTGGCCTCCGCTGACAGTTTCCTACAGCAGAAGTGACAAAGCCTTCTGCAGAGAGGCCTGGCCACCAGCCCACTAGGGCTTCCTCCGTAATCCTGAGTCATCGGCGGCACTGGCCCTGGCTCATCATTTCTCCTCTGCCCCCGCAGGAAGGTCGAGGGCTCCCGCGACAGCTGGAGTTTTCACAAGAGTTATGTCTTCCAAAGGCCACGGGCTCTGCATCCTCCCGAGGTCCAGTTCAGCTACTGAATGTCACAGACAGAAAGGAAATAGGCTCCCTCTTCTCGGTTTCTCGAATGCTAAAGCACTTTTTATCTTCAATTTTAAGATTAAGCTACCAGAAAAACTCTGAGGGCCGGCCAAGACAAAATGCTATTACTTGGCCCTAATTTCCTGTTAAATGCCCTAAGCAGTTTGGCTGCTGAGATCACAGTATTCCTTGAGCCAAAGACCATCTGGACTTTCTCTTCTTAGGGCGGCACAGCCGGCCAGGGCCCGGGTGTCATGCGCGTGCTCAGTGCAGTCAGGAGGCCCTGCTGTGCTGGAGGACGGGAGGGGAGTGGGAGGAGCTCAAGGAGGGGAGTGGGGGGAGCTCAAGGAGGGGAGTGGGGGGAGCTCAAGGAGGGGAGTGGGGGGAGCTCAAGGAGGGGAGTGGGGGAGCTCAAGGAGGGGAGTGGGGGGAGCTCAAGGAGGGGAGTGGGGGGAGCTCAAGGAGGGGAGTGGGGGGAGCTCAAGGAGTGGAGTGGGGGGAGCTCAAGGAGGAGAGTGGAGGGAGCTCAAGGAGGGGAGGTAATTGCAAAGCCAGCTTAACAGTCGAGCCTCAAACTCCTCTTTCTTTGCTCAGTTGCTAAAAAATTATAACGAATCCTTGGAGTGAAGTGGATAGGGTAGGTATAGGCTGGGAAGGTTGGGGGCTCTTTCTTCAGTGGCCTTCTGAGGTTTTATTCCTTCCCCACTGAGACGCTGGGTGGATGGGAAGAGGCCAGCAGTAGGTGCAAGTGGGGTGTCTGTTCTCCAGAGGGGCTGATGTGGGTTGCCAATGGCTGCATAGGAGTTTTGCATGCAGAAGCACAGTATCAAACCCCCGAGGACCCCTGAAATCCCAGCAGAATTGGTGGAAATGAAGCTGCCCTCCTCCTGGCTTCCAGCACCCCACACTCTCGTTTCCCTTCTCCCTCCGGGGCAGCTTCTCCTGCAGGAACGGAGCCCTCAGTGCTCACCCCGGGTGCTCTTGTCCTCCTGTTCTCGTCTCTCTCCCCAGTGATTACATCCTTTCCCTGGGCTAAGTACTGTTGACTCCCAAATAGACATATCTGGGCTGGACCTGGAGCTCTGGGCTTTCCACTTGACATCACCTGGGACAGGCCTCTTAATCTAATATGTGTGGAGATCTCAGCATTCACACAAACGCACTGCCTCTGTCCCCTGCTTACACTTCTCCGTGGACGGCAATATTTACCTCCGCAGGTGCTCACACCAGAACTCAGTTCCCTTTCCCGTGCTCACCCTGACCATCCATCAGAAATGGAAGCCATTCCTTCTCTGCAAACTCACTACCATCTTCCTCTCTTCCCTGCTCCCTCTGTCCATCTCCCAGCTGGTCTCCCTGGACCTCCTCGTGACTATCCATTCCTGCACAGCAGTCAGGGTGATTTCAAAGTCTACATTAGACCCTATGCAGTCCCCTGTTGAACCCCCCGATGGCTTTCCCATTGCAGGCCCATCTGGTGCCAATGGGTTGCCTCCATCTGGAGCAGGGATAAGATGTGGGGACAAAGCCCAGCCCTTTGGGTCCAGGTTCTTCCATGGGCTAATGAGGATACAGTCAAGTGGTCCTAGAGTCGCAGCCATGACCACCGTCTTAAGAAGGCAATGTTATGGCAGCTCTGGCTTTTCTTTGCAGCATGTCCTCCTCCATGCTTTCCTAAAGGCAGACCCCACTCCCTGGGGTCTTGTGGTCCATCCCTGATTATAGCGGTAGGCTGTGAGTGAGGCTTGACCGATAAACCCTCTCTGCTACTGGCCACGCTTAATTTTCTAAGAGGTGAGTACCGGACCAAGTTTCAGCCACTGGATTCTCTCTCCCGGGAGTCTGAACCTCGAACTGAGACGCAAAGTGACGGAAAGAGGTAGCAGGAGTCATTTTAAGGCAGCATCCTAGAGAGAAGGTCTGTGGACTCCCGCTGCCGAGGTTCCCAAAGCTCTGCTTCCTGTGTCTGCTGGGAACTTGTTGTGCACATCCTTTCATGGTATGTGCTGCCCTGGTATTGTTCCAAAAAAGCTCTATTTTTGCTCAGCTTAGGCAGGGTTGAGTTCTATTGCAACAGGGGTTGCAAAGATGCAAACCTACAGACTGCTCGGGATTGCACTCACACAGCACAGAAAGGCTGGGAGTGAACAGTACCACCCCCCCGGAGTACCCAGTGCTCAAGCCTGGAGCACCCAGCAGAGGAGATGAGAGTCTTCCCAGGCACCCTGAATTCTCATCTGGTGCAGCTTATGAGGAGGGGCCGAAGAAAGGAGTAACCCTGTTTCTGTGTCAGTTAGGACACCCTCACCCCAAAGTAACAGAGGACTGGACTAATAGTGATTAAAGAACAAAGGCATTTGAAATGACCTCTCACAACGTAAGTCTGGAAGCAGGCAGTTGTGGTGCTAGGTCATCATCTCAAACAGGTCAGGGTGTTGAATCAATCTCTGTGACTCTCATATAGATTCTCACGATTGCATGATGGTGGCTGCAGTTCTGAGCATCACTTACCGAAGGCAGGGAATAATGGGTAGTAGCCAAGGTGCTAAAAGAAAGAATATTCTCATGAACTTCCACCTTTCCATCAGAGAGGAGGAATCTTCTCCAGAGCCCCTCTGGCTTCGTATTGCATTGGCTAGGATTGTGTTTACCTGGCTACCATGAGCTACCAGGGCAGGTGCGGATATTGTATTCCAGTCTGTAGCTTGTCACTGAATTCTCTTAACCGTGTCTTTTTTTTTTTTTTTTTTTTTTTCCGGTACGCGGGCCTCTCACTGTTGTGGCCTCTCCCATTGCGGAGCACAGGCTCCGGACGCGCAGGCTCAGCGGCCATGGCTCACGGGCCCAGCCGCTCTGCGGCATGTGGGATCTTCCCGGACCGGGGCACGAACCCGCGTCCCCTGCATCGGCAGGCGGACTCTCAACCACTGCGCCACCAGGGAAGCCCCTTAACTGTGTCTTTTGCAGAGCAAAAATTGTAAATTTTGATGTGTTTCCAATTTATCACTTTGTTTCTTATGTGGATCAGACTTTTGGTTATCATGTCTAAGAACTCATTCTCCAACCCCAGATCATGCAAATTCTCTCTTGTGTCTAGAAGTTTTCCATTTTATATTTAGATCTGTGAGCCATTCTGAGTTCATTTCTACATAAGGTGGGAGGTCTCCCTGGTCCCGCCTCTGTGTTACAAAGCAGAAGGGCAGATGGAGGGCAGAGACCTCTGTCAGCTGCAGACACTGGCCACACCTCTCAGAAGACGCACATGTTTCGGGAGGTGGAGGGAGCCCTCTGTCCCCAGGCTCCCCAGGGAAGGCGGCACACGCCGGGAGGCTGCCCTGGTCATCGCCGGCCCCTCCTGGCCACCAAAGCCATTTCGTTGCCCCTTCTAAGAGGGCCGAGACAGCAGCCTTGCCCTGCCCAGGGCGGGCTCTGTGCTCAGGGCCATAAATATTTCAGGCCGTGCGCTTAGTTATTAATGGAGTGAAATGAAAAGGAATTCTTTAGCCTTTCCCCTTCTCCACAGATTGAAAATGAGAGCCAGTATTTGAGAGGCTGGAGGGACTGGTGTCTGGGGACTTTGGATGTTGGTGGGGGGCTGCGGGTGGACTTTCCCTGTCCTGTCCTTGTTATGAAAAGGGAGACACTGACATCCTCGTTCCTAAAAGCCCCAGAGCTTCCTTCTTTCCTCTGCTCCTTTCAGACTCTGCACCCCTGGTGTGGGGGTGCACGTGCTGTCCCGCGACGTCTGTCTTCACTCCTCTACGGAGCAGATGTTCAGCACGCACGTGGAGAACGGGGTCGCGTCCACGGCGACGCCTGCCTTCTGCGGAGTGAGCCTGGGGAGATCCTGGAGAGCCTCCCTTGGGTTGGGGCAGGGGACCCATCAGACACTCTCAGACCGCATCACTGACCCTGATAGGCCAGCTGCCCTGCAGGCATTTGGCTTCCCACCCTGTCCCCGCTTCCTATCTCAGACCTAAAGAAGAGGTCTTTTTCAGAGTGTTCCAGGGCCGTGGCTTCTGCATCACTGCCACCTCCAGCGGGTTGGCAGAAGCCAGGAAGAGCTGGATTTCTCTGAGAGAGGAAGCGGGGGGCAATGGTTTATCTTGCTGCTCCTTTTCATTTGGAACATAATACACCCTAGAAAGCTCAGACCCCGAGCTGGAGAAACCAATTACACTGCACGGCGTTTTTAGTGCTCCGAGTCTCCGAGCAAAGGAAATAGGTGAGACATTGTCGTCATGGTAGCCAGTTGCAAATTGTCTCTTAAAATAGTATCCACGCTTCCTAAGAAGGGGCTTAATGCTTCCAGACTGGTAGTAAAGTCTGCAATCGCCAGGCGCGCTCTCACGGGACCGCTGCTCCCACCGGCTCTGGGAGGACATCCTTTGGGTACTGAGAGGCCCAGGAGGCCCCCACCCTCGCCCCAGCCCCCGACTCCAGGCCACCACGACTAAAGGGATTTAGGCTCAGGGATTCCTGCTCTTGTCTCTTCAATTCATTAAAAAATCACTGTTGAGCACCTACTATGTGCCAGGTCCTATCCTAAGCACTGGGGTTGCGGGGGTGAGCGAGACAACAGGCCACAGACCCCACAGGGCTTATGTTCTTGTGGTGATGACTGGTCATCCATGGGATGCAAAGGAATAACTAAAGCGAGAAAAGACGGGAGCAGAGGCTGAGTGCGTGTTGGGCGTGAGGGTGGGGAGCGTCTCTTTTTTTTTGTTTTTTTGTTTTTTGCGATACGCGGGCCTCTCACTGCTGTGGCCTCTCCCGTTGCGGCGCACAGGCTCCCGACGCGCAGGCTCAGCGGCCATGGCTCACGGGCCCAGCCGCTCCGCGGCATGTGGGATCTTCCCGGACCGGGGCACGAACCCGTGTCCCCTGCATCGGCAGGAGGACTCTCAACCACTGCGCCACCAGGGAAGCCCAGGGGAGAATCTCTTTATGGAGTGAAAAGCAAAGGCCTCTCTGAGACCTGAGAAACGAGGATGAGATGAGCTTTCGGAGACAGTGATTCCTGGGGGAGACACTTTCTCCACTCCTGGTGTGGCATCCCACTCCTGCTTTTTCTCTGCCTTTCCTCACCACACCCAGGGCCAGTAGAGGGGCTGATGGGATTAGTAGAGCTGGGAAGAATCAACCGGACATCCCTAGCCCTTCCTCAGCTCCCCACCCCTTATTATCTTCTCCTTCTCCATCTGGGGAGCAAGCTGCTGTGGGGTGCAGGGCTTCTCCCCTCTTCCTCCATGCTCCCAGTCTCACCTTGGCAAGACCTGTCTGTGCGGAGAGGTTGGGTCTGAGTGGAGAGATTGTGCTGGTCCTGGGGTCTGCAGGTCATCGTGTTTTCACCTGAAGCTATATCCTCCAACCTGGCCTTTATTAGTCATAAAAGGGACATTTTGATCTTCTTTTGTTATTTCTTTATCTTATTTCTCTGTTTGTTCACGTTCGAATTGGGAAGAGGAGAGCTTTTATTGGGTCCTTTTCCAAATCCCAACTTTGGGAAGGAGGCTCAGGACGAAGAAGAGAGAAAGTGCAGAAGTTCTGGGGCAGGAGGGAGCTTTGCACGTCTGGAGACCAGGAAGAGGGTGAGTGGGGCCAGACGGAGTGGTCAACTAGGAGACTGTCAAAGAAGAGTCAGAGAGACGGGGCCAGATACACAGCGTCAGAGGCCCTGGGTATTATTTCAAGCACAATGGGAAGCCAAGGGGAGAATTTTAAGCACAGGGGTGACATGATCTGATCTCTATTAAGCAAAACAATACAAAACAAAACAAGAAAAAGAGACCAGTTTTCTGGGTAAAATACGATGGTGGCCCGCGAAAACGTATCTGCCGAGAAGAGTAGCCGTTATATTCTGGAGGTAGAGCTGAGGGGACTTGTTGAAGGGTTAGAAGCATTTGGGAAAGAAAGACGACAGAGAAAAATTAAGCAGCCGAAGTGGGCTGCCTACTCTGGCTCCGTGAGGCTGAGTGCCAAAGCTAGGACATCTAATTGAGTGGCCCTGGAGACACACAGGACTTCGGTGGGGTGGCCACACTCCAGCGGACAAGGGGTGAATAGCCAAGAGGAAACAAGGCCAATAGCTCTAGGAAGAGGCCAAAGTGTGAGCCTTGCTTTACATGAAGCCATACCATTTGTTAAATGAACACCCCCCCCCAACCTTATCCCATCAATGAATTACCATCCTTCTGGTCTACCAAGCTAGCCCCTCAGGATCACTATCAACACCATCCTTCTTCCAACGTTCCCTTTCTTTCCACATTCCCAGTCATTCACCACTCTACTGACCTCCCAACCCCCAATGTCTTGGGCATTTTCCTTCCCTGTGCTTAGCGTGAAGTTTCATCTCTTCCCTAGATTCTTACAACAGCTTCACTGCCCTCACTGGTTGCTCTTTTCCATTCTCCCCTCTCATCTTTCCATTCCATCTTTCAAGCTGTCAAAATGGTCTTTCTAAGATATATAGGCTGAATCACATAACTCTCCACTCAGAAAACAGTAGCAGCGCTCAGGTTTGTAAAGACTACAACAACCTTAGCAGGACGTGCACTGTGCTCGCTAATTCTTCCAGGTGCTTCCAGTTATTATAATTCTTCCAGGTGCTTCTGCAAAGCCACCTGCTCCAACACTTAGTGGCTTAAAACAATGGCACTGATCATGTTCATGGATTATGTGAGTCACGAATTCAGACACAGCCTGGGGTCTCTCATCTTGGAGACAGATGCAAGACAGCTTGGGGTCTCTCATGCTGCAGTCAGAGGTCAGCTGCAGTCAGATGATGTTGGAATCTTCTGAAAGCTTGACCGAGCCTGGACGATCTCTTTGCAAGGTGTCTTACTCACAAGGCTGGTGAGTTGGTGCTGGTTGTTGCCTAGCGGGCTCGGTTTCTACCCACAGGGCTGCCTGAGCGTCTTCGTAGCATGGCCATGGGCTTCCCCTAGAACGAATGATCCAAGAGACCCTAGAGAAGCTTCAATGCCTTTTATGATTTAGCTCTGGAAGCTGCAGAGTACTACTTCTGCCAAAATCTACTGGTCAAGGCAGTTCCAAAGTCCACCCAGGTTTAAAAGAGGGAACAAAGATTCTTGTCTCTTCATAGAGGAGAGTCAATGTTGTACTGTGAGAAGAGCAAGTATAGGATAGGATACACGTTGGTGCAGCCACCTTTGGAGGATGCAATCTGCCACTCATCCGGGGCTCCATTCACTTGTTCACCCCTGGGTTACATGTTTTCACAACCTTGTTTCTCTCTTCTGCTGTTCCATTGATCAGACCCTTATCCACGTCACCATCCTTCAAGGTCAGCTCAAATAACACTTCCTGGTTGAACTTTCCAGGCAGAATGAATCGGCCTCCTTGTATGCTCCCACTGCATCCTGCTTATACATCCACTTAGCATGTTTTCCTGTATACTGTATGTGAAATCACTTATTGAAGAGTCTGGCTCTCCCATGAGACTGTTAAGTTCATCTTTCCATCTCCACTTCCTTGCAACGGTCAAGCCCAGAGGAAGTTCAGAACAATAACAATTGTCAGATTCCGTGTACGCCTGAGAGATGGCCCAGGTGAGATGGCTGTGGTGCTGAGGAGGGCAGTCAGGCCGTGGTTCTGGAAGGGGTGTCAGTTTCTGGATCCATCAGCCTTGCTCCAAGTCAAGGATCTTCCATGGAGGAGATCCCATTCTGCATATTGATGCCAAAGCTGGGGCTGGTGACCCCTGTCCCAGGATTGAAATGGGGGTGCAGAGCCTTGTCTCTGAAGCAGGATTGCCCTTGGCTGGTTCTGGAGGGCAGCAGCCAAAGGGGAAAGTGTCTGTAGTTACAGCTACACTCACCCAGCCTCTACGACAGCCCGGCACTACATATCCACCATCTCAAATGTAACACGTCCAGAAGAACTCTTGATTCCTTGTTTCCCCCACCCAGACCCTGTCTCATTCCCTCCCTCCCCTAGTCTCCCCAGCCCTGGAAAGGTCCCCCTTTGCTCAGGCTGAAAAGCCCTAGGACTGTTCCTCAGATCCCTTCTTTTGTTCACTCCCCATGCCGTCCATCCGCCGGTCCCAGCACCACTACCTTGGGAATAAACCCTGAATCTGCCCACTTCTCATCCTCTGCCACCGGCGCTGTGGGCCAAGCCGCCAACATCTCATCTAGACAACTGCAGAGGCTCCTGACTGTGCTGTCTGCTTCCACATTTGCCTCCTCCAGGTGTCCCAGGGCCCATTCTGATGTGGTATCAAAGCGTGGCACATCCGAGCCAGAAGTCGTCTTAACGGTGGGGTTCTGAGGCTTTTAACAGATCCTAGAGCTTTAAGCATTGCTCAGAAGGCGTCTTTGGGGACCTAGGGAAAAACCAGGAGTGATGGGGTTGGCCACCAGCTGACTTACATGGAGTCTTTGTACAAATTATTAAAAGCAGCCCTCTTTGGGCAGGCGCATCCCTCTGGGAACATGCCTGGCATCAGACAGGGTCTTTTTGCAAAGCAAAGGGCACAGGACTTGGCAAATGAACCAAATGATTCCAAACCAACCAAACGAACCAAAAAAGCACAAATGATTTAGCAGGCTGGATTTCTGGTGCCTTTGTGCAGTCGACAGCCTGCTCCTGCATGGCCTGTGGTAGGCGGAATGATGGCCCTCCAGAAAACAGCCACCTCTTAATCCCCGGAACCTGTAAACGTTACCTTCCTGGCAAAGGGGACTTGCATATGGGGCTAAGTTAAGGATCTTGAGATAGAGAGATGCTCTTGGATTATCTGGGGCGGGGAGGGACCTGGATGGAATCCCAGGGGTCCTTGTAAGGGGAGGCAGGGAGGTCCAAGGAGGATAGGAAGCAAGAGCTTCGACTGCTTCAAGGAAGAGGTCACGAGCCAAGGGATGCAGGCGGTCACCGGAAGTAGAAGAGGCAAGGAAAGGGGTTCTCCCTCGGGCCTCCGAAGGGGTCAGCCCTGTGACACCTCGACTTTAACCCTAGGAGACTGAGTGTGGACTTCTCACCACCAGAACTATAAAATAATAAATCTGTGTTGTTGTAAGTCACCAAGTCTGTAATTTGTTACAGAGGCAGCAGGAGATGAACACACAGCCCCTGCGCCACCTCTTCCAGGTGAGCCTTCTGGTTCCGTCTGCGATGTGCATTGGGCTCCAGGTAAGACTGCACTTGAAGAAGGAATACTGCTGCTGAATATGTTTCAGACATCCAGCGCTGGATGGTAAAGTCTTGTTTTCAGTGTTAAATTCACTGAAGTTGATAAGTGCACTGTGACTGTAAGAGAATACCTTTGTTCTCAGGAAATACATACAGACGCATTTAGTATAATGTATGGAACTTATTCTGAAATGATTCAGAGAAAAATGTGTGCGTGTGTGTGTGTGTGTATGTGTGTATATATACACACACACACGTATATATGAAAAGAGAGTACCTGATAAAGCAAATGGGGAAATATTCATAATAGGCAAATCTCAGTAAAAGTATATAGACATGTTCTTTGTGCTCTTCTTGCAACGTGGCTACAAATTTTGAAATTATTTCCAAAGAATAAGGTTAAAAAAAAAAAACAACCCCACTGTGAACCAACTCCTTTCAGGGTATGACTGAGAACATGGAGGTGGTCGGGAGCTCACACAAGACCTCAAGAACAGTTTGTAGCTGAGCTGGGTCTAGACTCCCTGGCTCCTGATCTAAATGATGTTTTTTGAGGCAAACGCCCACGGGGAGTCATAGTGCATTAAACTAGTTCACGCTGTTATAAATAACTCCCTGGGCCTAGTCTCCTGACCCTGGAATCTTGGTTACTTGAAAGCATTTCGATTCCGTAGGTGGATGCAGAGAAGGATCTGGAAACTTACCAGTTTTTCTGTGAGGAGTCTTGTCCTGCAGGCATCCCGTTATGACGTTATTTGCCACTATCCTGAGAGTGGAAAGATATACAATTAGCTGATGTCCTTCTACTAAGTCCTGGGGAAGGCTCTGTTTATCCATTCATTCAATCAGTCAGCAAATATTATTGAAATCACACTACGTGCTCAACTTATCATAAGAGCTGGTCACACAGATAACACAGCGTGAACAAGAGATGGATCTGGGATGGAGTTTCCCTTCTAGGGGAAAGAGAGAGAGAAACAACAAACAAAAGAAACATTTGTTTAGTGTTAAGTGACAAGAAGACAATAAAATAGGGAGGTAGAGTAGAATAGCAGTTCCCAACTCTTTTTTTTTTTTTTAAAGTTTTTATTTTATCTTTTTGGCCACACCACGCCACATGTGGGATCTTAGTTCACTGACCAGGGATTGAACCTGTGCCCCCTGTAGTGGAAACATGGAGTCTTAACCACTGGACTGCCAGGGAAGTCCCCCAACTCTTTTTTTTTTTTTTGCGGTACGCGGACCTCTCAGTGTTGTGGCCTCTCCCGTTGCGGAGCACAGGCTCCGGACGCGCAGGCTCAGCGGCCACGGCTCACGGGCCCAGCCGCTCCGCGGCATGTGGGATCTTCCCGGACCGGGGCACGAACCCGCGTCCCCTGCATCGGCAGGCGGACTCTCAACCACTGCGCCACCAGGGAAGCCCCCCGCCCCAACTCTTTTGATTGTACGTATCTATCAAAATTTTTTGGACACTTGCCATAAACACACATTTAGACACATACGTAGTGGTTTATAAATAACACTCATGTGCCACTGTACTGATGCATCATAAAATATACACAAAATAAAAATGTTATAAAAATAGCGTAGGGCTTCCCTGGTGGCGCAGTGGTTAAGAATCCGCCTACCAATGCAGGGGACACAGGTTCAAGCCCTGGTCCGGGAAGATCCCACATGCCACGGAGCAACTAATCCCATGTGCCGCAACTACTGAGCCCGCGGTTCCACTACTGAAGCCTGCGTGCCTAGAGCCCGTGCTCTGCAACAAGAGAAGCCATTGCAATGAGAAGCCCACGCACCGCAACGAAGGGTAGCCCCCGCTGACTACAACTAGAGAAAGCCCGCACACAGCAACGAAGACCCAACGCAGCCAAAAATAAATAAAATAGATACAACGTTAAAGACATAAAAAATGTTTAAATATAAAAATGGAGTAAAAAGTAATAGAAATGGAAGTCTATCCCTTTCTTCTTGTACCTCTTTGTATCATCTTTGGCACCCCAGCATGTGTGTCCTGTTCTAGGGATCACTGAGAGAGAAGAAAAGGGAAGGGGCTTGCTCTAGACAGAATGGTCGAGGAAGCCTTGAGAAGGTACTACCTGCCCTAAGACCTGACCAATGAGAAGAAGCTGCCAATAGCCCTGTGGGAGAATCTTCTACGTACAGGAGCCACCAGCTACCAGGCCCAGAGGAGGGAGCAGGCTTGGTGCTTCTGAGGAAGAGACAGAGGGTCAGGGTGTCTGCAGCAGAGGGAATGGGGAGCAGAATGGCCAGAGGGTGGTCTGTGAGGACAGAGGCCAGATCCTGGAGGCCTGCAGGCCATGCTGAGAGTGTGGATTTTATTCTAACACCACAGAAAACAACTAGAGGGTTTCCAGCAAGATGGTGGTGGACATTTTAAACAATTTCACCAGCTGCTCTGTGAGAAGGGATTGTAGGTGCAGGATCAGAAGTGAGACCAGGTAGGAACTTCCTGCAATAGTCCAGGGAAGAGATGCTGATGACCTGAAGTTGGGAGGTGACTGAGGAGTGAGCAGGAAGTGGATGAATTGGGATGAATGAATGAATGTTTCGGAGGAAGAGTTGACAGGATTGGGTTGGAAATGGGGAGCGGTCTGGTGATGGTAGGAGAAGCAGCAAGACTGACTCCTAGGTTTCTGGCCTGAGTTGCCAGGTGAAGAGTGGGGAAGTCGGGGTGAAGAAGTACTGCTCACCTCTGCTCCAGACGAGGGAGGCAATAAGTAGGCGCTTGTGTATACATGTCTGTATATGCATGTGGGGGAGGTCAGGACTGCGGGTGTCAATTTGGCTGTCACAGGGGACAGAGGTGAGGCGTCTGAGGGCAGCCTGTGGGCAGCAGGGGGCAGCTGGAGAGCCCAAGATAGGGAAGCGCTGCAGACAGGAAGCAGGAAATCATCCAAGAGAAACTGCACCCTTGTCAAGTTCTGCCCAGATTCAGCCCAAATTGTTTCATATTGTGAAGCGATGCAGTCTGGCTGCAGCCTGGAGCTGCCGCCGCGGCCATGCCTGGAGGATCGACAGGTGGGAGGCTCGGAGCCCCTTTGCTGGGGAAGAATGTCAAGTTCAGACCCCTGGCGGCAGGCGGCCAGTTTGAAAGCCTCCCCACCCTGGCCCCTGAGGAAGGTCTGAGAAGACTCACAGCCCCCCCCTCCCCCCGACCACCTCCTTCCACTGCATTGCAGCTGCTTCCAGGGCCTGGAGCTCTTGACATCTTGACAAACGATGCAACTGGCAAAGCAAATCAATGTTCCAGCCAGAGAGCTGCAGGTTTCCCCTGGGTGCGGGGTGGGAACAGGGGGAGGTGAATGCATTTTCCCAAGTGTGCCCACAAAGTGGGTATGAATCCCAGCCACGAATCCCTCCTGTAAGAAATTGCGTTTTATTTTCTCATAACTGAATGTAATTTCTATGTCAAGTTCCCATGCCACCCAATGGCAGAAGACATCACCTCCATCAAGTCTGAGTTTCCCGTTTCCTTGAGGTTGTGTCCAGATGCCAGGGCTCTCAGAGGCCAGGGGTGTCAGCCGGGAGGGGGGCGTCAGGCAGGAGGCCTGTGGCTCTTGGTGGCGTCATCTGCGTGGGCTGGGACATCCTTGTGTCCCTCTGGTTCTTGGTCATCCATCCATCCCCCTCGGGTCCACCAGCCCTCACTCCCACTCTTCAGCCATCCTTGGGTCCATGGGGGACATTCTACTGTGCCCCAGTTTCTGGGCCCTCGGACCATCTGCTTCAGGCCCCTCTCGATATGTGTGTTCATGACACTTTTGTGCTGCAACTCGGAATATGGGACCTGCTGTGATCCCATCATGGCCAGTCTGCCCAGTTACACACCTCTGGTCGATTCGGCTTCTGCCCCAACACAGAATGGGCCTGGCAGTCCCAAGTTTGGGCCACTTGCTTGCGTTCTGCCCAGGGAACGGGTTAGAGGCTGCTTCTCCTCTTGGAGGCCCGAGCTTATCTAGAAATTTTATTATCCCCTTGGGTGCAGCCCAGGGAACAGGCCGGAGGGGACCCTTTGCTCTCTGCTTCCCCGATGCTGATGTTCTAAGAGGCTCAGGACTGCCAGCCTGCCCTGCTCTCACTCGGCACCTGCACCCCCGCCTTTTCTACACAGCTGGCTCTTGACAGAGGCAAATAAGGTAGATGGGGCAGAGATTCACTGATCAAGCAATTGGTAGAGAAGTTGACCCCCCCACCAATGCGTTACGTCTGCCTTTTCAGTTCCACTTGGCTTTGGTTAAGACAAAATTCCCCTTCGTTTAACTGGCTGCTTGGGGTTCGATGAAGTAGCCGTGTTGGTGTGGTTCACTTTGCAAGGGGTTGGAATGGAGCAATTTAAGTGTGTCTGTAGGCTGGGTCCAATGATGCCTATAGACCCGGTTTCTGGGTAAAAATTGGTCTAACAAGAGGAATTTCTCTTACAACTGTTTGTTTTTATGGCGAATGTATTTTATGCCCACAAAACCAGCAGAGCAGTGACTTTAATCCAACATAATAATTCATCACTGTACAAAGCCTTATACGTTGCAATGTATATTTCTATCTGCATCCTCATTCGGGAGCCATAAAACCCCCGAGAGACAGGCAGGATGTGTATTAGTTATCCCTGCCTTACCAATAGCGGAAAGTAACGACGGGTCTGGGATCTTGATCTCCCACCTCTGCTCCGGCACCCTTTCAATCTCCTGTGTTTCAAACTTCCCACTGAATTGCCTGGTTTTGCAATATGCACCCTTGTGGAAGTAGCCATCCTGACCCACTCTGACCGGCTGTAGACACTGCCTGGGATGCATGCTGACCCTCCTATGTTCTGCAGCCATAGGACGAGTCCTTGTACTCCTGCCTCCAGTTTGGAGAGATGAGAGAGTGATTCTAGAACTCAAGAATGAGGGTCCACCTCACTGTGCATCGAGATCATCCGGGAACTTTAAAAAACAACGTGTCTGCTGTGGAAAACAGTATGGTAGCTCCTCAGAAAACTAAAAATAGAACTACCATATGATCCAGCAATCCCACTCCTGGGCATATATCCAGACAAAACTGTAATTCAAAAAGATACATGCACCCCTATGTTCACAGCAGCATTACTCACAATAGCCAAGACATGGAAACAACCTAAATGTCCATCAACAGATGAATGAATAAAGAAGACGTGGTACACATATACAATGGAATATTAGTCATAAAAAAGGATGAAATAATGCCATTTGCAGCAACATGGATGGACCTAGAGATTACCACACTAAGTGAAGTAAGTCAGACAGAGAAAGACAAACACCATATGATATCTCTTATATGTGGAATCTAAAATATGACAGAGAAAAACCTATCTACGAAACAGAAACAGACTCTCAGACATAGAGAACAGATTTGTGGTTGCCAAGGGGGAGGGAGTTGGGGGAGGGATGGAGTGGGAGGTTGGGGTTAGCAGATGTAAGCTTTTATATATAAAAAGGATAAACAACAAGGTCCTACTGTATAGCACAGAGAACTATATTCAATATCCTATGATAAACCATAATGGAAAAGAATATTTAAAAAAAGAATGTATATACATGTATAACTGAATCACTGTGCTGTACAGCAGAAATTAACACAGCATTGTAAATCAACTATACTTCAATAAAACAAACAAAAAAACAGTGTGTCTGGGTCCCACCCCAGAGGTTTGTTTTGATTGGTTGTTTTTGTTGCCATATTTAAGCTCTTCCAGGTGATTGTCATGTGCAGATAGGGTTGAATACCACTGGGCTACAATATGACCCATTTTACCTTGGCCCCCTTTCTAGGCATTAGACATTAGGTGCATCATTTCTCCTCAGCAGTGGCATTGGCTGCTTCTTGTACTTAAACATCTCTTTTGTGGGCCTCCTGCAGTGCTCCTGGTCCCCCGTGTATGATACAGGAGAGGGTGCCATCTACTGTCACCTGAGGAGAACTGAGCATCAGTCTATAGCCAGGATTGGGCCTTAGTTGGGGGAAAGTTTGAGAGGACAAGTTCTACCTGTCAAGGCAACAAAGAGAGACTTGGTCGATGGTTGCCACGGAAATGCCGGTAAAGCCCCACTTCCGTGTCCCACCTGCAGTCTCAGGAGTTGGCCTTGTGTGTGGGAGGCTGAAGAGGCAAGCCCAGCACTGCTGACCTCTGCCTGGGAGGGATGACCCACTTCCTGGGCCCATGATGGATTGCTGGCATGGTGGCCTTTCCTGAACCTGGCTCTTGGCCAATCCCTGAGGTGTGGGTCTGGCGTGACGGAGCACAGGGAAGAAGTGGTGCCTGAGGAAGGCTCAGGGAGTCTTCTTTGAGGAAGCAGCATTGGAGGTGGGCCTTGGAGGACGAGCAGGAGATCCCCGAGGTCGAGATGGGAGGAGATGAGAGCCTTCTTGGCCAAGGGCAAACCAGTATCACTTCCCACACTTAGGTATCATCAGCTCAGCGTAGGGGAAGTGGAGAATGGGTTGATTCGGGTCAATGGAAAGGTTGGGCAAGACTCTGTACCTTCTCAGATGCCCTGCGCAGCCGTGACTGAGGTTGCCAGGCGTGCTGAGCGGCTGCAGACACCACACTTAGGACCGGGGCACCCAAAGGCAGTGGAGGTTGCACCCCGCGCCCTGTGGGTTCCTTTGTCCCTCTTCATCATCCTCATTATCACATAATAAGAACATGATGCTGTTCAGCTTACAGTCAATCTTGTGAGGCAAACAGGACCGGGAGCATTGTCCCCATCTGATAGATGCAGAAACAGAGGCTCCAAGGGGTTAAATGACACGGGTAATGCATCCCAGAACGGCACACCCGATTCCAGGCTCTGGATACGAAGGGCTCACGGCTTCCTTTTTAGGCCCCAGGCACACCTGTAATGGAGACTGAAGCAGCTTTAGGTGACATCCCCACCAAGACATCTACATCCATACCTGGCCCCGTGCTCCACTGGCAGTAGCGTCGTAATCGAACGCTTCCTGTGAACTGCTCCAAGCATCCTCTCTGTTAATCCGTGTAGTCCTCACAAGATCTACATTTTACAGATGAGGAAACTGAGGCACAGGTATTAGCTGACCAGTTCAAGGAACAGCCCCAGCTCTCAACCATGAGGCCCCACCACCTTGAAAGGAGGCCGACTGGAGAAGGCAGGGACGTCCAAATCAGACAAGTGCAAGTGTGGATCTGGGGCTGTGATGACTTCTCCATCTGAGTCTCCTGCCCGTGACCAGGGGAGCGCTTACCCTGCTGGCTTGTCGTAAAGGTGAGATGAAGTTCCCTCTGCAGAGCACCCGGCACTGTGCCAGGCACCCAGTCATATTCACTCTGCACTAGGGATTCTGACTCTGAAACCAATGTTGAGCGTATTGATCAGGTCAGCGGGGACAGGAGGGGAGGGCGGGGGAGGGACTGGCAGGCCCAGCGTGGTGACCTTGCTCTCTGGCGGGACTCGCAATGCCCCACGCTGCGCTCCACAAAAGCTGCTCCTTGGGCCGAAGCAGAATGTCAAACTAGAACTGGAAATGTGGCATTAAAATATTGCCCCGGCGGAACCACCAGCCACTGGGAATCCGGACAGCAATAAATTAAATGATGTTCCTAGCGTATGTGGTTTCCCTGTGGCCTCCCAGGAACACATTTCTGTATAAATAATTTACCAGATAAAGGGATACTGAACCGGCCACATAGAGCTGCAAGAATAACAATAAATTCTGGTTTTGTGAATCAAAGAGAGGCATCAGCTTGTAAAGCAAGGGCCCTGGATCTGGAGTCTGAAGTTCTGGGTCCCTGTCCTGGGTTGGCCCCCAGGATAGCAAACCCACCGGGTGGCTTCGGGCAGAGCCCCGCACATCCCTGGGCCTCTGTCCAGAAAATCAGGTGCCTGCTCAGGCCAGAAAATCGTTCAGGTAAATACTTGTATGATTTTTCCTCAACCTTCTCTTGCTTCCTCCTAGCTGCTCTCCAGACAGTGAGTCCTTTGGCTAGTCAGGCCGACTGCAGTTGTTTGAGAGGCATTTCACACACATGCACACACCCCCACATGACACTGCAGAAAGAAGTCCTCTCAAGTGTTACTGTGAACAGATGAAAAATAATGCAAGTGATTTTTCAATGCAACGGAAGTTAGAAGGCAAGTGGACAGGAGGGCAAAGTGGAAATGATAACGGCCAGAGCCCGTGGCTGGAAACGTTAACTGTCTCCTTGGGATAGCACAGGAAGGGGAAGTAGCTATTACCCCAGGAAAGGAGCCAGGATGCGTCCTTTGTGGTGCCTCTCCAAAACTCCCTCCTTTTGTTTCTGTCCAGGTTGCCTCCTTGGGCCTGGAGGGCAGTTTCTCCTCTTTCATCAGGACAGCAGCACCGGCTCTGAGCAGGGATGCTCCTGCTGTACCACGTTGCCAGACCCAGCGACCTCTTTCCCGGACTCACCCTGCCTCTGCTTCCAGCACCGGCTCACGTGTGGGTTGTCTTCTGCTCTGTAGTAGCTATTTTTACTGTCTCCACTTCCCAGAGCTGAGCCTTGGTCAGGAGCTGAGTGTTGGAGCCAACAGAGGCAGCCTGTCTGGTCCATCTCAGCCAGAAAATGAACAAGCAGGCACGAGAAGCTATTCAGTTCCACATTAGAACCAAAAAGTCTTTACATTCTAATCGTACCTTGATGCCGAAAGAGAATATATTCCACAACACACTTTGTGATCAGAAACAGGTACTGCGTGCACAGAAAGTCACCTCAGGACACAAGAATTCTCCCTCTCCTTCTCTCCCTTCTTTCGTCCCTCCTTCCTTATGGAAATATTTCTCAAGCACATATTGTGAGGAAGAAACTCAGAGAGAGACAAAGGGGGAGGGAGAGAAGACAGAGCCTCTGCTCTCCCGTAGGAGATACAGAAACAATTTCAAAGCAGTGCATTAAGTGTTATAATAAAAGGAACACAGGATGCCAGGGGTGCAAAGAAGAGGCATCTTATTTGATTGTGAAATAAATAAGATTTAGCATCAGTAAAGCTTCCTAGAAGAGGAGATACTGAAACTGAGCTGCAATAACAAGGTGGGGCTCAGAGCCAGTCACCGTGGGACAGAGTAGCATTCCAGACAGAGCACGCACAAAGCAACCAGCCAGAGGGAGCAATGCCTGCAGCTGACTGCAGCAAGACAGTGAGGCCAGAGTTTTGCAGGTGGCCCGGACTGCATCCCAAATGAGACAGAGGCATGGGCTCGGGCCAGGTCATCGTGGGCCCAGAGTGCCACGCTAAGAGGTCGGAGCTTTGTCCCAAAGGTTCTCTGGAGCTGCACTAGTCAGGGTCTGGTCAGGAAGGCGTGAGAATCCCACTAGGTATTTCAAAGGCAGGGATTTAATACAGGGACTTAATTGCACAGGTGATGGAGGGCTCAAAGAGCAGAAAGGACTCAAGGGAACCCAAAGATAATTGAAGAAAATGGCTACCACCTGTAGGACTTGGGGACAAAGGGAGGAGGGGATTCATGAGAATGAGAACCTAGAGATGCAGAGGAGGGGGTGCTGTGGAGCTGGTGCTGGGGTCTCCGAAGGGGTGTGTCAGGCTGGTCCTGGGAGTATCAAGAGAAACCAGTCTTCACCCACCTGTTGCCCAGGGCACAGGGCACTGCTTGTGTAACTGGGGGCTTTCCCCACCACCAAGCAATTCTCCAATACCAGCTGGGTGTCCTACAACCCAACTCAATTCTGACACTGTACCTGGAAATGCCATCCGATCCCACAGGTTAAGGGCTCAGTCCCACAAGATGCCCTCACACCCCCCACCCCCTTCAGATGCTGGTCTGAAGTCACCAAACTCTGGATTTGCGACAACCCCCTCCCTGGGTTCATTTAGTTGGCTCGGGTGGCTCACAGAACTCAGAGGGAAGCATTTTACTTACTGGATTACTGGTTTATTATGAAAGGATATAACTCGGGAACAGCCAGATGGAAGAGACGCATAGGGCAAGGGATGGGGAAAGGATGGGGCGACTCCATGCTTTCTCTGGGTATCATTCTCCCGGCATCTCCACGCATTCAGCAACCCTGTCTCTGAACTCTGTCTTTTTGGGTTTCTATGGCGGCTCCATTACATAGGCATGACTGATTAAATCATTGGCCATTAGTGATGGATGAAGCCTCCAGCCCCTCTCCTCTCCCTGGAGGTCAGGTGGGAGGGACTGTAAGTTCCAACCCTCTAATCACATGGTTGGTTCTCCAGGCAACCTGCTGGCGTCCTCAGGTGCCTCCAAAAGCCACCTCATTAACATGACAAAAGACGCTTTATTCTCCCAACTCTCACCATCACAGGAAATTCCAAGGGTTTGAGGAGCTCTGTACCAGAAACAGGGACTGAGACCAAATATATATTTCTTACTATAAGTCACAGTATCACAAAATCACAATGCCACAGCTTGGGTGGAGCTGACCCATGGGAAGGAGCAAGGCCCTTCTCCTCATGCAGAACCTGACGGGGACAAGCTGGCCACATGGTTCACAGAACCTCAGCCCAAGCATCACAGAGCAGGGTGTTGAAGGGGGGTGTGGAGCTGGGAGATACGAGCCGAAGAATCCACGTAAAAAGGGACTGATGTGGGTTTGGGTTTTGGAAAGAGCAATCTGGGTACAGTGTGGAGAAGGAATAGAATAGGCTGGGCGGCCCGTGAGGAGGAAGAAGCGTCTCTCCAGGGGGGACATGGTGGGTGGCAGGAGTCAGGCTGGGAAGAAGATTCAGAGATGAGGTGAAGGGACCTGGAGATCAACCACCCAGTGGGTTTGGGGTAGAAGGAGAGATGGAATTCAAGGCTGAACCACAGACCCCTACTTGAGCAAAGGCGTGGGTGGTACTGCTCCCAGCGTAAAGCACATGGATGAAGATAAGAGGGGGTCGGGGAGTGGAGAGATGGCCGTTCTACCTCTGCTTTTCAGCTTCTAAGAACAGGAATGTCCGTCCTTGGCAGGACAGCATCCCACTGGTCCCTGTAATTGCTAACATCGCCGCCTTTTCACAGAGGAAACGACTGTCTCCTACAGTCTCCATGCACAGGACCTAACATCGCCCTCCAGAGTTACACAGAACATTCCTCTTCTCCCAGACAAATATTTGAAGACAATTGTGATCAAAAAGAATGAGTAAGAGGTGTGTAAGGGGTTGTAATTCAAATCAAGACTCTCAGAGTGTTTGTTTTCTGGCCCAAAGCAGCACCAGCCAAGCATGTGTCAAGGGCAGGCTGGAGCTCGAGGCCGAGAGGAGGTGACGGATGCCTTAGCCTCCCGACAGGGGCTTTTCAGTGAGGGCGATGAGCCCCCAGACAGAACAGAAGAAATGCTGCAGGAAGGAAAGTGGGGGATGCGGAGGACAAAGATCAGGGGATGGCGTTGGCTTGTGCAGCAGAGTCAGATGTCAGCACCTTGGAGGCCATGCTCCAATCCCCTTGGAGGTCAGGTGATTCCCAAGGGGTCAGCCTATCAGTGTTGAGAGAGTGAGGATGTGATGGGCACAGGTGTGGTCTTGGCCTTGGGGACTGTCTGGTCAAAAATAGTGGCCTGGGGCTTCTCTGGTGGTGCAGTGATTAAGAATCTGCCTGCCAATGCAGGGGACATGGGTTCAAGCCCTGGTCCAGGATGATCCCACATGCCGCAGAGCAGCTAAGTTCATGCACCACAACTACTGAGCCCACATGCCTAGAGCCCGTGCGCCACAACAAGAGAAGCCACTGCAATGAGAAGCCTGCACACCTCAACAAAGAGTAGCCCCTGCTCACCACAACTAGAGAAAGACTGCATGCAGCAACGAAGACCCAAGGCAGCCAAAAATAAATAAATAAAATAAATTTAAAATATAATAATAAATAAAGTTTAAAAACAAAACAAAATAAAAAAACCCAGAGGCCTAATAAGGCTGTAGGGACACACAGCTCCTCACTGTGGAAGTGACAGAGACCAGAGGAGAAATCCCACCTGCTGCCACCATGCAGGGACAGGTGAGGGAGCCAAAGGAGACTAGGGAGGAATCCATGGACCTGTGGCCAAAGATGATGCAATAACTGAGATTGTGGAAGGCAACAAGACTGTGAGGGTGACAGTGATAAAAGAGAGATGATTTCTGCTCAATGCCCTACACCACTTTGCTAGGGTTGCCATAAAAAATACCACAGATGGGGTGGCTAAGAGAACAGACATTTATTTTCTTACAGTTCTAGAGGCTAGAAGTCTGAGATCAAGGGGGCAGGAGGGTTGGTTCCCTCTGAGGCCTCACTCTTTGGCTTTCAGATGGCTGTCCTCTCCCTGTGTCCTCACATGGTCTTCTCTCCATGTGTCTGTGTCTTAATGTCCTCCTTTTATAAGGACACCAGTCATACTGGATTACAGCCCATCCTAATGACTTCATGTTAATTACCTATTTAAAGACCCTATCTCCCACTGACAGAGGAATGGATAAAGAAGATGTGGTACACATATACAATGGAATATTACTCAGTCATAAAAAAGGATGAAATAATGCCATTTGCAGCAACATGGATGGACCTAGAGATTACCACACTAAGTGAAGTCACACAGCAAAAGACAAATATCATATGATATCACTTATATGTGGAATCTAAAAAGATGATACAAATAAACTTATTTACAAAACAGAAAAAAAAATAAAGACCCTATCTCAAAATACAACCATATTCTGAGGTACTAGGGGTTAGAACTTCAACGTATGAATTTGGTGGTGGTGGGGACACAATTTAGCCTATAACTCCCTCTGAAACCAGGGACCATGTCTTATATTTTTAATGCTCTTTTTCTACAGCTCATTCTCATGCCACAAACATAATTGGCCCATGTTAACTGACTTGAAAACACCGTCTGTGCCCAGCCCTAAAATATCCCTCATTTGCTCCGTTGAATTCTGATCACTTTTTCAGGGCCTCGGTGGAACCCCCCCAGGTTCTGCCTAAATATATGGCCTGAGTTAACAACTTTTAGTAAACCACGAAGTATTTGTGAATGAAATCCATTAAAACCCTGAAAATTTTTATTCATGCAGTTTCCATGTATAGAATGAGAACTTGTTGGAGTTTTTCCTGGAAGCCTAGTGAGGTTTGTTTGTTTGTTTTCCAGTGGGAGGTAGATATTAATGAGCTTTAGGAGAGAAAGTTAATAATTCAATATGATGCATCATGGGCACATCTGTACAAACATGTATCTGTCAATGTTTCAAGAAATTTAGAGAAGGGAGTGATATGACATGTTCTTCCGTCTCTAGGCCCTCTGAAAAAGACAGAGGAAGCCTTATCCATTAAGAAAACTGCTGGAGCTCTTTCTAAACTTTTTTGAAGCATGAATACTCAAAATGGGTATCTTTTTATTTTCCTTGTTGGACGTCTCTATGGAAATAGGCATGAAGACTTGTTTCTCATTTCATTGGACGTATGAAATATGCATTGAAGCTTGCTGTTATACTCGAACATAAGATACATTTTTTATCACGTATGCCTTGAAGAACCAAATTCATCAGAAACTTATTAATTCAAACATGCCTTAGAGCTCCTGATTACCAAGCATTTTAAAAAGATTATAGCTTTGCTCTACATGCCTACAGAAGAGCCTTTGTATTATTAATAATAATGGCTAACTTCTATAAATTTCTTACTCTGAGCCAGGTGCTCTGCTGTATATTTTACATTGCATCATTTCATTTAATTCTCCCCATAAGTCTATGCGGTAAGGGTGATAATATCTCCATTTCCCCAAAGCATAGAGAGCTCATACAACTTGCCCAAGGTCATATAGCTAGAAAGTGTTGGAGCTGAGAGTCAAACCCAATTCTGGCTGCCAAAGCCTGACTCAATAAACCCATGCCCATGACCTGTCATGGTCCAGGAAGAGTGAGATCCAAGATGGCATTCACCTACTGTATAGCACAGGGAACTCTATTCAATATTCTGTAATAACCTATATGGGGAAAGAATCTGAAAAAGAATGGATATATGTATATATATAACTGATTCATTTTGCTGTATACGTGAAACTAACACAACATTGTAAATCAACTCTACTTCAATAAAAATTTAAAAAAATATATTCACACACACACAAAATGGCAGTCAGGAATCCCTATTCTGTCAGCAGATATCTACTGCATGTACCAGGGCTAGACTCTGTGCTAGATACTATTTTTTATTTTTATTATTAAATTTTTCGGTACACGGGCCTCTCACTGTTGTGGCCTCTCCCGTTGCGGAGCACAGGCTCCGGACGCTCAGGCTCAGTGGCCATGGCTCATGGGCCCAGCAGCTCCGCGGCATGTGGGATCCTCCCAGACTGGGGCACGAACCTGTGTCCCCTGCATCAGCAGGTGGACTCTCAACCACTGCGCCACCAGGGAAGCCCTAGATACTATTTTTTTAAAAATGGAAGACTCCCTCTTGTGAGAGCACCAGAATCACAACTAACTGATGAACAAGCATCAACAGGAAGACACCAGAACTCACCAAAAATGATACCCCACGTCCAAAGACAAAGGAGAAGCCACAATGAGATGGCAGGAGGGGCGCAATCACAATAAAATCATATCCCATAACTGCTGGGTGGGTGACTCACAAACTAGAGAACATTTATACCACAGAAGTCCACCCACTGGAGTGAAGGTGCTGAGCCCCACGTCAGGCTTCCCAACCTGGGGGTCCGGCAACGGGAGGAGGAATTCTCAGAGAATCAGACTTTGAAGCCTAGTGGGATTTGATTGCAGGACTTCAACAGGACTGGGGGAAATAGAGACTCCACTCTTGGAGGGCACACACAAAGTAGTGTGCGCATCCCAGCATAAGGCACATGGATGAAGATAAGGGGGGTTGTGGAGTGGGGAAACAGCCAGGGGAAGGAGCAGTGACCCCACAGGAGACTGAACCAGACCTACCTGCTAGTGTTGGAGGGTCTCCTGCAGAGGTGGGGGGTGGCTGTGACACACTGTGAGGACAAGGACACTGGCAGCAGAAGTTCTGGGAAATACTCCTTGGTGTGCGCCCTCCGAGAGTCCACCATTAGCCCCATCAAAGAACCTGGGTAGGCTCCAGTGTTGAATCACCCCAGGCCAAACAACCAACAGGGAGGGAACCCAGCCCCAACCATCAGCAGGCAAGCAGATTAAAGTTTAGTGAGCTCTGCCCACCAGAGCAACACCCAGCTCTACCCACCACCAGTCCCTCCCATCAGGAAGCTTGCACAAGCCTCTAAGATAGCCTCACCCACCAGAGGGCAGACAGCAGAAGCAAGAAGAACTACAATCCTGCAGCCTGTGGAACAAAACCCACATTCACAGAAAGATAGACAAGAGGAAAAGGCAGAGGGCTATGTAACAGATGAAGGACAAGATAAAACCCCAGAAAAACAACTAAATGAAGGGGAGATAGGCAACCTTCCAGAAAAAGAATTCAGAATAATGATAGTGAAGATGATCCAGGACCTCAAAAAAAGAATGGAGGCAAAGATGGAGAAGATGCAAGAAATGTTTAAAAAAGACCTGGAAGAACGAAAGAACAAACACCTAGAAGAATTAAAGAACAAACAAACAGAAATGAACAATACAATAACTGAAATGAAAGATACACTAGAAGGGATCAATAGCAGAATAACTGAGGCAGAAAAACGGATAAGTGACCTGGAAGACAGAATGTTGGAATTCACTGTTGTGGGACACAATAAAGAAAAAAGAATGAAGAGAAATGAAGACAGCCTAAGAGAGCTCTGGGACAACATTAAACGCAACAACATTAGCATTATGAGGATCCCAGAAGGAGAAAAGAGAAAGGACCTGAGAAAATACCTGAAGAGATTATAGTTGAAAACTTCTCTAACATGGGAAAGGAAATAGCCACCCAAGTGCAGGAAGTGCAGAGAACCCCAGGCAGGACAAAGCCAAGGAGAAACACGCCGAGACACATAGTAATCAAACTGGCAAAATTTAAAGACAAAGAAAAATTATTGAAAGCAACAAGGGAAAAACAACAAATAACATACAAGGGAACTCCCATAAGGTTAACAGCTGATTTCTCAGCAGAAACGCTACAAGTCAGAAGGAAGTGGCATGACATATTTAAAGTGATGAAAGAGAAGAACTACAACCAAGATTACTCTACCCAGCAAGGATCTCATTCAGATTCAATGGAGAAATCAAAAGCTTTACAGACAAGCAAAAGCTAAGAGAATTTAGCACCACCAAACCAGCTCTACAACAAATGCTAAAGGAACTTCTCTAAGTGGGAAACACGAGAGAAGAAAAGGACCTACAAAAACAAACCCATAACAATTAAGAAAATGGTAATAGGAACATATATATCGATAAATACATTAAACGTGAATGGATTAAACGCTCCAACCAAAAACACAGGCTCGCTGAATGGATACATAAACAAGACCCATATATATGTTGTCTACAAGAGACCTACTTCAGACCTAGGGACACATACAGACTGAAAGTGAGGGGATGGAAAAAGATATTCCATGCAGATGGAAATCAAAAGAAAGCTGGAGTAGCAATACTCATATCAGATAAAACAGACTTTAAAATAAAGAATGTTACAAGAGACAAGGAAGGACACTACATAATGATCAAGGAGTCAATGCAAGAAGAAGATATAACAATTATAATTATATATGCGCCCAACATAGAAGCACCTCAATACATAAGGCAAATGCTAACAGCTATAAAAGAGGAAATCAACAGTAACACAATAATAGGGGGGGACTTTAACACCTCACTTACACCAATGGACAGATCATCCAAACAGAAAATGAATAAGGAAACACACGCTTTAAATGACACAATAGACCAGATAGATTTAATTGATATTTATAGGACATTCCATCCAAAAACAGCAGATTACACTTTCTTTTCAAGTGCGCATGGAACATTCTCCAGGATAGATCACATCCTGGGTCACAAATCAAGCCGTAGTAAATTTAAGAGAATTGAAATCATATCAAGCATCTTTTCTCACCACAACACTATGAGATTAGAAATCAATTATAGAAAAAAGAACTGTAAAAAACACAAACACATGGAGACTAACCTATACGTTACAGACTAACCTATAACAAAGGGATCACTGAAGAAATCAAAGAGGAAATCAAAAAATACCTAGAGACAAATGACAATGAAAACATGATGATCCAAAACCTATGGTTTACAGCAAAAAGCAGTTCTAAGAGGGAAGTTTATAACAACACATGCCTACCTCAAGAAACAAGAAAAATCTCATTCTATGAGGCCACCATCACCCTGATACCAAAACCAGACAACGATACTACAAAAAAAGAAAATTACAGACCAATATCAATGATGAATATAGATGTAAAATTCCCAGCAAAATACTAGCAAACAGATTCCAACAACATATTAAAAGGATCATACACCAAGATCAAGTGGGATTTATCCCAGGGATGCAAGGATTCTTCAATATATACAACTCAATCAATGTGATACACCTTATTAACAAATTGAAGAATAAAAACCATATGATCATCTTAAATTTTGTCAAAAACAAAATTCTACACCCATTTATGATAAAAAAACCCTCCAGAATGTGGGCACAGAGGGAACCTACCTCAACATAATAAAGGCCATATATGACAAACCCACAGCAAAAATCATTCTCGGGCTTCCCTGGTGGCGCAGTGGTTGAGAGCCTGCCGGCCGATGCAGGGGACACGGGTTTGTGCCCCGGTCCGGGAAGATCCCACATGCCGTGGAGCGGCTGGGCCCATGAGCCATGGCCGCTAAGCCTGTGCGTCCGGAGCCTGTGCTCCGCAACGGGAGAAGCCACAGCACTGAGAGGCCCACATACTGCAAAAAACAAAAAAAGCATTCTCAATGGTGAAAAACTGAAAGCATTTCCCCTAAGATCAGGAACAAGACAAGGATGTCCATTCTCACTACTATTATTCAACATAGTTTTGGAAGCTCTAGCCATGGCAATCAGAGAAGAAAAAGAAATAAAAGGAATGCAAATCGGAAAAGAAGAAGTAAAACTGTCACTGTTTGCAGATGACATGATACTATACACAGAGAATCCTAAAGATGCCACCAGAAAGCTACTAGAGCTAATCAATGAATTTGGTAAAGTTGCAGGATACAAAATTAATGCACAGAAATCTCTTGCATTCCTATACACTAATGATGAAAAATCTGAAAGACAAATTAAGGAAACACTCCCATTTACCACTGCAACACAAAGAGTAAAATACCTAGGATAAACCTACCTAGGGAGACAAAAGACCTGTATGCTGAAAACTATAAGACATTGATGAAAGAAATTAAAGATAATACAAACAGATGGAGAGATATACCATATTCTTGGATTGGAAGAATCAATATTGTGAAAATGACTATACTACCCAAAGCAATCTACAGATTCAATGCAATCCCTAACAAATTACCAATGGCATTTTTTACAGAACTAGAACAAAAAATCTTAAAATTTGTATGGAGACATAAAAGACCCCGAATAGCTGGGGTCTTTTGTATGAAGACATAAAAGACCCCAAAGCAGTCTTGAGGGAAAAAAACGGAGCTGGAGGAATCAGACTCCCTGACTTCAGACTATACTACAAAGCTACAGTAATCTAGACAATATGGTACTGGCACAAAAGCAGAAACATAGATCAATGGAACAGGATAGAAAGCCCAGAGATAAACCCACGCACCTATGGTCAACTAGGCAAGGATATACAATGGAGAAAAGACAGTCTCTTCAATAAGTGGTGCTGGGAAAACTGGACAGCTACATGTAAAAGAATGAAATTAGAACACTCCCTAATACCATACACAAAAAGAAACTCAAAATGGATTAGAGACCTAAATGTAAGACCGGACACTATAAAACTCCTAGAGGAAAACATAAGAAGAACACTCTTTGACATAAATCACAGCAAGATCCTTTTTGACCCACCTCCTAGAGTAATGGAAATAAAAACAAAAATAAACAAATGGGACCTAATGAAACTTAAAAGCTTTTGCAAAGCAAAGGAAAGTACAAACAAGACAAAAAGACAACCCTCTGAATGGGAGAAAATATTTGCAAATGAATCAACGGACAAAGGGTTAATCTCCAAAATATATAAACAGCTCATGCAGCTCAATATTAAAAAAACAAACAACCCAATCCAAAAATGGGCAGAAGACCTAAATAGACATTTCTTCAAAGAAGACATACTGATGGCCGAGAAGCACATGAAAAGCTGCTCAACGTCACTAATCATTAGAGAAATGCAAATCAAAACTACAATGAGGTATCACCTCACACCAGTCAGAATGGGCATCATCAGAAAATCTACAAACAACAAATGCTGGAGAGGGTGTGGAGAAAAGGGAACCCTCTTGCACTGTTGGTAGGAATGTAAATTGATGCAGCCACTATGGAGAACAGTATGGAGCTTCCTTAAAAAACTAAAAATAGAACTTCCATATGACCCAGCAATCCCACTACTAGGCATATACCCAGAGAAAACCATCATTCAAAAAGACACATGCACCCCAATGTTAATTGCAGCACTATTTACAATAGCCAGACCATGGAAGCAACCTAAATGTCCATCAACAGACGAATGGATAAAGAAGATGTGGTACACATATACAATGGAATATTACTCAGGCATAAAAAGGAACGAAATTAGGTCATTTGTAGAGACGTGGATGGATATAGAGACTGCCATACAGAGTGAAGTAAGTCAGAAAGAGAAAAACAAATATCGTATATTAACGCATATATGTGGAACCTAGAGAAATGGTATAGATGAACCGGTTTGCAGGGCAGAAATTGAGACACAGATGTAGAGAACAAATGTATGGACACCAAGTGAGGAAAGTGGTGGGGGGGTCGGTGGTCGGGGTGGGGGATGAATTGGGAGATTGGGAATGACATGTATATACTAAGATGTATAAAATGGATAACTAGTAAGAACCTGCTGTATAAAAATATAAATAAAATAAAATTCAAAAAATAAAACATAAAAATGGAAGAGAGGGACTTCCCTGGTGGTCCAGTGGCTAAGACTCCACGCTGCCAATGCAGTGGGCCTGGGTCCGATCCCTGGTCAGGGAACAAGATCCCACATGCTGCACTTAAAGATCCCACATGCCACAACTAAAGATCCCGCAGGCCACAACTAAGACCCAGCGTAGCCAAATAAATAAATAAATTAATTAAAAAAAAAAGGGAGAGAAACTACCTTCCAGAGACTGACGAGCTGGGGAGTCCAGGCATAGAGGATCCATTTCCTGAGCCCAGGGGGGAAGGCAGCCATGTACAGGGTAAATTGGCCCATGACAGGCCATGGCCGGAAAGGCACAAAATGTTACATGAGCACAAAGGAACACGCAACTAACCCCAGGGAAAAGGGCAGAGGCGTGCAAGAGGAGGTCTCTGACCTTTGCCCTGATTTTACAGGTAGAAGCAGGAATTTACCAGGCAAACAAGAGGCATGAAAGACAGAATGATTACAGTTGTGAAATGGCCTGGCTGGTTCCAGGAGCAGCGAGACATTCAGCAGGAGTGCTGAAGAATGACGATGGTCCCAGTTTGGGAGGCTCGGTGGATGGCGATGTTCATTGAAATCGGAGAGGGAAGAAGACGAGTCTGGTGATGGGGTGTGGAATTCGGGGGGCCTGCAGTACTTTCCAGGGAGAAATCAAGAATAAGAGTGGATGGAGGCTTGGATTTGGGCATCATCAATAGACAAGGGATTGCTGGAGCTGAAGTCGCTGATAAGTTCACCCAGGGAGGCATGTGGAACAGAGGATGAACGCAGCAAAGGCAGAGGCCTGCGGAAGAGCAAAATCCAGGGGAAGGTAGGGATGTTGCAACTGGAAGCCTGGGAGGACCACTGTCAGAGAGGAAAGGGGGAAACCGGGAAAAACTTTGAGACTTAGGGATGGTCAACGGCATTAGATGCCTCATAGAGCATTGAGTGAGAGGCTGGTAACAGTCCACTGACTGAGTATTGGTGTCCTAAGTTTCAGCAAATGGTCCAAGTTGAAGAAGGAAGAGAGTGAGTCTGGGGAGACTTGAATACGCTGGTGAGCTGAGGGGATGCAGGTGGTGAGCACGGAGACGATGTTGTTGACGCTGAGACGGGTTAACAAGCAGAACCAGCTGAGGAAGGAAGGTGCTCGCGGAGACCCCGAGCACACACAGGGGAGAAGGTGTCTCTCCAAGGCAGGGGAGGAGGGTGGGTGAAGTGAAGTCCAGGGAATTCCTGGGTTGTGACTTCCGTTTACCCTGGGAAGCTGGGGGAAGTTCACTCGTGAAGGGTCGGATGAGGGTGGGTCAGGTAGGTTGAAAGGGAAGGCTGATGGCGATAGTGAAGGTGAGTGAAAGCCAATGAGAGTGGCAGGTCAGGGCCTGATAAGCGACCAACAGGTGTGTTTAGGAGCCAGCTACACCTTTGGGGTCTCACGACCTGAATATTTATGTAATTTTCCTTAGTAGCACGCGGCCCTTTTGGAGGAAGATAAAAGAAAATAGACAGTTAGATAGACCCTGACCTGGGGTATTTGCAGGTGGGAATGGGGGATGATGGGGAGACAAGACACATGCAAGTACTGGCAGCAAAGTCTTCATACTGACCCAGAGGGTCAGGCTGGCTGGGAAAGCCAACGGAGCAAGGCGAGCTGAAGGTTGGCAAGAGTAAAGGCTAGAATCCTCCATGAGATTAAAAAAAAAAAAAAAGGCAGGCCGGAGAACAAAAGGGCTGGAGCTGGCATGCCACATTCTAAAACTTCTGAGAAAGCGCGTTCTGGGTAACGCTGGGGTCCGGGACGGGACCGAGGAGTGGGGGAGTCCGGGCATAGCGCAGCCATTTCCTGAGCTCCATCCTTTCCCCGTTCACACACATTTCCCCCAAGTTTGCCTCCGGCCCAGCTTCCAGGCTTCTTTCCCCGTGGAAGACAGAGGGAGTGACTGAGAAGGACAAGAAAAGGCTGTGTGGCCTCCTGTCTCCGAAGCATGTGGCCCTGGCCCCCACCCCTACCTGACATGGGCCTCCATGCCTCGGCCCTGAGCTCAGGCCACAGAACCAGCCTGATGGACGGCAGCAGCTGCAAAACCCATCCTCTGCCATCCCCAGATTCTTGGGGGTTTCCCTAGGTAAGTGTGAGATGGGTACACTGTGTATTTACTTATTTTTTATTATTAACTAGAACAAATGAGCCAGAGCTGCAGTCTGCTGAGAGCACAGTGATGTGAATCAGCAGGACCTACTGGCCACAGGTGGGAAACCAGGTAGAAAGCCTGCCCCTCCCGCCCGCGCTGGGCCATGCCTGATCACTCAGGAGACGGGCACCCGTGACTCTCGGGGCCGCACACCTTGGGGCCTGATGGCAAGGGAGCAACCCCAGGAGCACCAGCCTCTGACAGGTGGTCAAAGGCACCTCACCTCCGCCAGGGGCAGCATGGATTAGACCCTCTCAGCCGCGCGCCTGCCAAGAGCCCGAGACACTCTCCGCAGCTGCAAATGCCCACCGCGTTCGTCTGGGGTTCCTGGAGTGTCTACGACATCATCCTGCGGTCCCAGGACTGAACTGCTGAGTATCACCTACAGAATACTGAGGACAGAGGGTCAGAGGAGACGAAGGAATTGCTTATGTCTGAGCCAAAGCCCCGGCTGGGAGAATTAAGGGGACTTTTCTTCCCTCTCTCTCTGTGAAAGATACAGAAAACAGACTCTGGAGAAGCATTCAGTGTCTCTGCTCCATGAGGCGGTTGTCTTTGCTCCATCAGAACGGTCTGTGTGGCCAGAACTGATTAAGGGTGGAAACAAATCCCCTCCTCTCCCAGTCCTAAGTCTGTTTTTTGTTTGTTTTTTAATTTTTTTGGCCGCAGCTCGCGGAATGTGGGATCTTAGTTCCCCAACCAGGGATCGAACCCACGCCCCCTGCTTTGGAAGCGGAGTCTTAACCACTGGACCACCAGGGAAGTCCCTTCCGTCCTTAAGTCTGGATCATGGGAAGCCAGGCTGGTTTACACCCGCACTGAGGCGTCCAAGCAACCAGACCAGAACTTTCTGGTTTCTTCCTGCTCTGTGATTCTGTGTCTAAAAGGTAACATCTCAGACTCAACTGAACATGCAGTCCCGGATTTTTTTCCTTCTCTGAGCGAGTGAAAGTGTAACGGAGGTAAAAAGTGCCGTTAGCTTTCTCAACTAGAGATATAGCTCCAGAAAATGACTTTGCTTCTTGGCAAGAGGTTCCAAAAATAAAGGTGTTAAAAGTGATGCCTTCAGGGACTTTTAGGATGGCAGAGTTGTCTCCAGACTGTGACTATTCTAAACACCATTGCTCTTAAAAAAAAAAAAAAAAAAAAAATCACTTACCAAAAAAAGCAAAGGTTCTCATTTTTCTGACTTTTTTTTTTAGTCTCACAAAAAATGCAAGCTTGCCAATGGAAGGGAGTAATAATGTGGCAGGTTGCCAAGGAGGTTTTCTTTCAAGAACAAACAGGCAGTCACTCCCAGTGGCTCTGGCCTCCACCCTGGCCAGTTTGACTCAGCTCAGCTGGGGCTGAGCTACTAGAGGTTTCTCCAGCTTCCGTGTTCCCCATTGCAGATAGAGTGACTGTCTCTTTTGCAAGTGAAGCTCTGTTACTTATGAAGCCTCATCGCAAGCTAACCAACTAACCAACCACGCCATTCATATCCATATAACCAACACTGGCACTTTTCTCATGCCTCTGAAGACGAACCTTTCCCCAAGTCTGCAACTACAATGAAACATTCAGGCATTTTGTTGTGTCCAAGAAGCAGCAGCTATTGGTTCAAAGCAATCTGAAGGTCTCTCTAGGTGTTATTATGTCTTCACGGAAAAGTGGTCCTTTTACCAGTGTGTGTTTATTGGTAAAACAATACGATAACAACATTAAGGCCACGAAAAAGAGAAATAGTCAAATTATACCTTCATCTGTACACGATCGTTATAAATAATACTGGAAGTACATTTCAGTAATCCATCTTTGTCGACTTTTCTCGTTATTGCCTAAGAATTTATCCCGAGAGGAGGCATTACTGGCTCTACGAGCATGGGTATTTTTCGAGATTATTGATACATTTTGCCAGACAGCTTTCCAGAAATAGCGTCTTACCACCTCACTATTATTTAATTTACATTTCTTTGGTTCTTAATGAGCTTAAGCAATACTTTATTTGCCATTTATATTTCTTCCTATGAATTATTTGCTTACTTCCTTTGTCTCTATAACTTTTTGTCAATTTGTATGAACTCTGTTTATTAAGGCTCTCATATTTATTGCCAACATTTTCCCATTTGCCCTTCAATTTTATTAATATTTTGATATATAGAATTTTAACAATTTTATGTGTTCAAATCTGTTCAACTATCCTTTACTATTTCCTGAATAATATATACCATTAATGTAACTCCTACTATGTGCTAGGCAATCTGTAAGAGGCTTTATGCTTATGTTCTGTTTGATCCTTCTGTCAAGCACAGGACACGGGTGATATTATACCCATTATACAGATGAGAATGTGATCATAATGAAATAAAATAATAACGACAATAATGATGGCTAACTTTGAGCAAGAACCATGCTCCAGGTATTGTTATTAGTACTTTAGATGTATTATTAACTCATTTAATACTCAAAACAACCCTACAAGGTCAGTATGATTATCATTCTCATTTAGTAGAGGAGAAAACTGAGGACAAAGAAGTTAAGCACATTGTTTAAGGATGCACAGCTGGAAAGTGGCAGAGGTCAGACTAGGGGAGATTTCAGAATTTGTCCCAAGTCACAGAATTATTCAATGACAGCTGCGTGAGTCAACCCTGGGTCTGATCCTGACAGCCAGGGGTCTTTCTTTTACTGTTGGGTCCTTCCTTATTCAACCATAACACTTGACCTAGTGTCTGTTGTCCTATATTAAAAACCTACATTTATACAACTCTTGTTTTCTTCCTCATGTCTTGTGTTCCATGAATCATGCTTAATTTTTCATTTGTTACATAGATTTGGAAGATAAACATCTTATATTTTAATCTGTGGCATGAAACCTCATAGTATCTGGCTTTTTGCTGCTTAATGCCACACAATATCCCAAACAAAGTGCAATAAAAATAACATATAAAACCATCAAGACTATTCATTAAAAGGGTATATTAGGGCTTCCCTGGTGGCGCAGTGGTTGGGAGTCCGCCTGCCGATGCAGGGGATGCGGGTTCGTGCCCCGGTCCGGGAAGATCCCACATGCCGTGGAGCGGCTGGGCCCGTGAGCCATGGCCACTGAGCCTGCGCGAAAAAAAAAAAAGGGTATATTAATGTCTCTAATGTCTGATGTCTAATGTCTGACATATACATGTCTGTTTTATTCTTTTTGTGATGAAGGCCATGGCCATTTCCAAAAGTCATGCTTCTCTGGAATTAATGTAAAATGTTGGGACATTTAAATGTCGGTGACCTTTCTTTAGCAAAAGCCCATGAGACCAGGAAGAAGGAGGAGGGCAGGAGAGCTGCCTATGTGTAAGGGAAGAAGCCGTGTATAAATCATGTTCAAAGCAAAGGGCTGCAGAACTTCCCTGGCGGTACAGTGGTTAAGATTCTGCGCTTCCACTGCAGGGGGCACAGGTTTGATCCCTGGTTGGGGAACTTGCATGCCGTGCAGTGCGGCCAAAAAAAAAAAAAAAGTCCCAAAGAACAGAGCAAAGGGCTGACCTTGAGTTAGGGTCTTACGCAAGGAGCAGGGCAGGGTCACATGTAGCTCACACACATTCAACTACACGCATTTCAGAGTGATCGCAGGAGTATGTTTCCCTGCTTCTTGGAATGTCTAGTCATTTTAGATTTTGTTTTCTCCCCTCAGATATTGTGCTGAGCTCTCGGCAGGCAGATAAGCTACTGGTTGGTTCCTTCGATCCCTCTGAGCTTTGCTGGGGTGGATCTAGATCAGTCTCCTCTCCAGTGACAGTTGAGCCCTACCACTGGAGGGGGGGTCTCGGGTCTCCACTGGGTCATCAGTGATCACTCACCACTCTGCTGATTGCAGCTCAAATGTCGCCCTGTCCTGTGTAAGCTCTGGGAATTGTTCAGCTTAAACACTCAAGGCATCCTTTGTTGGCCTAGTGGAGTTTACTCTGCGCATACGTAGCCAGTGCTCAGCAAACAGTCGAGGGGACCCCTGTGCAGATTTATGAAGCACTTTTCATGCAAAGCTCCCTCCTTTCCAGAACTCTGCCCTGAATTTCCAGCTGCCTCAGCCTCCCCAAGCTTCCAGCTCTATCTCCTCAACTCAGAGAGGCCCGGCTGTATTCCCTTCCCTACTCCTGTGCTCTGCAAAGAAAGCTGGGCAATCAGAGGGTCACCTCAGTTGTTTCTCTTCCCCCAGGGTTCACAGCCCCGTGCCATCTGTGCCCCAAAGTCTGAAAACAGTTGATTCACAGTCCAGTGCCTGGAAACAGAGTGTCCCGTTCTCTAGTTGTTTATGGTGGGAGGTTAAGTTCAATCCTTATTACTCCCAAATAGTCCAACAAGAGTGAGAACAATGTAAGTACCACGGGCTAATCTGCCTGGTGAGTGAATGCCCCAGTGAGCCGTGCGAAAGGAGGCCTGACTCTCCTGCTCTACTGGTTTGTCTTGGGGTCCTTGGGCTACTCTGGGCTGAGGTTCATCCTGTGTTTAAAGAGATGTATTTTTCATACAATATGGCCCCACAGTGCAAGTCCATGGATTCATGTGGTGCTCATTCGAAGAACAAAGATCTGTCCTCGCAGGAGGAAGGAGTGCCCGGTTGGACCTCCTGAGATATAGTATGTTATTCTCCAGCGGAGCAGACTTTCCAAGGGCCATTTTTACTCTAGGCAATTTTTACATTATGGGCTGATGTTAGGACCCAACCTCCTCCTGAGACACACTCCACGGTACTTGGATCCCCTTTTAGAGGTTGGGTGAACCTGCCTTTTTGCTTAGGAGTCTTGGGGTGAGGAGTTTTGCTCTATTCCTCAACTGGAGTTCCCAGAATGTTCTGCAACCAACATTGTACTATTCATGACCAGTGGTTCCTACTTTAACCCAGGCCCTGCTTCTACCGAATGACATTTTATACCTATTAGCTTTCTTCCATGCCAAGAATCCAAGTATTGTAAATCTGGGCAGGCTTGGTATTAAATTTTCACTCTTCCTCCTACAGCATAAAAACCAAAGCACAGTCTTTACAGCTCTGAGCCTTGATCTCATTTGTGAATGACAGTAATGATTCTCACCTTGGAGGGTAGTTGGGGTGATGAAATGAGTCCACGCCTTTCTTTTTCAACTCTCTGGTGTGGCTTCCAAACTCACCTCTTCATGGAAACTGCTCCTATCAAAGTCACCAACACCTACCAGGTGTCAAACCCAAAGACCCTTCTCTGGTCCTCATTTTACCAGATTGCTCAGCAATATTCGATATTGTAATCACTAGCTTTTTCCTAAAACACTTAAAAAATTTCCATGACATCCTATTCTTCTAGTTTTCCCTCTGCCTCTCTGGCCACTCCTTGGCTGGCTCATAATCTTCTATCCCAACGTCCAAATCAGTGGTCTTTCAATTTACATTAATTTTCTTTTGAATCAATCTTAATTAAAAAAATCTCATCCTCCGAAATTGTGTATGTTTTATAATGTACAGAATATTTGAGTACAGTGGCTCATGGTCATAATTTTAAGTAAACGTGCACATTGGGAGTAGAGGCTAAACATCTTTACTGATGGAGGTGAAGCTGGAAATGCTGTGGAGGGTACCACTGCTCTAAATGTTGGGAATGCTCTGTCTCCATCCTCACAGGGCCATCTTCCCTCCCTGTGCCTCTGTCTTCATAGCATTCTCCTCTCTGTGTCTCTCTCCTTTTCTTATAAGGACATCAGTCATATAGGATTAAGAGTCTACCCTGGGGCTTCCCTGGTGGCGCAGTGGTTAAGAATCTGCCTGCCAATGCAGGGCACATGGGTTCGATCCCTGGTCCAGGAAGGTTCCACATGCCGCGGAGCAACTAAGCCTGTGTGCCACGACTACTCAGCCTGCGCTCTAGAGCCCGTGAGCCACAGTGACTGAGCCCGCGTGCCACAACTACTGAAGCCCACATGCCTAGAGCCCATCCTCTGCCACAAGAGAAGCCACTACAGTAAGAAGCCCGCACACCACAACAAGGAGTAGCCCCTGCTCGCCGCAACTAGAGAAAGCCCGTGAGCAGCAATGAAGACACAACACAGCCAAAAATAAGTAAAGTAAAATAAATAAAACATTAAAAAAAAAGAATAAAGAGATTTCACTTGCATTAAAAAAAAAAAAAAAAAAAAGAGTCTACCCTGCTCCAGTATGACCCATCTGAACTCAGCCACTTACATTTACAACTACCTTTTTCCAAAGAAGTTTCTTTCTGAAGTACTGGGGGTTAGGATTTCGACATACCTTTTTTTGCAGAGGGACACAGTTCAACCCATAGCAGCACCTATTTTTCTTTGGTAGCAATTTTACTGTTTACAGTTAAATATTTTTGTGTGAGGTTGCTAGTTTAAAGCTTGTCTCCTCTATTAGTCCATGAGGGTGAAAACTGTGTCCGGTTTATCACCACCGTCTACCCAGAGCCCAGCAGAGACGCTGGCATAACTATAGTGTCAATATAGAGTACCTACCTAATAACTGGCACACCAAAGAACCCAGCAAATGACAACCCCTTCTGATTCTTTAGGGAATTGTTGGAATATTTTCCATTGTAAGTATCTCACCAGAATCTATTGTATTCTGTACACGTCCAAGGACAGGGAATGAGGGTGGAGCTAAAATACCCAAGGGACATGTGTGTTCATCTCTAAATATTAAGAGTCATGCATGACTGAGGAATGGAACGGCCCCGCTTGGCCCCAGGTGTCTCTGAGGGGACCATGAGCTGCCATGTAAGAATGAGGCCCCTGCTGTGATGCCGAGGTGCACAGGCGGCCTCCAACCGTCTGGAATAGCGTCTGCATCCCTGCCAGTGTTCATCCTTTACCTCCGTCATCCATTTGCCACTGGCAGGGCTTCCTCTGTCTGGCTCGGGAGGGAATATGAATCAGGCTGTCCCTGGTATCCAGAATTAATTTCTCATTCAAATTGATTGTGTGCTCCCAGAGCACCGAGTTGAGCCAGAAATTCTGGAATCTGTTTTCTAAAAAGATTTTCCAACTTGGCAAGAATGTTTCTGCTGGTGGAGGGGGAACAGGTGAGTTAGGGAGGCGATTGTTAAAGCTTTGTAATAAGGGAAATGATTGTGGAGAGCTGTGATGAGATCTGACTGCCAGCCAATAGGAGGATGGTCAGGCAGTAGTGGGAGGGGTGGGGGAGCCCAGCCGGGATCAGGAATTCGCGGTGGCATCTTTCTGGGGGGGCGGGGGTGGTCTAACTTTCTCTAGCGCCTCAGTCAGCTGAGAATCAGAATGAGGACTTCTTTGGTAGGGGGTGCAAGAGATGGGGGCAGGGGCAAGGGATTTTAGTCTGGAATAGAAAGAATTGAAGAAAGTAAGAGCATCAGAAGGAGAAATGAAGGGGTCGAGGAGAAATGGAGCAAAGGAAAGGGTATAGTGGTGAGACAGGCTGGGACCTGGGACCCTGTGCTGAGTGCCTGCACCTGGACAAACATCTCCTCAAGGAACAGAACACAAGAAACTTTTATGAGAATAGAAATAGCTGTGTGCATGCACAGTTGGGGCAAATTATGGACAAGATACAAAAAAACCAAACAGCCAACTGCCACTTCTGAAGAGCCAGGAGCAAAAGCAGGGTACTATCCATGCGCCCTGCACACAGCAGCACCAAGGGGGCGGGCAGACCACCTAAGCCACCCTCTAGCCTGACCCCTGGACACACCCCTCCCCTCCCCCATGTAAGGAACCAGCCTGCCCCCACTTGAGGAGCGAGCAACAGAACCTGTTACAGTAGGTCCCCTACATACAAATGAGCTCCATTCCCATCGTAAGTCCAACCTGTTTGTGAGTCCAACAAAGTAAGTTTGTAAGTCAAAGCTGCAATTTCACTCATGCCTGATGTTGATGCAATGCACATTCACATCTTTTTTTTTTTTTTAAGAAGACGTTGCGGGTAGGAGTTTATTAATTAATTTATTTTTGGCCGTGTTGGGTCTTCGTTTCTGTGCGAGGGCCTTCTCCAGTTGTGGCGAGCGGGGGCCACTCTTCATCGCGGTGCGCGGGCCCCTCACTATCGCAGCCTCTCTTGTCGTGGAGCACAGGCTCCAGACGTGCAGGCTCAGTAGTTGTGGCCCACGGGCCCAGCTGCTCCGTGGCATGTGGGATCCTCCCAGACCAGGGCTCGAACCTGTGTCCCCTGCACTAGCAGGCAGACTCTCAACCACTGCGCCAACAGGGAAGCCCCAACACATTCACATCTTTGAAAGTTCTCAACTTGAAGGTTCGTATGTAGGGGACTTACTGTACTTGTTTTCGCTCCCTCCTGCTGCAGCAGGAACCCCTATAAAGTATTGCCTAAATTTTTTTGTCTGGCCCCTTATCAACTTCTATCGATTAAGGGAGGCCAAGAACCCAGGTCAGTAACCGTGAGATAAAGAGGGGGAGTGCTGAAAGGACTGGGGTTATAACACTTGAGTTTAAGATTTGAGAAGGGCAGGTATTCAGAGTGAAGGGGAGAGAAGATCCATTAGTGCGTGGCTGAAATGGAGTGGCAGTGGACGTGACTGGAATTGAAGAGGGAAGGACAGCAGTGGTACAGCTAAGTCTCCCAGCCAATCCAGGCAGGCTTTGAGCCCACCACTCAGTGGCAACTGCTCTCATCAAGGTCCACCATGACCTCTTGTTGCCATGTGTCTCATCTCATCACACTCCACCTGTTGGCAGCCTTTGACAAGCTGACCACTCCCTCTTCCTTGAAATGCTTTCTTAACTGGGGCTTGGCCCCCCGAGCTCTTGGTGTCCTCTCCTGGCCTTATTTCCTTTACTGGCTCCCCTTTCTGACCTCCTAATGTGGACGTGCTCAGACTCTGCCCTCAGACTTCTCCTCTGCACTCTTGCTCTAGACGTTCCCTTCCATACTTCCAGTTAAGTACCATGGCTTAAATGCTATCCACACCCTCGTGCCTTCCAATTTGCATGCCTAGTCTCTACTTTGCTTCTGAACTCCAGATATCTGGAACCAAAGGCTTCCTTGACATTTCCACTTAGGTGCCTCACTGGCACCTCAGCTTTAACCTGTCAAAAACAGAAGTCGTTGGGGCTTCCCTGGTGGCGCAGTGGTTGAGAGTCCGCCTGCCGATGCCCCGGTCTGGGAAGATCCCACATGCCCGGAGCGGCTGGGCCCGTGAGTCATGGCCGCTAAGCCTGCGCGTCCGGAGCCTGTGCTCTGCAACGGGAGAGGCCACAGCAGTGAGAGGCCCGCGTACCGCAAAAAAAAAAAAAAAAAAAAGTCATGATTTCCCTTTGCCTAAACGTCCATCCCTCCTGGTCCTCATCTCAGGAACTGGTGACTCCATCCTTCCGGCTCCTCAGATATAGTTCAAGATGCTAAGCTTCTTTGTGTTTCCATTTTCTCATCTATGAAACAGAGTGAACGTTGGTGCTTACTATATAGGGATCCTATAAGGATTAAATCATTGCATTTAAAGCACTTAACATTGTGTCCCAACTCATAGAAAATACTCCTAGTGTTGCCTATTATTCCTATTAATATATATGTGCAAAATCCTGACTCTGCATTGCCTGCAGCTAACTGCTAATGAGCTCCTGATAATGTAACTGGTTTACAATGGAGCTGTGCTTGCTTAAAAACCATGAAGTCTGGCTTAATAAGAAAGGGTTCAAGATCAGTGTAGGTATTCAGAATTGGGGGAGGTAAGAAATTCCTTATGCTGTTCTAAATTTTGTTTTGGTAGCCAAAACATCTGGATACAAACGAGCATTTCATCTGGACAGAAAATGAGCATTTCTACTTTCAGACATTCTGAGCCTAGGAGGCCAAATGTCTGTTTTTTGGCAACCTTGGGGAAACCCATTCCCCAGGCAGCCCGTGCTGGGGCCCCAGCAAGGTCTCGTGGCCAAAGGCCCAGGCTACAGGGTAAGAGTGGGCAGTAGTTGAGCTTGATTCCAAGGTCTGGAATTTAAACAAATCCTGTTTTCAATTATCTAAATATTTCCTAGCCAACAGATGTTTAACATCACATAGCTCTTATATGAGAATAATCAGCTAAAATTCCCATGCAGCCAGGAGAGAAGTAGAAAAGAACCGTCCCTCTTCTGGAGGTATTCTGCACCTTCTTTTTCCCCTTCTATAAACCCTTAGGCATATTCTTCAGCTGTGACAGGAGGTGCTATTTCAGAGCTCCTAACAGTTTCTCTTTCACTGTTGCCATCTTGGTCATCACACTCCTGTAGTACACGGATCTGAAGTTGCGGGAAGTAGTCTTCTTACGGCCATGCCTGGAGAATGCCCTTCTTGGGTGGGAAGGCCATCCTCTTCCACCAAGATGCAGCACTGCATGGGATGCCTTTAAAGGATTAAGGACAGCTGTGAACTGTCCTCTGGACAATCCAGTCAGCCTCATCCCTAAGGGTAGATGGGATGATGGAGGTTCCAGCCAGGTCCCCTCGCCTCCAGGACGATATTGATAGGAACTCTAAGGAGGTAGGCTTTAAATTTTAAAAAAGAAGATTTGCTAAATTTAAACTGCTCAGAGGAAATCATACATAGAATCTTGAGAGAGAATAAAAACAAATAAATGAAGAGATGAAGACTCTGAGGTTGGAGACTCTGTAGTTGATTTCTCTGTGTCTTAAGTGACAGGTTTTGTAGTCCTGAGTATTCTTGCCCCCAAAGCCCTTTGTCATCAAAGTGGAAGGGGCATACACAGGGCTGGAGAAAAAGAAGGGGAAGGAGGCTGTGGCGATGCATGTGCCTACGAATCCCCGCCGTGAAATGAACCACGCTGTAAGCATGCGGGTATTTTGTGTACATCGCCTCTGAGAACAGACCTATTTCACCTTCAACTTACCACTACATCTATGATTAAGTACTTGGTGTTTATGCCCACACCCTGAAAGAGGACTGGGCCTTCAGTGCCTTTATCTTCCATTAATCCAGCCAAGACTCAGTGAAGTAGATGGGGGAGGTCGTCTACTGTAGAATCTGCCACAAGTCCTATCACTGGATCCTGCTGGCCAGCAGAAGACACAGGGAGATTCTGTTAAGAAAACTTAGAATAAAAAAAGAAAGAACAAAGAGATGAAGAAGAAAGGAGAAAGATGAGAAGGAATACCACGTCCCCCAAAGAATAAAAATAATACATGGTAGGCAAGGGGCTTCTGTGCCTGATGTCAGTGAAAGGCTTGAGAAATAGGAGTGAACGTGCACATTCAATAAAGAACTACCCCCCTTTCAAAGTCCCCTTGAAAGTGAAGTTGTTGCAGCCTTTTTTTTTTAATTGGGGTACAGTTGTTTTACAATGTGTTGCACCCTTTTCTTGGAAATATTCTGGCAGTCTTTATCATGAACCCCGAAGTGTTCCTACAATTTGAACAGTCATCCTTTTATTAGGAAGCAAGTTTAATAATCTGAAATAAGAAATTCTTTTGTATGCAAAGATGTGCATCTCAAACAGTGTTTCTCAACACTTTTCATCCTCTAGAATTACCTGGTGAGTTTTAAAATAGGACCGGTGTCTGGGCCTCAACCCAAACCCTAGGGTGGAGCCAAAGTACAGCTAGTGATGTTTGCTGTTGTGGTTGTTTGTTTATAAGCTCCCTGGGTGACTTCACCACTGACGGAGATTTTTGCTTGACTGAAGTCCTCACACTGGTCAGGACTAATGCAAATTCCATTCCCTTTGAAAGGTTGCCTTGACCCTCTGTCCAATCCCACACTCCATCCCAGATACTCTATTTTCCTGTTTCATTTTCTTCAAGGTTTATCATCTATTTCTTTCTCCCTGCCTTGCTTTTCCCTAAGATCTTATATCATTATTTTTATTTGATCCCGAATTCTGAGGACCTGTACTTATGGTAGATGTATGGTAGATTGGGGGCAGGCGATGTGGTGATGGGTAGTTGGTTGCTGGTTATTTAAACTCTAGCCTGGAGAGGCCATAAGGAAAGTTCTGTTCACTTCTCTGGCCTCCCCGATTTCCTGCAGCAGCAGTCAGAGACTCCTACTCTCCAGGCCAATGGTGTTTCCATGACTCTTCCTAGGGTGGCCTCTTCAGCCCCTCCCGTCATCCATTTCGGGGATGCTGTGAGAATCCCCCAGGCTTTGCTGATTCACAACTCGCCTTCTCTGTGGGCTAGAGGCCACCTCAGAATTCTGCTCACCAGAATCTTCCACCAGCTACCAATTTTCCAAGGGTGAGCCAGGAAGCTGTGCCCTACTGTGTTTCTGGAGAATCTGAGGACTGTTTTTCCCATTTCAGTGTTTTTCTATTTTCCTTGGCTCATTTTGTGAGCTTGGGGAAGAGGAAGAATTATAAAGCCCATTTGACTCATCATTGATATCAGGAAGTCAGCAAAAAGTTTTTGGTAATGTAATAAAATGCTGATATTATAGTGTTCAACCCCCAAACCAGGCTAGATAGATAGTGACTATTTTTAATATAAAAAGTATGGGCAGAAATACAACAAAATGATAACAGCAATGGAATTTTTATGAAGGAATTTTGAAAGAGGTTAGTTTAAAACTTTGCAGTACTTCTCAAGTTTTCCACAACATTCTTATTTTGCTTTTATAGTGATAAAAGATACTGTAGGGCTTCCCTGGTGGTGCAGTGGTTCAGAGTCCGCCTGCCGATGCAGGAGACACGGGTTCGTGCCCCAGACCGGGAAGATCCCACATGCTGTGGAGCAGCTGGGCCCGTGAGCCATGGCCGCTGAGCCTGCGCGTCCGGAGCCTGTGCTCCGCAATGGGAGAGGCCACAGCAGTGAGAGGCCCGCATACCACACACACACACACACACACACAAAAAGATACTGTAAAAAAAAAAGCAAAAGCACAAAGCAGTCCTCTTTGGAGGCTAAACCCTTTACCTCATAATTCTGTCCTTGCTCAGATAACCCTCCTCTTTCAGAATTGTCTAGATTCTGTGGTCTCTTCTTACGACTGTTGTACCTGAGGGTCCTCTTCACCCAAAGCCTTGGGCCAGGTTTCGTGAATCAGTGAGTGACCTGGCTGGGAAATCCCATTTAACCCCACTGGTGGTTAGGGAGCGTGGCTAAGTGGTTGGCTTTGAGGTGCCCTCCCAGGGAAGAGCCCCAAGCTGCTTTGCAAACTGACAACAGCTAAAGTTTCCCAAGCGCATACCCTGTTCCAGGCAACATCCCGAGGACTTTACGTGTTCGAGTGTACTTAATACACAAGACAACCCCATGCATTTGGAATTATTTCAATCCCAATTTTGTAGATGAGAAAACCGAGGGTAAGTTACTTGTTCAAGATCCTGGAGCAAGTGGCAGAGCTTGAATCTAAACTCCTGAGCCCACACTCTCAACCACTGTTCTGTACTAACCCTTGGAGCAAGATGGTGGCATCATTGGAAAGATCCAATGTTCCAAAGAGATACATTAAAGAGGGCGAGCGGGACAGACCCGCTATTATTGTTTCAAGCTGGTTGGTTAACTGCAGAGTGATGGAGTATGAGTGAGTAGGGGATGGAGTGGTGGAGTGTTATCCATATTGGGTACCGATCTGTCCCCAAGCACATGGACCGCCGACTAGTGCCAGTGCCCAGCAAGGCCAATCCCTACAGCTGAAGGCGCTTCAGGACTAATTCAGTGTCTTCATAAAGACCCTCACCTGCTATTCTGCCTTGAGAGGGGAAGTTGGTTAAACAGGGCAGCATGTGGGCCATGGTGTCATTTGGTCCCCCAGGACTTGTTAGCTCACGAGCATCCACCTGCACACACACCCTTTCCCCTGAGCACTGAGCACTTGGCGTATTTTAGAAACAAGCATAGGGCTCCGTGCTTCACCTAAGGACTGCTGTGTGTGGAATGGTTCTTCTTTCTTTCACTTCCCTCCCTTCTCTGTCTCTGTCCTCTTCCCTCTTCCCTTATCCTCTCTGACACTCCTGCTTTCCCCCTCTTTCTTCACTCACCTGCCTCTAAACTGTGCTTCCTAATCTTTTACGAGGTCACAGATGCCTTTGAGAGTCTACGAAAGCCACTGAACTTCTCTCCTGCTAAATGCACAGGTACACACACACACAACTTCACATACATATGTGCATGTGCATGTGAAGCTTTTCCATGGACCAATCATGTGCCTCTCTGTGCCTTCAGAAACCCCTGATCTCTGGGTGGAATCCTCCCTTCATCTTTCCAGTCCCCTGCTGACGAGAGCACGCACTTGGCTTCTAACATCCTCTTCATGGACCAGAGTGTGTGCGTGGTCGCCCCGCCCCCTTCTCTCAGGCCCTTCCCATGGCGAAGTGATTGAAGGCATGGACTCTGAGGATGGGTCATCTGGGTAAAAATTCTGGTTCTTTCCTTCAGTTATGTGCCCTTGAGCAAGTTTCTTCACCAACAAATTGAGAATAACTCTACCTTCCCTATAGGGATTTAGTCTAATTCCTTGCATCAGTAAATATAAAAGCCCTTAGAACAATGGCTGGCAGGGAGTAAATATCAGTATTTGCCATTTTTATCATTTGAGGGCTCAGTGAAAGAGGGAGCAGAATGTGCCTTTGTTTTGAGAGCTCATGGTAGCTTCTTCCCCTCCATCCTTGTTTCAGGAGGTAGCAGAACCGAGTAAGAACAGCCCGAATAATTTAAATATCTAGGAAACACTGAAGGCCTCTGGGGATGACTAAGATACACTTACGATCATTCGAGAGCTTAACATTTAGCCCCAGAAATAAAATAACCAAAACTACTTTAATGCAAGGCAGAACCTGACAAATGTTTCAAGAGAGGAATAAATCCAGGGCTGAGAAAGAGATTCTGTCCAGCTTTAGCGGGGTGGAGGGTGGGGTTTGGGAGGGTGGCCATGAAGAATGTGCAGGACAGGCTGGGGTGAAGAGAAGGGAATTTTGCAGCAGGAGCAGCGTGGAGAGGTTCTGAGGCTGTCAGCGTCGGAGGGGTCAGGGAAGAAGGAGAGCCTGCAGAAGGCTGTCCTGGGAAGCATCAGAAGAAATGTTCAAGAAAACTTTAACCGCACGTGTCTTAGAGATAGTTTGGTTGCAAGAGCAGAAACCCGCCCAAGCGAACTTACATAAGTAGCGATTTATTTTAAGATATTGTAGTTTCTCACAAAGCTCATGGAGATGAAGTAGAGCCGAGTCCTTCAAGAGATTGAACACCAGGAGAAGTACCCGCCTGGGTATCCTTCACACTCCTTCCTCATCCATCCATTGCCCCATCTCTCTGCCCTGCTGTGTCTTCATTGCTTTGGAGTCTGTCTCCCACATGTCTCTTCTATTCTCTCTGCTTCCTCTCTGGCATTCGGAATCTCGAAATGGCAGCCCTAAACCCACATCCAAGTGATTTCTGGGGTCTACGTACCCACAGACTGACTCCATCTTCTCAGCAGGGTTGCTGTGGACGGTTGGGCAGGTTGTGCCCTGCACAAAGTTTCTCTGCCAAGGGGGTGAGTGACAGCTGAAACCCAGTGAAATTCCCTCACTGATGTATATTGGCCAAAGCAAAGCTCACGAACAAATTTCAAAGGGGATGGGGATGTCTATTTCTATCACGGGTCCAGATGGACTTCGTGGGTCCAGACATATTTGGAAGGAGCTCTAAAGTGGATCACATGGTAAAAATGTTTAAACTGTAGAAAATAAGATTCAATGAAAAGAATTTTCCACATCAGCACATTCCTTTTAACTGCTGAACATCTCATTCCTATTACGATACGGTGCCTAATATTCCGTTCTGTGGCTGTGTCATGCTTTGTTTATGCTTCCTTCTTAAGGGGCATTTGTGTTGTTTTCAGGCTTTCTTTATACTACAGATAATGAGGCGACACATTTCCTTGTATATATATATATATACAGATTTTTTTTTTGAGAACATATATCTCTAGGATATGAAGAGAACACACACAGAATAAAAGATCATCCCCCACTGTTACAAAAAGATAAAAGGTGGGGGCTTCCCTGGTGGCGCAGTGGTTGAGAGTCCGCCTGGCGATGCGGGGGACGCGGGTTCGTGCCCCGGTCCAGGAGGATCCCACATGCCATGGACGGCTGGGCCCGTGAGCCATGGCTGCTGAGCCTGCGCTCCACAACGAGAGAGGCCACAACAGTGAGAGGCCCGCGTACCGCAAAAAAAAAAAAAAAAGATAAAAGGTGACCTGGCATCACATTAATGACTTTTTGTGAACCTATCAGAGAACTGAAGTCACAGGACAAACAGCCATCTTGAAGAGAGACAGGTGCCTGTAGGGAGACACAGGACCTGAGAATTTGCTTATCTGGGCACAGAAGACACTGCATACCATATAAACTGGTAGAAGCATTTTTTTAAATTAAATTATTTTATTTTATTTATTCTTGGCTGCGTTGGGTCTTCGTTGCTGTCCGCGGGTTTTTCTCTAGTTGTGGCAAGTGGAGGCCACTCCTGGCCGCAGTGCGCAGGCCCCCCACTGTGGTGGCTTCCCCTATTGCGGAGCAACTTGGGGGCCTCAGCAGTCATGGCTCATGGGCTTCAGAGCGCAGGCTCAGCAGCTGTGGCTCATGGGCTCAGCTGCTCTGCAGCATGTGGGATCATCCCAGACCAGGTCCAGAATCCGTGTCCCCTGCATTGGCAGGCGGATTCCCAACTACTGCGCCACCAGGGAAGCCCCTGGTAGAAGCATTAAACTAGAAGTTTTAGTGATTTGCTGGAGGCCAGATATGGACTAATATGAGAGTATGGGGCTGTAGTCATGGGGGGCAGAGATTCCCAGCCTTTTCTCCAGGAAACCTACCAGGCTCTCACAGGAAGGATGTGGAAAATTTAGAGACATTGGCTGCACAAAGGAAATGGCAGGCACAGTTGAAACTCCACAGAGGCCTTTCTTCCTCACAGAACAAAGGGTTTAAACTGCAAGGGAGTGTATATTGCCAGAGGCCACTCTACCCAGCTCCAGCCTCCAGGTCTCATTTAGGGGAAAAAAACTCAAACTTAATCTGCTGGAATGTTCTCTTCAGTGATTGAAGATGCTGGAGGCTATTCGCTGCTCCAAGGGAAAGGAATAGGGGTAGACGGATAAAATAGGGGAGGAGGGACAGAAGCCATTGCTAAGGCTACATCCCAAGATACAGTATGCTCTGCATACTCCAAAGACTGAGACTTCAGTAGAAAATTAGAGAAGGCTCCCTGTCCTCCACACCCTACCACCAGGCTAACAAGCATCTGGTAATAATGATAGTAAGTAAATAGTCGTCAGCATACAGATGGGGGAGCTCCAGAGGCAAAAAAAACAAAGACAAAGGCCTGAAAACAGCTGCAGAGGGAGAGAAAACAAACAAACAAAAACCTTAGTTACAGAGGAACAAGGATATGGCCGTTTTCTCTTCAGAAACCATGCAAGCAAGAAGACAAGGGAGGAACACCTTTAAAGTACTGAAAGAAAAAAAATCCTGTCAACCTAGAATTCTATATCCAGTGAAAATATGCTAGAAAAGTGAAGGAGAAATGGAGACTTTCTCAAACAAAAACAGGGATTTCACTGCCAGCAGGCCACTATACAAAATAGGGCAAAAGAAGTTCTTCAGGCAGAAGGAATATTGTTAAGGTGAGAAATGTAGATCTACCCATGGAAATGAAAAGTATTGGAAATGGGATAAAGGTAAACTATAATATTTTTCTTATTTGTAGTTTCTTGAAAAAAATAACTGTGTAAAGCAATAACAGCAATGATATATTGGTGTTTATGTCATATGTAAATGGAAACATATGTCGACAGTGACACAAAGGAGGAAGGAATGAGGAGCATTCTGTTATAAGGTTCTTTCACTACACGTGAAGTGATGCTAGAGTATTAAGATAAAATATTGTATAGTGATAAAATATGGACTCAAATTATCTAAAAATGTATATTGTAAGCCCTAAGGAAACCACTAGAAAAGTTAGAGAGAAGTGCAAATAATAAATGAATAGAGAAGATAAAATGGAATCATAAAAGTGTTTAATTAAAACCAAAGAAGGCAAAAAATGGAGGAAATAAGAAACAAAGAATATAAAAAAAAAGAAAACAGCCAGAAAAATGATAGATTTTAATCCAAATATATCAATAATCACTTTAAATCCAAATAGTATAAACACACCAGTTAAAAGACTTAAAAAGACGGGATTTAAAAAAAATCAAGCTTCAACTATATGCTGTCTAAAATAAACACTCGAAATATAAAAACATGAATAGGTTAAAAAAAAAAAGGGATGGAGAAAAATATACCAGGAAAATATTAATTCAAAGAAAACATGAGTATTTATATTAATTTTGGATAAAGTGGACTTTAAAGAAGATTATCAGGGATAGAGGGGGGTACTACATAATAATAAAGAGGTCAGTTCTCTAAAAAGATATAACATTCCTAAACCTGTATGAACCTAACAATATGGATTCAGAATACATAAAGCAAAAACTGATAGATCTGAAAGGCGAAGCAATTATAGCTGGAGACCTTAACACTCCTCTCTCAGTGATTGCTAGGAACAGATGACATGAAGAACATTATCAATCAGCTTGACCTAACTGACATTTTCAGAACACTTTATTCAAAACACACACTCATCTCAAGTGCACGTGGACCATTCATCAAGAGAGACCATATTCCGGGCATGAACTATACCTTCACAAATTTAAAAGAACAGAAACCAGACAGTATGTATTCTTGTATCACATCAAAATTAAACTAGAAATCGATAACAGAAAGCTACTGGGAAAAGCCCAAATAATTTGGGAATTAAACAATACACTTCTAAACAGCCCATGGGTCAAAAAGGAAGTCTCAAGGGAAATTAAAAAATACCTTGAAGTAAATGAAAATACAACTCAGCAAAATTTGTAGGATGCAGCAAAATTCGTAGGATCTGTAAAAAAAATGGACTGTAAAAAAACCTGTACATCCTGTTTTATCATCTGCATTTTCCAACTCACAATATATTATTTTTCTACGTGCATATTTTCAGTTGAGTTCTGGGTTGAAAACATGATTGTGAGGGTTGAGGAGTGAGAGGAAGGTGAAGGGTTGGAGGTGTTTGGACTAAACCTCTACCAAGCTCAGTGGTAACAGGAAGGAGAAACACGGGGCAGAAGCCTGAGGATCGGCTGGGTTGAGGAATCATATTTTAAGGATGGATGAAACCATCCTCTTGTAGACCAAGAAACAATTGGGAAAGCGAGAGGGGACTCACGGGAGGAGGTAGGATGGAGGCAGAGGGGGAAGGGTGCTTTTCCAGGAGATGAGAGAAAAGGAGGGGAGTATGGGTGAGGACACAGAAAAACTGATGCAGAGGGGATGGAATTCAGAGAAGTTTACTTTGTGTGATTCCAGTCTCCCTGAAGCAGATGAGGTCATCAGCTGAGCGCAGTTCAGACTGATGTGTGTTTGGGGCCTCCAGGAAGTGGAAAACATTTGGACCAGAGGCTCTGGGAAGTGCAGCAGGGAGTCAGCAAGAGCAGCAGCGAGAAGCCAAGCAGGTGAAGAGTCAGAGCATCCACACGGCTCTCTCCAGGACCACTCAGGACTCCGAGAGTGGGAAAGATGGCCAGGAGGCTTGGGCACAGCCAGCGTGCAGACAGCAGGGAGACGTGGGTACAGCAGAGCCCTCTGGCCAGGAGGAAGCACACCTGGGTGTCCAGAACCAGAGGACAAAAGCAGGGGGAGTTGGCTTTCATGAGCACCGAGCTCTGCCATCTGCTCAGATAACCTGCCTGGCTACCAGCCTCATCATCCCCTACTCCTCGCACCTGGGGCCTCCTGGGTCTCCAGGGGCAGACCCTCCTCATCCCCAGATGCCAGGGAGCAGGGGAAATCAAGCAGTGATACCCCTGCATCCTTCAACTCCTCAGCAAGGCACATGGCTTCCCCACTGACCCTGCCCAAGAATGTTCAGACGGCTTCCCGTCACCCCATGCCCCACCTGCATGACTGTTCACATCGACAATGTCTTGAGCATCCTGGTGTCAGGCCCTTTGCTGGGCACGAGGGGCGCAGAAATGGATCCGCTCAAGCTGCTGCCTGAGCAAGTTCAGAGCAGAGACAATAGGGGTAACCTCTACCTCATCCAAGCAAATGATGGCCACACAGCAGGTTCCAACATGACAGAGGTCTGCAAAGGGCAGCGCTAGAGGTGAGCCCCACAGCACAGTTGGAGGGAATAGGATGAACCCCAGGAGCAAAGGCTCAGAGTCCAGACGAGCCTGCAATGTGGCGTCACCAAGATCAGAGCAACCAGAGCCCTTGGCACTGCGGGCCCCGACCCCCGACAGCGCAGGCCTGCGTGTGCTTTGCGGTGGGCTGGGCCCTTGTCCTGCCATGGCTAAGGTGTAACCCAGTGAGGTTTCCACATGGTCTTGGACGCTGGCTGGGCCTTTGGGGCTGCTCAGCCACGCAGGTCCTAAGCCTTCAGAGTGGGCGGTTTGCTCTATGTCCCCTCGCTTGGATTCCTGCCCGTGGAAACGTCTCTCCTCCTTTCCCCAATGCTGTCATTCCTGCCAAGGCCTACTGAACGTAGTGGGGACACTGGAGCCCCTTGAGCTGTGATTAATGGAGTGCATTTCCCAGCCGAGTCTCTCCCTCTCCCTGGGTGTCAGTTTCTTCACCCTCGCAGATGGGGGTGCCCAGAAGACATCGAAGACCTCCTCCAGCGCCCCAGTCCAGGTGCCTGCACCTACGGTTTGCCCTGCCTCGCCTCTCTCCACTTCCTTCTGCTGAAGCTGCGCTGTACCCTCATCCTCGCCAGCAGGACACATTGTGTACTGTGGTTCATCCTATGCTAATAATGTAATTATGTGCTTACAGGATCAGGTCAGCGGAATACCAGCCAGGACAGGAAATAAATCAAAGCTGGGCGTTGCAGGGAGAAAGTCCAAAATGTCTCTTCAGCAAAAGCCCCCACTGGGCTCCCAGCCCAGGGCGTGAGGCCTCCTAGCCGGACCAGGGAAGGAATGTGATGCAGCTGCCCGGCTGTTAATTCAAGGGCAAGTGCGGACAGGCCCAGCCCTCCCAGACCAGCTGCCCCTGGGCCTGGTCACCAACTAGCGGGGAAAAATGGGGTCCGCCACTAAGGGGCACTTCCCAGGTTTCTGGGGCTTCCTCCTGTCCAAAGGGAGCCCGGATCTTAGTCTGGTGTGGTTCTCATACCCATGTTGAAGAGCAGAGAAGCACCAAAGAGTTCATGACCTTGCTAGTCAGGCGTGCTAACTAGCTCCTTAGTGCTTGACTAAGAGACTAGAACTGGTCTTCTGACCCCAGAGAGAAGTGATTTTCACTCCACTCGCTGCCTCCTCCAGTAATTGCCCATCACTCTGGTTCCTTCGGAGCTGAGGAATCGGGGCGGTGGGTGGAGGCATGGATGCTGTCGCTGGGGTGAGCACAGGTCACTCCTTCAGATGGTGCTTTTGATATGGCGAGTAATTTAATTCCCATGACAACACTTTTCAGTAGATATCATTCTTCCGATCTCTTACTCATGAGCAAACTGAAGCCTGTGTAAGTAATACGGTTGAATAAGAAATAGTTGGCCCCCTACACGGGGCCCTGATCTTGCGTTCTACCTGCTGGAGCCCACTTCCCATCCATCCTGGTGTCTCTCGAATTGCAGTGGCCTGAACAGGTCCATCTCCACACTGCCAGCAAGGGAAGCCTTTGGTAGAAGTGGGTGGGTTATTGCAGGAGGATGGTACTCACTTCTGCCCTTTGTTTTCTGCCTCTGGCTTTCACAGATGCACGGGGAACTCCTCTCCCCCAGCTGTGGGAAACATTTGCTTATGGAAAAAAATACCTTTCCCAAAGTGAGGGGCTGGCTTTGAAGGGAAGTGTTCATTGGGGGATGGCTTAGGACTGCGAAAGCTGGCTCTGAGAAAAAAGGAGAAAGAATTCTAAGTGTTAAGGAGAAACAAGGATGTGGTTTGGGGAGGACCCCCAACCTCACCCTCATGGGGGCAGCTGGTAGCTTGGCCGCTAAGAGCCACTTTTCTCAGGCCCCAGTGACTCTGGGGGCATCTCTGGAGGGGTGTCAAGTCATCGATTTTTAACCACTAACTCCTGGGTTGAAAGGGGAAGAAATAGGATGAAAGGAAGGGAGAAAGAAGATGGGGGAAGGCAAGAGGGAGGAAGCAGACCCACCTGAAACAGACCAGGGCTGCGGAGAGCTGAGTGACCGTCATACCCCGTTGACCGGGGCCCATCACTTTCCCGTCTCTACTGGCAGGATGGGCTTTCCAAGGGGGAGACCATGAGCAAAGGATTTGTTCATGGAAATCCCAAGGAAGAGTTAATGAGGCTGCCCAGAGGCCCCCTCTCATCTCTTTCTGGAAGCTCTCACTGCCAGGGGCCCTTTCCCCTCCAAGAACCTCCCAGGACCTGGATTCCATTAAATACCAGGAGATAAAATACTTTTTAACCACCTGCAAGGTTTGAACTGTTAAAGGCCCACGTCAGTGGTTCTCAAAATGCAGCCTCTGGTTTAGCACCAATGGCAGCACCTGGGAGCGTGTTAGAGAACCGCAGAGGCAGCTAAGTTCAGTAACAGTGGATTGGAAAGCATCTCTCCTTCAGCAGTTATCCTCCGTCTGCTGATGCCCAGCTACAGTGCCCTTGTCCTGGAGAAGCAAGGACAGACCAACAGTCACCAAGCACATGGCAAGTGCCCGGTATGGTGGCAAACACCTCACAAGACACCTCTGTTTTGCAGGGGCAGAAACTGAAGATCAGAGAACTTCAATGACTTACTTGCCCAAGACTGCACCACTACAAGGTAACGGGGCTGGCATATTTGAACCCAGGTCTGACTGCTTCTCTTCTGACTCAGAGTTTCTCTGGAGAAGCCGTCTTCCTTGGGAGATCTGCCCCGCTGGGAAACTGAGTCCAGGAGGCCGGTCAGCAGAGGCAGTGTTCTAAAGCCCTTAAGTTCCTTTGAGCAGAGCAGCAGTTTCCACGTCTTTTGATCTAGGAGTGTCTTTGCATTCTGAAAAATCATCGTGAACCTCAAAAAGCTTTTGTCTCTCTGTGGGTGTGGTATCCAGTGATATCTGCCATGCTAGAGGGTAGAGCTGAGAAATTTTTAAAATACTAATTAATTCATTTTAAACAACAATAAACCCATTACACATTAACATAAAATAATGTGCTTGGGGAAAAAGAAAGCAATCCAGATTGTTTTTTAAATAGTGAGAAAAAGGCACTGTTTTACATTTTTGCAAAGCTCTGTAATATCTGGCTTCACAGAAGACAGCTGGATTCTCATAGCTGCGTTTAATCTGCTGCGATACCCCATGTCATGTAGTTTCTGGAAAACGCCACTGTAGGCTTGTGAGAGAATGAGAGTGCAAACATGTTCGTATTATTTTCAAGTACTTTTGATCTTGCAGATGCCTTGAAATGTCCTCGGGGACCCCAGAGGTCCCTGGACCTCACTTTAAGAAGGGCTGGGTGCTTGTAGGTGCTCAGTTTTCGAATCCATCTTCCATAAGTAAATACTGGATCATCACAGTTAATTCTTACAACCCCATTTTGCAGCTTTGGAAACTGAGGCATGAAGTGGCCACAAGACTCACCTCAGATTCCATGTCAGCTCAAGAGTTTGACCTAATTGAGTTTGATTCCATGTCTGGTCCTAAAGCCTTTTTTTAAATTGAAGTAGAGTTGATTGACAGTTTTGTGTTAGTTTCAGGTGTGCAGCAAAATGATTCAGTTATATATATAGTGTTTTCCAGATTCTTTTCCATTATAAGTTGTTATAAGATAGTGAATACTGTTCCCTGTACTATGTAGTAAATCCTTGTGACTTCCCTATTTCATATATAATAGTGTGTATCTGTTAATTCCATACTCCTAATTTATCCCTCCCCCTCTCCTTTTCCCTTTAGGTAACCATAAGTTTGTTTTCTATGTCGGTGAGTCTGTTTCTGTTTTGTAAATAAATTCATGTGTATTATAAGTGATATCTAAAGCCCTGCTTTGAATGACTGTGATAGACACCCCTCCTTCAGAGCCCAAAGAGCAAAGTCAACTCCTGGGGTGCCACGTGCCATGGGGACCTTGGGACTGTTTAAGACTTTCACTCCACAGTAGCCTCATCGTTCGGGGTCCTCCAGCAAGCAGACACCAAGACAGGAATTAGGCAGATTATGCGAAAAGCCCACGAGGGAAGATAGGAGGGAAGCAGGCACAGGCTGGGGAAGGCATGAGACAGTAATGCAAGTCTGACCCCATGAAGGAGAGAGAAAAGGAAGGAAGGTCTGGGGCTGTGTACAGTGCTCTGACGAGGCCCAGCCAGGGCGCCAAGTTTCCCGGGAGCGGGCCTGCCTGAGTGTCCCCGGAGCGCTCAGATGGCTGGGAAGCACAGCCTCGGTGTAAAGGTAGCAAACATCTATCTTGGGGTGCACCAGCTGGGGCCCAGAAGGAGCTCTGGAGGTGCATTTCCATGGCTGCCACACGGCAATGCCTTCACTGGTTAGAACCAAAGGCCTCCAGGGTTTGACTCCCGAGGATGGCAAAACAATCAGGCCGACACACGTGGGCAGACGCAGTGATCCACCCAGGAAATGCCGCTGGGCTCCTCGGCTTTCAAGCTTCAGCTGGACTCTCTCCACGGGCTGCACAGAAACATGCCCCCTGAAGCTGCTCGCAAGAGGAGTGCAGTCCTTCTGGGAGGACGCTGGGAGCTGTCACACCGCCAGCTGGCAGGCGAGAAGGAGATGCACGCAGGGCCAGCCACAGACATGGAGAGAAAACACAAGTCATCAGAGAAAAGAAGGGAGCACCCCACCCAGAAGACTGGGCCGCGAGGAGGTAGGAAGAAGGCCCAGGGACATGGATAAGCTGAGCCAGGCTCCAGGAGGAGGAGTCAGTGGCCTGCAACTGGTTGGACCATAACAGGGCTGAGATGCCAGGACAAACCAGGAGTGAACGGCAAAGTTGGGCTCAGCAGGGAGACACAGCAGGATGCCCAAGACTGGCCACTGAATGCTGTCCAAGCACATACACTGGAGAGAAACTGTGGTATGAGGCCCAATATTCTGTGCTTCCTCAACAACTGGGAAAAGCAGAAGGGCCTCCAATGGTCTAATTGCAAGTTCCCCTCCACACTGCTCCTGTGGATAAGATATGCCAGCCGAACCACGCTCCTTATCAAACTGACCAGGCACAGTTCCTGCTCTTCCTGAGTAGTGGGTCTCCGTTCCCCCCAGTTCATGGAATTATTCAAACAAGCCAATCACATCTTCCTGTGGGAACCAGGGTTCACCCCACCCTCTTGAAACTACAAAGCCTGCCTTGCACAGCCCCTCCTTGTTCATTCAGCTGCCCAGTGCAGCCCCGTGTGGTCTTGTATGGTGTGCAATGTTCTCTTCCACCCAGGCTATGAGTACATGTGATTGAGAAACAGCTGTTGATCTCGTCTGCCCAGTGTTGTGTGTTTGGCCATCTCCCTAGCCCTAGGGCAGGAATCCCTCCCTCACCAATGGGATGAATAAGAGGTGATTGAAACAAGAACAGACTTCATCCATGCCCTCAAGGAGTCCAGCTGGGAAGACAAGATGTGAAAGAGAACAAAATGTTAAGTGAGCTGCACAGACCAGACATCAGTCATTCAACAAATAGGAAGTGAGCCCCCACTACGTGCCAAGTACTGCTCTAGGCCCTGGAAACACAAGTCCGAAGAGAACAGACAAACTCCCTGCCTCCATAGAGCTTATATTCTGGGAGCTCTAAGTGGTAGGGAGACAGACAATATGGGTTAGGAAGAAACAGAAGCAGAGTACAGGAGACGGAAGGACCAGGGTAGAGGTGGGGTTGCTATCTGGTTTACATAGGATGCTCATGGAAGATCTCTCTAGTGAGGAGATATGCAAACAGGAACTTAAAGATCGTGAGGCAGGAAACCACATGAGAAACGGAGGGAAAAACATTCCTAGCAGAGGGAACAGCCAGGGCAAACGCTGTGAGTTGGAGGAGAGGATGAGGGCTTGCTGTGCACTAGGAATTTCCGGAAGAGGAAGACTTGAGTAAACTTGGAGAATGGGCAAGTTTTGACCAAAGGAACTTGTGAGATCCTATGTGGACCTCTTCCATCAGCCTCTTATGGTGTGCCCAGGAGCTCAAGAGATGTGTAAAGGGGGCCTGGCAATACCTAGACTTAGACTGCAGACCAGAGTCTGAGAAGTCTCTGCAGATCCCCATTCCTACCTCTACTTTACAGGACTTGGACCTTAACCACTTATACCAGCTCTAGACCGGATTCCAGATTTCTCCAACAATAGGACAGATTAGGGCTCATGTTAGGGGCACAGATGTTTGCCTCTATGTCCCCACCCACTTCTGTTGATAACCAACAGCCTCCTTCCCACCGGCAGCGTGGGGTTGCCCCCCTTCCACGAAGGAGCTCACCACATCCCTCCTCTCTCCAAGAACAAGGCAGTGTGCTTAACACCATGAGAAACTCTCTGAGCCTCCTCCAAACTGCGGGGTTCTTCAGAGCCATCCTCTTCCACAGTCATCTATTCATTTAACAATTATTGAGGTCTTACTCTGGGCAGCTCTGCTGGGTGCTGGGCAGACAGAAATGAAAAGACGGACTTGGAGCTCATGCGTGATTTATCCAGCCCACCAAGATCCCTTGCGATCCCAAGGCTTACAGCTCTTCAAGGTTCCCAGAGGTCACTGTGCTCATTTAAATGCCCAGCTCTTGACTTCCCTGGTGGTCCAGTGGTTAAGACTCCTTAACCAATGCAGCTTCCAATGCAGGGGGTATGGGTTCAATCCCTGTTTAGGGAAGTTCCGCATGCCACGTGGTGCGGTCAAAACAAACAAACAAAATAGTAGTAATAAATGCCCAGGTCCATCGCTGGGAGCCATGACTATGACCCCCCGGCTAAGCCAATGGAATAGCTACTCCTCCACCCCAAAGCAGACATCCTGCTGTGGACACGTGGCCTCCACACACATGTGCATGTGCACACACACACACAGCCCTTTCCCTGCACAGGATTTCTGCCTTCCAAGCTAGCTCCATTACCTCCTTTGTACTTTTACTGTGATCAAATTTATTTAATATATTACATATATGTATGTTGGTATAATACATATATTATACAAGTATAAAACATGCATAAGATGTACCTGTACACACTGAGGCATTTGTGGGTCAAGTGATGTAACGCCTGGAATTGGCTTTAAAGTGCCTAATGCTCCCCCAAATTGGGAGGCATGCATACGTGACACAAAAAAGCAGACAATCGTTGAAGCTGGGGTTTATCATACTATTGTCTCTACTTTGGAGAATGTTTGAAAATTTCCAAAATTAAAAATTAAACAGAAGTAAATAAAGCAAATTGGCAAAGAATTATGAAGCAAATGCCCAGGTAACTACCATGTAGGTCAAGAAATAGAAAATTGCCGGCCCCCCAAATCCTCTGTCCCCTCACCACACAGAACCGTTATTCTAGCTTCTCTGATAATCATTTCCTAAGTTGCTTTATAGTTTCACCACCTAAACAATATAATCTAGCGTTGCCTGTAACTGAGCCCTGTAAGTGGAATCACATAGTGTGTGTTCTTTTGTGACAAGAGGGAGAAAGTTGTGAAGATGTGGGGAACGAGCATGGCTGAATTGGGAAGGGTTTGTATGAATTGGGAAACTGAAGCCCAGAGAGGGGGAATTCTCATCCCTGGTCCCACAAGATGAAGAGGCTGGACACCTGGTCTCCTGACATCAGGGCAGAGCGATTCTGCTTATCTAACAGTTTTGTTCAAGGTCATATATTCAGCAGTAGGACTGGGAAGAGGGCCATCATAACAGCTTGAATGAACTTCATGAGGACTTCTGGCCACCAGGTGGATCTGCACACGAAGCAGGTTGCTCAAGGTGGATTTAGCTCAAGGAGGTACAGTTTGTTAAGGACCAAAGTACTTTCATACAGAAGTGACAGAGAACACAACTCCTAGGGAGTAACTTTAAGGACAGTATCCTAGGAAGGGGAGCCAGTGCTTTACTTCACAGAAATTTATGCAGTATGTGACCTACGAGGTAGGTAGGCTGAATAATGGCCCCCAACAGGTCCATGTGCTAATACCTAGAATCTGTGGATTTTACCTTACATAGAAAAGCCTTTTCAGATGTCATTAAATTAAGGATCTTGAGATGGGGAGATTACCCTGGATTACACGGTGGTCCCTAAATGCAAGCACAAGTGTCCTTATAAGAGGGAGGAAGAGGGAGATGACAGAAGAGGAGAAGGGAATGTGATCACAGAGGTAAAGATTGGAGTGATGCAGCCACAAGCCAAGGAACACCAGCCCCCACCAACATAATAAGAAGGAAGGAACGAATTCTTCCTTAGAGACTTCAGGGAGAGCGCAGCCCTGCCAACATCTTGATTTTGGCTCAGTGAAATTGATTTCAGACTTCTGGCCTCCAGAACTGGTGAGAGAAATCTGTATCATTCTAAGCTACCAAATTTGTAGTAATGTGTTACAGCGGCTGTAGGAAAATAATATAGATGTATGTATTGACTATCTACCTATTCTAGGTACTTGTGATAAAAGAATCAATTAGACATAGCCCCTGATGTCAAGTTTTCTAAATAGTCTGATGGAAGGAGAGATGTCTGAAGGAAGGCTTCCTTGGAGGAGGTGATGCTTGAGCCCAGTCTAAAAACAATGAGCATTCTTTTTATTTCTTTTTCATCTCTGATTGCTGTGGCTAAACCTTCCAAAACTATGTTGAATAACAGTGGTGAGAGTGGGCAACCTTGTCTTGTTCCTGATCTTAGTGGAAATGGTTTCAGATTTTCACCATTAAGAACAACGTTGGCTGTGGGTTTGTCATATATGGCCTTTATTATGTTGAGGAAAGTTCCCTCCCTGCCTACTTTCTGGACAGGTTTTACCATAAATAGGTGTTGAATTTTGCTGAAAGCTTTTTCTGCATTTATTGAGATGATCATATGGTTTTTTATCCTTCAGTTTGTTAATATGGTGCATCACATTGATTGATTTGTGTATATTGAAGAATCCTTGCATTCCTGGAATAAACCCCACTTGATCGTGGTGTATGATCCTTTTAATGTGATGCTGGATTCTCTTTGCTAGTATTTTGTTGAGGATTTTTGCATCTATATTCATCAGTGATACTGGCCTATAGTTTTCTTTTTTTGTAACATCTTTCTCTGGTTTTGGTATCAGGGTGATGGTGGCCACATAGAATGAGCTTGGGAGTGTTCCTCCCTCTGCTATATTTTGGAAGAGTTTGAGAAAGATAGGTGTTAGCTCTTCTCTAAATGTTTGATAGAATTCACCTGTGAAGCCATCTGGTCCTGGGCTTTTGTTTGTTGGAAGATTTTTAATCACAGTTTCAATTTCAGTGCTTGTGATTGGTCTGTTCATATTTTCTATTTCTTCCTGATTCAGTCTCAGAAGGTTGTGCTTTTCTAAGAATTTGTCCATTTCTTCCAGGTTGTCCATTTTATTGGCATGTAGTTGCTTGTAGTAATCTCTCATGATCCTTTGTATTTCTGCAGTGTCAGTTGTTACTTCTCCTTTTGCATTTCTAACTCTGTTGATTTGAGTCTTTTCCCTTTTCTTTTGATGAGTCTGGCTAATGGTTAATCAATTTTGTTTATCTTCTCAAAGAACCAGCTTTTAGTTTTATTTATCTTTGCTACTGTTTCCTTCATTTCTTTATCATTTATTTCTTATCTGATGTTTATGATTTCTTTCCTTCTGCTAACTTTGGGGTTTTTTGTTCTTCTTTCTCTAATTGCTATAGATATAAGGTTAGGTTGTTATTTGAAATTTTTCTTGTTTCTTGAGGTAGGATTGTATTGCTATAAACTTCCCTCTTAGAACTGCTTTTGCTGCATCCCATAGGTTTTGGGCTGTTGTGTTTTCATTGTCATTTTTTTCTAGGTATTTTTTGATTTCCTCAGTGATCTCTTGGTCATTTAGTAGCATATTGTTTAGCCTCCATGTGTTTGTATTTTTTACAGTTTTTTTTCCTGTAATTGATATCTAGTCTCATAGTGTTGTTCTTGGGAAAGATACCTGATACAATTTCAATTTTCTTAAATTTACCAAGGCTTGATTTGTGACCCAAGATATGATCTATCCTGGAGAATGTTCCATGAGCACTTCAGAAGAAAGTGTATTCTGTTGTTTTTGGATGGAATGTCTTATAAATATCAATTAAGTCCATCTTGTTTAATGTATCATTTAAAGCTTGTGTTTCCTTATTTATTTTCATTTTGATTGATCTGTCCATTGGTGAAAGTGGGGTGTTAAAGTCCCCTACTATTACTGTGTTACTGTTGATTTCCCCTTTTATAGCTGTTAGTCTTTGCCTTATGTATTGAGGTGCTCCTATGTTGGGTGCATAAATATTTACAATTGTTATATCTTTTTCTTGAATTGATCCCTTGATCATTATGTAGTGTCCTTCTTTGTCTCTTCTAATAGTCTTTATTTTAAAGTCTATTTTGTCTGATAAGAGAATTGCTACTCCAGGTTTCTTTTGATTTCCATTTGTATGGAATATCTTTTTCCATCCCCTCACTTCCAGTCTGCATGTGTCCCTAGGTGTGAAGTGGGTCTCTTGTAGACAGCATATATATGGGTCTTGTTTCTGTACCCATTCAGCCAGTCTATGTCTTTTGGTTGGAGCATTTAATCCATTTACATATAAGGTAATTATAGATATGTATGTTCCTATTACCATTTACTTAACTGTTTTGGGTTTGTTATTGTAGGTCTTTTCCTTGTCTTGTGTTACCTACCTAGAGAAGTTCCTTTAGCACCTGTTGTAAAGCTGGTTTGCTGGTGCTGAATTCTCTTAGCTTTTGCTCATCTGTAAAGGTTTCAATTTCTCCGTCCAATCTGAATGAGATCCTTTCTGGGTAATCTTTTTTTTTTTTTTAACATCTTTATTGGAGTATAATTGCTTTACAATGGTATGTTAGTTTCTGCTTTAAAAAGAAATTTGGAACGCTTCACAATTTGCATGTCATCGTTGCACAGGGATCATGCTAATCTTCTCTGTATTGTTCCAATTTTAGTATATGTGCTGCCGAAGCAAGCACGCTGGGTAATCTTGATTGTAGGTTTTTCCCTTTCATCACTTTAAATATGTCCTGCCACTCCCTTCTGTCTTGCAGAGTTTGTGCTGAAAGATCATCTGTTAACCTTATGAGGATTCCCTTGTACATTATTTGTTCCTTTTCCCTTGCTGCTTTTAATATTTTTTCTTTGTATTTAATTTTTGATAGTGTGGTTAATATGTGTCTTGGCATGTTTTTCCTTGGATTTATCCTGTATGGGACTCTCTGCGCTTCCTGGACTTGATTCCAAATCAGAAAAGCAGAAGTAAAATTGTCACTGTTTGCAGATTACATGATACTATACATAGAGAATCCTAAAGATGCTACCAGAAAACTACTAGAGCTAATCAATGAATTTGGTAAAGTAGCAGGATACAAAATTAAGGCGCAGAAATCTCTTGCATTCCTATACACTAATGATGAAAAATGTGAAAGATAAATTAAGAAAACCTCCCCATTTACCACTGCAACAAAAAGAATAAAATACCTAGGAATAAACCTACCTAAGTAGACAAAAGGCCTGTATGCAGAAAAGTATAAGACACTGATGAAAGTAATTAAAGATGATACCAACAGATGGAGAGATATACCATGTTCTTGGAATGGAAGAATCAACACTGTGAAAATGACTATACTACCCAAAGCAATCAACAAATTCAATGCAATTCCTATCAAACTATCAATGGCATTTTTCACAGAACTAGAACAAAAATTTTCTCAATTTGTATGGAAACACAAAAGACCCTGAATAGGCAAAGCAATCTTGAGAAAGAAAAATGGAGCTAGAGGAATCAGGCTCCCTGAATTCAGACTATACCACAAAGCTACAGTAATCAAGACAGCATGGTACTGGCACAAAAACAGAAATATAGATCAATGGAACAGGGTAGAAAGCCCAGAGATAAACCCACACACATATGGTCACCTTATCTTTGATAAAGGAGGCAAGAATATACAATAGAGAAAGGACAGCCTCTTCAATAAGTGGTGCTGGGAAAACTGGACAGCTACATGTAAAAGAATGGAATTAGAACACTCCCTAACACCATACAGAAAAATAAACTCAAAATGGATTAAAGACCTAAATGGAAGGCCAGACACTATAAAACTCTTAGAGGAAAACATAGGCAGAACACTCTGTGACATAAATCACAGCAAGGTCCTTTTTGACCCACCTCCTAGAGAAATGGAAATAAAAACAAAAATAAACAAATGGGACCTAATGAAACTTAAAAGCTTTTGCACAGCAAAGGAAACCATAAACAAGACCAAAAGACAACCTTCAGAATGGGAGAAAATATTTGCAAATGAAGCAACTGACAAAGGATTAATCTCCAAAATATACAAGCAGCTCATGCAGCTCAATATCAAAAAAACAAACAACCCAATCCAAAAATGGGCAGAAGACCTAAATAGACATTTCTCCAAAGAAGATATACAGACTGCCAACAAACACATGAAAGGATGCTCAATATCACTAATCATTAGAGAAATGCAAATCAAAACTACAATGAGGTATCACCTCACAGTGGTCAGAATGGCCATCATCAAAAATTCTACAAACAGTAATTGCTGGAGAGGGTGTGGAGAAAAGGGAACCCTTTTGCACTATTGGTCGGAATGTAAATTAATACAGCCACTATGGTGAACAGCATGGAGGTTCCTTAAAAAAATAAAAATAGAACTACCATATGACCCAGCAATCCCACTACTGGGCATATACCCTGAGAAAACCATAATTCAAAAAGAGTCATGTACCACAATGTTCAATGCAGCTCTATTTACAATAGCCAGGACATGGAAGCAACCTAAGTGTCCACTGACATATGAATGGATAAAGAAGATGTGGCACATATATACATTGGAATATTACTCAGCCATATAAAGAAATGAAATTGTTATTGGCAGTGAGGTGGATGGACCTAGAGTCTGTCATACAGAGTGAAGTAAGTCAGAAAGAGATAAACAAATACCGTATGCTAACACATATATATGGAATCTAAAAAAAAACAGGTTCTGAAGAACCTAGGGGCAGGACAGGAATAAAGACGCAGACTTAGAGAATGGACTTGAGGACACGGGGAGGGAGAAGGGTAAGTTGGGACAAAGAGAGAGTGGCATGGACATATACACACTACCAAATGTAAAATAGCTAGCTAGTGGGAAGCAGCCGCATAGCACAGGGAGACCAGCTCGGTATTTTGTGACCACCTAGAGGAGTGGGATAGGGAGGGTGGGAGGGAGGTGCAAGCGGGAGGGGATATGGGGATATACGTATATGTATAGCTGATTCACTTTGTTATACAGCAGCAACTAACACACCATTGTAAAGCAATTGTACTCCAATAAAGATGTTAAAAAAAATAAAACATAAAAAGAGTGAGCAGGAGTTAGCCAGGTGAAGAGAAAGAAGTATATGCCAACAAGAAGAGGAGCATCAATGATACAGTGAGGACTCCCAGAAGCCCAGTAAGGCCTGAGAACCACACCCAGAGGGCATGTAAACAGGAATGATGTTCAAGGTTGCACTGCAGCGTGGCTCCATGGAGACAGGGCTGCCACTGTGAGATTCTTTTCCTACCCCTCCACTGGGGACTGCATGAGAATTGACCCTATGACTCAGGAATCAGGATTCAAAATGCAGCTGCCACACCAGCTGCAAAATGACCCCAGGTATGCCCTGCTTCTTGACATTTCTAACTTCCGACTTGGAGTCCAGGCAGGGGCATGTGGTCTGCTGAACCAGGTGGTGGGTCCATGCCAAGCTTCAAGGGAGGCTGGGAAAGTGAGTGTCTTGGACTTTCAGCTTCCCAGTTGAAGGTGGGCTATATCAAGAGGGCTCAGAAGCTAGGCAGCCAGAAAGAAGGACAATTATCACTAGGAATGGAAATGAGGGGGTGGATTTAAATGGCTTTGCAGATTTCCTCAGAGAGAAAGTGTCTCAACTACTGAAGGAAATTAAGGAACTCTTGGCCATTAGGACTTTATTAACTCCTAAAGCAAGCCCTCCACTGCCTAAGTGGACACTCTGTCCTTGCAAATTGAACGCCGCTCTCTGCGGTTGCATGATGTTTTATGATCGGTGTATGCGGATGCTATCCTTTACAAACCACCGGCCATTAAGGAAACAGCATGTGTTTCCATCACTGCTTCTCTGATCAGCCCAGTCTGACATTTCAAGTATTTTCTATTTCAACCCAGAAGGCCACTGTTCATGTCTTTATCCCGAGCATCTCAGAAGGCTGAGGAGATGATTCCGGGGGCTACGTCTTGCCTAACAGGGACATGAGAGCCCCTGGGGGCATCTTGGGTTACTCAGTCTTTGTTAGGAGGTCCTGCTTCTCCTTAGAGAGATGCTCTCCCTGGAGTTGAATCTTTTCTTGCTTCTCCTTCTGCAGGGATATCCTCAAATCCAGACATTTTGGAAAGATTTCCATTTTTCCAGAAAACTCGAAGTCACGCATCATTGTCGTTGTTATAATAACCAACTTTCATGGCTCACCAAGGACCATAGAGTCCCTTCACTTAATGCCACAACAATATTTTGAAGACATATAGATTGTAATTCACATTTTTTTTGGCCATGCTGCGTGCCTTGCGGGATCTTAACTTCAGAGATCGAACCCGGGCCCCAGCAGTGAAAGCGCCGAGTCCTAACCACTGGACCGCCAGGGAACTCCCTGTAATTCACATTTCATAAGTGGGGAAGCTGAGACAATAAGACATTAAGTGATTTAGGTAGCGAGGGTGCCAGGATGTGGGTCAAGGCCAGAGGGGATGTGTTCCTCTCTCCTTACATAGTTAATCTTAGCTCTGGTCACTCACAAGGATGTCGTAGGGCTTCACACTCAGGTCCTGCTACAGTGACATAAAGAAAAAGCCTCTGGGAAAGTGTGAAGAAATGCAAGGGTTTGCAGCAACTGAAGATTCCGCTTAGACCCCAAATACCCAGCTGAGAAATACGGACATTTGCTGTGTGGTGGGAAAATCAAGCAAAAGCCAGTACCGTGCTCAAGACTTGGGACAGAGTGACAATGCTTCCTAGGTCCTGAGTGGCAGGAGTGGCCGTGGCCCTGACAAGCTAGCTCCTGGGCAGTGGTCATCAGAGGTAGGAAGGGGCACGGTCAAGGGCAGCGGCAGCAGCGCCAACAGCGCCAGGAGCATGTGGCAGCTACTACCAGCCGTGAGGACTCCGCTTACAGCCAAGCTGGGGGGCGGGTTCAGTGCCGTGGCCCGCAGGAGGAGGGCATCGGTGACCTCTTGTACCCACAAGCTGGCGGAGGCTGGGGTGTATGGCGGTCACATCTGAGCTCCTCTCCCCACTCGGTCTGTGCTGACTCGGCTGCCTTTCTGCTGTGTCGCTCGCATTTATCTTGGCCACTCTCCCTCCGTGGTGCTTACCGCTCGACCCCTCTCGGACACAAACATTAATGTTGTGGGGAGTAGTTATTAATAGCTCAGAGTTGTCACATGGCTAATTTAGGGGAGATAAACGGCTTTGCAGCTTTCATCTTCCCCAAATGACAGAGGAAGGGGAAAAAATTGCGGGTACCAAAAGAGAGATTTTTGGATAGCAGCTTCTAACATGAGAATGATGCTGAGATTTCCCATTTATTTTATGTGCTATGAAGTCAAATCATTTATAGGCAAAAACAAACACATTACTGAATTTTTAAAAAATACAGATTTAAAAATTCTAACTCTTTATATGTATCTGGTAAAACTAGTTGAACAGAAAGAGTGTGGAGGGGAAAACATGATAACTTCTGCATTTCAGAGGAGACTGGGCCTGAGGTAGATGGGCTCCCTGGGGTCTGGAATGTGCCCATCCCACCTACATCTTTCCCATGCTTAGTCTTTTCCCTGGCCAGTCAACTCATCACTGCCGCAAGCTGGGTACCAAAGAACACAGCAGGATACAAACTCTGGCATGTAAGAGGGATCCTGATCTATTGCATGCTGGTGCTCTAGGCTTGGCCTTTGAGCCTCGTGTGCCTTAGTTGGCAGTGGAGAGAATATTTGCCTCATGGAAATAAATCAACACACAGTTGCTACATAAACCCCAAAGTGACCCACGTGAGTTCCTTATGTCTCTTTAGAGTGGTGGCCTTCCTGTTCTTCCTGTTTACAGCCTGCTGGGGTAGCCACTGCAGACCACCTAACACACCTGCTCCCACTTGCTTCCCTAGGAAAAGAAAATTACTCATCAAAATGAGAGAAAGTGTTGCTATGGCTGGTGAGATACCAATAGGAAGCAAAGAGTGTTGAATTGTTGATTCATTTCTGAAAGTAAATATGCACAGAACAAAATGCAAAACACAAGCCCCGTTGCTGGGTCAGGAAACAGAAATGATAGCTATCCCATTATTCTGAGCTTCTGTACGAGCACGATGTGTTTCAGGGGACTCAATTTAGAGATCAGCCAGAGGAGCCTCTGCGAGACTTCTGTGCACATCTGGGTTCCGTGCACGTCCTGTGATCTGTGCAGTGTGCCAAGGCCATTAGCAGTCTACACGGCTGTGGGCTTAGTAATCACTTCTCTAGGGTCTTAGCTGAAAGTCTTGAGATGTGAGCCCCTGTTTCAGACATGCCCACTACGGGAGCCAATTCCGCCAGAGCGGATTAAAGGCGTGTGGGGCAGGACAAATCTCTTCCTCCACTAAAGCCACCTTATCCTTGCCTTTCGAAGACGACACTCCTTCTTTTGAAGAAGCCACAGTCACCAGCATGTAAACGAGGAGCTCTTTTCCCAGGACTGGAGATTTATCCAGTTCTATCCACGTGTTCTGGCCTGCTGCTTCTGCAAGGATTGTCAGGTACTGGCCAAGGTCAGGAGACCTGTCGGTGCCCCAGAGACTGGGACTCAGCAAACTGGCAGAGGAAGGAAGGGACGCTGTGATCCCTTGAGCCAGCCAGGCTCATCAGACCCCAGAGGTGGAGGCAAAGATGGGGAGGGGGAAGGACGCTTAGAGGAAAAACAGTTGACATTTGAACAATGCAAGGGTTGGGGAGCCGACCCCCTGTGCAGTCAAAAATCTGCATATTATTTTTGACTCCCCCAAACTTAACTACTAGTAGCCTCTTGCTGCCTGGAAGTCTTACTGACAAATGGTCAATTAACACACATTTTGTATGTTATATACGTGTCCATATATATTTTACACATTCATGACATACCTTTTTCTTTTTTTTTAATATTTCTAGGCTACATAGTTCATCATGAGCTTTTCCAAATGTTTGCAAATTTCCAATGTATTTACAGAAAAAAATCCATGTATAAGTGGACCTGTGCAGTTCCAACCCGTGCTGTTCAAGGGCCAACTGTACCCAGATTTGTTTCACTGTGAAGCTCTCAAAATCATTCATTTTAATCACAGCCTCCCCCATGCAGCTTTAATCAGTGGCTCCGTCCTTCCATTTAATAACGTCCTTAGCACCTTTTTTTGGTGAGAATGCTAAAGGGATTGAGGAATAAAGAGACACCATGATGCTGTTGATTGCACAAAACAGTCGACATTTGAGAAATTTTAATAGCTAAATAAACAAATTTACATGTAACTCTTACACTCCCACACCATGTTTCATTCTACAGAGGCTCTGAGGTAGCTTACAAGAATATAAATAATATGATAAATAAGAGTTGAAATTTTAAATTATAGCGTAGGAAAATATAGACATAATAAAGAGACATGTCTGGTAGAAACCCAAGAGTTATATATGGTTCAATAAGGCAAAAGGGTAACTATTAAAATTGGGGAGAGTTTCCTGTCCACCAAAATAAATCAGAAATATAATTTATTACAAATATCACTGTTTTGATTCCTTTCCCTTGAATTATATTAATTCTTCAGGCTAAACAAAAATTTTCTGGTCAGTGGGTCTAAAATTTTCCTTTCACGTGGAGCATCATAGAAGAGACAAAGCAACAGCCTCAGCATCATGTCTGCTGCAACGCAGAAGCAGATTTGTGCAGTAGTTTCTTACAGAATTCCTCAGTGTGAGCAGAGGGGCCATTTAAGAAAGACTCTTTTACAAATCAGTGAGCTGGAAACCAGAGTGGCAGAAATCACTGCCACAGAACAGAATAAAGAAAAAAGAATGAAAAGAAATGAGGGTAGCTTGAGAGACCTCTAGGACAACGTCAAACACACCAACATTCTCATTATAGGGGTCCCAGAAGGAGAAGAGGGAGAGAAAAGGCCTGAGAAAATATTTGAAGAGATAATAGCTGAAAAATTCTCCAACATGGGAATGGAAACAGTCACCCAAGTCCAGGAAGTGCAGAGTCGCATAGAGAATTAACCCAAGGAGGAACACGCTGAGACACATAGTAATCAAATTGACAAAAATTAAAGACAAAGAGAAAATATTGGAAGCAACAAATAACATACAAGGGAATCCCCATAAGACTATCAGTTGATTTTTCAGCAGAAACCCTACGGGCCAGAAGGGAGTGGCACGATATATTTAAAGTGATGAAAGGGAAAAACCTACTACCAAGAATACTCTACTCAGCAAGATTTGACAGGGAAATCAAAAGCTTTACAGACAAAAGCTAAAAGAATTCAGGAAAGGCTCTTTTGCTGCAGGAACTAAGTAATATGTAGTTCTCCAATGGTTGGGTCTAATGTCTTCAAGTACATTTGGTGTACTCGGTGTACATCAGAATTATTTGCTAATGTGTATAAAAATATATAGATACTTTGATTCGCTATCTTGCCATAGATTCAGACTCAGTGAATTGAAGTGGGCATCTGTATTTTTAATAATCTCCCCAGGTGCCCCTTATATCTACCAAAGACTGAAAACCATCGGTCTGTTCTGGTCCCAGAACTTCTCTGGTTCTACCAGCTAGGGTCCTTCTCTGGGGCTTCTTTTTAGATTTGCTTAACATATTGAGACACTTTAGGTAATCGCTTCAAAAGATACCTCACTGGACCTCCCCAAGTAAACAACCAAGTCAATAAACTCAAGACATATAAAGCTTTACTTTTATATACCAGAGCAGCAAGTGCAAGGAAACTTCCCCCGTGTGTTGGATTCTAGCAGATTTAAGTTGTAGAGCATGAATTAAAGTTGTATTCATTAAACACCAGGAAGGTAATTATGTTTGGGAATATATAAGGGCTTTCCCTCATGGGTAGGAAGAAAGGCATATTAGAATCTCTACTGGATTCATTTCCCTTTCTCCTGATAACTTTTCCCTTTCCAGGATGTTTTCTTTGTGTCTACATGGGGCTCCCAGTTCAGCAATTTGGCTGAAATAGTCAGCTGAATACGAGTCAGTTTGGTTAACAAAAAGTTAATTAAACTGGTTGCTTATTAATTAAATAAGTAGCACATATGTTTAACAAAAACTGGCCTCAAAAACCTACAAAATTATTACATGTGCACAAAAATTTTTCAATGAATCATTAAGTATATTAGCAAAATATACACATTTAACCATCCATGAAGGAAGGTGGTTAATTAAATTATGTTGCATTCACAGGATGAACTAATACGCAGTCATTAAAAAGTAATCCATTCAGCATAAAAACGAACAAAGTACTAATATTTTGTGAATGAACCTCAAAAATATGATGCGAAGAGAGGGGAGTGATATCAACAAAATGGCACGGGAGGATGTCCGCAGCTCATAACCACACACACAAATAACAATCTGGCAGCCACTCATGGACAAAAGTGCCTTTGTGGGAGCTTTGAGAACCAGATGGAAGGTTGCAAAAACATAGTGAAGCCCAAGATCAAAGAGACCTACTTTGAGAAGGCATGTCCACGTCCTGGTGGAAGGATTGTTGAATGTGGTCACAGCTGCAGACTGAAAGGGGTCCCATTCCCTTGTGGACTCAGCTCTAGCTTCACTCGGCCATTGTCCTGCAACCAGTCCCAACTGCCACCCACCCATGCCCCTGGTAAGAGGCTTGTTGGCCTTGGTTCCAACTGAAGACTCTGAATCAGGCTCCAACTCCAGCATGGTCCAGAGTCAGCCCTGCCTGCCCTGGGACCCAACAATGCCAGTCTGTACCCCTGGTATCAGGCCCACTGACCTCAGTCCTGACTCTGGACTCTGAAGCATCCCCGTGGCCAGCTCTAGCACTGCTGTACTGAAGTCTCAGACTCAGTTCTGCCTGCCCAGGAGTGGACCTAGGGACTTGGGGGGAGGGCACATTCAGGGACCTGACAGGAGCCACACTCATCTGTGCCACTGGGAACAGGCTTGCCAGCCATGTATCCACCCATGGACCCAGCATCAGCTACAGGATGAAGCTCCAGTCCCACTCAACTATGATCTCAGAAGCAGTCTCAGTAGGAGAAAGCCTTACCTGCTAAAACCAGTCTGTAAAGAGGTGTTTTCTTCTTCAAATGCACAGACATCAATGTAAGGTTACATGGATCATGAAAAAATCAGGCAAACATGACACCACCAAAGCAAACTAATAAAGCTCTGGTAACTGACCCCAAAGAAATATAGATCTATGAACTGCCTAACAAGGAATTCAAGATAATTGTCTTAAGGAAGTTCCGTGAACAGCAAGAAAACAGAGATGAGTCAACAAAATCAGGAAAACAATACATAAACAAAATGAGAACTTCCTCAAAGTGATAAAAATTATAAAAATAACCAAAGTATGGAACTGAAGAATACAATGAATGAAATGGAAAAAAAATGCAATTGAGTTTCAAGAGCACAGAAGAAAGAATGTGTGAAGAAAGTAGAAGAAAATATAAGTGAACTTGAAGACAGCTCATTCGAAGTTATCTAGTCAGAGAAGAAAAAAAGAATTTAAAAATTGAAGAAAGCCTGCAGGATTTATGAGAATCATAAAGTAAATCAGTCTAAGCATTATGGGATTCTGAGAAGAAGAAGAGAACGATAAAGGGGTAGAAAAATGATTTAAAGAAATAATGGCTGAAAACCCTAAATCTTGGGAGGAATATGGACATCCAGGTTCATGAAGGTCAAAACCCCCGAAACAGGATCAATGCAAAGAAGATTACACCAAGCCATATTATGATTAAAAAGTACCAAAAGTCAAGGACAAAGAGAATTTTGAAAGCATCAGGAGAAAAGTGACTTGTCACATACAAGGGAACCCTGTAAGTCTACCAACAAATTTATCAGCAGAAACCTTGCTGCCAGGAGAGAGTGGGATCATAGATTCAAGTCCTAAAAGACAAAATTGCCAACCAGGAATATTACTCCCAGAAAAGCTATCCTTCAGAAATGAAGGAGAGATAAAGACTTTCTCAGATGATCAAAAGCTGAGGGAGTTCATTATCACCAGACCTGCCTTACAAAAATGTTAAAGGGATTTCTTCCAGTTGAAACAAAGGGGTATTAATTAATAACATGAAAGTGTATGAAAATATAAAACTCACTGGTAAAGGTAAGCATATAGCCAAGTTCAGAATACTCTAACAGGGTATTGGTGGTGTGTAAATCACTTATAACTCTAGTATAAAAGTTAAAATTTGAAAATATTAAAGATATATATTCAATAATTTGTTCATGGATATACAATATAAAAAGACCTAAGTTGTGACATCAATAATACAAATTGGGGGGGGGAGAAAAGTGTAGAGTTTTGTACATGATTCAAGTTATCAGACTAAAATAGACTATTATAGCCTATTATGTTATTTTATGTATGCCTCATGGTAACCACAAAGAAAAATATCTCTAGCAGATACACAAAGATAAAGAGAAAGAAATCAAAACACACCACTATAAAGAAATAATCAAATCACGAAGATGGCTAGAGAGGAAGAAAGGAACAAAAGAACTACAAAACATTCAGAAAACAACTAACAAAATGGCAATAGTAAGTCCTTACCTACCATTAATTGCTTTAAGGATATATGGATTAAATTCTCCAAACAAAAGACATACAGTGGGGCTTCCCTGGTGGCGCAGTGGTTGAGAGTTCACCTGCCGATGCAGGGGACGCGGGTTCGTGCCCCGGTCTGGGAAGATCCCACATGCCGCGGAGCGGCTGGGCCCGTGAGCCATGGCCGCTGAGCCTGCGCGTCCGGAGCCTGTGCTCTGCAATGGGAGAGGCCGCAACAGTGAGAGGCCCGCATACCGTAAAAAAAAAAAGACATGAAGACAAATTCGCCTTCCTCTGCCTTTTTGTTCCTTTTAGGCCCTTGATAGATTGGATGATGCCCGTCTTTACTGGTGAGGATCATCTGCTTTACTCAGTCTACTGATTCAAATGCTAATCTTTTCCAGAAACATCTTCACAGACACACCCAGAAATAATGTTTTACCAGCTATCTGGGCATCCCTTAGCCCAATGAAGTTGACATAAAATTAACCATCACAGTCTCCTTTCTTGTAAAATGATAAAGTTGAAATTAAATGATCTATAAAATTTGCTCTTTCTGGAGCCAACATTCGTTCTGTGATTCTACTTCTAACTCCTGCTGGCCTGATCCTGACTCTTCCCCCCTTGTACCTTTCCTATGTCCACTGTAGTTGAGAGCCTTGCACATTTGTGACAGCAGTTGCCATGCTGTTGCCTGAGCCTGCTACATCTGCTCACTCCTCTGGGCATGCTGACTTTTTTTTTTTTAATTTGTTTTTATTTTTGGCTGCGTTGGGTCTTCCTTGCTGTGCACAGGCTTTCTCTAGTTGTGGTGAGTGGGGGCTACTCTTTGTTGCAGTACGTGGACTTCTCATTGTCGTGGCTTCTCCTGTTGCAAAGCACGGGCTCTAGGCATGCGGGCTTCCGTAGTTGTGGCACACGGGCTCAGTAGTTGTGGCTTGTGGGCTCCAGAGCGCAGGCTCAGTAGTTGTGACACATGGGCTTAGTTGCTCTGCGGCATGTGGGATCTTCCCGGACCAGGGCTCGAACCCATGTCCCCTGCACTGCCAGGCGGATTCTTAACCACTGCGCCACCAGGGAAGCCCCGTGCTGACTTTTTGTTCTTTACAGGTGTCTGTGAGGGGAGACAGGCCCATGGATTGATCAGGCAGCCCTTGCTCTGCCGACTCAAAGCCTGCTGCTTGGAAACAATCACAGGTAAAGCCTCTGACAGCATCATTAGTGTGAGTCAGCGTGCTGTTGTTCAGGCCCAGTATAATGGGGGGAGTGAAGGGTGTAATTTGCTTGAACACATACATTCTCCTGCAGAGTAATTACTTTGCAGCCCACATAGTTTTAGGGGGCCCGACGTCTTCTTGAACCAAGCACAGTCTTCCTTGTCATATTCTGTCTGAAGAAAGACAGCTTCTCCATGGTCTGAGATGGAAGGTTGAGAAACAAATGGAAAAGCAAGTAATGCAGAGAGGCAGGATGTTTTATATTTTTCATCATGTGCTGCTCAAAGTCTTTCTTTGCCATTGAGTGGAGTAGACACCCACATACTTCATTGTTTTGGACTTTGGTACAAGCCCAAACAGGAGACCTGTCTAGCTTCCAAGCAAGTCAGTTACCCAAAGCAGAGAGCTCCTGATGGCATATGAGACTCTCACCTGTACGTGTGTCTCCCAACCTTTGGAACCATGCCCAAGGTTCCTCCCCAACCCTGGTCTGTTATCACCTCTGCTCTGTGTTATGAATCTTGACTTGGAAAAACATATAAGGAGCTGAACTCACCATAGAGGAACAAGCACTACATTACATGGGGAGTCAGGGTGCCTAGGTCTTGGGTCTGTGAGTTGAACTTGGAAAAGCAGTTAGCCACCCCAGGCCCTGGTTTCCTCTCTTGCAAAATGATAAGGTTGGAATAAACAGTCTGTAAAATCTGCTCTTTCTAGAGGCAACATCCTGTGGTTCTACTGCGACCTCCATTGACCCGGGTGTCCTACTGGCCTTGACTCTCCCCCCAGTTGGCCCTTTCCTATGGCCACTTATTTGAGAGGGCTCGGTATTTGAAGACACTGGAGACACGCCACCATGGTTGCAGTGATTTAACACAATTCAACATGCAAGTACAAAAAGTACCAGCCCAGGGCTTCCCTGGTGGCGCAGCGGTTAAGAATCTGTCTGCCAATGCAGGGGACGCAGGTTCGAGCCCTGGTCCGGGAAGATCTCCCATGCCGCGGAGCAACTAAGCCCGTGTGCCACAACTACTGAGTCTGCGCTCTAGAGCCCGCGAGCCACAACTACAGAGCCTGCATGCCACGGTTACTGAAGCCTGCGTGCCTAGAGCCTGTGCTCCGCAACAAGAGAAGCCACCCAATGAGAAGCCTGCGCACCGCAACGAAGAGTAGCCCCCGCTCGCCGCAACTAGAGAAAGCCCGTGCGCAGCAACGAAGACCCAACGCAGCCAAAAATAAATAAATAATTCAAACAAACAAACAAAAACAAAAAATACCAGCCCAGTGAAATTATTACCATGACGCTTTCTTTACTGTTCATGTAGTAATGAATATTGGGTTTCTGCTTTGGGCCTAGCTTGGCACCGGGCTCTCTGAGGTATATCTAAGGAGAATGCGATGTGGTCCCTGTTATACAGAATCTAAGGTTCCCTTGAAGATATTCAGCCCTCATGATCTGAGCATTAATATGTGGGCTGACACATGAGAATAAAAGAAGCTCAAAGATGCACTGGACAGAGGTGGAGAGAAGTATTTGGGAAGCAAGTATTTGGGGTTGACGTTGGAGCTTCAAGGATGGGTGGGATCTGGATGGGCAGAAAGAACCACAGAAAGAAGGGGGAGGAACCGAAGTCACGGGTGTTGAGGGGCGGTGAAGACCCTGTGCTGTTTGGAGCAGAAGTTACACGTTGGAAATGAGGTAAAGTAAGAGAGAGGTGGTTATAATCACGCGGGTAAAGCAGCTGACTCATTGAAGAATTCTTTGTCTGGGTTACCTCGTTTAATGCCTATAACATCCCTCTGAGGGATGGCCTCTGAGGGATCTTGTTATCTCTTTCGTATAGGTGAAGAAACTGTGACTCAGAGAAGCTACATAACTTGTCAACAGTCACAGAGCTAATGCAAGCGGCGAGGCAGAAGCCCGTGGCTTCCGAATTTAAGTCCAAGTTCCTTTTCTTCTGCAATGCTTTGAGAGCCAGATTACAGTGGGCCTTAACTGACAGGCCAGATGTCAGGAGGAAAGGCCTGAGATTCTAGACTCACAGAGGTTATCATCGTAACTTGCATTTTCTCATGTTGTCCCAACAATTTTTACCTGTTTGCCTGACTCAGCATAGAGCCATGGCTTTCTGAGAGGAACAGTTGGAGAGCAGACAGGGCAGAGCACATGTCCAAAGTGAGGCACTGGTCTGGCTAGGAATTCTGAGGTAGACTGGAGCAACAGTGGAAGAGAAAAACTCAGCTGGAGGAAGTTAATTCATGGAGAACTTACCACTTCAAGATTCTTTTCACATATTAAATATTTTATTGAATACCTACTATGTGCTAGGCACTATGCCAGGTACTACTTTTTCTTCTTCAGTGTTGCCATTCCAACAATGCCTCACCATCTTACAACAGTTTCCCTCTGTGGCCTTCCACTGTTCTGATCTTCAGTTATGAATTCATTTGCTGATCACCTGTACCATAACAATCCCTGTGTTAGGCTTAGAGGAAACATACACACTAAAGATAGGCTTCCCACTTCTGGTACAGGAATGAAAAAATTAAATAATGGGATAGAGTTAAAAACAGAAGGCTCTGAAATAGACAGGAAATGAACACTGAAATTTGATACATAATTGGAATGGCATTTAAAATCATTGGATAGTGCTGAGATAACACACAATATGGTAGGCCTTGAACTTGGATCCCTACCTGTACAATAAATAGATAGATTCTGGATGGACTAAAGAGTTAAATATAAAGAAGAAAAACCATAAGAAGAAATTGGAAGACCATGTTTCTCTCCTCTTTGGATGGGAGAGATTTTTCTAAGCATAAAAGCAAGGGAAGAAATAATATAAAAATATCAATAGATCTAAGTTCACATTTTATAAAAAAAGGTACACACAAAGAAAAATACTATGAACAATACTGATGGAGGTCTTCCAGGGCAATTTGATGCTGTGAGTTCACGGATGAAAGATGTTCTTTGCTAGAAACTCAGCAATGATGGATAAAAACAAAAGGGAAAACTAAAAGACAGACTGGGGCTGAAGTACAAGATAAGTGTCTTCGTAGCTTGGACACAGCAGAAAAACAAGCTGAAGCCATGGGCTTGCTGGACCCTGGGTCCAGAATCGGGCTGAGAGTGGGATATCTAAGCGAAAGTCACTGCTCTGTTTGAAAACAGTCACGGAAGAGAGGTTTATGAACATCATAAAAGGAGGCTGAAAGCAAAATACTACAAAAATACTGCTGAAGGAAAACATCTCAGATCATACATCTGATAAGGGGCTTGTATCTACATTACATAAAGAACTCTTACAACTCAACAGTAAAAAGACAACACAATTACACACGGACAAAGGATTTGAATAGGCATTTCTCCAAACAAGATACTCAAGTGGCCAATAAACACAGCCCCAACCCTCATAAGAGACCCCAGGAGAGCTTGCCCCCCAGCCCCCTCCCCAGCCCCACTCTCTCTCTCTGTGCCATGTGAGGACACAGCAGGAGGGTGGCCATCTGCAAGCCAGGAGGGCAGTTTTCTCCAGAACCCAACATGCACGCACCCTGATCTCAAAATTCCAGCCTTCAGAACCATGAAACAGAAATTTCTTGCTTCAGCCACTTAGTCCAGAGTATTCTGTTACGGCAGCCTGAGCTAAGACAGATTTTAATAACAGACAGATCTGTCTTCTGAGCTAAGACAGATTTTACTACAAAGAAGTGGGAGTGTAATGTAACAAACAGCTAAACACATGGAAGCCACTTTGGATCTGGGTAATGGGTAGAGGCTAGAAGAGTTCTGAGGTCCATGCTAGAAATGTGGATGTTATGATTCTGACACTCATTCCAATGTGTGGGGTTTTTTTTACCCACACCAAGCAATTCTCTGACACAGCAGGGTGTCCCACGATTTAACTCAATGCTGATACTATGTACCTGGAAATAGAATCAGATCTCCCAGGTTAAGGGCTCAGTTCCACAAGACTGCTCACAATTCAGATACCAATCACAGGTCTAGATTGTTACCTGCGCTTCTAACCAACTGGCTGTGATCAGAGGTTCCCATGACCCCCTCCTTGGGTCTGATTCATTTTCTGGAGTCAACCACAGAATTCAGGAAACCAGTTCATGCCCTAGATTACCAGGTTATTACAAATGATATTAAAGGAGACTAATCACCAGCCAGATGAAGAGATACGTAGGGTGAGATCCTGAACAAGGGAGCTTCTGTCCTCGTGGAGACTGGGGCCTGGCATGGTGGCACACAGATGCATTCTGGGTTATCAACCTGGAAGCTCTCTGAACTCCATCCTTGTGGGTTTTTATGGAGGTTTCGTTACATGGGCATAATTGATTAAACCATTGGCCATTGGCAACTGAGCTGGATCTCCAGTCCCTCTTCTCTCCCTGATGTCCAGGGATGGGAAGGAAGTTCTAATCCTCTAATGACGTGGTTGGTTCTCTGTTGGCTGGCCTCCATCCTTTGGTTACCGAAGAGCTTTCCAAAAGTCACCTAGTTAACATCAAAAAGACGCCTTTATAGTTCTCATCACTCAGGATATTCCAAGGGTTTTATAGGAACTCTGTTCCAGGAACAGGGATGAGGACAAAATATGTATTTCTTATTACAAATCACAGCATCACAGATGTTAATGGTGATTCCTGTGAGGACTGATAGAAATGCAGAACACGATATTGAAACTGGAAGAAAGGCAGTGCTTGCTTTAAAGGGGTAAAGAACTCAGCTGAACTATGTTCTAGAGTTCTGTGGAAGGTAGAACTTGTGAGTGATGAAATTGGAGATTTAGCTGAGGAGACCACTCTAAGCAAAGAGTGGAAGAAGCAGCTTTGTTCTTCCTGATTCCTTACAGGAAAATACAAAAGGAGACAGGTACATTGAAGAAGGAATTGTTAAGTCAAAAGGAACCAGAACTTGAAGATTTGGGAAAGTCTCAACCTATACGTATTGCAAAACATGAGAAAACTTTGTTCTGTAGAGAACACGAATGGTGTGATGGAACAAGCATTTGATAAAGAGATCTTGGGTGCACTCATGAATATGATCAACTATCTCAGGAGAGGCAAAATAAATAAATAAATAAACAGAGATGGTACTATCCCAGCAAAGACACTGCCAGTCTGAACTAACGGGCACAGAGAAAGTGGGATGGAATGAAGGAAGGCTGTCATACTTCTTGGATTCTGCAGAACTAGACCATTGACATATTCAACGATGAACATGCACTGTTCTTCATAAAAAAGAAAGAATGACCTTAAACGCAATTCAGAGATCATCACGACCACCTCCTTGGTTTCAGAGTCAGGTCTCTGCCTCAATTTCAACTGGCTGGACAGCCTCCACTAGGTGGAGGGTGGGACTGCCCAGAACCTTGGAGCCAGAACCTCTGCCTGCAGAGCTGAGGAGGCATGACTGCCACCTGAATGTATCATAAAGGCAGGAAGATGTGCTACCAGGCCAAAGAGGATCCTTCATTAGCCTAAAGATGAAATTCGCCTTGCTAGGTTCTGGACTTGCTTGGGACCTGTCACCCCTTCAGTCTTTCCGGTTTCACCCTTTTAGAGTGTGGATGCCTCTCCGGTCCCACAATGATATGGCGCATACTTTGTTCGGGTTCACAGGTTCACAGGTGGAAAGGAAGTTTCCTTGAATGTGATGATATTTAGATAAGTCTTCAGACTTTAGACTTTAGAGTTAATGCTGGAATGAATTAAAGATTCGGGGCCCGTTTAAGGTGAAATTAATGTATTTTGCATGTGAGAACATGGTGGAGCGGCAGCATTAAGACGTAATTTGCAAGAAGAGGAATACTAACGACTCATGAACTTACGGAAGCAAGTTCAACATCACTGCAAAAATGAAGACTGAAGCAGCAATGAAGTACGCTTTTTTTACTACCAAATTCTAGGAATTTACCCTTATGGAGTGGCCAGGAATTCTATGAAGCTTCATTTTCAGAACTATTTTTCATGGTTCATTAGAGTGGTGAGAAATATACAGCAATAAAGCGCACACACCTGTCCAAGCCAGCTATCACTATCCAGGAGAAACATTTGATTCATTTGATCCCTTTACTCCCCATCACCAAATACTGATAGTTCTGCTGACTAACTGCAGCGCCACACATTTCTGCTTCACATCTCAGCATCTGTGAAACTGGGATGTGTCTTACAGTCACTGCCGGCCAGGGGGCAGTCATGATGCAACTGTCATTGTCTAAGCTTGTTCATCAACACTTGTGAAATAAACAGGTGTCACACTCTTCTCATAAACGTTGTAAACGCTATATAAACTTTATATGAGCAAACAAGCTCAGAAATGCACATTCATCTCAAAAGTACCATCTTAGTACAAGTTAGAGCAAGTTAAGATGAATCTAAGCAGGTTAAGTGAAACCAATGACAAAATCACACATTTATATCTAAGGTAACTTCCTAGGTTCTAAGGTGATATAGAACAAATCTAAGTGAAACTAAGCAGACTGTCTGAAACAAGCACGAAATGATACATTTAATTCAAATGAAATAGGAGTTAGGGTGAGTTTAGACAAAACTAAGCAGTTTGTGTCAAACAAGCTCAGAATCTCACTCTTCTTTTTCTTTTTACTTTTTTTAAAAAATTATTTTATTTATTTATTTTTGGCTGCATTGGGTCTTCATTGCTGTGTGTGGGCTTTCTCTAGTTGCGGCGAGCAGGGGCTACTCTTCGTTGCGGTGTGCAGGCTTCTCATTGCGGTGGCTTCTCTTGTTGCAGGGCACAGTCTCTAGGTGCGCAGGCTTCAGTAGTTGCGGCACATAGGCTCTAGAGCACAGGCTCAGTAGTTGTGGCACACAGGCTTAGTTGCTCTGCGGCAGATGGGATCTTCCTGGACTAGGGCTCGACCCCGTGTTCCCTGCGTTGGCAGGCAGGTTCTTAACCACTGCGTCACCAAGGAAGCCCTATCATTCTGCTTAAAACCAGTTCCTCATGAGGCTTTAGAGCAAATTCTAGTTGATACTAAACAGTTTATATGGAAACCAAGCTCAAAATCACTTGTTCACATCCAACAGAAGTTCTTCCTGCTCATTAGAACTAATTAACATGCAACTAAAGAGTTTATATTAAATCAAGTGCAGACTCAAACATTCTTCTCAAAAGTAACATCTTAGGATGAGTGTATGTAAGTTGAAAATAAGCTATATATGTGAAACAAAGCTTAAAGTTCCTAATTCAGTTCAAACAAAACTCCTAAGCTTCATAAACTTTTTTTTAACGTCTTTATTGGAGTATAATTGTTTTACAATGGTGTGTTAGTTTCTGCTTTATAACACAGTCAATCAGTTATACATATACATATGTTCCCATCCATATCTCTTCCCTCTTGCGTCTCCCTTACCCCACCCTCCCTATCCCACCCCTCTAGGTGGTCACAAACCACCGAGCTGATCTCCCTGTGCTATGCGGCTGCTTCCCACTAGCTATCTGTTTTACGTTTGGTAGTGTATATATGTCCATGCCACTCTCTCACGTTGTCACAGCTTACCCTTCCCCCTCCCCATATACTCAAGTCCATTCTCTAGTAGGTCTGTGTCTTTATTCCCATCTAACCCCTACGTTCTTAATGACCTTTTTTTTCTTAGATTCCATATATGTGTGTTAGCATACGGTATTTGTTTTTCTCTTTCTGACTTACTTCACTCTGTATGACAGATTCTAGGTCCATCCACCTCACTACAAATAACACAATTTTGTTTCTTTTTATGGCTGAGTAATATTCCATTGTATATACGTGCCACATCTTCTTTATCCATTCATCTGTTCATGGACACTTAGGTTGCTTCCATATCCTGGCTATTGTAAATAGAGCTGCAAAGAACTTTCTGGTACATGGCTCTTTTTGAATTATGGTTTTCTCAGGGTATATGCCCAGTAGTGGGATTGCTGGGTCGTATGGTAATTCTATTTTTAGTTTTTTAAGGAACCTCCATAGTGTTCTCCATAGTGGCTGTATCAATTTACATTCCCACCAACAGTGCAAGAGGGTTCCCTTTTCTCCACACCCTCTCCAACATTTATTGTTTCTAGATTTTTTGATGATGGCTATTCTGACCAGTGCGAGATGATATCTCATTGTAGTTTTGATTTGCATTTCTCTAATGATTAATAATGTTGAACATTCTTTCAGGTGTTTGTTGGCAATCTGTATATCTTCTTTGGAGAAATGTCTATTTAGGTCTTCTGCCCATTTTTGGATTGGGTTGTTTGTTTTTTGTTATTGAGCTGCATGAGCTGCTTGTAAATTTTGGAGATTAATCCTTTGTCAGTTGCTTCATTTGCAAATATTTTCTCCCATTCTGAGGGTTATCTTTTGGTATTTTTTATGGTTTCCTTTGTTGTGCAAAAGCTTTTAAGTTTCATTAGGTCCCATTTGTTTATTTTTGTTTTTATTTCCATTTCTCTAGGAGGTGGGTCAAAAAGGACCTTGCTGTGATTTATATCATAGAGTGTTCTGCCTATGTTTTCCTCTAAGAGTTTCATAGTGTCTGGCCTTCCATTTAGGTCTTTAGCCCATTTTGAGTTTATTTTTGTGTATGGTGTTAGGGAGTGTTCTAATTTCATACTTTTACATGTACCCATCCAGTTTTCCCAGCACCACTTATGAAAGAGGCTGTCTTTTCTCCATTGTATATTCTTGCCTCCTTTATCAAAGATAAGGTGACCATATGTGTGTCGGTTTATCTCTGGGCTTCTATTCTGTTCCATTGATCTATATTTCTGTTTTTGTGCCAGTACCATACTGTCTTGATTACAGTAGCTTTGCAGTATAGTCTGAAGTCAGGGAGCCTGATTCCTCCAGCTCCATTTTTCGTTCTCAAGATTGCTTTGGCTATTCGGGGTCTTTTGTGTTTCCATACAAATTGTGAAAGTTTTTGTTCTAGTTCTGTGAAAAATGCCATTGGTAGTTTGATAGGGATTGCATTGCTTTGGGTAGTAGAGTCATTTTCACAATGTTGATTCTTCCAATCCAAGAACACGGTATATCTCTCCATCTATTTGTATCATCTTTAATTTCTTTCATCAGTGTCTTATAATTTTCTGCATACAGGACTGTTGTCTCCTTAGGTAGGTTTATTCCTAGATATTTTATTCTTTTTCTTGCAATGGTTAATGGGAGTGTTTTCTTAATTTCACTTTCAGATTTTTCATCATTAGTGTATAGGAATGCCAGAGATTTCTGTGCATTAATTTTGTATCCTGCTACTTTACCAAATTCATTGATTAGCTCTAGTAGTTTTCTGGTAGCATCTTTAGGATATTCTATGTATAGTATCATGTCATCTGCAAACAGTGACAGCTTTACTTCTTCTCTTCGATTTGGATTCCTTTTATTTCCTTTTCTTCTCTGATTGCTGTGGCTAAAACTTCCAAAACTATGTTGAATAATAGTGGTGAGAGTGGGCAACCTTGTCTTGTTCCTGATCTTAGTGGAAATGCTTTCAGTTTTTCACCATTGAGGACGATGTTGGCTGTGGGTTTGTCATATATGGCCTTTATTATGTTGAGGAAAGTTCCCTCTATGCCTACTTTCTGCAGGGTTTTTATCATAAACGGGTGCTGAATTTTGCTTTCTCTGCATCTATTGAGATGATCATATGGTTTTTCTCCTTCAATTTGTTAATATGGTGTATCACATTGATTGATTTGCGTATATTGAAGAATCCTTGCATTCCTGGGATAAACTCCACTCGATCATGGTGTATGATCCTTTTAATGTGCCGTTGGATTCTGTTTGCTAGTATTTTGTTGAGGATTTTTGCATCTATGTTCGTCCATGATATTGGCCTGTAGTTTTCTTTCATTGTGACATCCTTGTCTGGTTTTGGTATAAGGGTGATGGCGACCTCGTAGAATGAGTTTGGGAGTGTTCCTCCCTCTGCTATATTTTGGAAGAGTTTGAAAAGGATAGGTGTTAGCTCTTCTCTAAATATTTGATAGAATTCGCCTGTGAAGCCATATGGTCCTGGGCTTTTTTTGTTGGAAGATTTTTAATCACAGTTTCAATTTCAGTGCTTGTGACTGGTCTGTTCAGATTTTCTATTTCTTCCTAATTCAGTCTTGGCAGGTTGTGCATTTCTAAGAATTTGTCCATTTCTTCCAGGTTGTCCATTTTATTGGCATAGAGTTGCTTGTAGTAATCTGTCATGATCTTTTGTATTTTTTTTTTTTTAAAGATGTTGGGGGTAGGAGTTTATTAATTAATTTATTTATTTTTGCTGTGTTGGATCTTCGTTTCTGTGCGAGGGCTTTCTCTAGTTGTGGCAAATGGAGGCCACTCTTCATCGCAGTGCGCGGGCCCGACTATCGTGGCCTCTCTTGTTGCGGAGCACAGGCTCCAGACGCGCAGGCTCAGTAGTTGTTGCTCATGGGCCTAGCTGCTCTACGGCATGTGGGATCTTCCCCGACCAGGGCTCGAACCCGTGTCCCCTGCATTAGCAGGCAGATTCTCAACCACTGTGCCACCAGGGAAGCCCCTTTTTGTATTTCTTAAGTGTCAATTGTTACTTCTCCTTTTTCATTTCTAATTCTGTTGATTTGAGTCTTCCCCTTTTTTCTTGATTAGTCTGGCCAATGGTTTATCAATTTTGTTTATCTTATCAAAGAAGTAGGTTTTGGTTTTATTGATCTTTACTATCGTTTCCTTCATTTCTTTTTCATTTATTTCTGATCTGATCTTTATGATTTCTTTCCTTCTGCTAACTTTGGGGTTTTTTTGTTCTTCTTTCTCTAACTGCTTTAGGTGCAAGGTTAGGTTGCTTATTTGAGATGTTTCCTGTTTCTTAAGGTAGGATTGTATTGCTGTAAACTTCCCTCTTAGACCTGCTTTTGCTGCAACCCATAGGTTTTGGGTCATCATGTCTCCATTGTCATTTGCTTCTAGGTATTTTTTGGTTTCTTCAGTGATCACTTCGTTATTAAGTTGTGTATTGTTTAGCCTCCATGTGTTTGTATTTTTTACAGATCTTTTCCTGTAATTGATATCTAGTCTCATAACATTGTGGTCAGAAAAGATACTTGATACAATTTCAATTTTCTTAAATTTACCAAGGCTTGATTTGTGACCCAAGATATGATCTATCCTGGAGAATGTTCCATGAGCACTTGAGAAAAATGTGTATTCTGTTGTTTTTGGATGGAATGTCCTATAAATATCAATTAAGTCCATCTTGTTTAATGTATCATTTAAAGCTTGTGTTTCCTTATTTATTTTCATTTTGGTTGATCTGCCCATTGGTGAAAGTGGGGTGTTAAAGTCCCCTACTATGAATGTGTTACTGTCCATTTTCCCTCTTATGGCTTTTAGTATTTGCCTTATGTATTGAGGTGCTCCTATGTTGGGTGCATAAATATTTACAATTGTTATATCTTCTTCTTGGATCGATCTCTTGATCATTATGTAGTGTCCTTCTTTGTCTCTTCTAATAGTATTTATTTTAAAGTCTATTTTGTCTGATATGAGAATTGCTACTCCAGCTTTCTTTTGGTTTCCATTTGCATGGAATATCTTTTTCCATCCCCTCACTTTCAGTCTGTATGTGTCCCTAGGTCTGAAGTGCGTCTCTTGTAGACAGCAAATGTATGGGTCTTGTTTTTGTATCCATTCAGCCAGCCTGAGTCTTTTGGTTGGAGCATTTTATCCATTTACATTTAAGGTAATTATCGATATGTATGTTCCTATCCCCATTTTCTTAATTGTTTTGGGTTTCTTATTGTAGGTGTTTTCCTTCTCTTGTGTTTCTTGCCTAGAGATGTTCCTTTAGCATTTGTTGTAAAGCTGGTTTGGTGGTGCTGAACTCTCTCAGCTTTTGCTTGTCTGTAAAGGTTTTAATTTCTCCATCAAATCTGAATGAGATCCTTGCTGGGTAGAGTAATCTTGGTTGTAGGTTTTTCTCCTTCATCACTTTAAATATGTCCTGCCAGTCCCTTCTGGCTTGCAGAGTTTCTGCTGAAAGATCAGCTGTTAACATTATGGGGATCCCCTTGTGTGTTATTTTTCCCTTGCTGCTTTTAATATGTTTTCTTTGTATTTAATTTTTGACAGTTTGATTAATATGTGTTTTGGCGTGTTTCTCCTTGGATTTATCCTGTATGGGACTCTCTGTGCTTCCTAGACTTAACTATTTCCTTTCCCATATTAAGGAAGTTTTCAACTATAATCTCTTCAAATATTTTCTCAGTCCCTTTCTTTTCTCTTCTTCTTCTGGGACCCCTATAATTCCAATGTTGGTGTGTTTAATGTTGTCCCAGAGGTCTCTGAGACTGTCCTCAATTCTTTTCATTCTTTTTTCTTTATTCTGTTCTGTAGTAGTTATTTTCACTATTTTATCTTCCAGGTCACTTATCCATTCTTCTGCCTCAGTTATTCTGCTATTGATCCCTTCTAGAGTATTTCATTTATTTAATTTTTTTTGCGTTACACGGGCCTCTCACTGTTGTGGCCTCTCCCGTTGCAGAGCGCAGGCTCCAGATGCGCAGGCTCAGCAGCCATGGCTCACGGGCCCAGCCGCTCTGCAGCATGTGGGATCTTCCCGGACCGGGGCATGAATCCGTGTCCCCTGCATCGGCAGGCGGACTCTCAACCACTGCGCCACCAGGGAAGCCCTCTTCTAGAGTATTTTTAACTTCATTTATTGTGTTGTTCATCATTGCTTGTTTCCTCTTTAGTTCTTCTAGGTCCTTGTTAAATGTTTCTTGCATTTTCTCTATTCTATTTCCAAGATTTTGGATCATCTTTACTATCATTATTCTGAATTCTTTTTCAGGTAGACTGCCTATTTCCTCTTCATTTGTTAGGTCTGGTGGGTTTTTACCTTGCTCCTTCATCTGCTGTGTGTTTTTCCATCTTCTCATTTTGCTTATCTTACTGTGTTTGGGGTCTCCTTTTCTCAGACTGCAGCTTCGTAGTTCCCGTTGTTTTTGGTGTCTGTACCCAGTGGCTAAGGTTGGTTCAGTGGGTTGTGTAGGCTTCCTGGTGGAGGGGACTAGTGCCTGTGTTCTGGTGGATGAGGCTGGCTCTTGTCTTTCTGGTGGGCAGGTCCACATCTAGTGGTGTGTTTTGGGGTGTCTGTGGCCTTCTTATGATTTTAGGCAGCCTCTCTACTAACGGATGGGGCTGTGTTCCTGTCTTGCTAGTTGTTTGTCATGGGGTGTCCAGTACTGTAGCTTGCTGGTCGTTGAGTGAAGCTGGGTCTTGGTGTTGAGATGGAGATCTCTGGGAGATTTTCGCCGTTTGATATTATGTGGAGCTGGGAGGTCTCTTGTGGACCAGTGTCCTGAACTTGGCTCTCCCACCTCAGTGGCACAGCCCTGACGCCTGGCTGGAACACCAAGAGCCTTTCATCCACACAGCTCAGAATAAAAGTTAGAAAAAATAGAAAGAAAGAGGATAAAAGAAAAGAAAATCAAATAAAGATAAAATAAAATAAAGTTATTAAAATAAAATATATTTATTATGAAAAATTTTTTAAAAGTAAAAAGAAAAACGGACGGACAGAATCCTAGGACAAATGGTGGAAGCAAAGCTATACAGACAAAATCTCACACAGAAGCATACACACACACACAAAAAGAGGAAAAGGGGAAAAAATCATAAATCTTGCTCTCAAAGTCCACCTCCTTAATTTGGGATGATTCGTTGTCTATTCATGTATTCCACAGATGCAGGTACATCAAGTTGATTGCGAAGCTTTAATCCTCTGCTCCTGAGGCTGCTGGGAGAGATTTCCCTTTCTCTTCTTTGTTCGCACAGCTCCGGGGCTCAGCTTTGGATTTGGCCCCGCCTCTGCGTGTAGGTCGCCGGAGGGCGTCTGTTCTTCGCTCAAACAGGACGAGGTTAAAGGAGCCGCTGATTCGGGGGCTCTGGCTCACTCAGGCCGGGGGGGGGGGGCACGGAGTGCGGGGCGAGCCTGCAGCGGCAGAGGCCGGTGTGACGTTGCACCAGCCTGAGGCGCACCGTGCGTTCTCCCAGGGGAGTTGTCCCTGGATCACGGGACCGTGGCAGTGGCACAGGCTCCCCGGAAGGGAGGTGTGGATAGTGACCTGTGCTCGCACACAGGCTTCTTGGTGGCGGCAGCAGCAGCCTTAGCGTCTCATGCCCGTCTCTGGGGTTCGCGCTGTTAGCCACCCGTCTCTGGAGCTCCTTTAAGCAGCGCTCTTAACCCCCTCTCGTCGCGCACCAGGAAACAAAGAGGGAAGAAAAGGTCTCTTGCCCCTTTGGCAGCTCCCGACCTTTTCCCGGACTCCCTCCCGGCTAGCCGTGGTGCACTAACCCCCTGCAGGCTCTGTTCACGCCGCCAACCCCAGTCGTCTCCCTGCGCTCCAACCGAAGCCCGAGCCCGCCCTGGCGGGTGAGCAGACAAGCCTCTCGCTCGGGCTGGTCGGCACCGATCCTCTGTGCGGGAATCTCTTCGCTTTGCCCTCCGCACCCCTGTTGTTTTGCTCTCCTCCGCGGCTCCGAAGCTTCCCCCTCCGCCACTCGCAGTCTCTACCGGCGAAGGGGCTTCCTAGTGTGTGGAAACCTTTCCTCCTTCACGGCTCCCTCCCACTGGTGCAAGTCCCGTCCCTATTCTTATGTCTGTTTATTCTTTTTTCTTTTGCCCTACCCAGGTACGTGGGGGGTTTCTTGGCTTTTGGGAGGTCTGAGGTCTTCTGCCAGCGTTCAGTGGGTGTTCTGTAGGAGTTGTTCCACGTGTAGATGTGTTTCTGATGTATCTGTGGTGAGGAAGGTGATCTCCACGTCTTACTCTTCCTCCATCTTCTCCTCTCTCTCCATAAACTTTTTATGTGCAAATAAGACAGAAGAAATGTTCCTTGCCCTGGTTATCAAGGGATCATTGGATTCAGTGACCATTTGCTGCCCACGCCTTGAAAGTCAGATCTGGGTTGTTTTGGATGAAAAGGATAATCTTAGAAGCTCCTTGGGGAAAGCATTTTAGGGACACATTAAGGAGGATTTGAAGGTGCTCTAAAGGAATGTACAAACAGCGATGGGACAAAAAGTTAATACCCTCATTGTGTGAAGGGCTAATGAAAATCTGTAAGAAAAAACTGTAAGTCTCCAGTAGAGGAATGGGCCAAGAACAGAGAGCTCACAAAGGGGGTAATACAGTCAGCCAAGAAATATTTAAAACATCTATAACCTCGAAGGAAATCAGAAAATGCAACTAGGACAAGAAATTAATTTTGCCTCTCTGGATTTCCAAGACTGAAATGATAAACTCTCCATTGTTGCTTAGGTTACAGTAAAACAGGAACTGTTATGTCCTCCTCCTGGGAGGGTTCATGGAAGCAGCCTTTCTGGAAAGCCATTTGCCAGCATGTGAAAGGAGCCTCAGACACATCCACACCTTGCTTATTTATGCAAAAATAAAAAATATGGGAAGGATAAACCAAAAAGTAAACAAATCGGTTATCTATGGAGGAGGGAGAAGTATAAAGAAGGGGAAAGAGGAAGGAAATCTTAGGGACAGGGATCAAATGACCCTTCTAATATACATACCTTTTATATAGCCCTGAATTTCAGAAACATTGTAATGCTTTACATACCCCCAAATTAATGAATAATTAAAAATCAGCCAGGAAGTAGAGAGACCCCAAACAGAATACAGATAGCAACAAATGAACCTAATTACATTACAAATGATTAACCACACTGAGCATAGTGGGGAAGAGAGGAATTAACCTTAGTAACTTTGGAAAATAGGATTTTGACTAGATATTGCAAGATTAAAGACCCAAAGAGCAGTAAACATACTATGCTCAAATTGGTAAGTGTGTTCCTCTCAGGGATGTAATTCTGAAACCACTTTATGTGTATACTAGGATAGAATAAATAAATGAATACGTTGTAGATAGTATCTGCAGGGCTTCTCACTGTCAGAGAAAGAAGTTGCAAATAAGGAAAGGGGGAAGGTAGAATTAACCCTGTGGTTTGGGACTGCAGTCAGAGGTATCAGTATGAACTCACAGTTCTCAGACAGAAAAATGCAGAAATAAGCATAAAGGTATTTGTATGTGTGGATCAGTATAGCTTCACAGACTGTCTAGCTATGTCCACTGAGAAGGCCTAGAGGCAATGACAGCCTAGCAGCAATGAGGATACTTAGCAACCAGATCTTCATTTCTAAATACCCAATGGAAGGAACCAGGACTTGTTGGAGAACTGGATGATTCCAGAGCCGGGGCAGGGAAAAATGCAAGATGAACCTGGAGCATCTTGTGTTGCCAGAAATTAAGGAAGTAATCAAAAAGAAAGAAGACACTGAAGGAGCCCCTAACAGCCAAAGCTCGAACAAGTGAAGCAGCAAAATAAATAACTATATTGCTGGATTTTAACCCATAGAATGAAAAACAAAGGAACAACAAAAAGAAAAACCTCAAGTCTATATTGAAACAAAAAAAATAACTGAATAAATAGATTAATAGGAGTAAAGGGATAACTCCTCTTTATAGAATTTCAATTCATAAATGTAAAAGAAATGAAGAGAATTTTAAAAAAAATTATTAGGCAAACACCACAGTAATAATTGTAAGCAAGTTGATGCTGAAATTAGTAGGAAAAAATTGATATTATTTGTGTTTCCATACACTAACAATGAACAATCTGAAAAGGAAATTTTTTAAAAATTTAATTTTAATAGCATCAAAAAAGAATAAAATGCTGGACGACCCTGGTGGTGCAGTGGTTAAGAATCCGCCTGGGAAGATCCCACATGCTGCAGAGCAACTAAGCCTGTGCGCCACAACTATTGAGCCTATACTCTAGAGCCCACACGCTGCAACTACTGAGCCCATGTACTGCAACTTCTGAAGCCCATGCGCCTAGAGCCCGTGCTCTGCAACAAGAGAAGCCACTGCAATGAGAAGCCCGCACACTGCAACCAAGAGTAGCGCCCACTCGCCGCAACTAGAGCAAGCCCACGCGCAGCAACAAAGACCCAATGCAACCAAAAATAAATAATAAATAAAATTTAAAAACAAATAAATAAAATGCTTTGCAGTAAATCTAACCAAGGAGGTAAAAGACTTGTACACTGAAAGCTATTAAAACGCTGCTAAAAGAAATTAAAGATGACACAAATAAATGGAAAGATATCCATGTTCTTGGATTGGAAGACTTAACATTGTTGAGATGTCCCTACAACCCAAGGCAATCTACAGATTGAATGCAATCCCAATCAAAACTCCAATGGCATTTTTTTTTCAGAAATAGAAAAATTTATCCCAAAATTCATATGGAATCTCAAAGGACCCAGAATAGCCAAAATCATTTTGAAAAAGAAGAAATTTGGTGGACCCACACTTCCTGATTTCAAAACATTACAAAGCGACACTAATCAAAACAGTGTGGTTTTGGCATAAAGACAGACATATAGACCAATGGAATAGAGAGTCTAGTAATAAATGCTTGTGTATATGGTCAGATGATCTTTGATAAGAGTATCAGGACCAGTCAACAAGGAAAGAACAGTCTCTTCAACATATGATGTTGGGGAAACTGGATGCAAAAGAATGAAGTTGGACCCTTATACACTGTATAAAAGTTAACTAAAAATGAGTTAAAGACCTAAATGCAAGGTTTAAACCTATAAAACTCTAAAGGAAAACCTTCATGACATTGGACTTGGTAATGATTTCTTAGATATGACACCAAAATCACAGGCAACAAAAGCAACAATAGACAAATGGGACTATATCAAACTTAAAAACTTTTGTGCAAAGGACACAGTCAATAGAATGAAAAGGCAACCTACAGAATGAGAGAAAATATTTGTCAATCGTATATCTGATAATGGGTTAATACCGAGAATATACAAAGCACTACAACTCAACAAAAAACAACAAAAAATCAAATAAACCCGTTAAAAAATGGGCAAAGGACTTGAATAGACATTTCTCCAAAGATGACATATGAATCACAGCGCAGGTGGCTATTACTAAAAAAAACAAACCAAAAAACTGGAAAATAACAAGTGTTGACAAGAATGTGGAGAAATTGGAACCCTTGTGCACTGTCGGTGGGATTGCAAAATGGTGTGACTGCTCCGGAAAACAGTATTGGATGTTCCTCAAAAAATTAAAAATAGAACTACCACATGATCCTGCAATCCACCTCTGTGTATATGGATCCAAACAAATTGAACTCAGGGTCTTGGAGAGACATGCGCACACCCATGTTCACAGCAGCATTATTCACAGCAGCCAAGAGGTGGAAGCAATCCAAATGTCCATCAACAGACGAGTGTATAAACAAAACGTGGTACATACAGATAAGGGAGTATTATTCAGTCCTAAAAAGGAAGGAAACCCCGTCACATGCTACAACATTGGTGAAACTTGAGGACCTTATGCTCAGTGAAATAAGGCAGTCACAAGACAAGCACTGTATGGTTTCACTTACATGAAACATCTAAAATAGTCAGATTCATAGAAACAGCGAGTAGAATGTGGTTACCAGGAGCTGGGGGAAGCAGGAAGAGGGGAGTTGTTACTTGATGGGTACAGAGTTTCCGATTTGCAAGGAAAAAGAAGTCCTGGAGTTCTGTTTCACGACAATGTGAACATACTTTACTGAACTGCACACTTGAAAGTGTTTAAGATGGTAGCTTTCATGTTGTATGATTTTCACCACAATAAAAAGAAATAAAATTTGGGAAGAAACAGGATATTTGCATAGACTTAAAGAATCTCCTCTCACCTGAATACTTATTAATTACAAAGGGAAAAATAGTAACTTTACAGTGGGGAAAACCAGCAGACATCACCATAACCAAGTGATGATCAAAGTTAACATCATCAAAAATGACTTAGCACCCTCATGAACCTTCTCATTTAACGAACTGAGAAGGGCACAACATCGTTTCTGTAGTTTTCTTGCCACGGATGCACAACTTCAATCTAATCATGAGAAACCATCAGAGAAACTCACATTTAGGGACATTCTACAGAACACCTGACCAGTGCTGCTCAAGAGCCTGAAGTTCATGAAAGACAAAGCAAGGCTGAGGAACTGTCACAGATTGGAGGAAACAGAAAATGATAACTAGGTACAGCGTGTAACCCTGGACTGGATCCTGGCCCAGAAGAAATGTTTTCACATTAGTGAAGAAACTGGCGAAATTGGAATAGAGTCTATAATTTAGTTAATGGGATTCTTCCAGTTTCTAAATTTTGATAACTGTCCTGTGGTTACACAAGATATTAACATTAGGGCAAGCTGGATGCAAGGCTTATAGGAACGCTCTGTATTATTTCTGCAACTTCTCTGTAAGTCTAAAATTATCTCAAATTACAATTTTTAAAATATCCATACATTGGGGGGAAAACGAGGAGTTCCTTTCCCAACAATCTTTCCTGAATAAATAATCCGAAATATAAAAGTGTTTATTTAAAAAGATGTTTATCATAGCATTATTCATAATGATTTTAAACATCAGAAACAATCTGTCTGTTCATAAACGTGGTGATGGTTGGTAAATTATCATCTCCTCTGGCATCTCAACTTTAAATACAACCGGTATGTTGACAATACCCAGATATACGTCTCTGCTCACAGAGTGGACTGCTGGCTTTGCATCTCCACTTTGCATCTCCACAGAAGAAGGTCTAAGAGGTATAACAAGTTAGTATGGCTGATAGCGTATTCTCAACTCCTTCCCAAGCCCAACCCTTGTCTTCCTTGTGGCTTAGGGGGAAACATAGAAGGCATCCTGGATTCCTTTCATTTCCTTGTCTTCCATACTTTCTGCATAAGCGAGTCCCTCTGCTCTCCCTCCAAAACACACCACTGGTCCATTTACTTCTCTCCAGCACCACAGCTCCTCCGGATGCAAACCATCGTTGATGTCCCCGTGCTCCAGGGAGCACAGGCTCCCAATGGATCTCCCTGTTTTCTCTCTTGCCCTCTCTCATCATTCTCCATGCAGCTGTCTGAATGATGCTAAAAGACATCCATCAACCTGTTCTTTCTCTGTCTAAAGCCCTCCAACGATTCCCCACTGCACTTAAAGCCCAATTTCCTTACCATCTTCTGCCAGGTCCTATAGGAGCCTGCCAGGCTTCCATCTCAGAGTAATAACCTCTCCACTCCTTTCTCCTGTGCTCTGGCCACAGTGGCCTCATTTAGTTTCTTGAACAGCAAGCTCCTTTCCTCCTCCAGGCCTCTACTCTTCCCTCCATCCAGAAGGCTCTGTGCCTAAAGCTTCTCATAGCTGTTTCCTTCTTGTCATTCAGGGCTTGAACCACAAGCCATCACCTCTCTGAGAGGCCTGCTCTGACCACCTGACACAGAGCAGTCCCCACCCCATCCCACCATCACTCCCTATGCTCACAATGTCTTTTAATGACTTCTGAAAACTAGTAATAATAATCTAAGGTGATTTTGTTCATGGATTTACACAGCATTCTGCCTCCCTTCTCTAAAATGTAATCATCATGAGAGTAGTTGAGTTGTATTTTGAAAAATTTCCGATCTACAGAGAAGTGGAAAGAATAGCACATACACCTAAGTTTCACCAAATGTTAACATCACGTCACATTATCTCGATCTCTTTCTCTGTACACACACATGCACGCACACACGCACTTTTCTTCCTTAACCATTTGAGATAAGTTGCAGACATCACGGCTCTTCATCCCTGCATGATTCCTCATGCAGCCGAACAATAAAGACATTTCTCTGAACACTATTGATATCAGCATCACACTCAAGAAAATTAATAATTCTATAACATCATCTTATATACGGCCTCAATTTGTCCAACTGTCCTAAAGATGTCTTTTATGTCCATTTTATTTCTCCCCTGGTTCAGGATCAAATCTAGTGCCAAGCATTGCATTTGGTTATGTCTGTTTCGTCTCTTCCACTCACTCTGCCTCTTATTTTTCATGACGTTGATTTTTTTAAAAAGTAAATTTATTTATTTTTATTTTTGGCTGCGTTGGATCTTTGTTACTGCGCGCAGGCTTTTTCTAGTTGCGGCGAGCGGGGGCTACTCTTCGTTGAGGTGAGCGGGCTTCTCATTGCGCTGACTTCTCTTGTTGCAGAGCACAGGCTCTAGGCACGTGGGCTTCAGTAGTTGTGGTACACAGGCTCAGTAGCTGTGCCTTGCGGGCTCTAAAGTGCAGGCTCAGTAGTTGTGGTGCACGGGCTTAGTTGCTCCACGGCATGTGGGATCTTCCTGGACCCGGACTCGAACCCATGTCCCCTGCACTGGCAGGTGGATTCTTAACCACTGCGCCACCAGGGAAGCCCCATGACATTGACTTTTTTGAAGAGCCCCCAGAGCCTGTCTGTCTGACAGTATGCACTGTACTCTGAAACTGTCAGATTACTTCCTTATGGTGTCAACTAACTATATCTTCTGTTTTCTTTCAGCTAGAGGTTAACTCCAGAGCCCCACTGTACAATACGGTGGCTACTGGTCACATGTAGCTATTGGGTCCTTGAAATGTGGCTAGGGTGACCGAGGAACTGAATTTTAATTTTTATTCAGTTTTAATTAATTTATATTTAAATTTTAAAAAATGGATACTCCTTACATTCATTGGGAACTTTCAAAGTAACATCACACAGTCACAATCACATAACTCGCATACGTGGATCTATTTTTTTCACTGTATGCTACGAACTCTGATTTGAGATCTGCTTCAGGTGTAAAATACAAACTGAATTTTGAGGACTTGGAAATGAAAAGAAATCCAGCCAGCCAGCCAGCCACAATGGTTAAGAAATGTAGTAACACACACACACACAAACACAATTTTAAAAGTCCGAAAGGCACAGGAAGGCAAGAGCAGGCTGAAAAATGACTCACCGGGTGGGAATCCCGCACCCCTTAATCACCAATGTATCTGTACCGTCTACACAACACCTGACATGGAGTGGGTGGGTAATGGATACGTGTGGAATGAATGAGAGTGAGGAAGGGAGGGGATGACCAAACGGTCAGACCTTCGAGGAAGGAAGAATGGCTTTCTTTGCTCAGAGAGCGAAGGGGGCCCTTCCCAGTGGACCAGCCAGCACAGAGAGGCCAACAATGATGCTCTAATATTAAAAAAAAAGGGACTCAAGTGAACAGAGGCAGGGAGGGCTGAGAAGACCTGGCAAAAACCCAGGAGAGCATTCCGAGTTCCTGGCACTGGCTCTGCCAGCAGCACGGCTGCCAGGGGAGCAAAGAAAGTGACGGAATGAAACAGGATCTGGACATTCTTAGCGCGGGCTTGTTTGGGCTAAAACACCCCCTGAGGCGGGCAGCTTGCTGGGGTCTGCACTTGGGACATGGCTCCTGGCAAGCAGGAATGCAGGGTGACACCCGCACTGGCGAGTGACCTGGCCCAGGTGCGAGCCCTGGCAGCTGCATCTGGCCTCCCTGTGCCCTGAACAGGCACACACACAGCGACGGCAGCAGAGACCCTCCTGTCTCTCCCGGGCACGGCATCTGTCTTTCTTTTCTAGTAGAGGAATCGGCAAGTTGGGAACTAACATATGCACATTTTATCACGTGAGTTTATTGTGCAAAATACTTAAGTACGTTCCAGATATTATTCTAATCCTGATGCACACTTTACAAGGTAGGTATCGTTATCCTCAGTTTAGACAGGAAGACATCTGGTTTCAGAGGGGTTGAATAATTTACCTAAGGTCACAAAACTAGTGAGTGTCTGTGCCGGCTTCTGAGAGTAGCTGGTCCCCAAGATGACACTCTTTTTTCGCTTCTCCACCTTTCTCCGAGGGAAAATAAGACTATGTAATTCCAATTCCTGTCTGGGTTGTCTTTGCACAGCTCTGGTATCTGAGCCCTACAATAACTCTCTCTCTAAGCTGTGCTTCCCTAGAGGTATATATGCCATTGTCTGCATTTATATGTAAACATATTGTATATGTGTATATTACATATATATTGCATTTTTTCTAATTATATTATAGGAAGGAAGTCTTGCCATCCAAATTTCTGGATCATATTATTAAAAGCTTGAGGGAAAAACTATTAAATCATAACTCAACTGGCCCCAAGCTACTCCTCATAAAAATGGTTTTCCACGTTTGAATCAAATCCGATCCCCACAACGGCATGGGAACTGTCTTCTTGTAAGACCAGCGCTTCCAATCAGTGTCAGACCTTATTGTTTACTAGAGAATTGTAGCCTCGGCTCAAGATGACAAATCCTGGGAATGCAACCCTATGCCTGTCTAAGTGCTTTTATCTAAACATTCTTCCACTGAAAGGTTGAGTGTTTCCATCTGAGAGGGCTTTAGCTTTATACTGATCAGAAAGCGGGGGGGGGGGAGCATTGATGCTCTAGCTCCCCCACTGAAGAGCATTATCTGTGGAGAGCATTTAAGAAATACTGAACAAGATCCACTTTAGAACCACAAATAAACCTCACTGTGATGCGGTCTGGGAAAACCAAGTTGTACAGAGCTCTTGAAGACTCCTACGTTAAAATGTGGATTGAATAGGTACACTTATTTTCACCTCCTTCCTAAATCCCGCTGAGACTTTAGAAAGGAGATTTGAAAACAAATATGTAGACACAAATGTATGGGGAAAACAAGAGATGAAAAGACAGCAAAAAATTCTGGGGAGCTGGATGGAAGCATACATTTGGTAACTGACTTAGAAAATCCAATAAAGCTACATCCTAAGGCACTGGTGGGCGGAGCTGCAAACCGTTCCGATACATCCTGCAAAATCCTGAAGAGCTGCGCAAATCGGTACCTCTGAATCCAGGGGAAAGGCAATGGCTAGAGCGAGAGAACTGGATAAAACCCAAAAAGATCTAGAGCAAGGGAAGTGGAGGGGATGCAGCTCTGGGACCTGCATCCTTCAGTGTGTAAGATCCAAAGCCATCTTGAGAGGCTAAGCTAGGCAAAGCCTTCTGTGTGCTTCTCTCCACATCGGCCTAACATGAAACACATCAAGAAAAATTTGTTAAAATAAATGTCAAAAAGCAACTTTTAAAAAAGGCAACTGCTTGAGGTTGTAAACAGAGTGAGAATTTGTAGATTAATGGTATGTATATTAGAATTAGTGTGTTTTTGCCCCATCGGACTAAATCCTCTCCCTCCCTTTGTGTACCTCTGATGGTAGGTGGTGGGAAGTTTCTAAAACATAGGGCTCTGGGGAATGACTCAAATTTCTTAGAGCTAAAAGAATCTCCACCTAAAGGCCCACGCAGTTGCTGATAGAAAAACTGTCGGCTTCCTAGAATTTCTTTCTTGCCACCAACTGCTATAAACACCTTTGAGTTACACATTTCTGAAATTCATGAAGAATTACCTTCTAGAAATATACTGAGAGGTCTTTGTCTGGGCTTGGCGGTTTGATTTTCCAGCTATCTGAATTTAGCTCTCGGTCAGATGTAGTAACCTGCCATGGCATCAGCACCAATGGTATTATAAAACGGCCTAGAAATAATTTTTGTGACAGGTTTGAGTAGTAAGTAGAGAGACAGCTTAATGTAGCATAGCATTTTTCAATTTTAAGTAAAGAATCTCCTTGAAAGGGAGGTAAAAACAACAACAAAAAAACCTTTCACATACCTCAAGCATTGACTCAAAGTATTTTCTGTTACTGAAACATATACAAACACTAAACAAGACATATATATTCCTTATGTTTATAGCTCTTCAGCTATATATATAGAGCCAAAACAGGGCTTCCCTGGTGGCGCAGTGGTTGAGAGTCTGCCTGCTAATGCAGGGGACACGGGTTCGAGCCCTGGTCTGGGAAGATCTCACATGCCGCGGAGCAACTAGGCCCGTGAGCCACAACTACTGAGCCTGAGCGTTTGGAGCCTGTGCTCCGCAACAAGAGAGGCCACAATAGTGAGAGGCCTGTGCGCTGCAATGAAGAGTGGCCCCCACTTGTCACAACTAGAGAAAGCCCTCGCACAGAAACAAAGACCCAACACAGCCAAAATAAATAAATAAATAAATAAGAAGACCCCAAGATCAAAAAAAATAAAAAGCCAAAACAGATACTCAAATTTAAACAAAATAGAGCAAAAAAAAAAAAACAAAAAAAAACACAAAACAGTACTTTTAAATTGATTGAGTTCCCTATAGTTTGGATATAGAAGGTCACGGCAGATTATTGCTCCTGTCATAACCATGAGGAAATAACTGGATAAAGGGAAACTTCACATTTTAAAGACACCAGAGAGCTGTGGGTGCAAATAAATTTAAAGGAATACATTCCAGGGAGGAGAGAGCCCTTCTTAGGTGAGCAGAGATCAGCAAGTTTCCTTCCTAAAGGAATTTGCCAAATGTGGGCATAAGCAGAGGTTCAGGCTTAGCATAGGCAGATAACTCGGTAAAGGTCATGTGATGGAAAACTGGCAGGTGGGAAAAACCATCTTCCCCTTCTTCATGACAATCCACAAGGTCATTAAAAATTACAGTGGCTTCTCTTTTCCTCATAGAGTTTACAAGGGTTGTGATTAAGCCTAGGGCTTGGCTAGAAAGGCAGAGAAAGGGTCCCTACAACCTTCTGGTTCTTGGGCAGGATAATCTCTGGAGGGGGGACCCTGAAATAAACATAAGACAGGTATCGCCCTCAATAGAGTTGAAAGCAAAGGATAACTAAAACTAACTTAACCTGAAACACAGCCCCAATGCAGCTCAGTTCCTTGACAGAGAAAACAGCACGTTTTGTCTGGGGAAAATAGCATTGGTCTCAGTCTCTATGGCTCTATTACACACAATATCTGTCAGACAATAAAGAATTATGTGATTTGCAAGGAAACAGTCAAAATGATTCATACTCAAGAGAAATAACATTCTACTGAAACAGACCTACCGAAGACCCATGTTTTAAAATTAGCAGAGGACCTTAAAATCATCATTATAGATATGTTTTTTTAATAAAAGAAAATCTAGACAAAAATGGACGAAAAGATAGAGAATTTCAACAAATAAATAGAATCTATATCAAGAACAAAATGCCATCCTGGAACTTAAAAATACAACATTTAGAAGGAAGAATGGGGTGTGGCAGGCGGGGAACAGGACTTCCTAATTGGTGGAGTGAAAAGAATCAGCAAATCCTCTCCCCAGAAGCAGCTCTAAAACTGGGCACAACTGCTAAGAATAACTACTGTAGGCTCCTTGCTTTCTCAAAATTTCTTCTTTTGATTCTTAAGCCTAGATTTCCTGCCAAAACTAGTTCAAGTTGGATTTCTATATTTTGCAACCAAAGAGGTTCTGACTGATGTAGTAATTTTCACCATAAGGAAGAAATATGGAAAGGAATGGTTTAGATCTCATCATCATCACAACTGGAAAAATAATTTAAGTGCTCAAATACTAGTGGCATGTTAGTGATATCATCTTTGAGTATGGTGAACAATTTATATATATATATACACGTGTGTGTGTGTGTATGTGTGTGTGTGTGTGTGTGTGTAGTGGTCCCTGCCAATAAACAATTATAATTCAAAAAAACCCAAAAACTATAGGACTCTGGAAATTGGCCAAAGGCATACAAAAAACTGAGCAGCATTTTATTTGAGAAAAACGCCTGGACTTCGAATGAGAACGGTGGGAATCTATGGTATTTTAGCCTGGAGCTGCTTCTATTCGCCATGCTTCCCTCCCCAGCTCTGCTGAGGCAAGTCAAGAAATCCTTCAGCTTTACTGTTGAAAGAGACTGACTTGATTTGGTGCTAAATGCAGAAAAATCCATATTCAGGGCGTTGTTGAAAACTATAGTGATCTTGCTAGCAAAACCATCAGAAAAAGCCAATGTCTTAACTAGCCTATTATTGCAGTGAGCAACAGATCAGGCACATTTGCCAGAAATTTAAGAGATCCAGGGAATGAGATAGACATAAAGGGCTTTGATGAACTTCCTGGTAATTTGTATCAAAATCTGTATGCATGCTTAAGGTTGCTCAGAAATTCAGGAGAGACTGGAGAGGACACTAATGATCTCCTCTACATGTATAGAAGGCCCAGTAGAAAGTATAAACTAGGACCAGGACCTATAATTTGCAGAGCCTGTGGCAAAGTGAAAATGCAGGAGTCCTTGTTAAAAAAATTATAATGGATTTCAACACGGCAATAACACAGCATTAAACAAAAGATGAGACCCTTCTAAGCAAGGGACCCCATGTGACTACACAGGTCACACACTCATGAAACTGGCCTTGGCTGGAGCTGACTTTTAAACAGTCTGAACCCTGAATGTGTTTCCCAAACTATACACAGATTGGTAAAGAGTAGAAGATTTACCGGCTAAAGGTATTTAAGGCCAACTTTTGACCAACCATTGGCTGATCACTAAGCTATGCTGACTCAGGGCCAAACCTTAAGAAGGCGGGCTTAAACACAAATACAAATAAACAAATAAAAAACATTAAAAACTGAGCAAACACACTAGTAGCTACACACTGTGGGGGAGACAGAGTCTAAAGAATTAAGATAGGCAGATCACTGAACAAACAAACAAAACCAGCAATAGTAATGATCCCAGAAGGAGAGAATCAGAATTCAGACTTGCTACAGTATATTACCTCAAATATTTAGTTTTCAACAACAACATAAAAACTGTGAGACATGCAAAGAAACAAGAAAGTGGGACCAATACCCAGTAAACAAAGGAGTCAATAGAAACTGTCTCTGCTATGTTCCGTTGCCGGTATTAACAGCAGAGACTTGAAAGAATTTATAAATACGTTCAAAGAATGAAAGGAAACCACGTTTAGTAATTAAAGTGTAATGACAATTTCTCAAAGAAAATATCAACAAAAAGACATAAAATAAATAAAACATAAAATGTAAATAAATAAGAAGAAAATGAAAACTCTGGAATTGAATAGTCCTGAAATGAAAAAATTCATTAGAGGAGTTGAAAAGCAGATATGATATGAGCTAGCAGAAGACAGACTCGGAGAACTTGAAGACAGACAAACAGAAATGATCTAATCTGAAGAACAGAAAGAAAAAAACTATGAAGAAAAGTGAACAGTGGCTCAGACACCTGTGGGAAACCATCGAATACACCAACATGGAGTTCCAGGAGCAGATAAAAGAGGGAAAGGGACAGAAAAAATACTCAAAGAAATAATGGATGAAACTTTCTCAAATTTCATGAAAAACATTAATCAACACATCCAAGAAGCTCAATGAACTCTATTATAAATACAAAGAGATTCCCATCTAGATACATCATAGTGAGAGAAATTAAAGATCTAAATAAAGAGACAGTCCATGTTCATACATTGGATACTCAATATTGTTAAGATTGCAGTTCTCCCAAGTTGTGCAATAAATTCCATGCAATCCCTATCAATGCAAGCAGGACTTTTTCTGAGGAGAAACTAATGAGCTAATACTAAAATTTACATGGAAATTTTTAAAAACTTAAAATAGCCAAAACAATTTTGAACAAGAAGAACAAAGTTTGGGGACTTCCAGTAGCTGATCTCAAAACTTTTTATAATCAAAGAAAGTGTGGTGTTAGCATAAGTATAGACACATATATTAATGGAACTGAATAGAATGTCCAGAAATAAATCCTTACATTTATGGTTAATTGATTTTTGGCAAAGGTTTCAAGGCAGTTCAATGGGGAGAAGACAGTATTTTCAATAAATGGTGCTGAAAAAATTGGATATCCATTTTTTAGAAAAGGAACTTAGACCTTTGTTTCAAACCACGTACAAAAATTAAATCAAAATGGATCATAGACCTAAATGTAAGAGCTAAAATTATAAAACTTCTTGAAGAAAATCTAAGAGAAATCTTTTAAACCTTAAGTAAAGATTTCTTAGATATAATCCTCCAAACACAATTTTTAAGAAAAGAATTAATAAACTGAACTTCTTTAAAATTAAAGACTTTTGCTCATCATAAGATATCCTTAAGAAAATAAAAGATAAGCCACTGACTGACTGAGAGAAAATATTTGCGAGTCATATACCTGATAAAGGACCTGAATCCAGAATACATAAAGAACTCTCAAAACTTAAAAATAAGAAGATAATCCAATTTTAAAATAGCCAAAAGATATGGAATAGACATTTTACCAAAGAAGATATATATACAAATGGCTATTAAGCACATGAAAAGATGCTCAATGTCTTTAGTCATTAGGGAAATGCAAATCAAAAACCACAATGTGATACCACTTCACATGCACTAGAATGGCTATAAGCAAAAATATTGACATTACCAGGCTTCCCTGGTGGCGCAGTGGTTGAGAGTCCGCCTGCCGATGCAGGGCACGCGGGTTCGTGCCCTGGTCCGGGAGGATCCCACATGCCGCGGAGCGGCTGGGCCCGTGAGCCATGGCCGCTGAGCCTGCGCGTCCGGAGCCTGTGCTCCGCAACGGGAGAGGCCACAACAGTGAGAGGCCCGCGTACCGCAAAAAAAAAAAAAAATTGACATTACCAAGTTCTGGTGAGCATGTAGAGAAACTGGAAACCTCATATATTGCTAGAGGGAATGTAAAATGGCACAGTTACTTTGGAAAACAATTTGCCCGTTTCTTAAATAGTTCAGCCTGTGCTTATGATATGACTCAATAATCTCACTTTCGGTGATCTATGAAGAGAAGTGAAGACATGTATGTGCATGTTCATAGCAGCGTTATCTATAATATCATCAAACTGGAAACTCAGACATGCATCAACTGGTGAATAGACGAACGAAACGTAAAGTTCGCATGCACTTGAATGTTATTCAGCAGTAAAAAGGGACTATTAACACGTTACAACATGATTGGACCTCAAAAGTGTTATGCCAAGGAAAGAAGCCAGACACGAAAAAACTACATGCTTTGTAAACCTGTATTTATGTGAAATCATAGGAAAGTCTAGTCTCTAGGCACAGGAAGTTGACCACCCTAGTGATTATCTGGGGCTGGGAGTCGGAGTAAATGCTAACTGCTAATGGACATAACGGAACTTTCTGGGGTCATAAAAGTGTTCTGAAACTGTATGGTGGTGATGGTGGAACAACTGTATAAGCTTACTAAAAATCACTGGACTGCGTACCTAAAAAGGGTAAATTTTACGGTATGTAAGTTATATATCAATCCCCCGGTTAAATAAATCTGACAAGGAGCTGGGGTAAGGAACAATTACAGCCTCATTTTACTCATGATCACAGATGCAGAAATCCTACCCAGAATGTTAGCAAACTGAACCCACGAATATATACAAAAAAGGACACAACAGCATCATGAGACTGTGTTATTCCAGGAATGTAAGGTTGGTTGAACATTCAAAATTGAACAATGAAAATACTCAGTGGAAATGATGAGACCAATGTCCCATCAGCTTTTGTTGGGTCACTGGTGAGGGTCCTGCCAGCCGGCCCAGCGCATGTGCGCTCAGCTTAGTTAGTTGCCTGTCTCCCCTGGTGGTTTGGGGATCCAGCCCTCTGCCTCAAGGGAAGCTTTGTTGGGATTGGGCCCATGCATTGGGCTGCTGCCTGTGCCTGGACCACGAGGCACATTCTGTACTTTTGTCTCAGTCAGATGGAACGGGGCTTTGGCTGTGGCTCCAGGCAGATGGGCTTCCCCACAGTTACCTTTCCAGGAAAGCCAGTATAATCTTCCAGCTCATGTATTTACTGGCCATTAATATGATTGGGCTGATGTAGGTAACCAAGTTGTTCATAAGATGGTAGTGAGCCTAGGAAGGAACGCACACGACAGTAGTACTAGAAAGTCCATGGAAACTCATTATACGTAATACATAAAGAGGGTTCTATGGAGGAATCCTCAGTGTGGCCACTTTTTTTGTGGTGTTAGAGAATATTTAATTCTACAGAGGAAATGAGATATATTAAGTATACATAATGAGCAATCCATTAGCTTGTGATATACAACCGGAATTCCTAAGGAATTTAAGTTTAGAGAGCAATTAAGCAGGTAACCTGAAAGACATTTCCTCTGAAAAAAAATGATGGAACACTCAAGAATGTTATTTATGGGTAGAAAGGGATGGGAGTAAGTACATATCATGCCGCCACTAGTATGACAGCTATGTTATCCCCAAATTGATTATTCATTGGTACCCCCCATTTCTGGCCCACATCTAATCTGCCCAAGAAACGCAGATAAAATTCACAGGTGTTCATCACCTTAATTGGCTCCTCAGGTAGGCATACCTGTCCCTGATCCTGTCTCATAGAGCAAATGTGCTTTAATGACCCCAGGTGACTCCATCCCTTTGCTTCCTTGTATGAACTGAACTGTGGTCATTGCAACCACATCATCTACCAGGAAGGTTGATGCAGGAGAGAGAGACGGAGACAGAGGGACAGAGAAGGGGAGAAAACATATGAATGAAACCAGATTTCAGGTTTTAAACTTCTAGTCCATCTCCATCTCTTCTTCCTGGCTTCTTTCTATGTGTTTTAAGCATCTTATTCTGATCTCTGGGCCTTTCTGTTCTGTGACCTCCAGGAGATGCTGCCAGGTAGTGCACTTGAGTATCATTTCATCAAGGTCATTTCCCACATGACACCATTATTGGCTACCTCCAACCAGAAACGATTTGTGATTCTTCAAACTCACTTATTTTAGCAACTCAAGATAATGGGAAACTAAGATAGATTTACCAAACCATGAATGGATTTGCTGAATGTTTGAAACATAAAAAAAAGACAATTTCTTCCTGGTTCTCAAATGCAAACGAATGAATTGCCACTACTGAAAAATCATCTTGTTTATTTGTTCACTGTTATCATGTGTTTCACTGCTCTCTCTACAGTCTAATTCTTGGTTATATTTTTAAAACGAAACAATTTCCTATGGTTGGAATTCACTTAAATTGTATAGTGTAGTTACCATTTTATATTTCAAATGTCACATTAAGCCCATATTGTAAGGGTACTAAGATCAGTTTAAAATTCAAGATGCTTTGTTTTTCTTTCCCCCTCTCCTTTCCTTTCCTTCCCCTTCCCCTTCCCTTCTCTTCTTTTCCTTTCTCTTTCCTCCCCTTCCTAACTCTTTTTTCCTTTCCCTTTTTTGCTTTCCTAAACAATTCAGTCCTGAGGCTGTTAGATAGAACACAGCAATAGAGGTGTCCATGGTGGGAGACATGATGGTCCAGAGTGGGGTGAGGAGGGTGTCCGTACTGGGATGGCCAGAATGGGATATCAGAGCCGTAACAGGGTCATACATAAAATTCATTTCCAGGTTGATCATACAATTAAATGTGAGAGGCAAAAAAAAAAAAAAATGCTTCTAGAAAATAATACAATTGAATACTGTATAACTCTGTAGTATGGAAATGTTTCTTAAGCAGTGCCATAAAAATCACTAACATAAAAGAGATTGAACATTAAAAGCAAAAACTTTGGGGCTTCCCTGGTGGCGCAGTGGTTGAGAGCTTGCCTGCTGATGCAAGGGACACGGGTTCGTGCCCCGGTCCGGGAAGATCCCACATGCCGCGTAACGGCTGGGCCCGTGAGTCATGGCGTCTGAGCCTGAGCGTCCGGAGCCTGTGCTCCGCAACGGGAGAGGCCACGACAGTGAGAGGCCTGCGAACCGCAAGAAAAAAACAAACAAAAAAACTTTGTTCAAGAAAAAGCACCATTAAGAGAACAAAAAGACAATCAACAGAGCAGAAGAAATTTGCAATACATGTAACCAACAAAAGGGCTTGTGAAAGAATATATAAATAACTTCTACAAATCAATAAGAAAAAGACAGGGAACAGAAAATAAAAATGGACGCGGGTCTTGAACAAGCACTTCAAAAACGAGCATAAACATCCAATAATCATATGAAAAGCTGTTAAATGTCATTAATCGCCATGAAAATGCCAATCAAACCACAAAGTTTTACCACTACACACCCACCAGCCTGGCTAACATTTAAAAGTCTGACGATAACACATTTGTTGACAAAGATGTTAAGCAAGGGGAATTCTCATATACTACTTGTGTTAGTGTAAACTGTTAAAACCACTTTGGAAAATAGATTTTTTTTAATATATTAAATTTAAAGATACACAGGGCCCATGACCAAAAAACTTCACTCCTAAAAATTCCAAACAATATGAATGCATCCTTATGTGTGCTACAAGACACGAATAAGAATGTTCTTGAAAGCATTACTCATACAATATGTTACTAATAAAGAATTTGTCATTAAACTATATATAAATTCTTACACATTAATAAGAAAATAATCAACAGGAAAATGCATATAGCGTATAAACAATCACTTGACAAAATAAGATATCCAAATGGCAAATAAGCATTTGATAAGACGTTAACCTCATTAACCATCAGAAGAGTGCAAATTAAAACCACTATTCAGTAACACTAGATGCCCACATCACTAGGGAAAAGCAAACACACAAATCTGAATGGTTTGACATTCAAACCATCTGAATGGTTAAAGCTCTCCTATATTATTGGTGGGAGTTTAAGCTTTTGCAACACTGTCTGTTTGAACTGAAGTTAAACGTAAGGCTGTGTATCTCCCATGACCCTATGACATAGTAATTCTTCCACTTTTAGGTACAGACTTAAACGAAATGGACACATGAGCCAAAAGACATTTATAGCAGCCTCATCTGTAATAATCCTAAGATGAGGCAACCCAAGTCCATGGATGAGTCAGTTGTGATACATTGATTCTGTGGAACACTCGACAGCAACAGAAATGGATGAACCAGCTCTACACTCGATCACCCAACTGGACCTCATAATTGTAATGCTGAAAGATGTGGGCTCAAAGAACACATGAAGTCAAACAAATAGGAAAAGGGCCAGACGGCTTCACAGACGAAATCTATCAAACATTTAGAGAAGAGTTAACGCCTATCCTTCTCAAACTATTCCAAAAAATTGCAGAGGAAGGAACACTCCCAAGCTCATTCTACGAGGCCACCATCACCCTGACACCAAAACCAGACAAAGATATCACAAAAAAGAAAATTACAGGCCAATATCACTGGTGAACGTTGACACAAAAATCCTCAACAAAATACTAGCAAACTGAGTCCAACAACACATTAAAAGGATCCTACACCATGATCAAGTGGGATTTATCCCAGGGATGCAAGGATTCTTCAATATATGTAAGTCAATCGATGTGATACACCACATTAACAAACTGAAGAATAAAAACCACATTATCATCTCAACAGACGCAGGAAAAAGGGAAATGACACAGGGATGTGTGGTTAGGAGGTAAAACTGTAAGAAAAAACAAGGACGTCCTTATCATCGACAAAGATGGCCGTTTTGCCCAAACTCTAGCCATGTTCCTCAGAGCGTCTTTTTGACGAGGTCTCAACCTTGGCTTATAACAAGTACAGACTCTCACCGCGTCCCCTCACATTCAAAGGCTTAAATAATACTAACACAGTTTCTAGCAGCAAAGGGCCCATCCCTAGGGTGACCTAAGTCCCCTTAAAGTGCCTGCCTGAGAAACTGCAAGAGGATTTACTGTTTGTTCCAGCCAGCGCCTGAATATAGACCCCTGGCCACCTGTTCTTAGAGCAGGAGCTGAAAATCCTTCCTCTGTCCCTTGGAGATGTATACGTTATCTCCTACAGCTCAGGGCTGACTTTCTTAAGCACCTGAAAGCCATTCCTTTAAAATGTAATCATCAGGAAGGGCAGCAGCCCTGTCTCCCAGGGTCCTGGGAGGAAAGAATCCTAAGGATAATTGCCAGTGAACAGAAAGCCCTAATCAGCATTGATACTAACCAATCCTTTGTAATGTTTCACTCAGCTGATTCTACTGAGCCCCTATGTTCCTCTCTTTCTACTCACTCATCCTTCCTTTAAGACACCCAGTCACCTCTGTACAAATCAAAGTTAAATTCAAGTTGGGCCCTCTTCCAATAGTATATATTACTAACTAAAAATCTGTCTTTAGCACTTTAACTAGTGTCTGGCTTTATCTCTGACATAAAAATGGGGGTGGGGGAGGAGGCTATAGACGGCAGGGATGCAAAGAGGGCCCCTGGGTGCTGAAGTTCTAGCTCTTGATTAGGGTATTTGTTACACAGGGGCTGCCTGCTGTTGGTTCCTTGAGCTGCCCTTTTTGGATTTGTAACCATTTCTGTAGGTGTGTTATATTTCACCATTTTTTAAAAGGGTTAAAGAGAAGTACAACTTGCTCTGCTCCTCGCTGGAGGCTGGGACTCAACCACTTTCTAAGAATGTAAACACAAATGCCCCTCATTTGCGTTCAGGAGAAAAACTGCACGGACTTGGGTACTGCTGATATGATATATTGTAGGAAGGATATAGATTTTTATGTATTTGTAGCTTTTCGAGAAGCCACTTAGATTAGATTTTAAACTTTTGATATTGAATCCTCCCACATGCTTAATCGCTTTACATTTCTTGAAGTGTGTATTACAGCGTAGGAAACTCCTAGGGACTAGAGCATCCTGGTAAATCTTGGACTGTAAAGGAAGTTGCATCTTGTTGTTATTCTTTGGTTTTTCTCGAATTAATCACCTCCTCTCACGAGCACACCTAAACCACAACTATCTGCAGAACAACCATCAATGAAAAACACCGAGATCCACCAGGAAAGATCTTCTAACTAAAGACATAAAGACACCGGTAGGAGGGGTGGCATCATGATATAATCAAGTCCCATGCCCATGCCCACTCCCGTTGGGTGACCCACAAACTGGAGAATAATTATAGCTTAGAGCTTACCCCCAAGGAGCAAGTCCCACCTCGGGCTCTCCATCCTGGGGGTCCGGCACCGGGAAGACGAGCCCCCAGAGCACTTGGCTTCGTAGGCCACTGGGGCTTAATATTGGGAGCCCCATGGGACTGGGGGAAATAGAGACTCACTCTTAAAGGGCTCATACAAAATCTCACATGCGCCGGGACCAGAGACGGAAGTAGTAACTTGATAGGAGCCTGAGTCAGACCTACCTGCTGGTCTTGGAGAGTCTCCTGGAGGGGCGTGGGCACAGACAGTAGTGGCAGCCATATTCGAGAGCTCGCGCTGAGGATGATGGGGGCAGGTCTCAAGATGGGGGCAGGTCTCAAGATGGGGGCAGGTCTCAAGATGGGGCCCGCCCCCTAGCTCATTAGCATCAAGACCTCCCCCGCCCAACAGCCTGCAGGTGTCAGTGTTGGGAGCCTTGGGCCAAGACACAGCCCCACCCATCAACAGATAGCTGCCTAAAGACTTCCTGAGCCCCCAGCTGCCTCTAGATATGCAACTAGAGGCAGCCCTGCCCACCAGTGGGCCAAGACCCGGTTCCAGACACCAGTGGGCGAGCACTGGCCCTGCCCTCCGGGAAGTTGGCTCTAGCCTCTAGACCAGCCTCATCCACCAGTGGGCAGACACCAGATGTAAGAAAATCATAATCCCACTGCCTGTGGACCAAAGCTGCCCACAGTAGGCTAGACCCTGCCCCGGAACCTGCTGGGCCCTGGCTCTAACCACTGGCAGACCAACACAAGCTGCAGGACACCCTGTACCCATCGGTGTCAGGAACCACCCCCACTCCCCCTCAGCAATCTGACACCAGCTCTGGGATCCCCGGGCCCTGCAGCCAGACTCCAGGTCCCGTCTCTTCCCGCCAGTGGTCCTGCACTAACCCCAGGACCCGGCCTCATTCACCAGCGCGGGGGCAGGGGGCAGAGCCCCAGAGGCTTCCGGACCCTGAATCCACCCACCAGTGAGCCCGCACTAAGCCCCGGGGCTCCCCGGGGTTCCGCAGTCAGCCGCACCCACACAAGGCAGGGCCTGGCGGCACACCAGGCCAGGGGCCAAGCAAGCCTGCCAGATGTATTCACGTTACCGAGGTCCTGGAGGGAGAAGAGAGAGAGAGAAGGGGGCTGAGAACATATTAGAAACCTTAATAGTTGAAAAGTTTCCTACCCTGGGAAAGGAAACAGTCACCCAAATCCAGGAAGTGAAGAGAGTCCCATACAAGATGAACCCAAAGAGGAACACACCAAGACACACTGTAATTAACATGACAAAAATTAACGGTAAAGAGAGAATACTAAAAGCAAGGGAAAAGCAGCAAATAACATACAGGTGAACTCTCAGAAGGCCGTCAGCTGATTTTTCAGCAGAAACTCCACAGGCCTGGCACAATACAGTCAAAGTGATGGAAGGGAAAAAGCTACAACCAAGAATACTCTACCCAGCAAAGCTCTCCTTCAGATTTGATGGAGAAATCAAAAGCTTTACAGACAAGCAAAAGCTAAAAGAGTTTAGCAACACCAAACCAGCTTTACAGCAAATAAAAGAACTTCTAGGCAAAGAAAGAAAAGGCCGCAAGGAGAAATAAGAAAATTACAAAATAAAAAGCTCACTGGTAAAGGCAAGCGTATAGTAAAGGCAGGAAATTATCCACACACAAAGCTAGTAGGGAAGTTAAAAGACAAAAGCAGTAAAATCATCTGTATCTACAGTAAGCAATTAAGGGATGCACAAAACAATTAGATGTAAATATGATACTGAAAACAGTAATCATGAGGGGACGGGAGTACAACTACAGGTTTCTAAAATGCATTTAAAATGAAGAGATCAGCAACTTAAAACCATCACGTATATATATAGACTGCTATACAAAAAGCTCATGGTAATCATAAAACAAAAATCTGTAATAGATATACACGTAAAAAAAGGAATCCAAACAGGACATGAAAGTTAGTCATCAAATCACAAAGAAGAGAACAAAAGAAGAAGAAAGGGGGGGAAAAAGACCTACAAAAGCAAATCCAAAACAATGAACAATGTGGCAATAAGAACATATATATTGATAATTACCTTAAATGTAAATGAACTAAATGCTCCAACCAAAAGACATGGACTGGCTGAATGGATACAGAAACAAGACCCCTATGAATGCTTCCTACAAGAGACTCACTTCAGATCAAGAGACACATGTAAACTGAAAGTGAGGGAATGGAGAAATGTATCTCATGCAAATAGAAATCAAAAGAAAGCCAGAGTAGCAGTACTTAGAGAAAATAGGCTTTAAAATAAAGACTGTTACACCCAATGTTCATAGCAGCTTCATTATAATTGCCAAGGTATGGAAACAACCTGTGTCCATCAACAGATGAATGGATAAAGAAGATGATGTTTTATATGTACACACACACACACACACACACACACACACACACACACAATGGAATACTACTCAGCCATAAAAAAATGAAAATTTGCCCTATGCTGCAACATGGATGGACTTGAAGGGCATTATGCTAAGTGAACTAAGTCAGAGGAAGACAAATACCATATGATATCACTTATATGTGGAATCTAAAAAATACAGCAAACTGGTGAATAAAGCCAAAAAGAAGCAAACTCACAGATGTAGAGAACAAACTAGTGGTTACCAGTGGGAACAGGGAAGGGGGAGGGGTAGTATAGGGGTAGGGAAAAAATGGGCAGTTTATTACGGGATTATATGAAATCATACATGTGAACCTTTTGAAAATTGTAAAGCACTATAAAATTTAAAGAATCTTTCATTCAATAAAATAAAACACATTTCTGAGTTAATGACTACATCATTCCTGCTTTAACCTCTGTGGACACATGATCAACAGTCATTACTTGACTGCTTCCATCAGTCTGCCCTCAAGTTTAACTAATAATGTAAATTGAATCCATTGTAAGAAGTCTTGGGTACTCCAGCCCTTTCCAAACTTCTAGCTAGCATTCATTTCCCTCTTTTTTTTTTCCAAGGCCAGGCTTAGTCCCCAGTCCCAAACAACAAATAAACTTTGGAGGAAGTTTCTAAAAACAGCCTTGGAATTTCCTTCTGGGGTATAGTATGCCTCAGGGCCATTGCGGAGAGGCCTGGTCAAGATTGGTTCTGCGAAAACAAAGGAAGAAGGACTATTTGACTTTCAAAACCTCTGTTCCAACTGTGAGATTCTGCAGTTTCCTGATTAGACAGAAGGAAGGATGGAACCCTGGCATTTACCCATTAAAGCAATGAGGAGAAGGTCTAATTTGTGGTATCTCTGATAGTTTGCATTTTAAGGTTAAGATATTTTATTGCTTCCAGATGGTCAGCTAACTTCCAGCCAGAGGAAAGTTACTGCAGAGTTTAAGAATAGCTATGATACAAAGAGAGATTTTAATTATCATGTAAAGGATCTAATTAAAAAGACATACAGTAGTTGGCTTTTCACATGCTCAAGCCTATAAAAATCAGTACTTTCAAAAGTTACCTTAAGGAGGAAATTGGAAAATTATTCAATTTGAAACAGAGACAAGAGGAATTTCTCAATTTAGGGAACTAGAATTAGGCTAACTGCTTGTTTCTAGATGCCTTGATCTCCACGTTGTTCCTTCTATTCTGTTTTATGGAACAAGCTCATGAAGGTTCTTTGAGTCTTTCTGCTTCTTTGTTAGTTTCTTTCCGGAGTAAGGCAGTCTCTTCAATCAAGCAAGCAAGCAAGCAAGAAAGCGATTGATCAGTTTCTGCATCCTGAACTTGACACCTGTATTCAGATCCAGATCCTGCTGCTGATTGGGTGACCTTGGGCAAAGCACATAACCCCTCTGAGCCCCAGCTTCCTGGTTTGTAAAATGAGAAGCCCTCTCCTTAGGGTTTCTGGAGCTATCATGAGACAGTAAAAGTTAGCCATTGTTATCTGCAGAGGTTTAGAATGTGCAACTATTCACAGATGAGGCCAAAGACTGTGGAAGACGGGTAACTATTGCGTGGAATTCTACAGGCAATATTCCACAAGGCACTGTCTTCTCTGTGACTTCCTCTCCCTGGCGCCTGAGCTCTGCAGCACAGAAATATTTTGCAAGAGAAACAGTGATCAGTGTTTGTAGGAGGGATGGGCAGCGTCCTGTTGGAGGCTAACTGAGTTCTTTGGATTTAATGATTTGGAACCAGAAAGCTACTGAATTGTAACACAATGACCTTGAATAAGTACTGTCTCCTCACTTCCCTGCATGATACATCAAGACCTCCTGGGCTTCCCTGGTGGCGCAGTGGTTGGGAGTCCGTCTGCCGATGCAGGGGACACGGGTTCGTGCCCCGGTCCGCGAAGATCCCACATGCCACGGAGCGGCTAAGCCCGTGAGCCATGGCCGCTGAGCCTGCGCGTCCAGAGGCTGTGCTCCACAATGGGAGAGGCCACAACAGTGAGAATCCCGCGTACCGCAAAAAAAAAAAAAAAAGACCTCCTGACCCACCTGTCCCATTTTTTCTGTTTGGCACCTTGGCACAGTGCTGGAACAAAAGGCTGAAAATGGCCAGCAAACTCAATTTAAAATAAGCCCCATCCATACTGTTTAACTTTGTGGCCTCTAGGTGTCTTTTTTTTTTCCTTTTGTAAAAATTGAAATATAGTTGATTTACAATGTCATGTTAGTTTCAGGTGTATAGCAAAGTGATTCGGTTATACATATATTTGTGTGTATCTATCTATATTCTTTTTCAGATTCTTTTCCCTTATAGTTTATTATAAGATAGTGAATAAAGTTCCCTGTGCTATACAGTAGGTCCTCTTGTTTATCTATTTTTTGTATAGTAGTATATATCTGTTAACCCCAAACTCCTCATTTATCCCTCCCCACCTTTCCCCTTTGGTAACCATAAGTTTGTTTTCTGTGTCTGTGAGTCTGTTTCTGGTTTGTAAATAAGTTTATTTGTATCAGGCCTCCGGTTGTCTAAAAGTCGCTCTGGCCTCCCCACACTTTCCTTCTCCCTTCCCACTGGAATTTGACCCAGGGAATTCATTTAACCTGAATAAACCTGAAGACTCCAAATATGTCAATCCCATCTTGGAGGCTGCTGTTTCCATAGCCCAGTCTCCTCCATAGCTCTGCTAAGTGCAGTAGGCTTGGCCAGATGCTATGAAAGAAAAACAACAGCCCTTCTCCTATTGCTCTGCGCAGGAAACCCTAATTTATTTGGTACCAAGCCTTCCTCTTCATAAGCATAGGCCAACCCAACAGCTGACCCACCACCTGTGGAATCTTCACATCTCTGAAGTGGAGGTGATTAAAAGCTGAAGGGATCATTGTGTAGCGTAGAGATCTAACGGACAGCATGGTGACTACAGTTAGTAATACTGTACTGGATACTGGAAATTTGCTAAAAGAGTAGATTTTAGTTACCCTCAACTCAGGAAAAAAAAGTATGTAAGATGTGTTAATTACCTTGATTGTAGTAATCATTTCACTCTGTGTATGTATATCAAATCATTGTGTTGTACAACTTAAATACATAGAATTTTATTTAAGAATAAAATTAAATGAATATATAACTAAAACTTCTTAATCTTGAAAGTGGTAGTTATTACGAATGCATATATTTGTCAAAATTCATTGAAATATATGCTTAAAACAAGTATGTTTTATTACATGTAATTTACACCTCAATAAAATTGATTTTTAAAAAAATAGGAGGGCTTCCCTGGTGGCGCAGTGGTTGAGAGTCCGCCTGCCGATGCAGAGGACACGGGTTCGTGCCCCGGTCCGGGAAGATCCCACATGCCGGGGAGCGGCTGGGCCCGTGAGCTATGGCCGCTGGGCCTGCGCGTCCCGAGCCTGTGCTCCGCAACGGGAGAGGCCACAACAGTGAGAGTCCCGCGTACCCCAAAAAAAAAAAAAAAAAAAAGAATAGGAAAGCCCAACTCTGAACCCATGAATAAACACAAACCAAAAATATTGCTAAGACTTCCGAGTGGGCTGAGGAATTACCGTGGGGGTAAAGTAACCAAAACTCACAGCAGCAAGGCAAATCAGCTGTGCCAAATCAGAAATATTTCCTGTTTCTTCAGGAAGAATTTTTTTCTTCCAGGGGAATTTTCCCCTCCATAGTAGTTTGCACAGAGCTGTCTTTCTCCAACTGTAACAGTGGTCTGGCTGGTTAAGTTTGAAGGACAGACAGTGGTTAGGTGGTTCTCTATAAAATCACATCTATCAAGCTAAGAGTAAAACCAAGTTACTTGTAAGTGGCAGACGATAAAGGGAAATCAGGGGTTTCTGAACTCAGAAAATGTCAGCTAACATGCTTTTATAGGTCTGCATTGAGACATGAATAAGCTTAGGGATACTCTTGTGGGTCTGGGAGGCACAGGGCAGATGCTCTGATGTTGGCTTTATAGATACCCATAAAGAAATTCTCCCATGAATTGGACACAAATAAGCTTTTGCCACCTACCAGATTCAAAACTTTCCTTCTTTTATAGGAATAAAAGCCTGTATGTATAACATCAAACACAAATCAACTTCCAGTGGAGATGCTCCGTATTTCAGGCTGAAGAACGTAAACAAGGGCCACTGTGGGTTTAGCTTTATGACCCATTCAGACCAGAGGCTGTTCACTTATTTATTAAGTTCATTAATTCATTTACTTCTTCAGCCAATATGCATTGTGAAGCTATTTCATGCCAAGTATCGAAGACATAGGACATGATTCTGACTTTAAATCTCTCACAGTCTGTTTGGTGACAGCAATGTGAACAAATCATCACAAGGCAATATGATCATCGAGGTGAGCACTCACAAAGCTGTGGGTATACAGACAAAAGCGTAACTAACACAATCCAGGGAATTAGGAAGATATTTTGCACACAGACACACACACACACACACACACACACGTGCTCATCTGACAGAGATGCCAAGGCCAGTTTGGTGAGAGATCTCTGACCTTCAACATTCCCTTAAACAATCCACAGTAAGTATTGTAACCGAGCAGGACCCCAGGAGGTCTTCCCAGAACAGACCACCCCCCCCCCACGTCCTCCACCTGCCTTTTGTCTGCAGAAAAACTTTAGTCAAAGAATAAATTTAATCAGAGAAGTGAGAAAATGCAGAAAGAAAAACAGTCAAGCAAGACAAAATAATAATGCTTTAGTCATTATTATGCAATAATGCATAATAATGCAAAGTCAAGGACCTTTAGTTCTTCCTCAAGGACTGTAGATAATATTCTGAGCCACGTCCTTTGAGCTGTTTTGCAGACGCTGAAAATCCCATCAGGTGGAAGAAGTTAACTGTACGCTGCCCATAAACACATAGACCCTAGACCGGTTGGAACCAGAAGGTTGATGATGTTGACTCCCAATTACCTCACCACCAACCAATCAGAAGAATGTCCACGAGCTGACCACGCCCTGTTCCTTGAACACTCTAAGACGACTCACTACCCCCTCCAGGGCGGGACACACAGTCCTGAGGGCATGAGCCCACTGTGGCCCCCTTTGCCTGGTAAAGCAACAAAGCTATTTCTTTCTGCTTCACCCAAAACTCTGTCTCCGAGATTTAATCCAGCACCAGTGTACAGAGGCCAAATTTCGGCAACAGTGTATCATCGCGGATTTCTCTAAACCCATCTAAGGCTGAAAATAACAGAAAAATGAGTAAAGTTGCTTTGAGTGTCTCCAGTTCTGAGATGAAGAGGATGGGCAATCTTATTTCCATCATCCTATTAAAGCATAAACCATCTTCTGGGTATGAAGAAAATAGCACTTTGGTATAATTTATTCTTTCATCTCATTTATTAATGTGTGTGGATGAACATATTGATTGCCATTATGCAATTATACAGATACATTTCCCCCAAATCCACAAGATGCTTGGATTTGGTTACATCACTCTTAACTTCCAGTCTTTGTTCTGGCTTTCCTTTTCTTCCTTTGAGATACCTTCAAGTTACTTGTCCTTCTAGGCAAACAGATCAATAAAGAAAAGTGTTACTTGCGAATTTTGCAATGACATTCTGAAAATGCGGGTTAATGATAGAGGACTCTGGAGCTGACTGTATGATGGAGGAGGGAGGGACCTGCTCTGCCCACTGGTTTCTCTGACAGAGCCCCTCTCCTCCCAGTTATAGATGCTTGATGTCTACCCAAAGGATTCACCCCTTTCCCCAATCTGGGAGCCAGCCTGGCTCTGAGGTGTCATTGGGAGGCCAGGACATAGGGTGATGATACGGAATAACACTCAGGGACTGTGCGCATCTGGTGGGCCACGCTGCCCATTCAGATCCCCAGGTCAAAGTCTCTCCTTGCGCCCTGGTTCTCTCTCTGATCCCTGCCTGGTAGCCATTAGCTCAGGTGTCCTTCTTTTTCCTGGTCAGTCTTCTCTCCCAGGGAAGTAGTCAGACCCCTGATCCCCTAACCTTTGGCCAGGAATCTAAGACCTGATGACAGACCCATATGGTATGGATCAGATCCTTGCATATTTCGTGCCCCAAAGTGATCTGGGACTCAGTTACCTGTTACTGGACCTATCATGGTTCGTTGGGTGCCACATTTCATCAGCCTGCCCGGACTTCCTCCATCACCTGCTACTGGTTCTGCCCACTCCCTCAATGCCTGCTGCCACTCCCCTCTTGCCTCCCCCAAAACCCTGTGCACAGCATCCTGTGAGTGACACCCAGCCCCACCTCCACCACGAAGGCTGCCCTTAGTCTATCTCGTCCCCCTGGAGTTGGGTCCCCTGTGTATAGTAAAGATGAAAAAGGGTCATTTGCGAGGCTTTCTTCAGCTTGTTCAGGGCTGTGTTTGCTAAAGTGTGATGCCCATAACCCTAACGGAATCTGAGAAAAAGAAGGTGGTCTGTGGGTGGGCCATATTTTGTAAAAAAGTTAATCACTTAATGTGCATTTTGAGCAAATATAGTTTTCAAAACAAACCCATGAGAAAAGGCAGCAGCCTATAATGTTTCAGAGCATGAAGTCTAAGGTTAAACTACCTGGTTCAAATCCTGGCTCTTCCACGTACGAGCCGAGGGACCTTGGTAGTTACTAAATGTCTCTGTGACTCAGTGTCCACATGTGTTAAATAGGCACGATAATAACAGTATCTATGTTATAGGGCTCTCATGAGGATTAAAATGAGTTAATGCATGTAAAACTTTAAGTTAAAACACGTATATTAAAAGCATGACATGACACATTGTAATCACTTAATAAAATTTGCTTTTTTATTTTGTGGCTATTATTGCCTAAAATGTAGCTAACTGAAAAGAGAAGTGAGTTTGTTCAGTTAAAAAATGATGTACATAATAATACCGTTGGTACGTAAACATTAAAAGATTGGTAAATATATCCATCAGGGATGGCTAAGTGGTTGCAATGAACAGAGCCCCAAAATTCAGTGGCATAAAGTACAAGAAGTTTATTATTTTCTTCGCAATACAGGATGGGTGTTTCTAGTTAGCAGGTGGATTTGCTCCATGTAGTGTTTTGGGGCCCCAGGGTCCTTTAATCTTGAGGCTCTTCCTACCACTTTGGGTCTCATCATCACCTACTTGATCGAGGTTGCATTGCCATCTTCAGGTTCTTCAGAATGTCTTAAAGTTCCTGGCCCAGAAGTGGCAACACTACTCCAGCTCATATTCCGCTGGCTAAAACTTACTCACATGTTCATACCTAACTGCCAGGGAGATCAGGAAGAGGAGTACAGCTGTGTCCCACGTTTTGGTGGAGAGCTAGCTGACTCTGAGTGTCAGTGACTAAAGTTTGGGAAATGCTGCTCTTGGGGTGGGTGGTGGGATTCTTCTCAAGACCAGGCCCAAGGAGCAAGGTGGTAGTTAAGGGATTCCCTGTGACAGGGAAGTGCCAAAGAGCTTTAGGCCCACGGATAGTTAATACTGAGTTTTACTTTTCTCCGTTCTCTGTTGTAATTCCCGTGATACACTCTGCTCGTACAGAAAATCTCTTACATACATGCTTTGAGTTGGAGGTGCCTGGGGCATGAGGGAGGGGACTGTGATGGGGGAGAATAATGCTTCCCGCCACCCCACGAAGATGTCAGCACCCTAATCCCCAGAATTCATGAATGTATTAGTTTACCTGGCAAAGAGACTTTGCAGGTACAATTAAGATTAAATTAAAGACCTTGAGATGGGAGAGTGTCCTTGAGTGTCTTTTCCTGGTGGGGCCAGTCAAATCATATGAGTCCTCGTAAACAGAAAATCTTGTCTGTCTGTGGTCAGAGAACCAGAGAGATGGCAGTGTAAGAGCTCAGCCTGATATTCTTGGCTTTGAAGATGGAGGAAGGGGCCATGAACCAAGGAATGCAGGCAGCCTCTGGAAGCCAGAAAAAGCAAAGAAATGGATTCTGAACTAGAGCCTCCAGGGAAGAAGACAGCCCTGTCAATACCTTGACCTTCGTGCAGTGTGGCCCATGTTGTGCCTCTGATCTACAGAGCTGTAGGATACATTTGTGCTGTTTTAAACCTCTTTGTTTACGGTCATTTTTCACAGTGGCAATAGAAAACTAATACAGGGACCTACTCCCTTGGTTGAGAAAAAATGGCAACATGGAGTATGGAAAAATATTGACTGGGGAACAAAGGGTTATGAGCACGAGATTACAAGGCTGGCCACGTGAAATGAGCAAACCCAGGGAATCTTACCCCTAGAAGGAGTGGGGGAGGGCGTTGGACTTCCTACAGCAACTGCGATGGAGGATGTTAAAGGAGAGGGTAACCCAGGAGCCTGGAGAACTGGGGGACAATTGGTTTTCACGTCCTTGGCCATGGAGTTAAGGACTGCCGAGACAAAAATCCCATAAACTTCTATTTATTCCAGAAACTCCACCTGCATGAGAACTCTAGTAACCTCGTTCTTTTCCGAAGTACTTGCAGAATGTTTTGGGCTGTTCCACATGAACTATTAAAAATTATGCCTCCCTGGGTATTTCCTCCAAACAGTTGTTGCATTCAGCAAAATAACCCAGGAAGCTGTAGTTTCCAGGGTTACCTCTGGAAGCTTCATGAAAGCACCCAGCGGAGCTAGTCTTGGGGTCAAGCCACCACCCATTGGAGAGAGGTTCTTGTACCTTATCGACCAGCAGATACGTGTCGACTGAAAAGAAATGCACGTGAGAGTTGTAAGTTAAGTTTTATTTGGGGCAAAATGAGGACTATAGTCCAGGAGACGGCATTTCAGATAGCTCTGAGAAACCGCTCCGAAGAGGTGGGGGGAAGTTCAGTATATATGTGATTTTGGTGACGGGGGAGTACATGAAATCAAGCTCCTATCTTTTTTGCAGAAGGTTTCTGCTAGTCTTGTGAAGGTTACTGCTAGTCGTGAGGAGACTGTCACCATGAAGGATTTTAGTGCTTTGCTAGATACGAGGAGAATTGCAAGAATTGGGCTCATAAAACCTCCTCCTGAAAATATCTATCTGAAGACCTGTTCTGCCAGTTTTTCCCAGAGCACAGAGTGCCTCATTTCTGATCTCCACCTTGAACTCCTTTCAGGGGGCGTTGAAGGTCAGCAGCTACGGCAGCTCAGCATGTAATCCTTGCAGAGTTAGATGGCGAGTGTCATTCTGCAGTTGGCACATGTAACAAGAAAGGCATCGCGGAGCGTGTGAATACACATTTAATACGGCTCTGGGGTGGAGGTCAGTTTGTGGACGGAGAAAGCAGAGCTCTAGTCCTTGAAAGAGAGGCTGGGGTTCCATGGTTGAACAAATGCCTCCAGTTTGCCCTCCTCTGACCCCGAGCACCCACATCTGCTCTTCTTAACTGGAACAGGACTTGCCAGGTAGGACTAGAGCTGGCGTGGAGGCTGAGGGGAGGTCAGGGAGTGAGGGCTTTGTTGCCGCCCCTCTTGTGGATGATTCCAGCCCCTGGTCATCCCCTTGCTTTCTGAGCTGCCTAGTCCACTCAGGCCGCGGTCCTGCTGACCAGCATCACACAGCATCTGTGTGGCCCACGACAGGGAGAATCCAGTCTCCTGGCCTCTCTCCTCTACACCCTCACTCCAAAGCCAAAGCAAGCGCTGGTCCTATGAGTTTTACTCATAATAATAACGAGCCATGAACAGACAGTGAAAAGTCACCCTCCTTGCTCCTTCTCTGTGTGTCTGTCTTTTTTCCACTTAGAAAAATGACATCTCTTTTGGCTGCTATAAATGTTAATTAAGTTAAGAAAAGTTGCATACTTAAATACAATAGGAGCTGCTGCATGTGAAGGACTAGGGTAAGGTTCATCTCTCCTTGAGAAGAATGTCAGGGCCCAGGCATTCCCCAGCAAGGGAGTTGTCCTTGGGAGGAGTGTGGGAGTCCCTGGGTGAGAATGAGAAGGGGTCCAGCAGCAGGGCGGAGGGAAGGGTATTCCCCCTGCAGCTCCTTGGACTTGGCCCCCTGAAGCCCTATGACTCTATGAACAAACAGCAACCACCCGCCCCTGCCCGCCCCCCAGCGTTAGGCCCTGTTGTTTCTCCTAAGTGCAATTTAATAATTTTGGTGTTAACGATTTGTTTACTATTTGCCTCTTCTGCTAGACGGTAAGCTCCGGAGGGTAGGGAACATGTATCTACCATACCCTGCACACAGTGGCGCACGGCAAGTGCTCAATAAATGTTCAATTAACGAATAAGTCAAGGACTCGATGCTTTGTAGATTTGTAGATAAATCTGTGGGTAATTTGTTGATAAAAAGCTGTGTATGTTTAGGCTCTCTGATAGGACTCCACAAAGGACTGGGTTGCTGAAATGGCCTTGTAAGGGTCTTTGAGTTTTAGAAGGAATCCAACTTCTGGCAGAAAGGGAGCATTCTAGGGAAAAATACAACCCCAGGGCTGCCATGCAACTCAGCCAGTAGGCAAGTATTTCCTTTTCATAGCAGATCCTACCAGGAAAAGATATGAAACGTACATGCCCATTATATGTAGCATTATTTCTTTATTTTCAATTTTTTTTTTTTTTTTGGCTGTGCTGCATGGCTTGCAGGATCTCAGTTCCCCATCCAGGGACTGAACCCAGGCCACGGCAGCGGGAGCCTGGAAACCTAACTCTTAGGCTGCCAGCGAACTCCCTACGTATCATCATTTAGAAATGATATACGTGCATCTCTGTCATCGTATATAGTAAACATCAATATACGTAGATTTCTTTCTCGTTTTAGTTAACAGTACACAGGCATTCTAATATTTTATTTCTGTGCCCTAGTGGGTTGTCTTACGCACCCGCTTTGGAAGCCACTGCTGCTGTCTGATGAGGCTGTGGTCAGCGGAGTGGGCCCTGGCCTGGAGGGGGTGACCTAGGTCTCTTGGACAGGCGGACCTGCTTTGATGTATGTTTCTACCAACTAGTACTCTTTCTTAGTTCTCAACATTGTAATAACAGCAATAATAACCAATATTTATTGAGTGACGAGAGGCTGAAATACAAACAATGGCCAAAGCATCTGTGATTGTACAACTCTGACCCACAACCTCTCCAGCAACCAGTCTGGGAAGCCCAACCATAGCCCTTGCTGCCGGCGGCTCAGAATGGTCAGGATTTAGTCGGCAATTGCCAGCTTCTTGAGTTTCTGTCCCCACTTAGGTCCGAACGTAGGACCAATCATAGGAAGCCAAATACGTTCCCTTAACTGCTGGACTGCTAGTTATTTTGTCTCTACTCTCCCCAGGCCAACAGCCTCCAATCAGGGCATATCTGAAGCCTTCCCTTTTTCCACTATAAAGCTTTCCCTCTCCACTGCTTGCCTTTGAGTCTCTGCCAAACCCAAGGAATGGTGGCTGACTCCTCTGAGTGAGAGAATGTTGCCTGCCTTATCGGTAAACAAGGGATATTGCAGCCATCAAGCCATCACATTGCAGCTGCCCATAATGGTGAGCCCTGAGGGAACTCAGGGTGGAAACAGGATGCCCCCGCCCCCCAATCAAGCCATCAGCCCCTGCAGCTGCCCCCAGACAGTGCACCTGAGGAGACCGAGCGTGGGAAAACACAGGATACTGGCCCCATTTAGCTGAGGTACATATCAGAGGAATGATTTCAATGAGCCCAGACGTTTGCATCTTCCCATATATAGAAAAGCGCTAAATTCCTTAACTTGAGATGCCTGATTTTCTTTAATTAACAGTAATCTTTTGATGCTCTGGCCACCTGGTCTTTGTTGCAAAAACTCTTATATATCCTGGCTCCTCCCTGACCTCTTCTGAGCAATCTCTCAGAGCTGTCCGAGAGGCTGCATCCCAGGCTTAAGTCCTCAGTTTTGTCTGCCAAATAAAACATAATATTCAACTTTTAGGTGTGCTTTTTTTGTTTTGTTTTCAGCCAACACTCGCAATAGCAAACTGAATATACAACCTTTGCTTGTCCTCACTTGGATGATCTTTGTTTATTTCCACAGTGCTGACTATATGCCTAGCCCTGTGCTAAGTGATTCACATGCATTTATCTTTGCAACTTCATGAAGTAGTATTATGGATATCCTTCCTGTTTTACAGCTGGGGAAACAGATGAGACCCAGAGAAGTTAGGTAACTTGCTCAGAATCGCACAGCTAATAAGTGGTGAGTCTAGGCTGTTGTGTAGGCAGTGGCTGGCACACAAGGCAGGCCTTCAGCACACGCAGCAGCTTGGTCTCTCCCCTTTCATTTATCCCCCCTTATCATAGTCTTTTCTCCCCTTATATTATGCATCCTTGAAGTGGAGGAAAGGATGGATTCTGTCTTTTTTTTTTTCCTTTAAAAAGAAACTCCGGTGGGATCCTTTCACAATGCATACATATATCAAATTATCACACTGTATACTTTAGATTCTCAAATTTTTTTGGTCATTAATATTGCCAATAAAGTTGGGAAAAAAGAATAAGCGAACAAACAAACAAACAAAACCTCCAGTGAAATAAGTCAAACAGAAAAAGACAAATACTATACAACATCTTATATGTGGAATCTGAAAACAAAAACAAAAACCCAGAATCATAGGTACAGAGAACAGATTGGTGGTTGCCAGAGGTGAGCACTGGTGGGAGAAATGGGTGAAGGTGGTCAAAAGGTAGACACTTCCAGCTATAAAACAAATGTCATGGGAATGCAAGGTACAGCATGGTGACTATAGTTAATAATACTATTTGTATGTTTGAAAGTTACTAAGAGAGCAGATCTTAAAGATTCTCATCACAAGAAAAATAATTTGTAACTCTGTATGGTGATGGATGTTAACTAGACTTCTGTGGTGAGTATTTCATAATATATACAAATATCGAATCATTATGTTGTACACCTGAAATTAACATAATGATGTATGCCAATTATATCTCAGTTAAAAAACCAAATGACAATTCCAGTATCTGCTGTAATGTTCAGGGTTTTATGAGAGTGAAGTCTCTACCTCTCTGTTTCTGGAAGATTAAGTAGATTGGCAAAGCCTCTGGAGAAAGATGAACCCCGGGTTTTCCTGGATGAACTTCCAAGTATTTTTTGTAACAATAAACTGGACTTTGTTAAAATTAAAAGCTTTTCTTCTGCATAAAACATTCTTAATAGAATTAAAATAATATTTGCAAACCATATTTCTTACAAAGGTCTTGTATTCAGAATACATAAAGAACTCTCAGGGGACTTCCCTGGTGGTGCAGTGGTTAAGAATCCAACTGCAATATAGGGGACACAGGTTCGAGCCCTGGTCTGGGAAGAACTAAGCCCGTGAGCCACAACTACTGAGCCCACATGCCACAACTACTGAAGCCCATGTGCCTAGAGCCCATGCTCTGCAGCAAGAGAAGCCACCACAATGAGAGGACTGCGCACCACAATGAAGAGTAGGCCCTGCTCGCCGCAACTAGAGAAAGCCTGCACAGCAACGAAAACCCAATGCAGCCAGAAATAAATAAATAAATTTATTAAAAAAAACAAAACCAAAAACCTCTCAAAACTCAACAATAAGAAACAATTTGATTTTTTTTAATGGTCCAAAGATTTGAACAGACATTTCACCAAAGAAGATATTTGGATGGCAAAGTATTTATTTTTTTTGGCTGCATGGCATGAGGGATATTAGTTCCCTGACCAGGGGCCATACCTGCACCCCCTGCATTGGAAGCACAGCGTCTTAAGCACTGGACCACCAGGGAAGTCCCAGGATGGCCAAGTATTTTTAACTTCGGTGATGGATTAGGCTGAGATGCGAGAGGTTTTTAACAGGAGCAAAGGTAACAGTCCAGTCAGAGCTCCATATCTTCTGGGCCATGGCTGATGAATGAAAAATGTATCTGGAATCAAAATCCTTGGTGACCTACGAACAGAAATACATCAATCTCCTTCCTTTGTTTGCTAAACAAACAAATACACCAATAAACCTCTTTTAAAAAATGTTGTTTGTAGTTTAACTGAATTTTATGCTTAGGGAAGATTTTTGGAGTCATCCAAGAGAAATTTCTTATTTTAAAGTCGAGAATTGATTTGCTTCTTGGTAACAGGGGTAATAAAACCCAGATCCCCTGGTGAACAGACCACACAGCCACTGAGGTATAATTTCCTTGGTTTTAGTAGCTGGATTGGGGGCAAATGGTATGTAGACAGATGGCAGTCATTGATTGAGGGAGGTCACTCATCCCTCTGGGAGCCTCTGGGCACATGGTAATTGATGACTCTGTCAATGGGTCCTTTAATCTCTGTGTATGTAGTTCAAGTGGCTATGTGCTCTTTTTAGGCCTGAGAATTTACTCAGCGGGCAGACTCTATTTAGTTCCATCCCTTCACATCAGTTCAACCTTCATTCATACAAGCATGTTGGCTTTAGTCCAGAGTTTTCTTTCTTCCATCGAGATATGCAAGCAACCGGAGAGCTCTATCAACCTTGTGTGCCTTGGTACCACTGGTTTCATAAGCAGCTGGCCTGCAATAAATACTCAGCTGCTTATGTTTTTGCATATCTAACATATGCCAGGCAGGTTCTTAAAATTTGGGTGTCACTGACCACATTAAGAATCTGAAGGAAGTTATGGGTCTTTCCCCCCAGAAAAAATACCCAAATGATATACACACACAAATTTCTGTATCTGACTGAGGGGTGTTTATGTACTTCTGGTCTACCTCGGACATCTCTGGGGCGAGGAGCTGATGAGAGACATGGAACAGTGTTTTTGAGTAGAATGAAGGATCCAGCTCACATTATACACCACCAGTTGGTAATGTCCCCAAGCTTTGGGGTGATATGGTTTTCCCTAGGTGCCCTCTCTTGCCTGGGTGGGATTGATTCAGAGGTGGGGATTGCCAAACTGGGGGCACAGTGGGAGACCATGTCTATGAGTGTGTGTGAATCAGGGCCATTACTGGAAATGTGTTTGAAATAAATGAGTAACCAGGTCTCGAGTAACCAGGAAGGGTAGAGAAGTAACTCAAGAGGGCATGGAAGGGCTGAAATACTGGGGAGGGAGAGAGGGGTTGCCGGTGGCTGGAGAACTTGTTTGGTTGGAATTGAGAATAGGAAAGCAGTGGGCACAGGGTGGGATTTTAGTGCAGGATTGCATGAGTGCAGCACTTCTGTGTGATGACAGGCTTCAGGGTGTGACCATGACAGTGGGTCACTCATTGGGTCTAAAACTCTCTGGTTTTAGAGGGAGAAAAGAAACCTCACTGAAGTTGAATTTTGCCTGGAAACATCTCCATTACTCTGAGGCCATTTCCTCTAATTTGCTTCCCGTCTCCTAATCCCAAATATGCCTATGCCTGGGAGTCAGACCCACCACGGTTTAGAGCCATTTACTACTGGGACACCCTAGCCCAATGCCTCAACCTCTCCAGCTGCAGTCCTGTGGATGAACAAATGCCCAAAAATTATTTTTGCAGAAGCTTCCCTTGATTGTGCTAGCTTCCCTCCGAGCGTGGTTATAATAACACCTAACTCAGCTGGGTATTCAGTGAGATAACATGGAGAGGGTGCGTGGCCCAGTGCCTGCCTTATAAACTGCTCAATAACTCAGGTTTCTTCCTACTCAACCCCTTTCCTGCCCTACCCGTGGGGTTAAAAACTGTCCCTTGTGGCTTCTGATGTGCCTTTTTCACCTAACAAGTTTTGTATTCACTTTCTTGTAGATTATACAAAGCAAAACCTATTGAACCGGGACACAGAGTTCCGAGGGAATTAAAAGGTTGTTATATTTTTTCATTCACTTAGATTCTATGTTGAAAATCGACATCTCCAATAATAAATCAGCAACAAAACAAAACACAAAAACCCAACGGTAACAACAACAACAAAACGCTTCAATGAGATCGAAATGGTAAGGTGGAAACCACCAGATTTATTGGGCTTCGCTGCCCGATCTTTTTTAGTTGGCAGCCTTATTTCTTGCTTCAGGCCCAAGGAATTAAATGGATCAACGCGGGGTTTTGAATTCCAGCATTTGGAGCTCCTGGCTTTGGGAAGAGGAAGAGATTTCGGAAATCCAAGAAACAAAATATTGTTCTTACGATAAAATTCGCATAGAGGTGGGAGTGGACACAGAAACTGTAACCTGTACGATGAGAATTCTCACACGGAGGGAACCCACCCAGCCCACTAACGCTCGGCCTGGCTCCCAAAGTAACAGAATCCGAGTCTCCAGGCCAGATTTTCCCTCTAGCCATTCCTGGCCACGCAAAGCGGAGCTGCGAGCACACAGAAAGGGATGTCTTCATCGCCAACCAGGATGGAACAAACCCGCCCGCTCGGGGAGTGCTGAGAACCAAAGGGTCCCTCCAACGCGGCAGCCGTCAGCATGACTTGACTGCCCCCATCCAGCACGGTCTGCACTCTCCAGGCGCCCCCAGCCTTTCCGGGTGCGCGCGCAAGAGCCGGCGAGCCGGGGAGCTGTGCGTCCAGCAGCCTGCGGGCGGCGGTGGCCGACTGGCTGGCGGGGAGAGGGGTGGCCAGCAGCGGCGGAGGAGGAGCTGGCGCTGCAGCCGGTCCTCTCGGGCCGCGCCCCGCCCTCCGCCGCCACCTGCGCTTCCCCTCCGGGCTCTCGCGCCCCGGGGCAGTGTGGGCTCTCCTTGCCGCAGCGGCGGTATTACCGCGTCCGCCAATTAGAAGACTCGGCGTTTGGCTCCTTGGGGCGCGGGAAGAGCAGCGCCGCCTGTTCTGGCGAGTGGAGGGTGCGACGGCGCGCGTCCCTCCTCTCCGCGCTCCCCGCGACGTTCGTGGAGGGGGTTACAGAACTGCTGTGACTTTTGAGGTCCGACTACTCCTTCCGGCTAGCCTCCCAACGCGCCAGCTCGGAGAGAGGCCGGCGTGACCGGCAGGCCCAGAAGACTCGCTGCGTGGGCTCGGGACTTGGAACGTGTCCGGGAGCCCGCGGCGCTGTGCGCGCTGTTGAGTTTGGCGGCGGGGTGGGGTGTCCCCTGGCGCGAGGGGCGGAGAGGACGTTGCGCTCTGCCCCTTCGCCCGCCCCCTAGTGCTGCCCCCACTTTGAGAGTAATCGAGACTTGAGTGTGACTGCGGAGCCGCGAGGATGCGGGCCCTGGGCGCGGGTTTTTCCTCAGCTCGGCGCGATGGAGCGGGTCGGTGAGCGGAACAAAGGCGCCCGCCCCGGGGAGCCGGTCCTCGGCTGAAGACCGCGGGGCACGCGCCACGACGGCCGCCTGCGGACTAGGGTTGTGGCTGTGCGGCCCGAGGCGCGGCGCGCTCCTCCGCGGGCGGGCGGCGAACCCTGAGCCCGGCACCTGCGCGCCGCTCCTGCTGCGGCGCCGGGGCAGCCCCGCCTGCCGGCCCGCGGGCTCCGGGGGTCCGCTGCGCTGGCAGCCCCGCTCCCGGTGACCCAAGGTCCAGCGGCGAACCACTTGGTGGTGCAGAGGAGAGACCCCCGGCCCTTCGGCAAGAAGCCGAGGCGCCTGCTAGGGGCCGCGCGCTGTGGACCGAGCAGGCATCATCTCTGGGAGCACTTCTGCAGACCGAAGCCTTCGGTGTGAGCCATCTAGCTCTCCCCGCGACCGCCCGGACCTCCCAACCGTCTCCGCTGCCCTAGCCGCCGTGCCGTGGGGCCGGGAGCGGCTGGGATCCTCGCCAGACGTCCGGAGCGCGAGGCTCGCACGGCCCCCGGCTGCCCCGCGCCTCGCCGGAGCCCGAGGGGGCGCGGGTCCGGGGCGAGGGCCGACCGGGCGTGTTTGATGGCTTCACTGAGAAGAGTCAAAGTGCTGTTGGTGTTGAACTTGATCGCGGTGGCCGGCTTCGTGCTCTTCCTGGCCAAGTGTCGGCCCATCTCTGTGCGCAGCGGAGACGCCTTCCACGAGATTCGGCCGCGCGCCGAGGCGGCCAACCTCAGCGCGCAGAGCGCCAGCCCCATACAGGATGCGGTCCTGAAGCGCCTCTCGCTGCTCGAGGACATTGTTTACCGGCAACTGAATGGTAAGGACGCGCGCGGTTGCCCGCGGGGCTCGGCGCGGGCGGGCCGGGCACCGGGTTTCCCCCAGCGGCCCTGCGCGCGGTGCGGGAGGCAAGCACCTCCTGGCTCCCCCGCGCCCTTTTACTCTTCCTGCCCAGTCTCGGCCAGGAGGCCAGGGCTCCTGGAAAGAATTACCCGTTTCTTTTCTGTTCTCCAGCTGTAAGTTTGCTTTTATCGTGGAAACACGTCAGCACAGCTGGCTCCCGGTCTCCGCGTGCAGGAATGATTACCTGGCCGCTCCGGCCCAAGTGCGGAAAGTAGACGTGCGGCCAAATGGGACTGGAGGCGCAGGCGACTTAAGGGAGGAAAGAGCTCTTACAGCTTAGCGTTTGGTGGGGTCGGACAGGGGAGGGACATTGGCCTGCTTAAATGTCTGCAACAGTCAAGGCCTCAGGTCTGGCGCTAACGCGCTTCGGTAGTAGGTTGGAGGAATGTTATCTGTCTAGGAGGCGGGCTGCAGGCTAGCAGTGAGGACTCCTCCCTTCCCGCAGCTGCCTTGGTGAGCCTGCTATTAAGGACACGCTCGGATTCTCCCGAGAGAGCTGCCCGAGGGCAATTGTTAAAGTTTGAGGTGGGTTGGGGAAGCAGGTTTTTAGAGTGTAGCAAAGAGAGGTGTACCATCCAATCAGTGATAGTTGTCAGAGTCTGTCCCATATAAAATGTTCTCAGCGCTTCGGGAGAAGAGGGAGACTTTTAATATACCCTGGTCACATCTGGTCCAGGAACTGATGGCTCATTGGACATTTGCTGCCCCCAAGGTCAGAGTATTACTTACTTGAGTATGGACAGCTCTCCAGGGTCCATGTGACTGGTATCCAAGTCAGAGTCAAGGCTGCCACCTCCCTTCCTGAGCTTCTAACTCATGTCCTCATGGTAATTCCGGAGCTACTGATAGTCATAAAGATAATGATAATAATTAGTGGTGGAATTGTGATTGTGTCAGACACAGTGCCAAGACTGTTCCAAGTGCGTTATCTCGCTGAGTGGTCACATCAGTCCAGGGTGGTTCTTTCCTTTCCCCATATCAGAAATAAGAAAAGGAGGCTTGGAGGGGTTACCTAAGTTGCCTGATGTCCTGCTGCTAGTAAGTGGTAGAGTCCAGAGTCAGAACCCCATGTCGGGTTGACCAAAGAGCCTGTGTTCTTGACAACTTCTATCTACTGTCTCCTCCTAGTTATAAGGAGTATTCATTTTGATTACAAAAAGGTTCTGCATTAGTAAGACCTGACTCATCTACTGTCCTACCTGCATTTAGAGCAAGAGACCAGTCCAGTGGCAGGCAGGGAGGAGGGTGTCACCATATTGTCTTCTTTCTGCTTTCCAGTGCTCCCTTCTGGGTCCTTCCTGGTGGGATGGGGTCAGATTTCCAAGCACCCTCTGAAAGGACCCCTTGGTCTTCTTGATATCATTCAGCAAGTATCCGGGGGATACCTTGAACTTGTATCTGCAGTGGGACGCTGCAATCCCACTGACCCCTTGTAGGTAGCGGGGCCCAGCTGTAGGTGTGGCCTGGCTGTAGGTGTCCCCTGTGGGGTTCTTGTGGGAGCTCTTCTCCTGAGTGTTGGAGAACCAAGGCACAGAATGAAACAAAAGCCCACAGTTCATTTCTGGAGGAATTAGATGCTTATGGGATGGGCCTTATTATTTTACACAGATCCGTGCCGTAGACCAATCCGTAAGACCCAAAAGAGAGAGTGCAAGATAGCTGGTTCCCTCAAGTGTCAGGCTGTACCCAGGGACACAAGTCGTTTCAATTAGGAAATGAAATATGATATACCCCCACCCACCCAGTGCCCCAAATAAGAATGATAAAATTCCAAAGGGTATTTACTAAGTGCCACTAAGACGCAGGGACTCGTTAAGTCTTTCCAGCAACCCTAGGAGATGGGTGCTGATACTTCCCCCTAAGTAGCTTGCTCACAGCCACCCAGCTAGGGGATGACAGAGCTGGGAATTGAACTTGGACAGTCTGGTGCCAGGATTGAGGTTCTCAGCTGCTGCACTGGCGTGTCTCAACCTTTGGCGTGTGTCAGAGTCACGTGGAGGGCCTGTTAAGATGCAGATTTCTAGGCCCAACCGAAGAATCTCAGATTAAGTAGATCTGGGTGGGGACCCGAGACTTTGCATCTCCCACAAGCTTGTGGTCTGGACCATGGCCCAGTGCCCTCTACTGCCTATGCCAGGCGGAGTAAAGAGGAAAATCCATTTGCCTGTTGGTTGGAGTGGGGGTGGGGACTTCTGGGAAGCTGTGAGTTTGCTTCAGATGGGCTGGGGTTCGGCTTCTTTCCTTGTATACTCCCCTGCCTGGTAAGCGATTCCCTGGGGGTTTGGGGCTGTCCTCCACTTGGGACTGCTTGGGTTGGGTTGGGTTGGGTTGGGTGTGGTGGGGTGGGAAGATGAGTTTTCTTTACCTGCAGTCTCTGAGGAAGGCTGGGTTGAGAACTTTTCCTGGGCAAGCCGGGAATTCAGGCTGTAACTAAGGTAGCTGTTCTCTTCCTGGCTGACCAGTGTCATTTGGAACGACCCTCCTGATCTCCACCCCACCCCCCAGCGCTCCATCCTCTGCCTGTGCTAGTTTTGGGTAAAGCGTGCCCCACCTGTTGATACTGTAGGCCTGCCGGGGTCTCCTGCTGTGGCGGGAGAGTGCCAGGGGAGGAGAGTGCCTGGGAGATGGGACCTGGATTCCTGTGTCCACTGGCTCTGCAGCCTGTCTCCACCTCTTGCTACTGAAGGAGGAGAAGGTAACCTTGACCTTGGTGCTCTTTATTCCTCAGGGATTAATGGAGGGCTCGAGAGAGCCCGGCACTGGGCACATAGGAGGAACAGAGCCACTTGGGTCCAGCCCCTTGGGTACCAAGTGGGAGCTGGTGTTTCAATGATGCCTCCGATTTCTCAGACCTTTCCAGTGGACCCTTATGAAATTCAAGCAGGAGGGACACAGCACAGCCATCTCCAGTGTTCTCTCACTCCTGGGACGTTTCCTTGGGTGTCCTGAGAGGGGCCCCTGCACTGGGGGGGCCAGGGATGACCCAGACTTCCTCAGAACTGGCCTCTCCGCTAAGACTCTCGGTGCCTGCCTTTTGAAAATCAGTTACACGTTTTTATGGTTTTGTTTTTCTTAATATAGGCTGAAAAGGACACTTGAAAGGGAAAGTGGAAAAGCTGGTATGGAGGGGAAAGTACACAGAGATGAGTTCATTTTTGTCCCTCCAGACTCTCTTGCACCTGCCCTTCCATTCTTTCCGTGAGGCCGCGTCTGCTGCCCCCTCACTGTTGCTGCAGGACCCTTTAACCCAGGGCCCTGCCGCCCCTCCTTTCTGTGTTTCCAGCTGTCTGCGTGGAAAGCACCGCTTCCAAAGGGCCCAAGACCTTCCGGTGGTTTTGTGTTTCCTAAGGAACCGTGGTCAAGCCTGGAGGCTGACAGTCAGGCCCGCCGCCCGCCCCCCCACCCCCCCATGTTCCCGCCCTGGCCCAGTGCCTCGGCCTCTTCGAGCAAGACTGATCTACTTGCTGAAATAACCCTGCATTTGTCTTACGATGTAGCCTCCACGTTTCAGCCCCCGTCTTTGAGAAGTGCTAGCTGTCCTGGTTTGCTCTCCCCGCCTCCTTTCTGCATCCATCCATCCTTTAAAGCTTTGCTCAAGGTCACCACCTGGGGGTGGGCAGTGGTGCGAAGCCACACGGTCTGAGCTGTCCCTGCTCCAGGGTGCTTGAAGCTTTCTTGTCTGTGTCCATTTGCACCCATGGCTTTGACTTTTGTGCCTCGATGGCTTTATCTTTTGAGTGCAGAACTGGACTGCAGGCTTTTTAAGGTCTCGAACCATTATTCGGTTATTTAATACCACCTCCATCCTTCAGCATGTGTCACAGCACCTTGTACATAATGTGGGCACCAAAGGTGTATTGGTTGATTAATTGGATGGGAGCTAGTTTTAGGAGGTAAATGATAGCCACAGAGGAAATAACCTTGACATTGTAAAGGCTGGATTGGGTTGGGTGGATGTGGTGAGGGGAATGAGTTGGGAAGACTTAGCTGGGGGGACTGAGTGTGAGGTAGCCATCTTGCCTGTACCATCCTGTCTCCACCATCTTGCCTGTACCATCCTGTCCCTGCCATCTTGCCTGTGCCATCCTGTCCCTGCCATCTTGCCTGTACCATCCTGTCCCCGCCATCTTGCCTGTACCATCCTGTCCCCGCCACCTTGCCTGTACCATCCTGTCTCCGCCATCTTGCCTGTGCCATCCTGTCCCCGCCATCTTGCCTGTACCACCCTGTCCCCGCCATCTTGCCTGTGCCATCTTGAGGCTGCTCTGGTCCTTCACCAGATCCTGACTAAAGAGCATCAGACCCTTGGGAGGACCCTGGAAGTGAAGCAGTTCCCAGGTTAGGGACCAGCACGTTTCAGTATGTTTCCTTTGAATGTGTGATTTCATCACATGATGGTTTTATGTTCCATTCTCGCTCTAGAATGAAATTAATTCATGTTTTATTGTGGAAATTTTGGAAAATCCAAAACGATTATACAGAAGAAAATAATACCGTGTTAAATTTTTTTTTTTAAAATGGTGGTTTTGTACTGGCATAAGGAAAATGGACACAGGGATAGATTTCTTGTTAGAATTCCCCTGTAACTCTGTACAGGGCTTTTGGCTGTCTGTCACCTTCTGAGGAAGTTAACTGGTTTCTCTCATTTTAGAGCTGAGAAAAGTGAGACACAGAGATACTGTGTGACTTAGCCAGGATGACACAGCCAGCGAGGGGCAGAGTCAAGATTCCTGAATATCACGGTACCTTTCCCAGGTCCAGCATCCCCTTGATAGGACAGGCAGGGTGGAGGTCCTGTGCCCCATGCAAGCCCCGAGCTCTGGCTGGTGACCCCGTCCCTCATCTGCACCCCCGTGCGGTGAATCACAGGGGCACGTGTGGCTGCTTCGTCCAGTAAACCCCGGGCCCCGCTGTCATAAGAGGAAATGCAGTCGATTGAGGTTAGGTTCCAAAGGTTTTCAGAAGGATATTGAATAGAAGTAGGGTTGCTCGAAGAAATTGAATATCTTTGCGGGCATGGAGAGAAGTCAAAATTACCCAGCCCAGTCCTGCCTCCAAGCCACACAGGCAGATGAAGCTGGAGTCGGAGTTGCAGAAAACCAGCACGTTCCCAAACAACCCACGTGCAGCCCACCCAGCCTGCCTCATCAGCCACGCCCACCAGGCGGGGAGAGTGAGTTGGTGCAGAGGGACAGAGGCAGAGATGTGCTCTGTGGGCGTCCCAGTTGGCGCCAGAAGGAGAGGGATCGTGTGTTGAAAGCATCTCTTCCTGGATGCCAGAGCTGGCCCTGAGCTGTTTCCTCTTCCCTGGAATATACATATGCTTATATAGACTATTAAGCCGGAATGTACCAGCGTTTCCAATGGGAAGGAGGTAAAGGGGAAGAGGGCAGAGGGTGTATGTTTGTATTAAAATCCCTCCTTGGAGTGAGCATCAGGAGGAAACCAGGGCAGTGCGAGCCTTAGGTGTTGCGTGCAGACCTTCCTCAGGCCTGGTGGCCGGCAGGGGCTCAGGTGTGTGGAAGCCTGGTCAGCAGAGCCAGAGCCTGGGCGCCGGAGGGACGCTCACTTCTTTTACCTCCGATGGACTGATCACATCTGGTGGCTCCTGGAGAGATGGGGAGCCCAGTTCTTGGAAAACCCTCAGATACAGGCGCATCTGTGTTGGCCAGTGTGTGTGACAGGCACCCTGCCAGCGGGGGCACCTGCTGCCTGCCCAGCCCAGAGGTAGCGGGGAGAGGCCACCAGTGTCATTCTCGAGGAAGAACTCCAACACCCTGACCTTTGCTGTTGCCAAATCGGGAGTGTCCTTTGTGGACGGGAAGAAGGCTCCGTAATTAGAGCTAAGAGTGACAACGGGGAGGTGGAATGTGGGTGCAGTGAAGCCCAAGTTGAGTGAAGAAACACCTAAGATCAGAAACCTCTGATCCTTTAAGAATAGAATATTGGGACTTCCCTGGTGGCACAGTGGTTAAGAATCCACCTGCCAATGCAGGGGACACGGGTTCGAGTCCTGGTCCGGGAAGATCCCACATGCCGTGGAGCAACTAAGCCCGTGCGCCACAACTACTGAACCTGCACTCTAGAGCCCGTGCGCCACAACTACTGAGCCCACGTGCCACAACTACTGAGCCCACGTGCCACAACTACTGAAGCCTGTGCGCCTAGAGCCTGTGCTCCGCAACAAGAGAAGCCACCGCAATGAGAAGCCTGTGCACCGCAATGAAGAGTAGCCCGTGCTCATCACAACTAGAGAAATCCCGCGTGCAGCAATGAAGACCCAATGCAGACAAAAAAAAAAAAAAAAGAATAGAATATTGGAAGAAAGGGTGTCCTCTTGGGTGGCAGGCAGACTAGGTTTGATTTCTGGTTCTGTCACTTATTAGCTGTGTGACCTTGGGCCAGCCTCCCCACCTCTCAGCTGTGAAATGGGGTCGCTGTGAGTCAGGATGAATTGGGATTCAAGATGTACCGCGTGAGCCACGGGGCCTGATGCGTGGCGGCTGGGAGAATGCTCACTCTTTGAAGGAAGGGATCTTGCCCCCTGTCGTCTCTCTGATGCTGAGAACTGCCCTGGCCCGGAGTAGGTGCTCAGCAGACATTTCGGGAATGAATGCATGAACCGTTGTGCTACATTGAGGCAGTGTGTGGTCGTCGTTACCTGAGATGTAAATCTCAAGACGGGGCGGGGGAGGTCCTTTTCCCTCAAAGTTGCTTAGACTCTGAATTAACGTGGGATCCTTCTTTCTTCCATGCGTTTGTCTGAGGCTGAATTCTGTTGCCTTCCTCCTTCTCCTTTCTTCCTCTCCATCTTCTGCTTAGAATGATGGTGTCTTTGGCTGATCACTCTTGAGGCTGGGGAGAGGAAATGGTAGCCTCTGCATGTCAAATCCCGTTACAGAAATGTTGGTCATTTCCATGTGTTTGTGAGCACTTCCTCACTGCTGGGTGTAGGCTAGATGCCAGGATACAGAGAGATGCAGATGCCACACATACTTAGACATCTGTGGTCCAGTTAGAAGGATGCGTTTGTAGTTTTACCAGGTATATGCTAGATCTCAGAGGAATGTTAAATGAGTATGGGGGTGCTGAGACTTGACCTGGCAAACAGGAGGTTCTTGACCAACGTCTGTTGAACAAGAACGACAGAACTCAGAAGTTTTAACACCTGGAACAGAGGACCCAGGCAGTGACACCACCTGGGGACCTGATGTGGAAGCAAATCATAGAAGATGGTCAGGGCCCAGGACTGGGAATCTGCAGGGCAACTGGCAAGGGGGATGGGTAGAGGCAGAGATGTGTGTGAGGACACAGGAACAAGTGGAACTTGTTGAGAGGACTAGGTGGAGGCTGGACCCAGCCAGGCTTCAGTCTCGGGCTGGTTTGGATGTAGTTCTGTAGACGTGGGGAGCCGCTGGGTGACAGGTCACTGCACTGATGTAAGGGGACTGACGCTGTGTTGGGGTTTAGTGTGTGCGCGAATAGGCGGGAAAGTGGGTTAGAATCCAGTAGTGGGTGGAAGATGCTGGCATTGCTGAGCCAGCCATGCCTCTGGTTCAGGGCTCAACCAGCCCTCCAATCCTCAGTGATGCCAGGTGCCCCTCACCTCAGAACCCCTCCTTGGCCACATCCTCAGCTAAGAGTCAGCATCTGGAGTTGCTCCCTTTGGGAAATCTGAATCAGCCCTCAGCACTCTGACCTGGGTGCTCCCCACCGGACCCCCAGCTTCACTGAGGTGTACTCAGCCCCCAGCCATGCCCCTTTCTCTCCCTCCCTGTGGCTCCATCCTTCCACATCCAGCCTGGACAGCCCCTCCCATGGCGAGCCTGTCGGGAGTTCTTTTACCAGCTCCTCCAGGGTTCTCACCTCTGTCCACCCCTGTCCTCTCCTCTATCCACCCCGTAACCCCCTAGTCCTGGATCGGCTGACTCCCAAGGAAAGACCCACCATGGCGGGGGTTGGCGCCCTTACGATGCACGCTCTGCAGTCTTAGCTTGACCCTGAGCTTGTCTACCTACCTGTTGATAGGTCTCCCTTTCTGTCCCCCACTCCTTCCTGAGCCAGAGGAAGTGGGCTGGGCTGGAGGGATTCTGCAGGAGGTGGTGATGGATGGGAGGAGTTCTCTGCTGCAAACCTGTCTCCTCCCGCCCGTCCCCCGCTGCTGCTCTCAGATGACACAGAAGCCTGTCCACTCCAGCTGCCGTGGCAGCAGCCCACTGCCTGCAGGCTTTATCCCAACTGTGGCTGTTGCAGCCACAGTCCCCATAGTCTGCCTTCTGAGACCACCACCAGGCATCTGGGTCCTCTTGCATTTCATGGATCCAGCTGGAGTGCCATGTTACAGGGTAGGACCTGCTTCCTCTGCCTAGGGGACCAGATGATGGAACTCAGAAGATCAGGGGAGCCAACTCCCCACAGGGTGACCTTTGACAGCGGGGACAAGATCTCCCTCAGCAGGGAAAGCATTTCCGAATGCAGGGTAGCACTTAAAAAAAAGATGCAAGACTCACTTGGTTGAAAGACCTTCCTCTGCCTTCGTTATTACCCCTCGCAGGTCTTTAGACTGCTTGACATGTGGATGACAATTGGTTTAGCCACTGATAGAGAAGTTTTCCCTTTTAATAATGTCCCTGTCATGGCTAACTGCAGAGCCTCAGCCTTGCCATGCATGAGTAATAAACCGCGGCCGTAATTACAGGCGGCCACAGCCACACGCCAACAAACGAGCGTGCTGACAGTTAATAGGGAGCAAGGTTCCAGAAGAGCCTCCTACCATCCCTGCCTCCAACACAATGGCTAATCGTGTGATTAGTGTTTACTGAGGGGTGTCTTGTGGTTACACGTGGCTTGTTAGGCGCTGTACCTCTCTGGTAGAAAGAGTGTGAGGAACAGTCAGGAGACCGGGTTCTAGTTCTCTGTATTTCTAGGGACCAAAGTGTATAAATAAAAGCGACGTGACTTTAGGGTCTTTTAACTCTCAGATTTGCATAATACCCCCTTCCATAATTTGCAAAATACCCCCTTCCACCCACCCCATCCTATTAAAATCTCATGCATTCTCCAAGACCAATTCAGAAGCCGTTTATTCCCCGAAACCTTCCCTGCCACTTTTTTGGAATTAATTGTTCCTTCTTCTGGACTCTGATTGTACTCTGTATGGGTCTGCTTTTATTTTTTTGAATTTTATTTTATTTATTTATTTTTTATACAGTAGGTTCTTATTAATTATCTATTTTATACATATTAGTGTATATGTGTCAATCCCAATCACCCAATTCACCCCCCCTCCACACACACTTTCCCCCCTTGGTGTCCATACATTTGTTCTCTACATCTGTGTCTCAATTTCTGCCCTGCTAACCGGTTCACCTGTACTATTTCTCTAGGTTCCACATATATGTGTTAATATACAGTATTTGTTTTTCTCTTTCTGACTTACTTCACTCTGTCTGACAGTCTCTAGATCCATCCACGTCTCTACAAATGACCCAATTTCATTCCTTTTTATGGCTGAGTAATACTCCATTGTATATATGTACCACATCTTCTTTATCCATTCGTCTGTTGATGGACATTTAGGTTGCTTCCATGTCCTGGCTATTGTAAATAGTGCTGCAGTGAACATTAGGGCGCATGTGTCTTTTGAATTATGGTTTTCTCTGGATATATGCCCAGTAGTGGGATTGCTGGGTCATATGGTAATTCTATTTTTAGTTTTTTAAGGAACCTCCCTACTGTTCTCCATAGTGGCTGCATCAATTTACATTCCCACCAGTAGTGCAAGAGGGTTCCCTTTTCTCCACACCCTCTCCAGCACTTGTTGTTTGTAGATTTTCTGATGATGCCTATTCTAACTGGTGTGAGGTGATGCCTCATTGTAGTTTTGATTTGCATTTCTCTAATAATTAGTGATGTTGAGCAGCTTTTCATGTGCCTCTTGGCCATTTGTGTACCTTCTTTGGAGAAATGTCTATTTAGGTCTTCTGCCCATTTTTGGATTGGGTTGTTTGTTTTTTTAATATTGAGCTGCATGAGCTGTTTATGCATTTTGGAGATTAATCCTTTGTTGATTCGTTTGCAAATATTTTCTCCCATTCTGAGGATGGTCTTTTCATCTTGTTTATAGTTTCCTTTGCTGTGCAAAAGCTTTTAAGTTTCATTAGGTCCCATTTGTTTACTTTTGTTTTTATTTCCATTACACTAAGAGGTGGATCACAAAAGATCTTGCTGTGATTTATTTCAAAGAGTGTTCTTCCTATGTTTTCCTCTAAGAGTTTTATAGTGTCTGGTCTTACATTTAGGTCTCTAATCCATTTTGAGTTTCTTTTGGTGTATGGTGTTAGGGAGTGTTCTAATTTCATTCTTTTACATGTAGCTGTCCAGTTTCCCCAGCACCACTTATTGAAGAGACTGTCTTTTCTCCATTGTATATCCTTGTCTCCTTTGTCATAGATTAGTTGACCATATGTGCATGGGTTTATCTCTGAGCTTTCTATCCTTTTCCGTTGATCTATATTTCTGTTTTTGTGCCAGTACCATATTGTCTTGATTACTGTAGCTTTGTAGTATAGTCTGAAGTCAGGGAGTCTGATTCCTCCAGCTCTGTTGTTTTCCTCAAGATTGCTTTGGCTATCCGGGGTCTTTTGTGTCTCCATACAAATTTTAAGATTTTTTGTTCTAGTTTTATAAAAAATGCCATTGGTAATTTGATAGGGATTGCATTGAATCTGTAGATTGCTTTGGGTAGTATAGTCATTTTCACAGTATTCATTCTTCCAATCCAAGAACATGTTATATCTCTCAAACTGTTTGTGTCATCTTTGATTTCTTTCATCAGTGTCTTATAGTTTTCTGAGTACAGGTCTTTTACCTCCTTAGTTAGGTTTATTCCTAGGTATTTTATTCTTTTTGTTGCAGTGGTGCATGGGATTGTTTCCTTAATTTCTCTTTCTGATTTTTCATTGTTAGTGTATAGGAATGCAAGAGATTTCTGTGCATTAATTTTGTACCCTGCAACTTTACCAAATCCATTGATTAGCTCTAGTAGTTTTCTGGTGGCATCTTTAGGATTATCTATATATAGTATCATGTCATCTGCAAACAGTGACAGTTTTACTTCTTCTTTTCCAATTTGTATTCCTTTTATTTCTTTTTCTTCTCTGATTGCTGTGGCTAGGACTTCCAAAACTATGTTGAATAAAGTGGTGAGAGTGGACATCCTTGTCTTGTTCCTGATCTTAGAGGAAATACTTTCAGTTTTTCACCATTGAGAATGATGTTTGCTGTGGGTTTGTCATATATGGCCTTTATTATGTTGAGGTAGATTCCCTCTATGCCCACTTTCTAGAGAGTATTTATCATAAATGGATGTTGAATTTTGTCAAAAGCTTTTTCTGCATCTACTGAGATAATCATATGGTTTTTCTCCTTCAATTTGTTAATATGGTGTATCACATTGATTTGCATATTTTGAAGAATCGTTGCATCCTTGGGATAAATCCCACTTGGTCATGGTGTATGATCCTTTTAATGTGTTGTTGGATTCTGTCTGCTAGGATTTTGTTGAGGACTTTTGCATTTATATTCATCAGTGATATTGGTCTGTAATTTTCTTTTTTTGTAGTATCTTTGTCTGGTTTTGGTATCAGGGTTATGGTGGCCTCATTGAATGAGTTTGGGAGTGTTCCTTCCTCTTCAGTTTTCTGTTAGAGTTTGAGAAGGATGGGTGTTAGCTGTTCTCTAAATGTTTGATATAGTTCACCTCTGAAGCCATCTGGTCCTGGACTTTTGTTTGTTGGAAGATTTTTAATCAGTTTCAGTTTCATTACTTGTGATTGGTTGGTTCATATTTTCTGTTTCTTCCTGGTTCAGTCTTGGAAGCTTCTACCTTTCTAAGAGTTTGTCCATTTCTTCCAGGTTGTCCATTTTTATTGGAATATAGTTGCTTGTAGTAGTCTCTTAGGATGCTTTGTATATCTGCGGTGTCTGTTGTAACTTCTCCTTTTTCATTTCTAATTTTATTGATTTGAGTCCTCTCCCTCTTTTTCTTGATGAGTCTGGCTAAAGGTTTATCAATTTTGTTTATCTTCTCAAAGAACCAGCTTTTAGTTTTATTAATCTTTACTATAGTTTTCTTTGTTTCTATTTCATTTATTTCTGCTCTGATCTTTATGATTTCTTTGCTTCTGCTGACTTTGGGTTTTGTTTGTTCTTCTTTCTCTAGTTCCTTTAGGTGTAAGATTAGGTTGTTTATTTGAGATGTTTCTTTTTTTTGAGGTACGATTGTATTGCTGTAAACTTCCCTCTTAGAACTGCTTTTGCTGCATCCCATAGGTTTTGGATCATCATGTGTTCATTGTCATTTGTCTCTAGGTATTTTTTGATTTCCTCAGTGATCTCTTGGTTATTTAGTAACGTATTGTTTAGCTTCCATGTGTCTGTGTTTTTTACATTTTTCCCCCTGTAATTTATTTCTAATCTCAGAGCATTGTGGTCAGAAAAGATGCTTGATATGATTTCTATTTTCTTAAATTTACTAAGCCTTGATTTGTGACCCAAGATGTGATCTATCCTGGAGAATGTTCTGTGTGCACTGGAGAAGAAAGTGTAATCTGCTGTTTTTGGATGGAATGTCCTATAAATATCAATTAAATCTATCTGGTCTATTGTGTCATTTAAAGCTTGTGTTTCCTTATTCATTTTCTGTCTGGATGATCTGTCCATTGGTGTAAGTGAGGTGTTAAAGTCCCCCACTATTATTGTGTTACTGTCAATTTCCTCTTTTACAGCTGTTAGCATTTGCCTTATGTATTGAGGTGCTCCCATGTTGGGTGCATATATATTTATAATTGTTACATCTTCTTTTCGGATTGATCCCTTGATCATTATGTAGTGTCCTTCCTTGACTCTTGTAACATTCTTTATTTTAAAGTCTATTTTGTCTGATATGAGTATTGCTACTCCAGCTTTCTTTTGATTTCCATCTGCATGGAATATCTTTTTCCATCCCCTCACTTTCAGTCTGTATGTGTCCCTAGGTCTGAAGTGGGTCTCTTGTAGACAGCATATATATGGGTCTTGTTTTTGTATCCATTCAGTGAGCCTGTGTCTTTTGGTTGGAGCGTTTAATCCATTCACATTTAAGGTAATTATTGATATGTTTGTTCCTATTACCATTTTCTTAATTGTTTTGGGTTTGTTATTGTAGGTCCTTTTCTTCTCTTGTGTTTCCCACTTAGAGAAGTTCCTTTAGCATTTGCTCTAGAGCTGGTTTGCTGTTGCTGAATTCTCTTAGCTTTGTCTTGTCTGTAAAGCTTTTGATTTCTCTGTCGAATCTGAATGATATCTTTGCCGGGTAGAATAATCTTGGTTGTAGCTTCTTCCCTTTTGTCACTTTAAATATGTCATGCCACTCTCTTCTGGCTTGTAGAGTTTCTGTGGAGAAATCAGCTGTTAACCTTATAAGAGTTCCCTTGTATGTTATTTGTCATTTTTCCCTTGTTGCTTTTAATAATTTTTCTTCTTTTTTAAACACCTTTATTGCAGTGTAATTGCTTTACAATGGTGTGTTAGTTTCTGCTTTATAACAAAGTGACTCAGCTATACATATACATATATCCCCATATCTCCAATAATTTTTCTTTGTCTTTAATTTTTGTCAGTTTGATTACTATATGTCTCAGTGTGTTTCTCCTTGGCTTTATCCTGCCTGGGACTCTCTGCACTTCTTGGACTTGGGTGGCTATTTCCTTTCCCATGTTAGGGAAGTTTTCGACTATAATCTCTTCAGATATCTTCTCGGGTCCTTTCTCTCTCTCTTCTCCTTCGGGGACCCCTATAATGTGAATGTTGGTGCATTTAATGTTGTTCCAGAGGTCTCTTAGGCTGTCTTCATTTCTTCTCATTCTTTTTTCTTTATTCTGTCTGTGGCAGTGAATTCCACCATTCTGTCTTCTAGGTCACTTATTCATTCTTCTGCCTCAGTTATTCTCCTGTTGATTCCTTCTAGTGTTTTTTCATTTCAGTTACTGTATTATTCATCTCTGTTTGTTCTTTAATTCTTCTAGGTGTTTGTTCTTTAATTCTTCTAGGTCGTTGTTAAACATTTCTTGCATCTTCTCAATCTTTGCCTCCATTTGTTTTCTGAGGTCCTGGATCATCTTCAGTATCATTATTCTGAATTCTTTTTCTGGAAGGTTACCTGTCTCCACTTCATTTAGTTGTTTTTCTGGGGTTCTGTCTTGTTCCTTCATCTGGTACATAGTCCTTTGCTTTTTCATTTTGTCTCTGTCTTTCTGTAAATTTGGTTTTCATTCCTCAGACTGCAGGATTGCAGTTCTTCTTACTTCTGCTCTCTGCCCTCTGGGTCTGCTTTTAGCTGTTTTTTTTTTTTTTTTTTTTTTTTTTTTTTGTGATACGTGGGCCTCTTACTCTTGTGGCTTCTCCCACTGTGGAGCACAGGCTCCGGATGTGCAGGTTCAGCGGCCATGGCTCACGGGCCTAGCCGCTCCGCGGCATGTGGGATCTTCCCGGACCGGGGCACGAATCCGTGTCCCCTGCACCAGCAGGCGGACTCTCAACCACTGCGCCACCAGGGAAGCCCTTAGCTGTTTTTTAAAAATTATTTATTGATTTATTTATTTTTGTCTGCATTGGGTCTTCGTTGCTGCATGTGGGCTTTCTCTAGTGTGGTGAGCGGGGGCTACTCTTTGTTGTGGTGGGCAGGCTTCTCATTGTGGTGGCTTCTCTTGTTTCAGAGCATGGGCTCTAGGCACATGGGCTTCAGTAGTTGTGGTGTGTGGGCTCAGTACTTGTAGCACGTGGGCTCTAGAGCACAGGCTCAGTAGTTGTGGCACATGGGCCCTGTTCCTCTGCAGCATGTGAGATCTTCCTGGACCAGGGCTCGAACCCCTGTCCCCTGCATTAGCAGGTGAATTGTTAACCACCGTGCCACTAGGGTAGTCCCTTTTAGCTGTTGTTTATCTGTGCCTTGCATTAGAATGAATCATTTACATGGTAACAGTTTGCAAGAGAATAGGTTTTATTCATTTAAAAATTATTACTATTTATTTATTTTTTATTGAGTAACAGTTGATGTACAATATTATATAAGTTAACAGGTGTATAACATAAGAATTCATAATTTTTAAAGGTTATACTCCAGTTATAGTTATTATAAAACGTTGGCTATATGCTGCGTGGTGTACAATATATCCCTGTAGTTTATTTATTTTACATGTAATAGTTTGTACTTCTTAATTTCCTAACCCTATCTTGCCCCTCTCCCATTCTGTCTCCCCACTGGTAACCACTCAGTTCTCTATATCTGTGACTGTTTTTTTTTCCTTTGTTATATTTGCTTGTTTGTTTTATTTTTTAGATTCTGCATATAAATGATATCATACAGTATTTGTCTTTCTCTGTCTGACTTATTTTACTAAGGCTTATATCCTCCAAGTCCATCCATGTTGCTGCAAAGGACAAAATTTGATTCTTTTTTATGGCTGAGTAGTATTCCTGTGTATATTTTAAAATCCTTCTCCATGTCATTTAGGAGTTAATTCATCAGAAAGTAACTTGTTCTCACTTAGCAAGTGCAGAAGTAGTGGTCACCAGTATTGGTTTAGAACCATGAAGTCATCATGATGACATTATAATGTCATAGTTCATTATATTTCCTTGTTTTTTCCTCATGGTTACAAGATGGCTGTGGTAGTTGCAGTCATTGCATCATTGTACAAGGTAGGAAGTACTGTACCACTGGCCACATCTCCTATTGTTTAATCAGGAAAGAAAATCTTTTCCAGAAGTCTTCCTGGTAGGCTCATGTGGTCCAGACAATGGCCACATGACTAACCTTGCTTTAAGACAACAGTGGCTTTTCAGAGAAAGTAAGTATGGTGGAGGCCAAAGAGAAGGAGAGAAGGGATGGTGTTTGCATTGTGAATCTGTGGTGTCTGCCATCCTCTCTCCACCCCCAATACCTTCTCAGCAAATATTAAAATGAAGCAAGACTCTTTGTTCTCTGGAAATTCAGTGAACTAGAATACTAAGTCCGTGGGCATTCTGGTTAACTTGGATTTGACCTGAAGCCGTCTGATAGGTTGACACCACCATGTGTAACCATATTTTGTCAATGCTAAGGTGCACACTTTTACATCTCTGAAATTGAGATTCATTTGATGATCAGTGATGTGTCATAGTTTAATTGGCAGCACTTCCCCCCTTTCTTGGTGCATAAAAATAGTGCCACTTGCAATTGAAGGCATCTTAGATTTGATGAAACCCAATATATGGACTTTGTAAATACGCAGGCGTACTGTAGTGTGTCGTATGCAGTATTTTTATTGGCATCTAATGCATATCCAGTGTTTTGTGTTGCTTAATTCAACATCAGACCTGTGTACACTATTATACCCATTTTGCAGTTGAGGAAGCTGAAACTCAGAGAAATCAGTTGTCCAGAGACACCCACCAGCTGCCTTTCTGTGTCTTCCTTTGTGAAGTTGGCATTTGCTGACTTCTGGGCATGGGACTCAGTCCCAAGTAGTGTTGGTGGCCGGTCCAGGGATTGCAGAGGGGTGGGCGTGGGAGTGCGGTGACAGGAGGGCAGCAGGGAACCTTGCTTCCCTTAGGTTTAGCAGCTACTGATGTGTAAAGTTGTAAAGCTGTTAATTCTAGAGCTCTAAATTATGCTGTGTGAGCTTTAGATCCCACCCATAATTAGAACAAAATGTGAGAAAAGTGAAATTGCTATTAAGTTAATTGAAAGGTTTTGCTTGTATTTGCAAGGGAATTAGCACAACAAGAGTGCTAACAAGTGTGCATTGTTAATTTCTTCTTCATTTGGGCAACTCTCAGCAGGCCTCAGGCAGGCTTTGTTCTTGGCTTCTGCCCTGTGTCCTCCCTACCATTGAATCTTCATCTTATGGGTATCATGGTGGCTTTAACTGGGCAAGATGCAGTGTAATCTTCTGATGGTCATATTTTACTGGATACCAAGCCTTGAGTAGGAGCCACACCATGCGGCTAAGGGCCCAGGCCCAAGAGTTGTGTGTGGGGGGAGGGGCGGGGGGGTTCAAAGCTGTGTGTCAACATGAAGCTGATGCAGATGACTGATGTGGTTCCCTCATGTCTAGAAGGTACGCCCTTTGGCCCAATGCACCCTTCTTCTCTTTCCTGTTCACCATCTTGATCTAGGCCACAGACCTGGGTTGACGTGTGCAGTGTAGAACTTTCATTTGGAGTTCCTAGAAGGGTGGGGGCAATCTTTCTAATGGAATCATTTATACCAGATCAGGGTCTGGGTTAGAGGAGCTGATATCAGGCAGCCTAGAACTACCTTTGTCTCTAGTTGGGGTGGCAGAGTCAATGCCATGTTCACCAGGAGATTGTCTCTTCCTCTTGGGCACAGAGTGAATCTTCAGGCTCCCTGCAGTTAGGTGGGGGGCATGTGATTGAGTTCTGGGCATTGGAAGATGGGAGGAAGTGATGTCTGCCACTGTCAGACCTGGCCCACAAAATATCCTGTGGGGTCGTACATGCCTTCCCTCCTTACCTTCCTGTGGTAGCCTTGGAGTCTACCTGTTGGTGGCATACAAGATGGAAGGATCCTCAGTCCCTGAATGACTGTGTGGAACAGAGTATCATCCCATCCTCCCCAGCTCTCTCTTGATATCTCTGTGCATTGGACATTTGTGTTAAGCCATTGAGATCTTGGAGCTTATCTGTTACGACAGCTAGTGTTAATCATCCTGACTAATTCAATTAGGCAGGTTTTGGAACACTAGTCTCCCTGAGTCACAGGACAATCTCTCTTCATCCTTGATTAATGTGTCAGCAAATACTGAACGATAAGTTGGGTGGTGTAAGGCGGTTGAATTAAAAACCACCCGGCTCCAGACCTGCTTCTCTGTCTCTGCTGTTGGCTTTAAGAAAGCAGTCTTATTTCTCAGTGTCCCAGTGTTCTATTTACAGAATGATGGAATGATTATAATCATACACTACTTATGCTCCATGTTGGAGCTTAGGGATAAGTATTGAAATATGGCTAAGTTGTTTGCAATTATAAACAACTAAATAATACATGCATTGTCTTCATTACGCCGTTGCCTGTTAGGAACTGGCATTTTTCAAGATGAGACAAACTGAAGAGGTTAGTTTAAGAATTAGCAATTAAAAAAATCATGATCTTTGCCGCCACTGCATTTTAAATCATGCAAACATTTACGTTTGTGCCAAAGTTCCACAGTTTCCTTTAGAGCAATTACTGAAATGCATTCACAAAATAAAAATGGAGTTCAGGGAAGAATATTGAAGAGCTCTTTAACGATGTTAAAAACTTTGCTAATTTGCCAAGTTGTTCTAAAATTCACTTCAATTTTTTTTTCCTTCCTACCTACCCATCTTCCTGCAGTTGAACTGATTCCAGGAGATTTGAAGAAAGGGTCTGAAACTAATATTAAAATACACAAATCTCATGAAATATCATTTCAAGAGCCTTTTCCTTTTCCTTCCTTAGCTGAAGGTGAACACTCAGGAAGGTCTAAGGACCCTCGAGCTGTGTTTACTTGCACAAAGCAGTTTGGGGAGAAAACAAAAGCTAAACAGTAGTTACCAAGGGGTGGTTCGGATTCAGTTCTTTCCTTATGTTGCTCTTTGGTAGCTTATATGCATAGGCCCTTGGGGAGGAGTAGACTGCCTTAATTTCTTCATCTTCATCCTCCTTACTCAGATCTCAGCTTGGCTCAACTGCAGCCAGCGAAGGGCTTGTGGTTCCCCCAGCATCACTGCTCCATGGGTATTCCAGCTTCCCATGGGTCCTGGGGATCCAGTTCCATCCATCCTCTTCTCCACCAGAAAGGGTCTAGTGTAATGGTGCACATTTTCATGAGAGTAAGTTCATGGTTACCTCTTATGGATGAATCTCTTGAAAGCCTAATCTTCAGTAGAGAAAGTTCAATAGCATTGAGTTCCAGGCAAGAGGTAAAGATGCAACCCTGACCCCGACAGTTGACCCCACCAGCTACTTCCCTAACCAGATGACCTCTGGGAGGGTGGGAGGGGCAGACAATGAACCGAGTACGGGCTTTCCAGTTGGATAGATGAAATCTCAAACTTCCTTATGGCTACTTAACAAAGCCAAGGCAAAGCTTGGATTTTGGGTGACTCACATAACATTGCTGAGCCCCAGTTTGCCCATCTAGAAAACAGCAGCTGCTTCTATAAGTATGATAAAGACTGTGCAAGATGGTACTTGTCAAATACCTTGAGGAGTGACTGTATTTAGGAGAATGTTGATGAACAGTTTTATTATACTGTGGCAGTGGTAACAGAACTGTTACTCTCCTTGGAATAGACATTTAGCCCCTCAGAGAGTCAGCTTTCTCCCTCTTTAGATCTAGATAAGATCTAAAGTCTGTTCAAGTTGCGTAATTTTATGGATCAGAGAGGTAGTCAATGAATCAAAGAGTATCTTTTCATGTAAACAACGGCTGCTCAGGATTGGTTAGATTTGCTTTTTTAAATAAAATGTATGTATTATTTTAAAATTTTTATTTATTTATTTTTGGCTGCGTTGGGTCTTCGTTGCTGTGCGCGGGTTTTCTCTAGTTGTGGCGAGCTGGGGCTACTCTTCCTTGCAGTTTGTGGGCTTCTCATTGCGGTGGTTTCTCTTGTTGTGGAGCACAGGCTCTAGGAGCATGAGCTTCAGTAGTTTCAGCCTGCGGGCTCAGTTGTTGTGGCTCTCGGGCTCTAGAGCGCAGACTCAGTAGTTGTGGTGCACGGGCTTAGTTACTCCGTGACGTGTGGGATCTTCCCAGACCAGGGCTCAAACCTGTGTCCCTTGCATTGGCAGGCGGATTCCTAACCACTGCGCCCCCAGGGAAGCCCTAGATTTTCATCTTTTGGCAGCAATACAAAGTTCAATCTAAAGGAATGAGAAATGATTTTCCTAGGTGTGGTGGTTTTAAAACGTATCTGCAAATTCTTTGACACTATTCCCAGCAAAAGGTGGAATTGAAATCCCCTCCCGTTGATTATTATGGGCTGGCTTGAGTGACTTGCTTCTAGTGAATGGAATTGAATGGAGATGATGCTGCATGACTTCTGAGGCTGGATCATAAAGGGCGATAGAGTTTCGACCTGGTGCTCTCTCTGAGGATGTGCATCTTTGAAGCCTTGAGGTACCACGTCAGAAACCGGGCTGCCCCGAAGCCACCATGCTGGAGAGAGCACGTGGAGAGAGAGAGAGATTGAGAGATGGAGGGGGAGGTCTAAGAAGTCTCAGCTGTTCCAGCTCCCAGCTGTTTCTGTCTTCCCAGTGCATGGGCCAGACATGTGAGTGAACAAGCTTCAGTCTCCCCAGCTGATGCCTAGTGGAGCAGACACGAGCTGTCCCCACCCTAAGCCCTGCCCAAATTGCAGATTCATGAGCAAAATAAGTATAGTGGTTTTAAGCCACTAACTTTTGGGGTGGTTTGCTATATAGCAATAATGACTGGAACACTGGGCTGGTCTCCTTGTGTTCAATAAAGTGTTTTTTCCCTCCTCACCATAAGAAATAGGGGACTTGATGTTGATGATAACAGTGTTAACATTAATACACATAACAATAGCTAACATTTCTTGTGCACTTACTAAAAGTACCCAGCACTGTGCTAAAGACTTAAATGGATATAAAAGTAGGTAATGAAATTGTTTTCTAAGTCTTAAGTTTCTCTACCACTGATAGATTATGGATAGCAGCCTAACGATTGCAGAGGGGGTTAGGTTGGCCAAGAAGCTGAGGCATCTTTTAGCCAAGTTTCTGCCTTGGCCTTGACCACGGTGTTTAGGTGGGAGAAGGAAGGGGCCTGGACCTGTGGTGGGAGGGGAGAAGGAAGGGGGCTGGGCCTGCGGTGGCTCCCACCCACGTAGGCATCACGTAGTTAACAGAGAACATCACGTCTGGTCTCATGGACCCTTGCACCAGAGTTTGCAATTACACATAGTTTCCAGTTGCACTGTTTCAGGTCTTTTAGCAGAGACAACACATTTGACAGAGCCTGTTTCCATAGGAGACAAAATATTTTCTACTTTTTGTGGAACCTGGAGAGTTTGGTGCTTCTACAAAGGATATATATATACACTGCAAACCTACAGAGTACCTTATTCTGCAGAACTTTGAATAATAGTGCAAACTTCTTTCATTCTAGTTAAGTAGAGTGGGACATAGGGGGCTTGTCTGAATTATAACAGGAAACAAATCAACATCCCACTGTTCCCAGAGTGAGGACATTTTTAATTGCAGTCTTAACTTGAACACACAATACCTATGGCGTCAACATTTACTAAAGACTAGGGATGCCATAGGCCAGTGGTTCCCAGGCCTATCTGAGCTTCATACTGACTTGGGGAACTTTGGGAAAAAAGTACTAATTCTCAGAACACTCCACCTGGACGTTCACATTTTTCAGGGTGGGACTTGGAAAGCCTTACTTTTCTAAAGCTCAGTGGGTGATTCTGAAGAGCAGCTGGGAGCCACGGAGATGGTTGACTCCTCTGCTTTGAAGTGCTTTCCAGTCCTTTCCTGGTGGCAGAAGCTTTAAAGCCTTCATACCTGTGAACTACTTCTTGGAGGGTAGCTATCACTGCTCGTTTCAGTGTCTGCATCTGTAAAAAATATCCATTTGATAGGGCTGTTGGGAGGATTAGATGGGTTTATGCGCATGGGATGTCTGATACATTTGTGGCTTCTAGTAGATGATGATAATGATGATGATTTACTTTCTAACGCTTGAGTAACTTAACCAGCATTTGCCTGTTAATTTCAAGGTTTCAAAATGTACCTTCAAAACTGATCTTTTTTTTTTCTTATTATAAGAACATTTAACATGAGACCTACCCTCTTGATAATGGGCATTGCTGTGGCCCGTGCTTTTGTGGCTCAGGCAGTGGGCACCCCTTTTGGGGCTTATGGTGCCTTCTCTTCCGCCTGCACCAAGCCTTCATCTCATGCCATCTGGGGTGTCTTTTGTTTGATAAGCTGGATCTGGGTGAATATATTTCATTCTGTTTGCTCAGAGGACAGTTTTTACCTTTTCGTGTAAAACCTGCTTTTCCTCTAGTGTTTCCTAAATCCGTATATTGTACTACTGATCTTCTGGCTTTGCAAGCTGGTACCCTCCGTCTGTCTTCTCACACCCAACAGCTCCCATAGCCAGCTCCTGATAACTCCCATCTCCTCCATCCTGTTTCTGCGGCCTCTTCTTTGTGCAGCCCACGTGTCCTACGACTTGGGAATCGACTCTGTAATTGTTTCCTCCTCCAAGCTCTGCTCTTTCGAGTCTGTGCTGCACTGTACCACCACTGTTCTCTTCCCCAAATACAGCCCGGATCCAGCCACTCCTTCCCTACGCATGCGTGTCCTCAGCCTGGGATTTGTCCTTCATCCCTCGGGGTGCTTCTCAGCCTTTAGTGTAAATGTGTCTTTCTTGAAGAAAGCGACCTGTCATCTCAGAGTTCTTGAAAGTTATGGGAGGTTGGTTGGACATGATAACCTAGACTTTAAGAAGGCAGATTTCACAGAGTGCAGAAACCTTCCATATATATTTTTTTATATAAAATAAAAATGGACTTTGCTACAGTTGCAAGTAGTTTTGTTTTTATCAGAGACGCGTAAGATGCAATTAAATCTTTAAAACAATTTCCAAACCTCAAATCTATTTACGTAATTTTATTTTAACTTTTGATATTTACTAATTAACATGTATTTTTGCATTTTGGTTAAAATGGGTAATTCTGAGTATTTTGCAAGAAAAATAACTTTTTTGAAAACATCTAAAATAATTAAATTTCAGCTTCTTACGTTAACACGAATTTACATATTGATTGAACTATATTCAAATTTCATATATTTTAATATAATTACATTTATTTTTAATCTGTTCGATTAGTGCTATCAATGAAACACAGATTATGTGAAAATATTTCTTTTATTATCGGTAAGGAGGGAGCTCTGTCATTTTGCTAGTTGTTTTCCACATACCTTATAGAATTTTTTTGTCCCCCTTTTCTTTTTTTAATTTTTAAAAAAATTTAATTAATTTATTTTTTATACAGCAGGTTCTTACTAGTTATCTATTTTATACATATTACTGTGTATATGTCAATCCCAATCTCCCAATTCATCCCCCCACCCCCGCTTCCCCCCCTTGGTGTCCATACGTTTGTTGTCTACATCTTTGTCTCCATTTCTGCCTTGAAAACCGGTTCATCTGTACCATTTTTCTAGATTCCACATATATGCGAGAAACCTTCCATATTTTTAAAAATTTATTTTAAAACTTAATTTTAATTTTATATATTCATTGAAGTGTAGTTGATTTACAGTGTTGTGTAATTTCTGCTGCACAGCAAAGCGACTCAGCTATACACATACGTACATTGCTTTTTATATTCTTTTCCATTATGGTTTATCCCAGGATATTGAATATAGTTCCCTGTGCTTGACGGGGAGTTTGGGGCTATTTGATGCGAACTATTACATATAGAACGGATAAACAACAAGAAACCTTCCATATGTTATGAACTTTTCCAAATCTTGTATGGTTGTCTTGCCCACATCTACCTTCCTTTATCTAGCTGTTGATTGAGTCTTTCTAAAGCATTCAGCTTGGTTTTCACAGTCACCCTCTTTCTTTTCTCACTCATAATGTCATCATTTTATGTAATTTAATAGAATTACATAATTACAGTAACAAGCACAGCTGGTATGAAGAGGTTTGAGGAAAAAAGCAACGAACCGTTGGCAGGTATACAACTCAACGGGTGAGAGAAGAAACAGAAAGGCCCATTAGAGAGAGGGGTGCCTCCTAGCCTAGCAGACAGCATGCCCTGGGCATCTTCCTTTATTCCATTTTACAGAGGTGATGATGGAGTGTTGTCTGCACCATCAGTCAAGAGAGCATCTACTGGGCTTCCCTAGTGGCACAGTGGTTAAGAATTCTCCTGCCAATGCAGGGGACACGGGTTCAAGCCCTGGTCCAGGAAGACCCCACATGCCATAGAGCAACTAAGCCCGTGTGCCGCAACTACTGAGCCTGTGCTCTAGAGCCCACGAGCCACAACGACTGAGCCCACGAGCCACAACACTGAGCCCGCGTGCCCCAACTACTGAAGCCTGCATGCCTAGAGCCCATGCTCCGCAACAAGAGAAGTCACCACAATGAGAAGCCCGTGCACCGCAACAAAGAGTAGCTGCTGCTTGCCATAAGAAAGCCCGTGTGCAGCAGCAAAGACCCAATGAAGCCAAAAATAAATAAATAAAAAATAAATAAATTTAAGAGAGCATCTATTGTGTGAAATGAGCATGTTCACTGTGATAAATTGGGGAAACAGGGAAAGATAGAAATGAGAAAATAAAATTGTTATAATTCTACAGCATTAAAATAACAGCATTTTGCTGCTTTTTTCCCCTGTAAACATTTTTGTATCTTTAAGATCATACTCTTATTTATTAATTTATTTTATTGAAGTATAGTTGATGTACAATATCCTGTTAGTTTCAGGTGTGCAGCACAGTGATTCCGTTATATATATATATATATACACATATATGTATTTATTCCTTTTCAGATTCCTTCCCCTTCTAGGTTATTACAAAAGATTGAGTAGAGTTCCCTGTGCTGTACAGTAGGTCCTTGTTGTTTATCTATTTTATATATAGTAGTGTCTATATGTTAATCCCAAACTCCTAATTTATCTCTGCCCCCCTTTCCCCTTTGGTCACCGTAAGTGTTTTGTAAATAAGTTCATTTGTATCGTTCACATTCATATTTAAGTGTTTGCATCCTTTGCTTCCTCTTAACATTTTTATATAAATATTTCCCCATATTATTAAACACCTTATAAACATTAATTTTAGCTGTTAGATATTATTTTCATGCAATGGTTTTACCATAAGTCACTTTCTTACTTCCCTGTAGGCAGAGACGTAGATTGCTCTGTTAGAAAAAAGTCAAGATTATTTTCTTCCTGTGTAGGGAAAAACCCAGGTCTTCCCTCCTGTTTCTCTCCTGTGTGTCTCCTTTATCACACAGAATATTTTATTTTTGACACTCTTGGTCACCAAATGGATGGAGGTTTTTTCCCCAACACCGAACAGTTCTTTGTACCGCCACCTGGGTGTCCTACAGTTCAACTCAGTTCTGACATTACCTGGAGATAGAATCAGGTTCCATGGGTTAAGGGCTCAGTCCCTCAAGACTGCCTCCCTCCTCCCCCACTTCAGATGCCGGTCATGAGCGCAGATGGTCACCTGGGCTTCTGACCAGCTATAGATCAGAGGTTCCAAAGACCCCCTCCTTAGGTTTGATTAATTTCTGGACTGGCTCACAGAACTCAAAGAACTCAAAACTTACTTACTTTTACCAGTTTATTCTAAAAGGATATGCTGAAGGATACAGTTGGACGTCCAGATGGAAGAACTGAGTAGGGCAGGGTATGTGGGAAGATGTGAGGGGCCTCTGTGTCCTCCCCCGCCACCGCTCACCCAGCATTTCTGTGTGTTCACCAACCTGGAAGCTCTCTGAACCTCATACTTTTGGGACCTTATGGAGGCTTTATCACGTGGACATGTTGGATCATTAACTCTATTTTCAGCCCTTCTCTCGTCTCAAGAGAATGGAGGGTGAGCTGAAAATTCCAAGCTCCTAATCATGGCTTGGTCTTTCTGGTGACCAGCCGCCATCGAGGGGCCATCCAAGAGTGACGTCATTAGGACAAAAGACACTCCTGTCACCCAGGAAATTTCAAGGGTTTCAGGAGCCCTGTGTCAGGAACTAGGGGCAGAGACCAAATATATATTTTCTATTATCTCACAATTGCTTTCAAATGTTTATTCTAAATAATGATGTGATGAATATATTTATAGATAGAACTTTCTATCCAGTATCAGAAAGAAATAGTCTCAGTGTGGAATAATTAGGCCAAAAGGTATGGGATTTTTAAAGGCTTTGGATATATTTTGCCAAACTGATTTCCATTAGGTTTTTTTTTTACCAGTTTATACTTTCACCAATTATGCCCGAAACGTCCTGGTTATCCTCTTTCACAACGAATAGATATTATAATTTCTAAAACCTCTCTAATTTGATAAACAATCCCATCTTCTTGTTTTAGCATGCATTTTCTGGATTGGTAGTGAGATTGAATATTTTTCCAAATATTATTTATTTGCAATTGCATTATTGTAAAATTTTAAGTTCCGATTGATCTGTTAAAAACAGAATTTCTCTGTCGATTATTGCAATTGTTGATTTGCATGTATTTTTTTAGGTAGTGAAGAAATTTTCTTTGTCTTCAGTGTTTATTACAAATAGCCTTTCCAAACTCATTGCTTACCTTTTAATGTTGATGATTTCTTTGGATGGGTTGTATAGGTTTTACATTTTCATAAAGCATTTAATCTTACAAAGTTTTCTCTCATTCAGTGTTTGAAAAAATATTCACACATTTTTTTTCTGGCTTTATTTAAAAAATTAAGTTGAATTTTTAGCATATGACTAAAAAAAAAGCATGGGAATTATGCTTGGAAATTATCCTTGACATTTGACGTTCTAACTTGATCTTTTCCACTTATTTAAGTTATTTCAGCCCCATTGGTTGAGTAATGCTGCGTTTTCCACTTTTTTGTCATCTTCTTTTATCATGCTCTCAATTGTTATATATATAAAAAGATAATGTTTCTGAGATGTCTATTCTGCTCTCATGCTATATCTGTACCTGAAGCATTGCCGTGTTCTATTAATTATGTGACCATATTACTCCTATTGTTTCTCTTCTCTTCTTCCTTTTTTTTTTTCCTTTTTGCTGTGCTTATCGCTTTGTCTCTTTTTGGTCACAACATCTACATACTGGAATTCTTACTTTTGTCTTTCGAAGACCAGTAACCTTCCCGAAGGAAAGGTACATAGATGATAGATCTTCAGAGATCTTCTTTTGTATTTTTCCTTTGCCTTTACATATATATGCCTTGGCTAATTATAAGATTCCTTTGTCAGAATCTTTCCCCTGAAAGCTATGATATTTAGTATTGCAGTGCATAAGTCTAGGTAGTCTGTCTGTCCGTCCATCCACCCATCCGTCCATCCAATCCATCCATCTGTCCATCCAGGACCAGCTTTGTAATGTATGGGGTCCAGTGAAAAATGAAAATGCAGGTACCGTGTTCAACAATTAACAGTTTCAAGATGGTGACAGCAGAGCATTAAACCAAGTGTCAGAGCCCTTCAAAGCGCAGAGCTCTGTGAGACTGTATGAAGTCACTGTGAAGTCAGCCCTGCATTCATCCATTTCATGGATACTTATTGAGCATCCAGTATGTGTTGTGTGCTTTAAGGGAAAGAGCCCTGAAGATACTCACGGTCGGTGGAGGACACAGGTGAGTCAGCCGTGGTATGGTTAGTACTTGATGAAGGTGTGCATGGGATTTGTGGATGCACAGAGGAGAGAGAACTCCACCAGAGAGAAGGATTCTGGAGGAGATGACACTTGTACTGATGTTCTAAGACTTTTGCCGTGAGTGATGCTGGGAGCCTTTGGAGGGTTTTCAGCTCCAAATAGTGACATGCTCCAATTCAGATGCTTTTAAAAGGTCACCCTGCTGTGTGGAAATGATGTTTTAGGGGACCAGGGTGAAAGCAAGGATGGAAGCAGTTAAGGGGCTATTACAATAATCCAGGCAAGGGGAGGTGGAAATGGTGGCTGGACCTGTTTGGAATAGTGGAGGTGGTGAGAAGCAGTCATGTCCTAGATATATTTTGAAGACAGCACTGTGACAACCTGTGGATGAAATAAGTATGAGGTAGGGGACAAAGAGAGCAGCTAAGGATAACTGTGAGTTTTAATCTAATCAGTTAGAAGAACAGAATAGTCATTCACTAAGATGGGAGTAGGTTTAAGGGGGAGATGAAACATCCAACATGCATTGAGTTTGAGATACTTATTCAACATCCAAGTGAAGATGGTGAATAGACAGTTGGATGTGCAATTCTAGATCTGGGCTTGATCAAAGAGGGGGAAGAGAAGGGAAGGAAGAGGCTTTGCCGAGGATGTTGTTGAAAAGAAAGACACTGTCAACAAAATGTTCTTGGTGACTGAGTATAAAGAGAAGACAGAAACAGATTTAAGACAGTGAAACTGACCAGCTTTTAAGGCCCCTTCCCCCTCATTCCGCCAGCCTCGGAAGTATTTCTTCTAGGTCAGATTCCTGTGGGAGATGATGAAGCTAATTTCTTGATATTTATTTATGATCAAGAGAGAATTACTGCCACTTAAATGTTGCACTATTGATGATTTAGGAGGAAATGACTTCTTTCAGAAACACCAATTCTGAAGGCCTGTTAGATAGAGGCCAGGTAGTAAGTAACTCCTTTCGGTGTCAGACCTAAAGAGTTGATGCGTTTTTTGAAAGGGGTTGCAGTGATTACCTTCCATAGGTTGGGTCCAGGCAGTCATGATTTTGGAAGCAAGTCCGGGGTCAATTTGCTTTTGACACGCAGCACATTTTATTTTATTTTTTTTAAATAGATTTATTTATTTTTATTTATTTATCTTTGGCTGTGTTGGGTCTTTGTTGCTGCTCGCGGGCTTTCTCTGGTGCGGCAAGCAGGAGCTACTCTTCATTGTGGTGCAGGGGCTTCTCATTGCGGTGGCTTCTCTTGTTGTGTAGCATGGGCTCTAGGCTCGCGGGCTTCGGTAGTTGTGGCGCCCGGGCTTACTTGCTCCGCGGCACGTGGGATCTTCCCAGACCAGGGCTCGAACCTGTGTCCCCTGCATTGGCAGGCGGATTCTTAACCACTGCGCCACTAGGGAAGTCCCACTCAGCACATTTCAGAATCTCATCTTTGCTCATAGACTCTGTTACTCTGGGATTAATCCATAACTAGGGTGAAAGATGGGCACTCTAGAACCTGTAGATTTGGAACTGAAACAGAACATTTCTAAGATGCAGGGAGGAGCCAGATGGGTCCCAGGCCATTCTGATCCGACTGGCTGAGACCATTCTTCCAGTGTCTGGCTGTCTGTTCCCAGGTGTGGTGGTGAATTACGCAGGGGAAAAATACACATCCTCATCCCCTTTCAAAGTCAAGAGGAATTTTTGCAGACAAGGGAAATCTGGGAGAAGTACCCGGAAGTAGCACTGCCATGTGTATTCTGACTCCAGTAGGAAATTCAATGAGGGGACAGGGACCACACTGATAAGCTCAATGAGGGGACCAGGTGAATGGTCAGGTAGCCTGGTGAGTGTGTGTGGATGTGATAAGGTATTTATTTTATCATTCTCTCAGTCATTCACCCACTTTCAAAGAAGAGGTTAAGTTATCTGAGGACATTTGCTGTGTTCTGAAATGGATTAAAACTCGGCTGTATTTCCAGTGAGTGATTTAAATATTGTATAGCTCATTTATAATTGAATAAGAATGTAGTGACTCTTTACAGATTTTGAAGGCATTCTCTCCAAAAAGGCTGTTTTGTTTTCTCCTTTTCAAATAAACATGAATTAGCATAAGAAATAAGGAGCCTGTGAAAGGAATCAATAAAATTAACTGGAATTGGATTTCACACTTTGAATGCCTTACACGTTCCTATTAGGGGAGATATGGAGAAACAGGTAATCAGTTCAAAGAGAAGCTCAGGCTCATAAAAGAGTGACCTATTTCCAGAAGGTGAATATTTAAAATAAAAAAGGCTTGAAAAATAATTCGCTTTACACTGATGGACCAAAACTCCAAGTAACAGGGAAACCTAACAAAAGACAGGCTTTTTTCTGGGATTGGAAAGGGCTGGGTGGACATTGTCTTGGGGGTAGCACAGAAGAATGGGGAAGAAGACGGGGCTTGGAGTCTGAAGATCTTGGTTTGAGTTCTGTTGCTGTTGATTAGTTTATTTGAAATGTGTGTTTTAGTTTCTACCCTTAGAACTGTTTTCCTTTGTATTGCTAATGGAATGGAATTGACTTTAAAAAAATTTTTATTGGAGTATAATTGTGTTAGTTTCTGCTGTACAGCAAAGTGAATCAGTTATATATATACACATATCAATGCTTTTTTTAGATTCTTTCCCCATATAGGTCATTACAGAGTACTGAGTAGACTTTCCTGTGCTATACAGTAAGTCCTTATTAGTTATCTATTTTATGTATAGTAGTGGGTATATGTTAATTCCAAGCTCCCAATTTATCCCTCCCCCCCACCCTTACCCCCTGGTAACCATAAGTTTGTTTTCTACATCTGTAACTCTATTTCTGTTTTGTATTGTAGATAAGTTCATTTGTACCCTTTTTTGAGATTCCACATATAAGCGATATCATGATATTTGTCTTTGTCTGACTTACTTCACTCAGTATGAGAATCTCTAGGTCCATCCATGTTGCTGCAAATGACATTATTTCATTCTTTTTAATGGCTGAGTAATATTCCATTGTAGATATGTGCCACATCTTCTTTATCCATTCCTCTGTTGATGGACATTCAGGTTGCTTCCATGTCCTGGCTATTGTAAATAGTGCTGCAGTGAACACTGGGGTGCATGTATCTTTTCGAATTATGGTTTTCTCCAGATATATGCCTAGGAGTGGGATTGCTGGATCATATGGTAACTGTATTTTTAGTTTTTTGACTTGACTTTTAATGTTGGAATTATGTCTAATTTCTTGGATGTAACAGTGAACCAGGAATTTAGGAGTTCAGGCCAAGCTAGATCCAGAATGGAGGGGCTGAGGCTGGGGAGTGAGCGTGTCTACAGGAGTGAAAGCCACCTCCCTTGTCTGAGATGGAAGGCCCTCAGGGAAACTTCTCTTCTTCCCCACCTGAAGCTCTCCTTACCTCTGGCTGGCGGGGCCTTCTGTAAATGGGGTCCTGTACCACATGGTATAAATATTCAGGGAGGGGCTCAGTGAAGTGTCTTCCTTCTGAAGAGTTGTCCTTGACAGAGTTGTCCTGAGCTCATCCTTAAATCTCAGTGTGTCCATCTGTGGATTTTTCTTTTGCCAGTGAATCTTGGGTCTCAAGGTCGAGCAGCCTGATAGAGCCAAAGTAGAGTTCTCTGCTTACCTGGCAAGTAACACTGAGTTTCCTCCGGAATAAAATGGAGATGATACCCATCCGATGTGTTCAGAAATCTCCATTCCTTTTTATTTACTTGAGTTTCTTATGTATTTTTATTAAAAAAAAATTAAAAAAAAATTTTTTTGGGCTGCACCACGAGGCTTGTGGCATCTTAGTTCCCCGACCAGGGATTGAACCCGTGGTCTCGGCAGTGAAAGCATGAAGTCCTAACCACTGGACCACCAGGGAATTCCCTATAAGTTTCTTTTTTTAAAAACAGCTTTATTGAGGTATAATTAACATGCAATAAACTGCACACGTCGAAAGGGTATGATTTAATACATTTTGATGTATGCATGCGCCCCTAAAACTATCACCGCAGTCAAGAGAATAAACATATTTATCACCCCCAAAAGTTTCCCTGTGCACTTTTGTAATTCTGCCTGCCCGCCTCTCCCATCCATCTTCCCCCAGGCAACTGCTGATCTGCCTTCTGTCACTATAGATTAGTTTGCATTTTTCCCGAGTTTTATTACATAAAGGGGATAATATGAAATGTATTCTTTTCTGGCTGATTTCTTTCACTCAGCATAATTGTTTTGAGCCTCATCCATGTTGTGGTGTGTATCAATAATTCATTCCTTTTTATTGCGGAATATGTTCCATTATAGGGGTAAGCCACAGCTTGTTTATCCATTCTCTTGTTGGTGGACATTTGGGTTGTTTCCAGATTTGGGCTATTCCAAAGAAGACTGCTAGGAACGTCCATGTAAAAGCCTTTGGATGAACATAACTTTCATTTTTCTCAGGTAAATACCTAGACGTGGAATGGCTAGATCATACAGTAAATACGTATTTAACTTTTTAAGAAACTGTCAACCTATTTTCCATTTTATAGTCCCTCCAACAGTGTATGAAAGTTCCAGTTCCTTCAGATCCTTGTCTACACTTCTAGATTTTAGAAGCCATTTTAATGTGTGTAGTAGTACCTCCGTGTGGCTCTAATTTGCATTTGCCGAATGACTAATGATGTTGAGCATCTTCTTGTGTGCTTACTTGACATCTGTTTACCTCCTTGGTGAAGGCTGTCTTCAAATCTTTGCACATATTTTCTCTTTCTTTTTTCTTTTATGATTGAGTTTTGAGAATTCTTTATATCTTCTGGATATAAGTACCTTATCAGATATGTGACTCACAAATATTTCCCCCAAGTCTGTGGCTTTCGTTTTCATTCTCTTAATAGTGTCTTTCGAGGAGAGGTTTTAAATTTTGATGAAGTCCAATTATAAATTTGTTCTTTCATGCTTCTGGTATCATAGCTAAAAAATCTTTGCCTAACCAGTTGTCACCAACGTTATCTTTCATGTTTTGTTTTATTTATTTATTTATTTATTTATTTTCTTTGTGGTACGCGGGCCTCTCACTGTTGTGGCCTCTCTCGTTGCGGAGCACAGGCTCCGGACGCGCAGGCTCAGCGGCCATGGCTCACGGGCCCAGCCGCTCCGTGGCATGTGGGATCCTCCCGGACCGGGGCACGAACCCGTGTCCCCTGCATCGGCAGGCGGACTCTCAACCACTGCGCCACCAGGGAAGCCCCATGTTTTATTTTTTTGTGTGTTTCATAGTTTCAGGTTTTACATTTAGATCTATGGTCCATCTTGAGTTCATTTTTGTATATGAACAAAGTTATGGATCGAAGTGTATTTTTTATGTAAATGGGTATCCAGTTGTGACAGCATCATTTGTTAAAAAGATTATCCTTTTTCCACGAATTGCTTTGGTACATTTGTCGAAAGTCAGTTGTCTGTGTATGTGTGGGTCTATTTCTCTCCACCCTGTTCTGTTCCATTGCTGTGCTCTTCTACATTTACAACAATCCCACACGGCCTTGATTACTATAGTTTTATAATGTCTTGAAATGGACAGTATTAGTTGTCCAGCCTTTATACTTCCTTAAAGTTGTTTTGGCTGTTCTAGGTCCTTTACATTTCCCAAAGAGTTTTGGAACCAGTCAGTTTCTGCAAGTGGGGAAAAACCCCAGTTGGCCATCTTTTAATTTTTTAATTGAAATATAGTTGATTTACATTGTTGGGTTAGTTTCAAGTGTACAGCAAAGAAATTCAGTTATATGTATATACATATATATATATTCACTTTCAGATTCTTTTCCATTATAGGTTATTACAAGATACTGAATATAGTCCCCTGTGCTATACAGTAGGTCCTTGTTGTTTATTTTATATATAGTAGCGTGTATCTGTTAATCCCAAACTCCTAATTTATCTCTGCCCTTACTGGCCATCTTTTAAATTTATTGTTGAATTTGATTTGCTAAAATTTGTTTTAGAATTACTGCATCTGTGTATCTGTTGACTGGTAGCAACAGACACTTCTCCTGGACCTTGGTGAGTCCCAGGCTCTGTTACCTCTGATCCTTCTGGGAGGTTCTTTCCCCAGGCTTGCATCCTTTCTTCACACTAATGCACTGATCAGTTGTCAGCTGACACTTGAGGGGACCCTCTGCAGATCTCTGGAATTCTCTCTCTGTGCAGCTCTCTCCTCTCCAGCGTGCTGCCAGTAAATTCTAGCTGCCATGGTTTCCCTGGACCCTCATCTTTATCCCCTCAACTCAGGGAGGCTGCCGGCTGCCTGGGTTCCCTCCTCCTGCGCTGTGGTCTGGAAATGCTTTCAAGGTAGTGGCTCACCTGTCTCTTGAGAATCACTGTGCTTTGTTGTCTGATACCCACTGTCTTGAAAACTGTTCTCTTCGTATATTTTGTCTGTTTCGCTGGTTCCAGGTGGGAGAGTATTTGGTCTCTCTTACTCCATCTTGGTTGGAAGTAGAAGTCACTTACTTGGGTTTTACATCATGGTTTCTTGTATCATTTAGTTTACTTTTTAGATGGGGTATTGCTGTAGCCAGGCTGTCTGACCTTTTTTATGTGAGTGCAAGTTCTGTTCATCCAGAGTTCCCTTCCTTTGTTTCACATTTATAACACCTTGTCTTAACTCCTGTCATTGTTTTTGGGTTTTTTTTGCTTTTTTAAAAAATTGTTTCTCTTTCCTATTTGACTGTAGTCTCCTTGTGGAGTATGGCTGAGTTTTACTGATAGTAAATGTTTGTTTATATAATAAATGAATGAGAATGAAATTTTCCATTTCCATAAGAATATATAGGATGTTTCTCCCCTCCCCCTCAAAGAGGTAGCTCAAAACATAATGTGTTCTGTTTAAAGGTTGTAGCTCTATTTAAAATTTAGCTTATTTTGAATTTTGAATGTGTGTTAGAGTGTACATGCATGCAATAATGATGGGGTGCTTGGTGTTTTAACATTGGTCAAGGGATGGCTCATTGGGAGTTAAATTGCCCCCCAAATAATTCATGGTGTTCTATAAATTTCTCTCCAGGCAATACAGGTCTGGGATCATATGGTCCTTAACTTTGCTTTTTAATGGAAGTTTACTAAACAAGCGACATTATACGTTATAGCTATTTTAAATAATCTGTGCTGCTTAGTTCTTTTTTCACTTTTATTGCTAAATGGGATAGAGGAAGAATTGCTCAAATACATGATTAATAGGAAGTCTCTATGGGAATTTTCTGTTTTTAAGGTGCCTAGTGAGTTTGAGGGACGAACAGTACTAGAGAAAAAATTTAGTAGAGGGAGTATGTCTATGAATAATTATTTTAGAAAGAAAATGTATGTCTCAGAAATATTCTCATTAGAATTTTTTAAAAATAAATTTATTTTATTTATTTATTTTTGGCTGTGTTGGGTCTTTGTTGCTGCATGTGGGCTGTCTCTAGTTGCGGCGAGTGGGGGCTACTCTTCGTTGTGGTGAGCAGGCTTCTTATTGCGGTGGCTTCTCTTGTTGTGGAGCACGGGCTCTAGGTGCACGGGCTTCTGTAGTTGGAGCACGCGGGCTCAATAGTTGTGGCTCGTAGACTCTAGAGCGCAGGATCAGTAGTTGTGACACATGGGCTTAGTTGCTCCGCGGCATGTGAGATCTTCCCAGACCAGGGCTCGAACCTGTGTCCCCTGCATTGGCAGGCGGATTCTTAACCACTGCGCCACCAGGGAAGTCCCTCATTAGAAATTTTTGATTTCCAATTACTTGCAAGTTACTAATTTGGGGAGGTGAATTTACTCATTATTATTACCATGTACTTTACTCAATTCTCTGTGATTTGTGCTTATAGCTATTGCAGAATGTAAACTGAATGCAGACTGGGTTTTTAATCTAGTTTAGCAATTTGGAAACGTACGTCCCACTGTAATGGAATTAGCTGTGTAGCGCCAAAGAATTTATTGATTCTGAAGTTTTTGTGCTGTTTACTTTTGCTTTATTTGAAAGAGATTCTGGGATGTGGCCAGAGACCACTGGGAATTGCTTGTAACTATTTTAGAACTACACGCGATGTGGTTGAACGTGGAAGTGAGGGCGCATATGTTGTACATCGTTCCTAGAGTTTTGCTGGGCTTGGAAATGGTATTTCTTTAACTGATTTTTGTGATCCCGTTTGTAAAGAGGTAGCCACTATTGTGAAGAATGTGGGATTATGGGGGTTTTGCATCTAGAACAACGTGAATGAAAGTTTCTATAGTGTTTTCCTTGACTAATTTTGGTTTTCCATTTGGTTTAGATTTACTTTCTGGAAAGAATACTCCCCCCCCACCCCCCACCAATCTGATCTTTTTCTTGACGTTTTTCAGCTGTTGGGGTTACCTGAATGGGCTAATGTAAGAGATATTTTATGGAAGGGAAGGGGATTGAGGAGTGGATAGGAGGTAACCCTAGAGGACAAAAGAAAACATGATGTAGGAAGAATTTTGGAAGGGGGCAAAGAAGTAAAAAAGCGAGGTGAAGGTGTGTGTGTTCATCAGAAGTATTGATGAAGTTAGCCAGGCTTAGGAATGGATTCAAGAGCCCTGAAGTAATCCTTTTCTGTCTCTAGTCTTATCTGAGAATCTTGGTTATGCCTCAAAGCAATGGATAGATGTAGATGACATCTTTTTTTTTTAATAAGTCTTGTGCCATTGATAATATTTCTTTTTTTAAAAAGCTTATTGAAGTATAGTTGATTTACAGTGTCTTAATTTCTGCTATACTGCAAAGTGATTCAGTTATACATACATATATATATTCTTTTTCACATTCTTTTTACTTTATCACAGGATATTGAATTTAGTTCCCTGGGCTACACAGTAGGACCTTGTTGTTTTTGACTGCTCTTTAATGCTGACGACCCCGTAAAGACTAAGCCCTGGAGAATGAAAGCTATTGAATACTTGAGGTTAAGACTGTGTCACCATCTCCCAGTTTCTACAATGCCTTTCCCATAATAATAACTTAATAAATGTTTACTGAATAAATAAATGTCCCTTAGCCTTGAAATTTCACTCAGACCTCATGATGTTTTAAATAAACAGACTAACCTGATTACGGAGGTAAGCAGTTTGGGTGGCTTTGAAATGTCTTAGTCCTTTGGGTTTGGTTTAGAATGAGGATGTTGTCGTGTCCTAAAGGCGAAGAGAAGAGAGATGATGAAGAACTGACAGCAAGACAAGGAAAACCAGGAGAAGGAGATGGGGATTTGGGTTTTGTGTCGCTGCCAAGTGCCTGTCTCTTTCTTGTTATCATGATTAGGATTGCTCTGCTCTAAGAGGAAGAAGTTGTCTTCTTTTCCTTTTTTTGGTCACAACACAATGCATTGTGTAGCTGCTGGGCACTGGCCCTGGACACTGTCCTGCCCATTCTAGAAGAACCTGGGACGAGGATATGCAATGATTTGGTTGTTTCTCTGAGCCTCAGATGTGGTAGGTGGTGCATGTAGGGCCCTCAGGAATTCTCAGAGCTTGGTGGAATGATTCTGGGTGTGGATTCTAGAATCCCCAGCCATGTCAGTGGGAAACAAGATGGCAGGCCTGCCCTCCTGGGGTCATGGTACGACCGTGGCCTTCAACTCCTGGGCTGTGCAGGTTTTAATACAGTGATGTGTGTCATTGCTTAATGGGATGAGAGCTTGTTTAGCCTAATGATGTGACTAAATATTTTATCTTTCTAATACTCTTATTTTTCTTATTAAAAGGAAACCACATGAGCACAGGGACCTTTGTCTGTTTGATTCACTTCGTTTCTTCAATACCTAGAGCAATACTTGGAACAGAGTATGCACTCAATAGATGTCAGTTGAGTTTGTAGACGGCGTAACTACAATAAATGGGAATCAGGTGAGGGAGGGAGAGGGTGAGGAGGACTGAATACACTTGTCCTTGAACGGATTTCTGTCTGTTTGAGATTTTTTTTCTCTGAGGCAACTTAAGAGCTTCTTCAGTGCTTGCTGTGTCCCAGTGGAACAAAGCAGGACTCTATGGCCCTTACCCCGTGTCCTCCACCTACCCTTTGTCTGTGGAAAAACTTTAGCCAAAGAATAAGTTTAATCAGAGAAGTGAGAAAATGCAGAAGCAAAGAAAAACAGGACAAAACAGTAATGGTTTAGTCAGTAAGCAAAGTGAAGGACCTTTAATTCCTTCTCAAGGGCTATAGATAATATTCTGAGCCATATCCCGTGAGCTGTCTTGTAGAGACTGAAACCCTGACCAGGTGGAAGAAGTTAACTGCATGATGACCAGACTAGCCATGACGTAAGCTGCCACAATTCCGAGAACTGGCCTTAAGGAAATACGAACAAACCGAACCCGGAAATAAAGACTAATGTACTTAAAACAATCAAGATGATGCTGGTCAGACCACCACATGACCAATTTTAAGGTGACTGTCAGAGCTGACTATGCTGTTTCTGTATGTAGCCCCCTCTCTCTGTTTATAAAAGCTCTTGCCCAGGGCTTCCCTGGTGGCGCAGTGGTTGAGAGTCCACCTGCCGATGCAGGGGACACGGGTTCGTGCCCCGGTCCGGGAAGATCCCACATGCCGCGGAGCGGCTGGGCCCGTGAGCCATGGCCGCTGAGCCTGCGCGTCCGGAGCCTGTGCTCCGCAACGGGAGAGGCCACAACAGTGAGAGGCCCACATACCGCAAAAAAAAAAAAAAAAGCTCTTGCCCATTGATTGTCAGCGGGAGGAGTCGGCCTTTGGACAGGAGTCCACCCTCCTTCGCAGTTGCCAGCATCCCAAGTAAAGCAAACTTTACTTTCTACCAACCTTGCCTCTTTATTGGCTTTTGAGTGGCGAGCAGCCAGACCCCACTTTTGGTTACACCGACACAGCGCCAGGTGCCGAGTGGACCGATGGGGGAGACCCAGCCTTGCCCTTGAGGAGGTCTTACTCAAGCCAGAGGGAGATGGTGGGGAATAAACCACCTCCATCTCTTATGGAATAAACCATAAGCCACTTGAGGGCTGCCGTGGGGGCTGCCTGAACGCTGGGGGAATCCTGGTCAGGTCTCCAAGGTCACGGAGGCCTCCCGGAGGAGGGGACATGTGAGCTGAGTGTTGACACCTTCATAGGATGGCAGAGAAAGAAACCAGGGGGCGAGCCTCTACCCAGAGGCCATGCCGGAGCATTGGCACCAAGGTGTGAGGTCTTGGCCCCATCAGGGATCTTCATATGGTTGTGTGTGCTTGGAGCTCTGGGGGCCTGTGAGGGGCGGTCCAGGCATGGAACAGGGCATCAGCAGAAGCCAAATGAAGAAGAAGCTCAGGTATCATGCTTAGGAGTTTGGATTTCCATCTGGAAGTCACTGAAGGTTTATTTTCATTTTTTTTTCTTTTGCGGTACGCGGGCCTCTCACTGTTGTGGCCTCTCCCGTTGCGGAGCACAGGTTCCGGACGCGCAGGCCCAGCGGCCATGGCTCATGGGCACAGCCGCTCCGCGGCATGTGGGATCCTCCCGGACCGGGGCACGAACCCGTGTCCCCTGCATTGGCAGGCGGACTCTCAACCACTGCGCCACCAGGGAAGCCCCTATTTTCATTTTTAAAAACCATTTTAAGTAGAAAATTTCAAACATGTATAAAGGTAGAAAGTATAGTACATGACATCCACAAACTCAACCTCTAGATTCTATAATTTTTCCATATTTGGTCCATCCACCTTCTATATATTGTTTGTACATCCATCCATCCAGGAGTTTAAGTAGGGATGTGATTTGTGTTTAAGAGGGCTCCTTTGAGAGGACCATGGAGGATGAAATAGTGAAGGAAGGGAACAAAGGTTGGGAAAACTCATTGAGATCCTGTTGAAATTGTTGTGGTGAGAGCTGATGGTGGCCTGAACTAAAATTTATAACTAAAATTTATAACTAAAATTTGATAACACTAGGTGGAACTACACTGAATGTTATGATGTAGCCTTTGAAGTCATGTCCCATCACTTTCTATACATTCTAGTCATCAAGACAGTCACAAGTTTGAGGAGGGAAGATAGTCTTCACCTCTTGACGGGGAGTGGCAAGGTTCTAGAAGTTCACGTGGGTCTGGAAATACTGCTGTTGACCATTTTTGGAAAATGCAGTCTGTCCAAGGGCTGAAATGACAGAATTTGTAGTTGGATATGGGGAAGGAGGAAGGGCAAGGAGTCTGAGATGACACCTAGACCTTTAGGGTGAGGGGGCATCATTCATAGAAAGGCAATAGGGACAGGATTCATTCACAGAAAGGACAGAGGGACAGGCCCCCCCAGGAAAGGGGAGATGATGAGGAAGGAATTTGGGCTTGGGTCCCATTGATTTGTCAGTAAATCCTGCATCAGAATAGCTTTGTAAACTGCAAAGCCACAGGTGTAGCGTTGCTCTAGGAACGGTGAACTGAGTTTCCCAGTAGTTTTCTGATAGCTTTGAGCTGAGTTGGGTTTCCTGGCCTCCTTGCCTGTTGAGAATGCTGTGACCCTCAGCATTTGCTTCCTTCAGTGGAGTTAGAGCAGCCAGTCAGGACCCAGCACTTACTGAATTCATGCAGCAGGCATTTACTGAGCACCTGTGGTATGCTGGGATCAAAAGAATTCAAGTGTAATGACCAACATCGCTTTAAAAAACTTTATCTAGGGCTTCCCTGGTGGCGCAGTGGTTGAGAGTCCGCCTGCCGATGCAGGGGACATGGGTTCGTGCCCCGGTCCAGGAGGATCCCACATGCTGCGGGGCGGCTGGGCCCGTGAGCCATGGCCGCTGGGCCTGCGCGTCCGGAGCCTGTGCTCCGCAACGGGAGAGGCCACAACAGTGAGAGGCCTGCGTAAAGCAAAAAAACCCAAAACAAAACAAAACAAAAAACCTTTATCTATAGGAGTGATGGTGCCTGGGGCTACATGCTCTCGTCCATTACTAAGCTCCAAGGATACAGACTTCCCAGCAGGAGCAGATGTAAAATACGCCTGCTGGGCTCTTCCTTGCCTCTGGGTTCCCCACGGGGTGCACTGCTGCTGGTGTCTTTTTTGGAGCACGTACATTTCTATTCAAGAGGAGCTACTGTCCTCACGTGATATGGGACATTTAGAGACATTGGGCTTTCTCGGTTCCCATATCAAACTCAGCGTCAACAAAGTTACATCCCGTCCCTTGTCCCTGGGGCAAAAGGCAGAGCCAGTGCCCAGATGACCCTGACCTGGATCGCTGTCTCCATTCATCCAGTGTCCCAGAAAGCCTGCTTCCCAGGGAACACTGCACCCCACTCCTCACTCATGGCTTCCTACATCTGGAATCTGATTTAGTGTCATCCTTCCTGGGTGGTTCTGATACTGTTAATTCTGAAAACCTTGACTTCAAGTCTGCTTCCCTGTAGCTTGTACATAAACGACTATATTTCAAGTTAGAGATTACTGAAATGCTAAAATTTTGAGTTCCATTAAAGGAGGGGGCCCTTCTCCCTGGGAAGACGAGGGAAGTACCTGTGAGCTGTACTTTGAAAGTCAGATAGAGTTGAATATACAGAGATGATGGAGATGATGAAAAAAGCATTCCAGTTAGAGTACCAGCTTGAAAAAAAAGCAGGGAACAGGACAGAGGGGTATTTTATTCTAAATGATTCTTATCAGCAAGCTACTTAAATGAGCATGCGTATAGTTTGTGTGAGGTTATTTACCTTCATGTCTTGAAATTCTTGTTGATATTATTGCATCCTGCCTATATGCAAACATTTGTTTTTATCAAGAAACCTGAGTAGATCCACTCAACTGAATCTAGATTATAGGTTATGTGAATAGAATCATCAAATTGGGAACATTTTGCCGAAACATTTTTGGTCAAAAGTTTTGAGGTGTTTTGGAAAGAGTTGTAGCATTTTAAAATCAATACTAGGGGCTTCCCTGGTGGCACAGTGGTTGAGAGTCCGCTTGCCGATGTGGGGGACGTGGGTTCGTGCCCCCGTCTGGGAAGATCCCACGTGTCGCGGAGCGGCTGGGCCTGTGAGCCATGGCCGCTGAGCCTGCGCATCCGGAGCCTTAAAAAAAAAAAATCAATACTAAAGTTTGATATAGAATGTATATTTATTTCTGTTAAAATTAAGACAAATAAATCAGCAGGGTAAAGTTTGCTTGCGTGAAGATTTAAGTAATGTAAACTGTGTAATTTTCCAGTAGCCCTCTGTTTTTAATTCAGAGACCACAGCATGCATGTCATTTCCAGTGACATTCATGCCTTTCTGTAGATTTGTATTGACCGTCTGCAGTAACTCAGACTGAAGAACTTCCTTTAGCATTTCTTGTACTGCAGGTCTGCTTGTGCTAAATTCTCTAACTTTGTTTATTTGAAAATGCCTTTATTTCATTTTCATTTTTGAAGGATGGTTTTGCTGCGTATTGAATTCTGGGTTGACAGTTTTTTGGTTCAGTATATTAAAGATACTGTTCCATTGTCTTGTATTCTCCATGGTTTCTGATGAGAAGTCCACCATTTGGATTATTTTTGTTGTTGTTTTCATTGTCATTCGTATTATTGTTCCTATGTATGTAACATGTCATTTTTCTCCAGCTGTTTTCAAGATTTTAACTTTATATTTCAGCAGTTTGCTTAGATGCATTTTTCTTCATCCTACTTATGTTTTGTTGAGTTTTGTGAATCTATTTGTCTTTCACTAAATTTGGAAGTTTTACGCTTATTTCTTCAAAAAATTTCTCTGCTCCAATATCTGTTTCCTCTGCTTCTGCTACTCCAGATATAAGTTGAACTGATTGATATTGTCCCACAGGTTTCGGAGGCTCTGTTCATTTTTCTTCAATTTGTTTTTCTGTTCTTCAGATTGGATAATTTCTGTTGATCTATCTGCTATCTGGTTCATCTGCTCTCTCTAATGTGCTGTTAATACCATTCCAATTATTGTTAACAGTTGTTAATTCTATTTCTAGAACTCACATTTGGTTCTGTTTGCACAGTATCTAATTTTCTGAGATCCCCATCTGTTTATTAATTGTGTATATATTTTCATTTACAAATTCTTGAACATATGTACAATAGCTGCTTTAAATCCGCGTTTGGAATTTGAACATCTGGGTCATCTTTGGGTTGATTTGAAAATTATTTTTTCTCTAAGATGGGTTATATTTTCCTCTTTCTTGCATGTCTAGTGATTTTTTTAATCAATTCCTAGACATTATGAAATATATGTTACAGAGACTCTGGATCCTGTTCTGTTCCTTTCAACAGTATTTTTGTTCTAACAGTTAACTTGGCTGGTTTCTAAGTCCAATCTCAGTCCCTTGTGCTAGGCAGCAACTGGCATCTCTGCTTATTTCTCAGTTTCCAGCTGCTGCTTTTTCACACCACTGCCTGAGGTCTCTCACCTCCATGTGTAGTTTAGAAGTCAGCCAGGAATCTGGGTGAATTTGTACATAGATTTTCTGAACTCACCCCAACTGTAGTTGCCTCCCTCCCAGGATTTTACCTCTAACTTTCTAGCTACTCTTCTAGCAACCCGAGTTTTCCTCTGATACTTCAAGCCAGTTAAGGCTGTGGCTTTCTGCCACTCCTACATACATGCAAATTGGAGATTGTCTTCAGGCAAAAGCCTGCTGCAAAGTCACAAATCTCACCTTCTGCAGTTGTCTTTCAACGGTAGACTCTTGTCTGTTTTCTGCCTGCTTTTGGTCCCTCTCCACCTTTAAATATGTTTTTTTAAAAAAATTACATTTTGTCTAGATTTGATCATTGTTACCTGCAGAAGAGTTAGTCTGTACAAACTATTCGGACATACTGGAAGCCAGAGTCAACAATTGGATCTCCTTTACAGGTTTATTGAGGTATGATTGATGTCTAATACACAGTACATATTTGAAATATACAACTTGATAAATTTTAATATATGTTTACACTTTTCAAACCATCACTACAATCAAGATAACAGTGAGTTTTTGACTTTTATTAAGACGTCATGGGAAGATGAGTGGTAGGAAATAAGGCTCTTCTGTGCTTTCTGTTTTACAGATTGCTTTCAAACGCAGTATCTCATTTTGATCTTCACAGTACCTCTGAGTTATAGATGGAATGTTTGTCTTCCCCTCCATCCACCCCCAAATCATAGATTGAGATCCTAACTCCCGATGTGATAGCATTAGGAGATGGGGCCTTTGGGAGGTGTGAGTAGGTCATGAGGGTGGAGCCCTTATGAATAGGATTAGTGCCTGTATAAGAAGAGACAGGAGAGCTTGCTTTCTTTCTCTGCTCTCCACCGTGTCAGGATATAATAAGGTGGCCATCTGCAAACCAGGAAGGGGCATTCACCACGTACAGGATCTGCTGGTACCTTGGACTTCCCAGCCCCCAGGACTGTGAGAAATAAGTATTTGTTGTTTAAGCCATCCAGTCTATGGTAAATTGTCCCTGAACTAAGATGCTTTGTGGATGTCCAGTGGGTTTTTTTTGTTTTGTTTGTTTGTTTTTTGTGGTACGCTGGCCTCTCACTGTTGTGGCCTCTCCTGTTGCGGAGCACAGGCTCCAGACATGCAGGCTCAGTGGCCATGGTGCACGGGCCCAGCCGCTCCGCGGCATGTGGGATCTTCCCGGACCGGGGCACGAACCCGTGTCCCCTGCATCGGCAGGCGGACTCTCAACCACTGCGCCACCAGGGAAGTCCAATAACCCAGATCTTTTGGATGATTTATCTCCTTTCTTAGCTTGGGTGCCATGGCCCATCTGCACCATCTTCCCCAGCTCTGTCCCTTAGGCCTATGTAGAAAGCTATAATCACACACAGCCTCTGCGGGTTGCTGTCTCCACTGACACACTTTACCTCAGGTAAACCCTCTCCGTCTTCAGCTCAGCCATCTAAGATACTAACCCTCTTGGGATAGGTTCTGCTGGGTTAGAGAATGCCCCCTCTGACTAAATTTGCTGACTGCCTGGCCCAGCTGTCAGTCTTCCCTGTCCTTTCTCAGGATAGAAAACAGCTGGTTAATTTAAAGAGGCCAATCACTTACCTTCTTGGCTTTAGTGTATGGCCGGTATTTAATATTAAAGACCCATTTTACATTATTCTGTGTGTAGCCATACCTACAAATGCTGAGCCAGCGCCATTACCTGGAACTCTAAATTGACTCCTATTGCAGCGCTAAAAATTGCATGGGAAATGATGGAGGGAGTTTAGGGCAGTTTAGGGCTAAACCTGGAATCGGCCAGCTACACCAACTGTGGGACCAGGGGATGGGCGTTATCTAATTTTCTACAACTCAGCTTCCATGTCTTCAAAATGGGGGTAATAATTAGTCAGTCATAGGGTCGTTGTGTATCTCTGTACTTAGAGATAGAATATATGAAGCACAGGCTCTACCAGAGTGAACACTCAGGAAAAGTTAGTTAGCTGTTAGGATTATTACTTTCGTGGTAAAGACCTCCAAGCTAATTCAAGTTTCCTATGTGACCTCTGAATCAACAGAGATATATAAAATAATGGTGGTTAGAATCTTTGTGTTAAGTATCAGTTACTCTATTTAGCATCTCCAAAAATGGTAATCCATGTAATTAGATATGTAACATGTTTTTTTTTCTTTTTTGGCTAATAAACAACAGGAATTTTATTCCTCACAGTTCTGGAGGCTGGAAGTGCAAGCTCATGGTGCCAACAGATTTGGTGTCTGTTGAGAACCTGCTTCCTGTAACATGTTTTTGAACAAAGAGAATTCTGCTTTTTTGTGGGTCTTTAAGTCATTAGATGTGTATTTCCTGGTTAATTTCCTTTTTTTTTTTTTTTGCCCCACTCTGCACAGCATGTGGAATCTTAGTTCCCTGACTAGGGATCAAACCCGTGCCCCCTGCATTGGGAGCACAGAGTCTTAACCACTGGACTGCCAGGGAAGTTCCCTGGTTAATTTCCTTTTGTTATGTAAAACCAGAAGCTAAAGTTGCATCTCTTGCTAATTTTCCTTTCTGCTCTCCAAGAGGAGGGAGCGCTTGTCTACTTGGGTTAGAATGTAGGACCCAGATGGGGCCATGTTCATGGTGGACTGGCTGTGGCTGGCAAAACCTTGTGCATCAGAGTGTGGCCTCTTCTGCTTTCTCCCATCTATGCTACAACCCTCAGCTGAGCTGGGCCCCGCCTCCTGGGGCAGGTCCAGCTATCTTGCTGTCTTTGCTCTTCTCCTGTGGGCGCTCCATGGCTTTCATATTTTGAGTACAGAGTATAAGAGCTCGCATTTTGGGTTTGGGCTTAGCAGGTGGGAGGGGCTCCTAGAGCTTGATCCTAAGACTCCTGTAACCAACCAGATTTCACTTCACATTTGCCATTGCCTTTGGGCTGCTGATTAACCTTGGGAGCATGATGGAAAGGAGGGGTGATTAGCCTGAGAGCATCAAAACTCCAAACTCAGTTCCCTGACGAACTTACAGCTGCGATTTCCCTAACCAGTTCCCGAATGAAAGTGGGATTTGAGCCTATACAAACTAACTCAGCTACCTGGTCCTGTAAGTCAAGACCAACACTATAATGGGAAAACAAGTATTTTCCCCGAGACAAGAAGCAAGAAAGGCTGGGCTTGTTGCAGCCTACAACTCCTTCCCTCAGAATGAAGCCTGTGTTTCTCTTATTTTCTCTTTTTCTCCCCAAAGGTAAAACACCCAGGCAGAGACAGCTGTCCGCAACTCTGCTCCCCAGATCCCTTTCCTGTTTTCTCTGGATTTTGTATTTAAAAGCAAATCTTAAATCTCTGACAAATGGACCCAGCCACAGGGTGAGAAGACATTAACTGCAGAAAAGGGACAACATCTCCAAGTTAGTGGATACCTTAAAATGATTAGTTCAACAAGAAGATCTGGGATAAAGACGTGGTGAAACTTGTGAGGGACAAGTAGAAATCTCTCCTGAGTTACGTTCACTTTTGTCTGCTTTGTCTATTTAGATCATTGTTGTTAGTTTTGCTCGGTCGTTTTGTTTTTAAAGAAGCCACAAAAATACTTTCCTGCTATTATTTTTTTCCTCCTGTCCATTTTCCATTGTGGGATACTTTGTTCTTTTGAGAGTATAGTTTGTGCTTAAAAGTCGGGAGATGCTGTCCTGCATGTAGGTTGCCGTTGTGCCGGGGACAGTGCTGCCTGTTGAGACCCAAGTCACTTTACATGTTGAAATGTCTGCAGCAAAGCTTTGGACACGTCACTGGGTCACTGGACACAAGTGTATGTTACAAGAAATGGGCCCAGGGGCGAGTGAGTATGCAGGGAAGGGCTTTTCTGGAGGGAAAGCCCAGTTTAAACGTAAAATACACCTTGGTATATCAAGTACGTGTGTTTTGATTCATGCCCCACAGCTCTTAAAGAAGGTAAAACAAGGTTTTGAAACAAGGTAGTGAGGAAGGCTGTACAAAAGGGTTTGATGCGCCTTGGAAGACAGCCTTTCTCATGGTCCTTCACTCAAGTTGTTTCTGCCAAGAGGGGCGAGGGGGTGGCATGCCTGATGTGTAGGTGCCAGAGGGGTCAAGGAGAACTGAGGACTGGCTGGTCTGCAGTCTCAGTTCCTGGAAAGGATGGACAATTGGAGAGAGGGAGGCAGGAGCGATCTTGGCCATGAGAGCTGACTAGTCGGTGTGGGCCAGTGGTTAGTGCAGGCAGAAAGCAAGGATGCAGGTCATGGATGCTGTGGTCATGCTCTGAGGAGGCTGCCCAAATGATGTCATGGGTGGGAGGTTGGGAGAAGGGTCGGCCTGTCCTTATCCCTGCCTCAAGCAGAGCATATTTACTTGGAACTTTTATATACTGGGCATGTCCCGTAGGACTGTTTGAACAAAGACCGTAGATGAAATCAGGTTAAAAACCACTTCTTCTGAGGGATCCCGAGAGGCCTGAGGCTTGGTCATTAGGAACAGCTGGTCATCAAGGAAAAGCAGCTGCAGGAGATGAGCTCGAGCTTGAATTTGAAATGTGAAGCCAGTGCACAGAGTCCAAAAGAAAAGAAAGCTAAATTTAGAGCTAAGATCCCGCCCTTCTGTTTCTTGGAAAAAAAATTTTTTTTTAGTATTTCTAAATTGGGGTGTAATTTACATATAGAGTGAAATGCACAGATCTTGACTGTACAGACTGATCAGTTTGGATAAACCTCATTCATTTGTGTAAGAAAGTTCTCCTGTGCCTCTCCCCGGTCAGTTTTCCACATCCACCAGAAACAAGCACGATTCTGGTATTTTTCGCCATAGATTAGTATTCCCTTTTCTGGAATTTCACAGAAATGAAATCAGGAAGTATGTACGCTTTCGTTTCTCTTTTCTCTTCACTCAACATAATGTTTTTGCATTTACCTTTGTTAGGGGTCGGCAAACTTTTTCTTAAAGGAGCAGATAGTAAATATTTCAGGCTTGCCAGTCACAAGGTCTCTGACAATATGCAAATGTTTCAATAAAAACATTTCTGTTCTGTTTCAATAAAACTTTATTTACAAAAAACAGGTGGCTGGTTTGCAGGTAGAGTCTGCTGACCTCGGATCTGTGTTATTTTGTTTATCAGGAGTCTTGTTCCTTTTTATTTCTGAGAAGTACTCCATGCATGGATATATCACAGTTTATATATTGCTTCTTCTGTTGATGGACAGACACCCAGGCCCTTTCCAGTTTGGGAGTATTATAAGTAAAGCTACTATGAATGTTTTGTGTAAGATCTTTCTGTGCCTAAATTTTAATTTCTCTTGTATAAAAACCTAGGAGTGGAGTTACTGTGTTGTAACGCTAGATGAAGGTGCCAGGTAGTTCTACAAAGTCATTGTACCAAGTTATACTTCTGCCAGCAACATGTGGGAGTTCCAGTTGCTCCTCACCCTTGCCAACATTTGGTGTTGTCAGTCGTTTTCATTTTACCCATTATAGTGGGTGTGGAGTGGTGTCTCATCCTACTCGGACTGCTTCTTGATTAATGAGCTCAGTCCTAGGCGTTGTCTTTATTGCAAGACACGCCTCTTACTGTTGTCAACCTCCCAGGCATTTAATAGCCTCTCCTTACACAGAACCTGGTAGAATAAGTGGCATGTGTTTACCCAGAGTCTTTGACAGTATGTATTTCGGTCTTGAATCATCAACTACTTTAATTGTCCACATGAATCAGGTTTTACACTGATACCCCTTTGCCTTCTTTGCTGTAAAGACTCCACTTCCTTGGCTCAGTTAGTGGAGCAGAGCTGGGAGAAAGAAGGCAACGGTGACATCATTTCTGGTTTCACAAACGCTATGGTCTTTCCTCCTTCAGAGCCTTCAGACCAGGCTGGCTCCCATTTATTGAAACACTCAGTCAATTCCTTCCTGCCATATGGTTGATTTTCCCTGAGGGTGAGGGGGAAGATTGAGAAGACAGACTCATATACGGCTGGTTATTCTGTTGTGTTTGGATGTGGAGTTTAATTTGTGTTGGAAAACAGCAGTATTCTTATTTCATTGATTTCTTTTTTGCTTCTTTTATAAAAGGAAAGAACGAAAGCTGGGAAATTAGCTACAGAAATAGCAAGTGAATAATAAAATAATGAGTTGTTGGTCCACGTGCAGTTAAAAAAGGAAGAATGTTTTACTTTCTTTTGATGTGAATTGACAAAAAGCCTACCGGCTTCTTGTATCAGTGTGGTGTCTTAAGAGATATAAAGCATTATTGTATCTGCTCTCTTACTAATAAAAATAAACCTGTGAAATGATCAGATATGATGCTCAATTTATAAATGAGGGATGTGGTACCTGGCCCAAGGTCACTTAGCTTGGACTGTGGTCCTGGTTGAATAGGGATTTAAAATTGCAAATTTCTTGGTTTGTCTTAAGATACTTAAGAGAATGTTTTAATAGTGACTAATTTTTTTCCCACCTTGGAAAAGGAGATATAGGATCATAAAACAAAAGGTTTTGGATCTTCAAGGTCAAAAGAGTAGGTTTTGGGGAAGAGACCTTTACACAGAGATCCATCCATGTGATGAAAGAGAGCCTGCCTGTGGCATAGGTGCTAACCAGTGGGGACATGAGGTGATGGGGATGACAGTCTGGGCCCTGAGGAACAGTTCTGTCCTCAGTTCTGAGGAACCATCTGTCCCTAGTGAGGTCATTTAATCCCTCTGTACCTCTGTTTCTCATCTATCAAATGGGTTCTTGGATATGATATGATCTTTCTTGGATATGGATATGATCTTTCTTCCTTCCAGCTCTAAACTTTACTCATTATCTAAAGTAATTTCAGTTTCCCCCGGTTTCGTTGCTCCCTTGAATTAAAGAGTGATGTCTTTATCATTCTTAGGTATCAACAGCCATCAGTGTCCAGTGCTGTCTCAGAGTTGTATGGTCCTATTGGAGTAAAGTTCTTAAGGAATCGAATAGATCAAGAGACGGATAAGAGATGTCTGTTCCTGTGTCTGGAGACACTATAATGGCCTCTGCTCACAGCTTGAGACTGTTACTGAACTTATTATAGCCTTATTACTCATCTGTGATATGGGGATGAAAATGCCATCTTCTAATGGATGTGGTTTGGGGTAAATGAAATGTAAGCGCATAGTAGCCCTCAACAAATACCGTGTGTACATTCTTTCCTGCTGTCCCTTCCAAAGCCAAAACTAGCCAGAATGAGTGTGACGAGCACGTGGGCATTGCTGCAAGAAAGCAAAGGCCTTGAGTTTGTTTCCCATTATCCTTTCCTTAATCCACTGAGTTATATTCCTCGCTCTCTGCTGATCTTGACTGTACCCTTTAAACGTGGCCCTGTACTGGGGAGACTGAGAGGAAGCCAAAAGACCTTGAACTTCCAGGATTTCCTCTGGGGTGTCTGGACTAGCTAACCCAAGAACTCTAAGAACAAAGAAACTCGTGATAACCATACTCTAGCCTGCGTAGCTTGGGAAGGTAGGTTGATTGGCAGACCACTTTAGTCATGGTTTCTGGAGGTGGTGTGGTTGGAAATTATAGTATCAGAGGGATTTCAATGTCTGCATTTCATCCAGAAGGTCTTTGTGTTTTCCATCAAAGAAACGTACTTCTTTTCCTCTCCCCGCTCTTAAAAAAAAGAAATCTGGGTCAAAACAGAGGGTGGAGTTCCTTCATTTATGTGCTGTCACAGGGGTTCAGCATCACCTGGAGGTCTGGGTGGGGCCTGAGAATTTGCCTTTCTAAACAGTTCCCATGTGGTGCTGATACCCCTCCCGGTCACACTTTGGGAACCTCTGTGCTGACCTGCAGCTCCTAATGCAGCAGAGTTGACCCTGGCTGAGAAACATCTCTCTCTTCTTTGTCAAGAGTGATTCCTTTAACCTCTTCACTATGCGACATTCACCCTGATTAAATAACTGAGGAGTTTAAGCTTCATTTACCCTGCAATTTTTCTTTGAAAGATCTTACAAATGATCTATTTATTTTTTCAGGGAATGAGTTTTCAAGTCTTTTCTTTGTTCTCCTGTTTGGCTTGTGTTCAGAACACCACTGTTCCTACCAGTGTAACTTTTGTCACCCACCGGTATATTTATTTTTTAATTTAATTTAATTTTATATTATTATTTTTTTGCAGTACGCGGGCCTCTCACTGTTGTGGCCTCTCCCGTTGCGGAGCACAGGCTCCGGACGCGCAGGCTCAGCGGCCATGGTTCATGTGCCCAGCCGCTCCGCGGCACGTGGGATCTTCCCGGACCGGGGCACGAACCCGCGTTCCCTGCATTGGTAGGTGGACTCTCAACCACTGCGCCACTAGGGAAGCCCTGTTTTTTTTTTTTTCTTTTTATGCCATATATATATGTTAGCATACGGTGTTTGTTTTTCTCTTTCTGACTTACTTCACTCTGTATGACAGTCTCTAGGTCCATCCACCTCACTACAAATAACTCAATTTCCTTTCGTTTTATGGCTGAGTAATATTCCATTGTATATATGTGCCACATCTTCTTTATCCATTCATCTGTTGAAGGGCACTTAGGTTGCTTCCATTCCCTGGCTATTGTAAATGGTGCTGCAATGAACACTGTGGTACACAACTCTTTTTGAATTATGGGTTTCTCAGGGTATATGCCCAAATAGTGGGATTGCTGGATCATATGTTCTATTTTCAGTTTTTTAAGGAACCTCCATACTGTTCTCCACAGTGGCTGTATCAGTTTACATTCCCACCCTTTTCTCCACACCCTCTCTAGCATTTATTGTTCGTAGATATTTTGATGATGCCCATTCTGACTGGTATGAGGTGATAACTCACTGTAGTTTGGATTTGTATTTCTCTAATGATTAGTGATATTGAGCATCCTTTCATGTGTTTGTTGGCAATCTGTGTATCTTCTTTGGAGAAATGTCTGTTTAGGTCTTCTGCCCATTTTTGGATTAGGTTGTTTGTTTTTTTGATACTGAGCTGCATGAGCTGCTTGTAAATTTTGGAGATTAATCCTTTGTCAGTTGCTTCATTTGCAAATATTTTCTCCCATTCTGAGGGTTGTCTTTTCGTCTTGTTTATGATTTCCTTTGCTGTGCAAAAGCTTTTAAGTTTCATTAGGTCCCATTTATTTTTGTTTTTATTTCCATTTCTCTAGAAGGTGGGTCAAAAAGGATCTTGCTGTGATTTATGTCATAGAGTGTTCTGCCTATGTTTTCCTCTAAGAGTTTTATGGTGTCTGGCCTTACATTTAGGTCTTTAATCCATTTTGAGTTTATTTTTGTGTATGGTGTTAGGGAGTGCTCTAATTTCATTCTTTTACATGTAGCTGTCCAGTTTTCCCAGCACCATTTATTGAAGAGGCTGTCTTTTCTCCATTGTATATTCTTGCCTCCTTTGTCAAAAATAAGGTGACCATATGTGTGTGGGTTTATCTCCATTGTATATTCTTGCCTCCTTTGTCAAAAATAAGGTGACCATATGTGCGTGGGTTTATCTCTGGGCTTTCTATCCTGTTCCATTGATCTATATTTCTGTTTTTGTACCAGAAACCATACTGTCTTGATTACTGTAGCTTTGTAGTATAGTCTGAAGCTTTGTAGTATAGTCTGAAGTCCAGGAGCTTGATTCCTCCAGCTCCATTTTCCTTTCTCAAGATTGCTTTGGCTATCTGGGGTCTTTTGTGTTTCCATACAAATTGTGAAATTTTTGTTCTAGTTCTGTGAAAAATGCCATTGGTTGTTTCATAGGGATTGCACTGAATGTGTAGATTGCTTTGGGTAGTAGAGTCGTTTTCACAATACTGATTCTTCCATTCCAAGAACATGGTATATCTCTCCATCTGTTTGTATCATCTTTAATTTCTTTCATCAGTGTCTTATAGTTTTCTGCATACAGGTCTTTTGTCTCCTTAGGTAGATTTATTCCTAGGTATTTTATTCGTTTTGTTGCAGTGGTAAATGGCAGTGTTTCCTTAATTTCTCTTTCAGATTTTTCATCATTAGTGTATTGGAATGCAAGAGATTTCTGTGCCTTAATTTTGTATCCTGCAACTTTACCAAATTCATTGATTAGCTCTAGTAGATTTCTGGTGGCATCTTTAGGATTATCTATGTATAGTATCAAGTCATCTGCAAACAGTGACAGTTTTACTTCTTCTTTTCCAATTTGGATTCCTTTTATATCTTTTTCTTCTCTAGTTGCTGTGGCTAAAACTTCCAAAACTATGTTGCATAATAGTGGTGGGAGTGGACAACCTTCTCTTGTTCCTGATCTTAGAAGAAATGGTTTTAGTTTTTCACCATTGAGAACGATGTAGACTGTGGGTTTGTCATATATCGCCTTTATTATGTTGAGGTAAGTTCCCTCTATACCTACTATCTGGAGGGTTTTTTAAATCATAAATGGGTGTTGAATATTGTTGAAAGCTTTTTCTGCATCTATTGAGATGATCATGTGGTTTTTATCTTTCAAGTTGTTAATATGTTTCACATTGATTGATTTGCATATATTGAAGAATCCTTGCATTCTTGGGATAAACCCCACTTGATTATGGTGTATGATCCTTTGAATGTGCTCTTGGATTCTGTTTGCTAGTGTTTTGTTGAGGATTTTTGCATCTATGTTCATCAGTGATATTGGCCTGTAGGTTTCTTTCTTTGTGACATCTTTGTCTAGCTTTGGTAGCAGGGTGATGGTGGCCTCGTAGGATTAGTTTGGGCGTGTTCCTCCCTCTGCTATATATTGGAAGGGTTTGAGAAGCATAGGTGTTAGCTCTTCTCTAAATGTTTGATAGAATTCGCCTGTGAAGCCATCTGGTTCTGGGCTTTTGTTTGTTGGAAGATGTTTAAACACAGTCTTAATTTCAGTGCTTGTGATTGCTTATATTTTCTATTTCTTCCTGGTTCAGTCTCGGAAGGTTGTACTTTTCTACGAATTTGTCCATTTCTTCTAGATTGTCCATTTTATTGGCATATAATTGCTTGTAGTAATCTCTCATGATCCTTTGTATTTCTGCAATGTCAGTTGTTACTTCTCCTTTTTCATTTCTAATTCTATTGATTTGAGTCTTCTCCCTTTTTTTCTTGATGAGTCTGGCTAATGGTTTATCAATTTTGTTCATTTTCTCAAAGAACCAGCTTTTAGTTTTATTGATCGTTGCTGTTGTTTCCTTCACTTCTTTTTCATTTATTTCTGATCTGATGTTTACGATTTCTTTCCTTCTGCTATCTTTGGGGGTTTTTTGTTCTTCTTTCTCTAATTGCTTAAGGTGTAAGGTTAGGTTGTTTAGTTTCTTGTTTCTTGAGGTAGGGTTGTATTGCTATAAACTTCCCCCTTAGAACCACTTTTGCTGCATCCCATAGGTTTTGGGTTGTCCTGTTTTCATTGTCATTTGTTTCTACGTGTTTTTTGATTTCCTCTTTGATTTCTTCAGTGATATCTTGGTTATTTAGTAGTGGATTGTTTAGCCTCCATGTATTTGTATTTTTTACAGGTTTTTCCCTTTAATTGATATCTAGTCTCAGAGTGTTGTGGTTGGAAAAGATAATTGATATGATTTCAATTTTCTTAAATTTACCAAGGCTTGATTTGTGACCCAAGGTATTATCTATCCTGGAGAATGTTCCATGAGCACTTGAGAAGAAAGTGTATTCAGTTGTTTTTGGATGGAATGTCCTGTAAATATTAATTAAGCACATCTTGTTTAATGTATCATTTAAAGTTTGTGTTTCCTGATTTATTTTCATTTTGGATGATCCGTCCATTGGTGATAATGGTGTGTTAAAGTCCCCTGCTATTATTGTGTTACTCTCAATTTCCCCTTTTATTGCTGTTAGCATTTGCCTTATGTATCGAGGTGCTCCTATGTTGGGTGCATAAATGTTTACAATTGTTATATCTTCTTCTTGGATTGATCCCTTGATCATTATGTCGTGTTCTTCCTTGTCTCTTGTAACATTCTTTATTTTAAAGCCTATTTTATCTGATATGAGAATTGCTACTCCAGGTTTCTTTCGATTTCCATTTCCATAGAATATCATTTTCCATCTCCTCACTTTCAGTCTGTTTGTATTCCTAAGTCTGAAGTGGGTCTCTTGTAGACAACATATATATGGGTCTTTTTTTTGTATCCATTACGCCAGTCTTTGTCTCTTGGTTGGAGTATTTAATCCATTTACATTTAAGGTAGTTATCGCTATGTATGTTCCTATTAGCATTTTCTTAATTGTTTTGGGTTTGTTATTGTAGGTCGTCTGCCTAGAGAAGTTCCTTTAGCATTTGTTGTAAAGTTGGTTTGGTGGTGCTGAATTCTGTTAGGTGTTGCTTGTCTGTAAAGATTTTAATTTCTCCATCGAATCTGAGTGAGATCCTTGCTGGGTAGAGTAATCTTGGTTGTAGGTTTTTTCCTTTCTTCACTTTAAATACGTCCTGCCACTCCCTTCTGGCTTGTACAGTTTGTGCTGAAATATCAGCTGTTAACCTTATGGGGATTCCCTTGTATGTTATTTGTTGTTTTTCCTTTGGTGCTTTTAATATTTTTTCTTTGTATTTAATTTTTAATAGTTGATTAATATATGTCTTGGCATGTTTCTCCTCGGATTTACCCTGTATGGGACTCTGTGCACTTCCTGGACTTGACTATTTCCTTTCCCATAGTAGGAAATTTTCAACTTTTATCTCTTCAGATATTTTTTTCAGTCCCTTTCTTTTTCTCTTCTTCTTCTGGGACCCCTATAGTTCCAATGTTGGTGCATTTAATGTTGTCCCAGAGGTCTCTGAGACTGTCCTCAATTCTTTTCATTCTTTTTTGTTTACTCTGCTCTGCAGTAGTTATTTCCACTATTTTATCTTTCAGGTCACTTATCCGTGTCTGCCTCAGTTATTCTGCTATTGCTTCCTTCTAGAGAATTTTTAATTTCCTTTATTGTGTTGTTCATCATTGTTTGCTCTTTAGTTCTTCTAGGTCCTTGTTAAACATTTCTTGTATTTTCTCCATTCTATTTCCAAGAGTTTGGGTCATCTTTACTGTCATTACTCTGAATTCTTTTTCAGGTAGACTGCCTATTTCCCCTTCATTTGTTTGGTCTGGTGCCTGTGTTCTGGTTGATGAGGCTGGCTCTTGTCTTTCTGATGGGCAGGACCATGTCCGGTGGTGTGTTTTGGGGTGTCTGTGAGCTTATATGATTTTAGGCAGCTTCTCTGCTAATGGGTGGGGCTTTGTTTGTGTCTTGCTAGTTGTTTGGCATAGGGTGTCCAGCACGGTAGTTTGCTGGTCGTTGAGTGGAGCTGGGTCTTAGCATTGAGATGGAAATCTCTGGGAGAGCTTTTGCCACTTGATATTACGTGGAGCTGAGAGGTCTCTGGACCCACTGGTATATTTAAAATGTTAGAGCAGATCCTTGTAGATTAGGATTCATAATCATGCATCCATCCATCCATCCGTCCATCCACCTATCCATCCATCCAGCTGTCCAGGCATTTAACCATCTATCCATTCATCCATCCACCTACCTACCTGTCTTCCTCCCTATCCACCTATCTATCCCCGCAACTGTCTACTCACTCAGCCAGCCAGCTCTCCACCAAGACAACTACTCACCCAGCCACCCATCTACCTGCCCAGTCATCCACCCAGCCAGCCACCTAGCCAGCCACACAACCAGCCATCCACCCATCTACCTGTCCACCCATCCATTCATTCAGCCATCTAGCTGTACAGGCATTTAACCATCTATCCATTCATCTATTCACCTACCTACTTAACTGTCCTCCTATCCATCTGCCTATCCACCTATCCACCCATCCAGCCAGCCACCCATCTACCCATCCAGCTATCCACACAGCCAGCCATTCCCCTGCCCAGTCAGCTACCTAGCCAACCATCCACCCATTCACCCACTCAGCCAGCCACCCAGCCAGTCATCCACCCATCCACCCATCCAGCCTTCCATCCAGCCACCCAGCCAGCCATTCACCTATCCGGCCATGCAGCCATCCACCCAACATCATATGCTGGCAGGCTGTAGAGTTGTAAAGAAAGATAAAACCTTGTGCCTGCTCTCAAGAGGTTGATGTCACTGTAATAGAAACTCCTCTTTCCTGTCTTCGTTAAAGTAAAATGTGCATTTCTTTCTTCTTAGTGAATTGAGATAATAGGTGAATCCTTTGTATTAATATTGCTGCTTCCCCACAAACATATATTTTCCCAGAAAATGTTTTGAGAAAGCTGTTAATTTCTTGACATAAAGGCATAAATGTTTTTAACCCAGTTTGTTGTGTTGAAAAGCAATTCCTTCCAAAGATGCTTTTCGTAGCCTTTTGGTGCTAATGACAGAAAGGTTTTCTCTGAATAAGGATGCTACCTTTTAGAACCCTCTGCTCTGTTATCGGGTTATCTTGAAATGTCTGTGTCAGTCTAGCCAGTGGCTCTGTGCAGGCTCTTTGTGGAATGTGTTTTTGGAGTGATGGACCACCCCAGCTTAGTCTGCCTACGCTGTGTGCTCGTCACCATTATGAGCACCCCTGTAAATAATTCCAGAACACCTTCTGCGGGACCCTTTGCCCAAGTACCATTTTGGCTTTCATTGCACATGTCTGTGGGTGTGAATGCTTTAATGGTTTCTCAAAGACAGTTCTGAAGAAGTTAAAGTGGTGTATTCGCTCTGTGTGTACTTTAATCCTGCAGAAGTGTTTTAAAAATTCATTATAAACTTTTATTACAATGGCCAAATTATTTTCATCTCTCCTTTTCCTCATTCCATCTTTGTTTCAACACATGGAGCTTTTTACAGGGTGGAAGTCATTATGGATATACAGTTTTTTCGGATTCACATTATTTTGTAAATGTTCTTTCTCGTTCCTATGTGGCTGTCATGACCCTGTAATAGTCCACGGTTTAATATACCTTTATTGCTTTTCCATTTTCTATTGCTGGATTTTAGGTCATTTCTATCTTTTAAAAATAACCAAATGTTGGGGCTTCCCTGGTGGGGCAGTGGTTAAGAATCCACCTGCCAGTGCAGTAGACATGGGTTCGAGCCCTGGTCCGGGAAGATCCCACATGCTGCGGAGCAGCTAAGCCTGTGCGATGCAACTACTGACCCTGCACTCTAGAGCCCGCGAGCCACAACTACTGAGCCCGTGTGCCACAAATACTGAAGCCCGCGTGCCTAGAGCCCATGCTCCCAACAAGAGAAGCCACCACAATGAGAAGCCTGTGCACCACAATGAAGAGTAGCCCCTGCTTGCCGCAACCAGAGAAAAGCCCGTGTGTAGCAACGAAGACCCAAAGCAGCCAATAATAAAATAAATAAAATAAAATAAATCTATATAAAAAAATAACCAAATGCTTCTTTCTATTCCTGTCATCTGTAAACAGAAAGGAAAAAAAAACCCACAAGCAAACTTTTTTCTTCTTTTGAATTATTTACATACATTTATATGATTGGGCTATTGTTCTTGTCATATTTTTAATTACTCTTGATACAACTAGTCAGACTTTCTTCCCACAGAATTGAGTCAATCTACTTACCTCCTTGCCAAAACCAGGCTTAATAATTTTTCTTCGTTTTTCCAATTTAATAAGTTTTCAAGAGTTTACCCACTGTTTTGATTTGCGTTTCTATAATTACAGGCACCATTAAACCCATTTTCAGTTATTGTTTTACTAAAGGAGTTCATTCATCCACGTGTTCATGTTTGTGCTGAAGACGGGTGGAATGTTTTCCCTTTGTATGAGGTATTTGTATATATACTTTTTTTTGGCGTGTGTGTGTGTGCGTGCGCATGTGTGTGCGTGCGTGTGTGTGTGGGGGTGGGTGGGTGGGTGTGTAATTAGTAACATTTATGTTTGAGTTTTCCAATTCTATTGTCTTCCTTTTGTTTAAGGTTTTCTGGGCTTCTTAAAAGTTGATAATATTTATAAAATTAGATGTAATAGTAACTGCTGCCTGATAAGAACTCAGATATTTATGAAATGAATGAATATTTATCTTTCCTTTGAAATCTGTTCTATAACAATAACTTTAAAAACCTTTTACTTGGGAGGAGAATGTTATTTTGTTTAATCTCGTTTTTCCTATGGTTTGATTTGTTATATTTATTTGTTATAAAACCATATATATAGTTGTTATATATATGGATTGACTTGTTATATATGTTTGATTTTGTAATATTTTCCCACTAAATTTAGATTGGATGTGGATCTAAGCTTACTTTTCTACATTTTGTTGTTTCTGTTATTATGTATGACATTTTATCTTACTTTTCCATTCACTTAATTCTTTAAAAGTTTGGATCTACTTCTGGGGTCCCACTTCTGCCTCAGGGATCTGTGGCTGGACTTCAAGCCATTATTACTGTTTATGACTTGTTTGTTTTGAACATATTCTAGTATTTAATGGAGAAAATCGCCTTTATTCATCCCTTTTTATTTATTCTTTCCCCCCCAATACTAATATTTTTCCTTTTTTTGCTGTTTTTAGCTAGGTTTTATATACAACAATGTAAATAAGTAAGGAAAAGTTTTATGGAACAAAAATAATTATAAAGAGCAGCTTTCCCTTTTCTAGTTCCAGTGAAATATAATTAGAGAAGCTTTAACTATATTAAAACAGTACATTACACATAACTGATTGTGGTATTCTGTACACACATTTTTATATATACGTTGTACACCTAAAATGAATACAGTGTTATATGTCAGTTATATCTCACTAATAAAAAAATCATCACACAATGTTACAACAGTAGTAACGAAAATAAGTGAAAAACTTACACACAATAACCTGTAATATTTTCTTGAAGTGCACACATAATCCTTTAATGTATATGAAGTTTTACATGGTCTTTAATTTTAGCTAAACTTAAGTTCCATATTTTACATTTATCCATTTAACTGTAATATTACAAAGATTTCTCCATATTATGTTTCAATAATGATTGTTTTATGTGAGTCAGTAAACTCTGTTCCATTGAGTCATTGTTTAGCAATTTACCTAACGAGTTCTTTTGCTAAATAATTAAGCTGTTTCTAACATTTTGCTATTATAGATAATGCAGTAATAAACTTTGTAGTCCATATGGATTTTTCTTGTTGAGAATGATTTTTTAGGATATGTCAGTACAATGAGGTCACTAGGCCACAGCTTATAGACATACGGGTGTCTATAGAAATTGCCAAGTTGCTTTCCCAGCTTGAGAATCTGTACAAATTATGTAATGTAAACAAATCTTTGCTTTTTCATAAAATATGTATTCGTATATATATATATGTTGCTATATATATTTCATAAAGTGTATATTCATATATATAGCTCTATATAGCAATATGTATTTCATAAAACATATATTCATATATATGTAGAGCAATAGTCACCTTGTATGCATGAAATTAGCAATATATATAGGTGTGTGTGTGTGTGTGTGTGTATATATATATGTATGTTTCACATGTACAAGGTGACCACATAATTTCAGTTTGTATTTCTTCAAGGTTGAACATTTCTCCATTTGTTCAATTATATGGTACTTCTTGCATGAGTTGTGTCACTTGTGCAACTTTATCCTTTCAACAGAGCTTTTTTGAGCCCCCATCAGGAGACTGCTCAAAGCAGCAATAGCTGTCCCTACCCACTCAGCGGAGGGGAGGTGGACGATTCCACAGCGTGAGAGGGACCACAGTGGGGGAGTGAACGCTGCCGGCCTGCACACATGGCAGGGCATCTAACCAGACCTAGATTTCCCCCCTTCCCCAGTGCATGAGCCCTTCCTGACCACAGCAGTGATGAGTGGACCAGGGGACCCCCTAAGGACAATATAACTACATGACTCCCCCCACTTTTTTTTTTTTTGGCCATGCTGTGGCTTGTGGGATCCTAGTTCCCCAACCAGGGCTTGAACCCCTGCCCCCGCAATGGAAGCGTAGTCCTAAGCAGTGGACCGCCGGGGAATTCTCAACTACATGACTTATTATCCGTCTTGACTTGGCCTTGGCAGCAGGAGAAGCAGTGGCTGCAGAAACTCTCTTGAGTCTGGAGGCCCAAGTTAATCTTTCTGTAACTAAGTCAGATTCCTCCTGTTGCAGATATTACTCTTTGAGGTAACTCATTCCCCAAATTCCTCCCCGGGGGTTCCCTCATAGGCAGTATGTAGCCCTGATTCTAATAGTATTATATTATTTTTAGGGTTTTCTCAGGATGATTACTTTCCGTGAGGTGTAGGGAAAAGTTCTGTTGTCAGGGCAAACGAGGTGGTGGGTTTCCACTGCAGCTTTGATGAAGACTTCTACTTGGGCAGACTCCCTTACTTCTCTGGCTATAGGATGCCAACCACCTCTGCGTTCTCCTACTTTCTTTCTTTGTTTTGCTCTCTGTTCAAGGTCCCTCTTTTCTCCTCAAGACTGCTCAGTAAATTCTGTTTCTCTGGAATCTACCAGCCTAATTTTTTTTTTTTTTTTTTTTTTTTTTGTGGTACGTGGGCCTCTCACTGTTGTGGCCTCTCCCGTTGCGGAGCACAGGCTCCAGACGCACAGGCTCAGCGGCCATGGCTCACGGGTCCAGCCGCTCCGCGGCATGTGGGATCCTCCCGGACCGGGGCACGAACCCGTGTCCCCTGCATCGGCAGGCGGACCGTCAACCACTGCACCACCAGGAAAGCCCCCAGCCTAATTTTTGATGCCTTTCTCTCCTCCCATCAAAGAGCTCTTTTCTGAATTTTCCCTTTGATTGGTTGTTTTGTATCTTTAGTAAGCAACCTATATATAGATTTTAATGCAATTTCAATGGCTTTTTCTTTTTCAACTTATGTTTGTCATATCTTATCTTTCAGTTGTCATATCTTACCTTTCAGTTTTATTTTTGACATCTTGTATTACTGTGTTACCACCCTCTTATTTACCATCACCTGCCTCCACTTTCCCATCTTCTGTTATATAGAGTCAGAATAATTTCATTTATTTTCATTTTCTGTAGTGATGGGGAAGATAAGGTACCCTAGTTCATTCTTCTGTTAATAGGTACTAAGGACTGAAAGGAGTTCATCAGTAAAGTGGATAGTAGAGGTGATGGATGCTGGGTTGGGTGGGGGTGGGGATAGAGTAGGGTGCGTGTCATGTCGCGTGGACTGGCTGAGCAAGGGCTTCCAGGGGCAAGAATCAACATGCCGCTGTAAGTGTCACCAGTGCCTGGAATGTAGGGAGGAGGTAGTGAGAAATGAACTGAGAACCAGTCACCAGCCTTTGGGGGCCGTATGTGCCGTATTCTTTTTTTTTTTTTTCTTCTTTGCGGTACGCGGGCCTCTCACTGTTGTGGCCTCTCCCACTGCGGAGCACAGGCTCCGGACGCGCAGGCTTAGCGGCCATGGCTCACGGGCCCAGCCGCCCCGCGGCATGTGGGATCTTCCCGGACCGGGGCACGAACCTGCGTCCCCTGCGTCGGCAGGTGGACTCTCAACCACTGCTCCACCAGGGAAGCCCTGTGCCGTATCCTTGAATGTGAACTTGATCTTCGAGGCATGATGAGCCATTGGAGCTAAGCCGTCAGCATCTTTTTGAAATGGAGGAACAAAGGTTCATTGAAGAAGGTTTTCTGGTCACTGCCCTTGCCTGGGCGTTTGTCATACACACACATTTAGAGCCATTGGTACACGTTCAGGTTATGAGATGGATACACAGTCATAATCTTTTTTTTAAAAAAATATTTATTTATTTGGCTGCATTGGGTCTTAGTTGTGGCATGCGGGATCTTTAGTTGCGGCATGCGAACTCTTAATTAGTTGTGGCATGTGGGATCTAGTTCCCTGAGCAGGGATCGAACTCAGGACCCCTGCATTGGGAACGTAGAGTCTTAGCCACTGGACCACCAGGGAGGTCTGGGTTACATAGTCATAATGTTTGATTTAAACGTGACAGTCCCAGAACAACAACAGATGCCTGCTTCCACAGGGAGACTCGTCAGGGGGAGATGGTGCCTCCCCTCTGTAATTACTGTAACCAGAAGGCCTCAGCCAGACTGACCCACACAGACAAATCCCCCCAAAGAAAAATATCTGACATAGCTTTTGTACTGTGTTTGTCTTAATAAGTGCTTATAAAGTCATATAATGCATTTCTTTCCTTATGTAAGCAGTTTCAGTATTTTTATGGTATGATACAGGCTTCCAGGAATGTAATCTTCGTTTATAACATTATACCCACAGGAAACATTGATTTATAATTAGAATTGACTTATAATTGGTCATTGATTTATAATTACTTGACTTGCTTCCTTTGTCCAATAATTGATTAAGTTGGGGCTGGCAAACTTCTTCTGAAAAGGGCCGAAGAGGAAATATTTTCAGCTCTGCAGGCCATATGGTCTCTGGCACAGCTGGACAACTCTGCCACTGCAGTGTGAAAGCAACCATGGGCATCGCATAAACAGATGAGCGGGGCTGTGTGCCAATAAAACTTTATTTTCGGACAGTGAAATTTGAATTTCATACAATTTCCATGTATCACAAAATGCTATTCTTTGAATATTTTTTTTCAATCCCTAAAAAATACAAAACCATTCTTAGCTTATGGGCTGTACAAAAATAGACAGTGGGCTGGATTTTGGGTCAATGCTTAGATCATTTCGGGGGGGTCTGGGTAGCTATGGTTTACTTAACATATTGTATGTACTAGGTAGTGTGCTTTACGCTTTTCATATATCAGCTCACATAATGCTTAGGGAAACTCCGAATTATGTATTTGTTTGTTTACAGGTGGGGACACTGAAGCTTACTGAGGTTATGTATAATGTCCCTGTTTTTGAGCACTTTACAGAGTTGTGGGGAAGACAGCGGGTAATTAAACTATTTTGTAATTGTAATAGGATGTCATTGTCATTCAACTAACAAGTAGACGCCCTAGAGACAACATATTAGTAAAGCCTGGGATGAGTTTCGCTCTTGGGCTCCTTATTACTCTTACGGATGGTGCAGGAGAGAGATTGGGTGTGAATCTGACTCCCACTTGGAAGTACAGTGGCCTTCAAGTTATTTATCCTTGCTGTGCCTGTAAGTACAAATAGTGTTGTAAGTACAAATAGTGTTTACATTTATTCAAGTTCATTGTAGATCTTTCAGTTTTTGGAAGGGTAAATTGTGAATATATGTGTCAATAGGGGTGTAGTTTTTTTCTTTTTTATAATTGCTTGTTTTCTCTCCAATTGTTGATTTGTTTAAATTTTATATTTCCCATTGGCTTGGTATTTTAAACTTTAAAATGGATGACTAAATTCTGACTGTGATTTTATGGTGTATCACTACAACAGAGATTCTATGATGTTCTGTATGTTGGCAGTCCGCTTTTATTTATGTATTTTATTGACATTTATTATTTGAGCAATGATCAACATTCTCTGGTTTTCAGTTCTCAGTATCCCTTTAACATTTTATAATGACCATTTATAGTTTGTTAATTTTGTCTCATACACTTAGTAACCTAGCCATTTTTGCTTTTTTTAGAAAAATCTGTACACATCCTTTTTTTTTTTTTTTTTTTTTTTTTGCGGTACGCGGCCCTCTCACTGTCGTGGCCTCTCCCGTTGCGGAGCACAGGCTCCAGACGCGCAGGCCCAGCGGCCATGGCCCACGGGCCCAGCCGCTCCGCGGCATGCGGGATCCTCCCGGACCAGGGCACGAACCCAAGTCTCCTGCATCGGCAGGCGGACTCCCAACCACTGTGCCACCAGGGAAGCCCTTGTTTTTGTTTTTGTTTTTGTTTTTGCGGTACGCCGGCCTCTCACTGTTGTGGCCTCTCCCGTTGCGGGGCACAGGCTCCGGACGCGCAGGTTCAGCGGCCATGGCTCATGGGCCCAGCCGCTCTGCGGCATGTGGGATCCTCCCGGACAGAGGCACGAACCCGTGTCCCCTACATCAGCAGGCGGACTCTCAACCACTGCGCCACCAGGGAAGCCCTGTACACATCCTTTTATATTCACATTTGGTTCATGTGTAATAGATTTTGATTTCTAATCCAGTCAGGAACTCTTTTTCCCCAACCATGAGATAATAATTACATTCTTTTGTATTTGGTGTTACATTTGAATCATCTTCTGTCATTCTAATTTTTATTTTCATTTTTATAGTCCTTTTGACATCTCTTTCCAATTATAACGACAGAATCCTGGCCATTCCTCAATGGCCTTATTCCTTCTTTTTTTTTTTAATCCCCCTCTTAATTGTATTCTTCTGGTAACCAGCCTCTTTCTACTGTAATATTGCTGAATCCAGTGGGTCAGCAAACACTCATTTCTATGTACATATGTTTAAATTTTTAACCACTTAAACCAGCAACTTTGGTTGAAAACTTTAAAAAATAAAATTATATATATGTAAGGTGTACAACATGATGATTTGATATGCACACACACAGCGAAATGATTACTACAGTCAAGCTAATTTAACCTATCATCTTCCAGAGTTACCATTTTTTTTATGTGTGTGTGATGAGAGCTCCTGAAATCTACTCTTTTAGCAAATTTCCAGTATCCAATACAGTATCATTAACTGTAGTCACCATATTGTACACTAGACCCCCAGAACTTATCCATCTTATAGCTGGAGGTTTGTATCCTTTGGCCAACATCTCCCCATTTCCCTCCCCTCCCCTCCCCTGGTAACCACCATTCACATTGCTTCTGTGTTTGCAACTTTTTTAGATTCTGCATAGAAATGAGACCATGCAGTGCTTTTTTTTTCTGTGTCTGGCTTATTTCACTTTGCATAATGTCAGCGATTTTGGATGCTCTCTGTGGAGGAAGAGCAGTTGTGTACCCCGACTCCCACCCTGTCCCCGGCCTTTCCTCCACACATTGAAACTTCGGGAAGCTCAGGCACCGGTTTTCTTTCCTTCTCAGTAGCTTTGTCTTTGATGCCACACACTTGGCATGGTTGTCACTGATATGTGATTGTATTGATTCTTATTCCTCACTGTATGGCAGCCCTTCCCATTAGCACCCTTTATTTATCTTGCGGAGTTGGCATTTAAACTCAGTTGCTGCTTTGAAGTCATTTCGGAAGGGAAATTTGTCAGTAAGGGGTGTGAGCAACAAATGATGCCTTCGGGCGTTGGACACATTTAGGTCCTTCTGTCACAGGGCTCTGAAGTGACAGCTTTTCAGGGTAAAGAATACCTGAAGTCTCTGCTTTTATTTCTGAAGGTTTATGCCTATCGCTAAGGTCTAAGATGAGAATTCCGAGAAAAGGCTTGTTTGTTGTGTTTCTTTCAACGTGACCCGCTCTTTGATGTTTAGTGCGGTAAGGAGGCATTTCCTAGGAGAGAGCCTGGTGTCTTCCTCCTTGCTTGTGGACTCTGGGAGAAATGTATGAACCCCTTTCATCTCCAGACTAAGATTTAAAGCAGTCTGGTTCCTTCTAGGGCACTTTTCCCCTTCTCTGTTTCTCAATTCGTCTTTTAGAGGTGCCCTTGCCATTTGAAGGTCAGGCTCGCCACTGTTGTATACTTTTTCTCCCCTGCATTGGCTTAGCTTTCCTCCATACTCCAGACTGTTGTTCCATTGATGTGATGTTTTGCGGAACCGATTCTGCTTTTGACTAAATTTCTGGGACGTTCTTAATTGTGTTATCATTTTATCATAGTCTTCTTTGAAATCCCATGTTAATCTTGATTGATTTTTGTAATGCCCCCTTTCACCTTTTCAAGAAAAGATGCCAACTGTCTCTTGAATGTCATTTTTGAGTCTGGTAGTTGTTGCGTTTTGCTTATCAAATGTGGTTCTGGGCCCAGGGGCCCACCCACCCCTGGCCAGCTTCCAGAGTTTTGCACTAATGCCACATAATACATTTTCATCCATCCCGGGTTTTTTGATTTTATTTTTACTGGGCTAAAATTTATTTTTTCTGTTTTATTTGCTTTCTGTTTTATTAGTATTTTTAATGGAGGAGGCTGTTTTGCCATCTTTAATTTTTGGAAGGTGTTTTCATTATGATTATTTTTCAGAATGGTCTGTTAACTATTACTGTAATACTCATTTTTATTTTAGTTGTATTGTAAGAATAAAATTTTAAATTCTACACAAAAGTAGAAAGGATTGTATAATGCCCCCCATGTACCCCATGTAGAGACCCATGTACCACCCAGCTTTAGAACTGATCAGTTTTTCATTTTTGCTCTATTCCCACTCCACAGACACCCCTTGTTTGTCCTGGAGTATTTAATTTATTTATTTATTTTTAATTTTTTTATTATTTATTTTTGGCTGTGTTGGGTCTTCGTTGCTGCGTGCAGGCTTTCTCTAGTTGCGGCGAGCGGGGGCTATTCTTCGTTGCGGTGCGCGGGCTTCTCATTGCAGTGGCTTCTCTTGTTGCGGAGCACAGGCTCTAGGTACGCGGGCTTCAGTAGTTGTGGCACACAGGCTCTAGAGCACAGGTTCAGGAGTTGTGGCGCATGGGCTTAGTTGCTGCATGGTATGTGGGATCTTCCCAGACCAGGGCTCAAACCCGTGTCCCCTGCATTGGCAGGCGGATTCTTAACCACTGCGCCACCAGGGAAGTCCCTGTTCTGGAGTATTTTAAAACAAGTCCCAGATATCATGTCATTTCACCTGTAAATGTCAGATATTGATTCCTGGTCATGACTAATGTTCTTCATGGTGTCATTAAATTTGCTTCCTTAGACCCCATACTTCTTATAAACTGGGAGTTGGATCAGGTCAAGGCTTCTCAATCTTTTTGGCCTTACAACCCTTTCACAATCCTACAAATCATCAAGGACCCCAAATGTTTTTATGTATGTGGGTTGTATCTATTGATAGTATATTAGAAATTAAAATGGAGACTTTCTTTTTTATTTTTATTACCTGGCTGCATCGGGTCTTAGTTGTGGCACACGGGATCTTTGTTGTGGTGCATGGGCTTCTCTAGTTGTGGCACACGGGCTTCTCTAGTTGTGGTGTGCGGGCTTCTCCCCAGCTGCAGCGTGACGAATTAGATTGTTTATGTCTAGGACAGTGATTGTTATATTTTAAATACCTTATATCATTCTAGTTTTCCACCTTTTAGTTCTTGTCTCTTTTAATCATGCCTTCCTTTTTAAAATTTTTCATAAAAGTACCTAAGTCATATGTACATACATTGTTATTGAAGAAAATCCCATAGGGAAGTGGAAAAACAAAAGCTGTTTCTGCACTTTTCTCCACCCTGTGCTTAATTAGCACCGTTGATAGTTTAGCGTGTGCCTTTCCAAAACTGTTTTTATACAGTTATCCACCGGTATTGACACACATAGACAGAAAAGTAAATGCTTGATTTTTTAAATGGTTTTACAGAATGATAAATGAGTATGTACACTGTGTATTTTTCTGCATCTTAGTCTTTCAACCTGACAGCATGTCTTGAAAGTCTGTCTGTGTTGGTAAAATACCTCTGACTGCATCCTTTTAGATTCCGCATGGCCTGCTATAGATTCACTACAGTTTATTCAACCAGACCGCTGTTGCTGGACATTAGGATGTTTCCACTGTTTTTCCTACGGCAACCACTGCCGCAGTTGGCATCTTTGTTGCAGCCTGTTTTGGATATTTATAGTGTTTCTCCACATAGAAACCTAGAAATAGGAATACCCGGTAAAAAGTTCTATACGTTTTGAATTGTAGCAGACACCACCAAGGTCTCCCAACAGAGCTAACACCAAGCAGTGAATTTCCTGTTCTCGTATCTTGTCCGTTTTCCCATCGGGTGGTTTGTAGGCACGGATTTTACATTCTGGATGTTAATCCGTCATTACATTTATTTTAGAGGCAAATATTTGCTTCTAGTATTTTACTTGGCTTTTAGCTTTGTCAGCATTGTAAATTTTTTAATCTTTTAGAAGTTGTTAATTTCGCCATAAAATTTCTCAGTCCCTTTAAAGTGTTTTCTACGTGTCTTTTGCATACTTTAAATGTTTTCGTGTCTGGACTGTTCTCTTTTTTTTTTTTCTTTTTTTGTGGTACGCGGGCCTCTCACTGTTGTGGCCTCTCCCGTTGCGGAGCACAGGCTCCGGACGCGCAGGCTCAGCGGCCATGGCTCACGGGCCCAGCCGCTCCGCGGCGTGTGGGATCTTCCTGGACCGGGGCACGAACCCGCGTCCCTTGCATCGGCAGGCGGACTCTCAACCACTGCGCCACCAGGGAAGCCCTGGACTGTTCTCTTTTGATGGCTTTGTGATTTAATTCCAACACCATCATCACTCATGATGGATAAGCTCATTACTGCAGACTTCTTGGAGAGGTCTGAGGGGAAGGTGGGTTGAAGTGGGGACCCTGAATCTGGCTCTTGTTGTACGCCATCCGCAGCTACCAGTACTTTGTACTCTCTAATCCCTCCATGATGTTTCATGCCCGTGTCGGTATTTGCATTATTTTGCAACTGGAACGCACCCTCTTTTGATTGGCTGCTGTTTGCTGAGTGCTGGGAATGTGCAGGGCACCCTAAGAGGGACATCAAGTATGTCACCTCTGCTTCCTCCCACTCTCCTGCAGGGGTCAATGTGGTCCTCTCCAATGGTGACCCGAGATGTACCATGCCTCCTGGTTTGCCGCCTGTGTCTATCGCCCTTCCACGCTGAAGCTACGCTGGCCGTGACTTGCTATAGCCAGTACAGCATGGCGGAAGTGAGGCCATGCCGATTCTGGGCATTAGCCTTAGGAAGGCCTGTGTGCATAGGAGTAAAGCCATATCTGTGGTAGACATGTTGGCCAACCATTGGCCAAACTTTCTCTGAGAAAAAAAAAATGGTTCCGCAGTCAAATAAGTTGGGGACATTCTGCTTATCATTTCTCTGGCTTGGATATTTACAGTGGGTATTAGCAGGTGAGATGCTGGGGGAAGTCTTAGATTTTAGAAATCTGTTTAACCTTCTTTAATATAGCATTTTTACAAACATACTTCAGTTTGTTGCTAAATGTCTTTAGAAATATGGTATCCAGTTTATAAGAGAAAGAGCTCATTTGCTTTACCTGGAAGTTGGTAGTCAGAAAGAAGGGAGGCTGCCTAATATACTAAAGAGCACAGTCTTTGACTGGCTTCAGAGACCCCAGTTCAAATCCTCCACTAACCTACTGACTGGCTTTGTGGCCTCAATGAATTACTTAACCTCTCTGTGCCTTTGTGAATTGAAAACCTAATCTGTTTTCATTTCTAAGCATTTTATTTCTAATGCATGTAAAATATCTTGATGCAGAATCAACAGTAGCCATGCTTTTACTAAAAAATAAAAAAAATAAAAAAAAAGAAGGCTTGTGTGCCCTTGCGTGCCTGGGCCCACATGTAAGGGAGAGGCCCTGATACTGAATGGAAACAGAGGGGAGAAAGGCCAGCTGTGCCACTGTCCAGCTGAGCCCAGCCTTCTGTCTCTCCCGGCCCAGGCCCCAGACTATGAGTGAAGCTGTCTTGGACACTGCAACCACAGAACCAGCAGGAGAACTGATCAGCTGAGCCCAGCCAACCCACAGAATCATGAGAAATAATAAAGTGATGGTGGTGTTAAAATACTAGGTTTGGGGGTGGTTTCTTATGCTGTAAGAGATATTGAAACAGTGAGGCGTAAATAATTGCTCTGAATATATTAGGGCTAGAGATTAAAGGACTATTAGTAATAATATTAATAATAGCCATCATTCAGTGAAGTGTCTGCAGTGGTCCAGGCATGGTGTAGATATGTACACGTGTTCTGCATGGCAAAGTGCTCCATGCCCTTTGGGGATCGTTAGTGCTTTTATAAGACCATGAGTAATAACAGCTACTATTTATTGAGCAGCAAAAACAGACTGGACAGTCTCTCTAGGTAGTTTGTGCAGGTTATTCTCAGGCCGACTCTAGTCCATCCTTCAGGACTGTGTCTGGAGGGAGGAGAGGGGCTACCACAGTGCCTGAGTTGTGTCCTTGTTTCCCTTTGCTTGTAGGGCATCTGCTACACAGCTGTGAGCATGTAGTGCCGTAACCTGTCTCTCTGCCCCTTCCCTCCTGGTACCTGCATATTATAGTTGTTGTTTGAATCCATTATTTATCTTCTTATGACTCTATATGTATTGTTCCCCCACAGCCCAGGGAACTATGATGACACGTTTAATCTTGTACAACTTCTGCAGTTGACAGTTGCCTCACTTTTTTCCTTTCCTTGTTTGGATGTTTTTGTTGGAGCTTTTGGGTTACTCTTTCAGACACTCTGACAATATTGTAACCCCCTCTGGATGCCCAACTGTCAAGCGCATTCATTCCATTTTCTGTTGTGTTTTTGTTCTTTCCTTGGAGATGGTCCTCTCAGTGCCCCGGGGCGCCTGGTGGGCAGCCCTCCTCCTGGGGATTCCCTGTGCCTCCTGTACTCTGTGCCCTGTTTCCACAAGCCATTCTTTCTGTTTTTGAAAATGTGCTCCCTTGGGATCTTCAGTTCGAGTATGTATTCATTTATTAAATATTTACCTCCTCTGTTTTCTCTGTTCTCTATTTTCTGGGCTGCTTCTACATCAGACGCTAAACTTCCTTGATTGAACCTGTGATGTTTCTTATTTCTCTTATATTTCTTGACGTTTTGTCTTTTTATCCAGTTTCCTGGGAGATACGGTCTCCCAACTCTTAAAATTTAAAGATTTTTCTATATTTAATTCTGAAACATTTTCTCATTCTCCAGTGATCCTCTTCTGAATACCCTGTTTCTGTTTTGTGAGTGTAGCATCTTTCCCTCGACGCGTGGGGATTATGGGGGTGTTTCCCCGTGCTCTGCACGGGGTCCACACGCTCCACGTTCCACGTGCATGTCATCTATTTGTAGGTTTTGGCATCTGCCCTCCTGTTGTTAATTTTCCTCGAGGCCTGGTGACGCTTTGTTCTCTCACATTGAGGAGGAAGGTGTCGGGGCATTTGGGAGCTTTCTGTGCATTGTGGGGTAGAACAACCAATGGTCCCCACTGGTGGGCAGATCAAGTAGGTGGGCGGCTGTTTCCCTGGATGTTACAGGCTGAACTGTGTCTCCCCCCAAATTCGTATGTTGAAGTCTTAACCCCCAGCACCTCCGAATGTGGCTGTGTTTGGAGATAGGACATTGAAAGAGGGAATTAAGGTTAAATGAGACCATTAGATCCTAATTAGACCATTAGACCATTGGATCCTAATCCAATCAGACTAGTGTCCAGATAAGGAAAGAAGCTTAGGACACAGAGGCCCACAGAGGGAAGACCATGTAAAGACACCAGGGAGGAGGTGACCATCTACAAGCCAAGGAGAGGGGCTTCAGAAGACACCAACCCTGTTGACACCTTGATTTCAGACTTCCAGCCTCCAGAACTGTGAGAAAATAAATTTCTGCTGCTTGAGCCAGCCATTCTGTGGTACTTTGTTATGCAGCCCGAGCTGACTGATACACCAGGTGAAGCTCACGTGTTAGTATCTGTAGCTCTTTCCTCTGAGGCCATTCACTTTTTCTAGAGAAGAAACTCCCAGCCTTCTGCAGGGTTGTAGACCTGCCTGTGTGCACTGTGGGAGCTTGTGATAGAGTTCAGGGCAGGGAGCTAGATTTCCATGTGAACTTCATCTGTTCTCTTTGACCCCTCGCCCTCCTTGATGCCTAGGGCTCTGGTGCCAGAGCCTCTTAGGGGGAGATGCAATCAGCTGTCTGGGTGGGATTGGCACAGGGGGCAGAAGGTGGAAGGCTAGGGGCAAAGCTGTACCTCATACAGAATTATAGCCATGCTTCTTTCTCAGTCCTACACTCTGCCCCCACCTTCCGGAGCCTTCTTTCTAGGGTCCTGGGCACGAATTGGCATCTTTCTCCGCTTTCAGGTGGTGTTCTACTCTGCTGGCTCCTCCTCCCTCATTTATTCTTCCAAATGTTAGTTCATGCTGCCTGTCTGTAGTTCAGTCTCCTACTTCTTGTCCTTGTAAGTCCATAGATTTCCCTCCTGTGGATAAGAAGGGAATTTATTGGTTCAAGGCAGTGGGTAGTCCAGGATGGGGTGGGGGGCATCAGCCTCCTCGTGCAGTGGACAAATGGGATCTAGGACTTGTCTCTTTCCGTTTCTCCATGCTGTTGCCCTGGGTAAGCTTCAATTTTAACTTTCTATTTTGAAACAATTTTAGACTTACAGAAGAGTCGCAAAAATAGTACAGTGAGTTCCCTAATGGTGACATCTTATATAATGTTGGTATGACTATCCAAGCTAAGAAATTAACACTGGTACAACACCAGTGCTAAACTAAAAATGCTAATAACTAAATGGTAGACTTGATTCAGATTTTATCAGATTTCTCAGTAATGTTCTTTTTTGTGTGTGTGTGTGGTACATGGGGCCTCTCACTGTTGTGGCCTCTCCCGTTGTGGAGCACAGGCTCCGGACGCACAGGCTCAGCGGCCATGGCTCATGGGCCTAGCTGCTCCGCGGTATGTGGGATCTTCCTGGAACAGGGCTCGAACCTGTGTCCCCTGCATTGGCAAGCAGATTCTTAAACACTGCGCCACCAGGGAAGCCCTCAGTAATGTTCTTTTCACCTGAATCCCAGGTCCAATCCAGGACCCTACCTTGTATTTAATTGTCAGATTTTCTTTTTAAAAAAATATTTATTTATTTATTTATTTATTTTTGGCTGTGTTGGGTCTTCATTGCTGTGCATGGGCTTCTCATTGCAGTGGCTTCTCTTGTTGTGGAGCAGGGACTGTAGGCACGCGGTCTTCAGGAATTGTGGCATGCGGGCTCAGTAGTTGTGGCCCGCAAGCTCTAGAGCGCAGGCTCAGTAGTTGTGGCGCACGGGCTTAGCTGCTCCGCGGCATGTGGGATCTTCCTGGAACAGGGCTGAAACCCGTGCCCCCTGCATTGGTAGGCGGATTCTTAAACACTGCACCACCAGGGGAGCCCCTCAAATTTTCTTAGTGTCTTCTAATCTGTCAGCTTACCTCGTGTTTCACAACCTCAGCACTTTTGAAGAACACTGTATTTTGTAGAATGTCTCTTAATTTGGGCTTCTCTGGCATTTTCTGATGATTTGATTGAGGTAGGGATTTGGGGGAAGCACACCACAGAGGTGATGAGCCCTCTCAGAGCCTCATATCAGGGGGTACCTGATGTCTGTATGACCAGTGACGTTCATGCGATCACTTGCTAATATGGCATGCGCCACGTTTTTCCCTGTAAAGTTCCAGTGGAGGGCAAAGGTTTCCTCTTTGTAATTAATACATACTTGGGTGATAGCCATGCAAATATCCTATTTCTCCTTAAACTTTTGCCCTCTATTTTTAGCATTCATTGGTGGACGTTGCCTGCAGTGATGATTACTGTGGTTTCTAGTAGAGATTTTCTATTTCTCTCATTCCTTCCACACTTCTTAACTGGAATTCTTCTCTAAGGAAAACGTGTCCCTTCTCCTCCATTTATTTGCTTATTCAATGATTTATTTTTATCAGTATGGACTTATGAATATTTATTTTATTCTTTGGGCTATATCCAATACTATGTTTATTTCTCTTTTTGCTCAGATTGTTCTAGCATTGGTCATTTCGAGCTCTGTCAGGTTGTCTTTTTTTTCTTGTGTCCTTTCAATGTGCCTCCAACCTTTCTTTTTCATTTTCTAAACACTTCCTTACTGACACCACAAGATGCTTCCGGCTCATCTTGTATAGTTTATAGACTTAAAATTTTTTTTTTACTTCTGTTTTGATAACAGAAGTGGACAGAGAAAAAGTGTCCAACAAAATGTTTTCCCTAAACCTTTTTGTAAAGATTTTCTGTTTCTTGTGATGTTATGGTTAATTAATTTATATTTACTGTCGTCTAAATAAATAATCTCTGAAGTAGACATCTGTTTGAAGGAGTGCATCCAGTCCCGGTTTTTCCAGAAACAATAACCTGAATTTCCTCGCTCATCCTTAGCCTGGTGCCCTTGGGACTAACAATACATCTAACTTCCAGCACACGACCCAACTTGGTTTAAAATATTTGGCACATTCCATCCTAGTCAGAGGCACCAAACCACAAGAAAACCTTTTCTAGGGCTTCTGGGAAGGAGAAGCTTTCTCTTTCTTCTATAGGAGCAACCAGAAGAAATGTTCTCCCTTTCCTTGGATGATGATGTGTTCTCAGGTCTGGAACTGCTGCAGCCATTTTGCCACCATGAGTTAAGAGTCAGGAGCTGCTATGTCTCCATGAAGAGTCTAAGGGTGAAGCCAACCCAGGAAGGAAGAAGATACTGGAAGAACCAGCACACTGGGGCTTTGTTTGAGTTGCTGCTGTAGGTAGCTTCACCTGACCTCCGTTTGGACATCCTGTTCCTGGACCGAAATATTCCCTTTATTGTTGAGGCCAATTTGCTCATTTTCCTGGAACCTTCATTCCTAACTATTATAATCTCATTCTTACAGAAATTGTGCTTTACTACATTAAGTGTACAAGGAGGGCATGCAGTAGAGATCGTAATAATCTCCATTGATCTGCACGTAGTTTGAAGCAGTCACACCTTACTTTCTGTTTCCAGATTGTTCTGCACTTTCTGCTGCATCATGATGGCACTGATGGCTTTGGAAGCTGCTTCTTTGACATCTGAGATGTTTGTGGCTATCAACTCACTGCCCCCGGGCTTCACTTAGATAGGTAGCATTAAGTCCAGTCAATAAATAGGGCTGCATGTTAGTTTTCACACACAGAGCAGTCCTGTACCGGGTAATCTAAGAGATTTCCTCAAATATCTTGTTGCAGTGGATGACACAGCTGGCCTTTTGACCAAGCATTTACATCTTAGGAAATTATCTCAAGGAAATAAGCAGGCAAGTGTGCAGTACACAGGGAAGGAATGTGCCTGAAGGTTACTGCAGTGTTGTTATTACCCAAGAAAATTGGGTATGGCATAAATGACCAATAATGGGTAATTGGTCAAGTAAATTATGTCACGTTCACACAATGGCATACTATGCAGCCATTAAACAATAATGTTGATGTATATTTTTTGACATGAAATGATGTTTATGATGCATTATTAGGTTACAAAGTTGTATACAGTAAGTATAGTATGATTGCATTTTGTAAAAAATTGCATATATGCATATAAAAAGTTAGAGGTTCTATTATAGGGTATTTTGTCCTTTTGATTATTCGTTTTTTTAAATTTTTCTAAATCAAATCAGTATCACTTGTGAGTAGTATATTAATAAAACAGTAATATATTAATTACTCTATATTAATATAGTAATACATTAATTAGAACAAAAATGAGTCATATGACACTAGTGCCCTTCTTCGGGAACTGAAATTTCTGAACAGTGAGTGAAGTGTGTAGGAAGTGATTAATCACTTGTCATTTAATGAACTGTTAAGGTCTTAGGTGCCTGTGATTAGGATATTTTCCCTACCACTCACCTTGCCCTTCTCGCAGTTGGCTTGGGCAGCCGGGGGTGGGGAGCCAGGACCTCCTTTGGGGAGCAGCAGAGCAAAGGTGAGTATAAAAAGCAATGACCTGGATTCTAACTTGGGAGCTTTCATTTCCTGTCTTTGTCGTCTAGTCCTTGGTTATGTTGGGGCACGGGAAGGGCTTCTCTGCTTCATAGCAGTACAATAACAAGAGAGAGACTCTACCTGAAAGGGCCTTGTAGACAAATGTAAAATGTCACTGGAAAGACTCTGTGCGCCTTTCAGGTCTTGTTAGGAAAAGAGTTGGGATGTTGGCTTTGTCCCTTAGTTTCTTAGGTTGAATCTGTACGATCCCATGCTGCCTTCTTTGGAAGGGAAGCTTGGCGATCATCATGGCCTCTTCAGCCTTTGACCCCTCCTCAGATTCTTCGAGCATTCAGTAGGGAGAATCTGGAAGTCAAGTGGCAGGTTCCTGGGAGAGTTCAGGTGGGAACCTGGTTCTCTTGAGGTCAATCCGTCTGCTTCCCTGTGTATCCTGTCTCAATACACTCCTTGCCCCATTTGACTCCTTTGCATGGATGTACAATCTGGATGCTTTGGGCTCTTCATAAGCCATGATTGTGTTCCTTTGGTGAGAGACCCCCGTTATCCTTCCTGCCCTCTTTGCTCGATGGCTTCATTTCATCTGCTCCCACCATTTGATTTGATTTGATGGTGTGCAGCGTGAGATCCCCAAATCGTTTCTGCCTGTTAAGCAAATGTGTATTTCTGGGATTGATGTTTTAATTGAATGAAACACATTCTGATGAGGGTCAGCTGCAGCCGTGAATTTTCTTGTGAGTGATTTGCTGAAAAGCACATCAACTGGTAACGTCTTGTGCTTGGCCGAGTGAATCCGAGATTCCTCATTCCAGGACATGGATTGAATGAGACACGGGGAGAGATGCCGCTGGCCTTGGCGTGCCTGCCTTCTTATGCTGTGTGCCACGGTCAGGTCCTTTGCTTCTATGCTGGTGGCTCTTGGATGCCTTATGCCCAGGGCTCCCTTTCATTGTTAGAGAACATTCAGGATCCTTCAGCCCAGTAGGGGAGCAAACAGTCGCCCCAGAGGATCCCAGCTTGGTGTTTGTTCAGGGAGCCACCTTTAGAATATAACAGAGAATCAGGAGGACCTTGCTTGGTGTGTGTGTGTGTGTGTGCGCGCACGCGCACCTGCATGTGTGCACGTGTGTACACACGTGTGTTGTGGGCTCACGTGGGAAGGAGAGGTCCGAGTCTCAGTGAAGGAACCTGGGGCTGACACAGCTGGTTTCCTGCCGAGAAGCCCCTCTCCCTTGTATTAGTTTCCTGCTGCTGCTGTAACAAATGATGACAAACTCAGTGGCTTAAAACCACAGACATTTATTCTCTCATCATTCTGGAGGCCAGTGTCCAGAGTCATTGGATTGAAGTCAAGGTGTCAGCAGGGCTTTGCTACCTCTGGATGCTCAAGGAGAGAATCTCTTGCTCCTTCCAGCTTCTGTCGGCATTCCTTGGCTTGTGGCCATCTCCGTTCTTCAAGGCCAGCATGTTCACATCTCTCTCTGCTCTGTCTTTATCTCACCTTCTCCCCTCCTGTGTGTGTCTGTTGAATTTCCCTCTGCCTCCTTCATGGAAGGACACTTGTGATTGATTTCAGGGCCCACCTGGATAATCCATGAGAAAATCTCTGTCTCAAGATTCTTAACTTGATCACATCTGCAGAGACCCCTTTCCCAAATAGATTATATTCATAGGTTCCAGGGATTAGTACCTGCTGTCTTTGGGACATCCTTCAACCTGCAACAGCCCTTCTTTCTCCCTTGCAAGGCCCTATTTGATCCTACTTGGTCAGTTCCTCTGCTGAGGTCTAGTCTCCTGCACCTGGCTGGTCTGGGATGTGACTCAGTTCTGGTCCAGGAGGTGAGGGGCACGTTGGCACTGGGCATCCAGAATTTGCCTCCATCCTTGCCAAAGAGAGCAGCACAAGAGGACGTCCTCTTGCTCTTTCTTTCCTGCTCTGGGTGCTGCTGTGTGAGGGCATGACTCAGAGGTGATGTAGCCTTTTTACAGTCCCGGGAGGATGTCCAAGAGAAGCGCAGGCTCTGACCTAGAGTTCAGGCAAGACTGCCTGCTTCCGTGTCTCTCTGGCTTAAGCCACTGCTTGCTAAAAGTTGCAGCCAGAAGGCTGTTCACTGACCTGGAATTCATGTGAGAAGCCCTTCTGCCCAGGCTGACAGGCTAGCCTGACCTCAGTGGCCTTGGGGTGGGGGGCAGGTAAGGTTACCATGGACCCAGTGTGGATCCCAGAGACGTGTCTTGGAGTATTTTCAGGTGCTTCCGGTGGCCACGGCACATTTGCGTGCCGCTGGCCACACGGTTTGGCCACAGGCTGTGCTGTTTCTGAGGTTTACTGTCTGGTAGCCAGGGGGTCTGAATGATAAGGTCACGTCAGGGAAATCCACACGCAGGAGACAAGTTTAGGGACTCTTCTGAGTTGTCCCTCTTCTTCCTATGGAGAGAAGACTCCAAGCTGCCCCCAACAGCCCCTGATGTCCAGGCAGACGGAGGTACAGGATGCCTTGACTCTTCAAAAGATTCCTAAGTCAGTTCAGCAAACGTTAAGTGTGTGCTGGTAGCTGGACCGTGGTCACGTGTGTGCTGTGAGAAGGGGTGGGAATCCACCCACCCTGTTCATTCAGCTTGGTGTCTGCGGCGAGCTGTGCCCAGGGTGCGACAGATTCTTACTCAGGTCACCCCACAGTCAGAAGGCAAATGATGGGATGAAGCCGAGAGCAGAAACCTGCATCTCTGATGGGCTCAGACTGACTGAGCCGAAGGCCAGCTAACCCTAACCCGCTGATCCTTACCTTAGCCCTTACCCTGTCCCTAACCCTAACCCTAACCTGCAGAGAGGATCTTAGGCATCGCCCAGCTCGGACCAAACACTGTGTAGAGCTTGAGCCATGAGGAGTAGGTCCTGTCAGTGAAAGGACAAGAGGATGGAGTAGGTTTGGACTGGAGAAGAGAAAGCTGAGGGTGTACCTTGTATTATTATTATTATTATTTTTAAAGTATCTTCTCTTGCCTTTATTTATTTATTTTTGGCCACGCTGTGCGATGTGCGGGATCCTAGTTCCCGGACCAGAGATCGAACTCGTGCCCCCTGCAGTGGAAGTGCGGAGTCTTAACCACTGGACTGCCAGGACTTACATTATTATTATTATTATTACATTATTATTGCTGTTTCTGCTCTGTGAATCTCCCCATCCCCCATGAGAAAGATGCTGAATGTCCAGTTGTTTAAAATTAAATTAAATGACTACCCCACTTTAATTTTAACCAATTATTTCATATTTGGACATTCAGCATGGTAGTGGTATATTGAAAGTTTTCACCGTCAAGAAACAGAAAACCAACTAAAAGGAAATTAAATAGGCGGTTTGTTTTGCTCAAGATCAAGAATTTGGGAATGGGCTGCTACTGCATAGGGTCAGAAGCTGAATATCAGGGATTCCCTCATGGCTGCAAGGAGGCTGCCATAGCTCCAGGCATGCTGCCTGTATTCAAGAAGGAGGAAGGGAAGTTGGCACCAGCATCAGGGGAACAATAACTTTCTCAGGCCTCCCTCCCCATTCCCCCAGCAGATTTTCCCTTTGTCTCTTTGGTCAGAACTTTGTCACCTGGCTACCCATAACTGCAGAGCAGGCTGCGATGGTGGGTATTTGGGGGTTGGGAATGAAGCTGGTTCAGGCAGCCAGCAGGGCTGGCACAGCACTGCTTGTAGAACTTTAGAATCTGGGCACCTGCAGGAAGAGAGACTTATGAGCAATAAACCCTGCCAGGGCGGCAGGGATGGGATCCATACCCACCCCTGGGTGCACTTCAGGTGCCATAAACTTCTGGTTCTGCAGATCCCTCCCCCATGGGTGCGTCCAAAGATAGGCCACATAGGACAGTGGTTCTCAAAGTGTCCCTAGACGAGCACGATCATTGTCACCTGAGAGCTTGTTAGAAACGTACATTCTTGAGCCCCACCCAGACCGACTGAATCAGAAACTCTGGGGCGGGGACCAGTGGCCTGTGTGTCGAGCCCGCTTGCCGATTCTGGTACACATTTGCATTTGCGAACCGCTGACTCAGAGGCTGGGAAGTCCAAGATCAGGGTGCCCGCAAGGGCAGGTTCTGATGAGGGCCTTCTTTCTGGCTTGTAGATGGTCACTTTCTTGCTGGGTCCTTACAGAGTGCAAAGGAAGAGGGGGCAAGGGGAAAGGGGGAGGGAGGGAGGGGGGCCCTGCCTCCAACCTCACCTCCATCTCACCATCATCACATTGGGAGTTAGGGCTTCAACATATGAATTTGTGGGGGGGGCACACAAACATTCAGTCCAAAACTACGGGCAGGTAGGGTCTGGACGGCTGGCCTCCCTTGGGGGCATAAGAGCGTCTTTAGCATCCCCAGAATCCCCTGAGTTACGCTCCAAGTCACCATTCACTTTGGAGAATTCTCAGATTGCCACAAAGACCAGGGAGTACTGGGAAGCTTGGGGGGATGATCAACTAAACCCACAAGGTGAGGCCTCCACTCCTTCTCCTGTCAGACTTGACTGCTTGTCCCCCTTTCTCTAATCACCCCCCATTGCACTGGGGCAGGGGTGACAGCCCCTCTTGGGGCCTTGGTGGTCAGGGTCAATGGGGGGGTACAGCATTTCAGAACACACTGTACCTCCACTGACCACCCCAGGGTCCCTTTTATTTTCGCAGGGCCAGTAGAGGAGAGGAGGGGGCATAGATGCGGAAGGAGGGGGAGGCCAAGGGGGGATCTTCATAGGCGATTGAGAGCAACATATGTTTCCATGGTGAAATCCAAATTCTTCCACATCATCTCATTTAATCCTCTCAACAACCCTGTGAGGTAGGGTGTAGTCTCTGTGTTACAGAAGGGGAAACTGAGGTACAGAGAGCTGAAGGCTGTGCCACCACCTGGGAAGAAGGCCGAGTTCTAGGCTGTCAGGTGTTCCGCTGACCCTGCCTGTCTGCCTGCCACGTGCACCCTCCCTCACACCTGCCTCACACCTTCCTTTCTTTTTTTTTTTTTTTGGCTGGGCTGTGTGGCTTGCGGGATCTCAGTTCCCCGACCAGGGATTGAACCTGGGCCATGGCAGTGAAAGCCTGGAATCCTAACCACTAGGCCACCGAGGAACTCCCCTCACACCTTCCTTTCTAAGCATGGAGTCTGTGAGTTATCGAGCTGTGGGCTTCCTAGAGAGCAGAGCCGGGTTGAGGACCACTCCCCACCTTGTAGTCTTACATCCTGTTTTCACAGAACTGGGATGAGGTGTAGGTGGGAGAGGATGGAGCTGGAGCTAGGGGACGCCTTTCTTAGGCGGCCCATCCTGGATCCCCATCTTGTCCTCTGTTCTGAAGGCTCCAAAGGTGGTGGCCGTGTGAAGGACTCATGAGCTGGAAATCACATTCAATAGAAGTAGACCCTACAATGCCAGTGGGTTAAACTGCAAGGAATACTACGACTGCTCAAAGGTTTATGTTGGCATGACCAGCACAGGAGCTCTCTGTTGACCGTATGGAAAACCAATGAATAACAAGTTTACTTTGTGAACCTGGAATCCAGACAAGGGAGCCAGATGGATCAGTGTGTCGCGGCCCCAGTCTAGGGCAGTGGCTGCATCCGTGCTGCCTTGTGAAGGGTGGTCCTGTCTTTGGGACTCTCATTCCGGGATCCCAAGCTGACCTTGGTCCTTTGGAGCACACACCTGTGGCTTTAGACGTTGAACACAGTGGACCAGCCTACCATCTGGGAGCCATGCTGTCTCTTTTGGGTGACTTTGCACGTTCGATTTCTGAGCTAGCGTATCCTGACATTATACTTAATCTTGTAGGACAAACAGGATGTGAAGGGCAGGGTAGGGTGAAGGGAGGGAAACTAAACTCTTAACTCCCATGCACTGGCCAGGTGTTCTGGAACAGATCTTCATTTCATCCATGGGAGTAACTAACCATGTTCTTCTGGAGCTTTCTGCAATCATAAACCACAGTATTGGACCAGATTGCTCTATTCCCACTGTTGAAACAAACTACAATATATGGACGCTGATTCCTGAGTTTGGGGACAGAAGGTCTGGTTCTGGCATTAAATGTCTTTTCGTGCCTTGGCTGCCCCTGCATAGGGACTGTTGGATCTTCTGCCTGTTAGTGGCCACTGGAGGTTTAACTTTGCCCTTATCGATAAAAACTCAGTCTGCTCATCTTCGTTCTGCTCTTGATTGGGAAGGAGACCCTCTGTCCAGGATTTGAGACTTTGCTACCCGGTGTCTCGAGTCATAATACCGCAACAGAATTTCATTTTGCTGTTTCTGTTTGCTAAGGACCTGAAGTGACTTGGATGGAATTAACGCTGGAATAAATGATGTATGAAATGAGAAACCTTTGTCCAGTACCTCATGGGGAAGAGATAGGGAAAAAAAAAAAGAGGGCCACAGACAGAACTGCCGCTGTACAGAATTAGCGCCGATGAGTCGGAAAATGCAGAAGGATAAGACAAAGGATCATCAGATAGTTTCCTCCATTTTTATTGAAACGTCAAGGTTTTTATCAGTCTCCCATCAAGCCTCCCTTTCAGGCTCCCAGTGATGCAAAGTGGATCTTACACTAAATGAGAACAGACTTCCACTTAGTCCTGCCTGTGGCCTGTGTTTTGCAGGGGTCCAGCACCGGGGAGGACTTTGAAGGTGTGTTTTTCTCCCTCTAGCCCCTCCTCCCACTTTGGGGTAACCCTTCCTCCCCCCATTATCAGTAACCCTCGTTCTTTCATCTCTTTTGCCTTGAAAAATCTGTTCTCTCAAGAAAGGAGCTGACAGACTCATCCACGCTGAGGTTTACATGGTGGATAGGGCTTCACTGTTAACTTCTCTTGGGGTGTTTTAATTTTGAATGGTGTGAAATAAGGATCCAAGCGCTGAACCAGGAAAACTGGAACTTTATACACCAGAAAGCAGGCTGTGTCTTCTCAGCATGCACACCCTTGGGGTTCAGCCACATGGCCTCACTTCTATAGCCTTATGGCTGCATGAGCCCCATTTCCTTTTTGGGGTGCTTTCTCCGTGCTCTGCAAACCACACGTCCTGGGTGGCCACACCCTCTCCTGGTTGTAAGGCTGCCTGATTCTTTATCCAAGGAGGAGACAGTTGCATTGTTTTGCCCCAAAACTCCTGCCCATCCCAGCTGGGAGGGCTGGGCCGGTGCTCCTGGATCTCCAGATGAAACCTCCATGCCGTGCCATTGATCTACAAGAAACATGGAATCTGGGCCAGCCCTCCTCAGGGGGCACCTGCCCTTGACCTCGCTCACAGCACTTCTGGGGGGTGTTTACAAAAACTGCACCTGCTGCTTCACTGATGGTCGTGCTGGGAAAAAAAAAAAAATCATAATGTAAACCGCTAGAAAGGGAGAAGAAAAGAAAGCCAGCCCGGGGAAGGCGATGATCCGTCCTCTGCTCTATTTTTGTCTCTGCTACGTGCTCGCTGAGTGTCCTTGAGGGACTTGCCTCCCTTCTTTGTCTTGGTTTGTTCCTGCCCTGGCAGAATTTCATGCGTTGCTTGCCAGAACTCTCAGGGAATCTCATGCATCCCTGACAGCGCACAGGCAGACGAGCATGTGCTTCTTGGGGGGCCGGAGAGTGGGAGGTGGGGCCGTAAGTAATGGGAGGGGAACAGTGGTGCCCAAATTCCTCAGATTGTAGGCAAATTGAATCCTTCTTTGTCCTGCCCTGAAAGAGGGTCGCATTGTCCCCACCTGTAACCCAAAGGAGCTTCCCCCTCGTGAACTGCGTGGTGGGCGGAATAGCTGACGCCTGCTGACTGTTTACTCTGTACTTTACACCAACTTTATGTGCATGATTTCACTTGCTTCCCATTTTCAATATGAGAGGATTGGGGCTCAGAGGGATCCAGTCATTTTCCTGGAGCAGGATGGGAAGATCTCTCATTTTCAGGCCCCAGCACACAGCCTAGCATATAGTAGGTGCTCTGTACATAGATGGTGGCTGAAGAGGAGGTGGGAACTCTGGGGCTGTTATCCGTGCTCTGCTGCTGTCTCTTAGTGCTTTGATTTATTCACCTGTAAAATAGGGCTGTGGACTAGATGCTTGGATCCCAGAGTGCAGTGGGGGATGGTTGGGGGGAGGGCAGTTGTCAGCACCCTGTCTACCCTTCCTGAGTGTGAGATCACTTGAGAGAGAAGCACAGGAATCAGGACAGTGGAGTAAACAAATATCTACTTCATTAGTGATAAAAGTTGGCTTGAAGGGTGTGGCTTAAATCTGCACCCACAGTGGCTTTTCTGCTACTTCACCCCAGAATTAAACTTATCTGCCAAACACAGCCCGAGCTGGACAGCTCCCCTGTGGGAGGGCAGGTCAGCCACACCCTCGCTGTGGCAGGCAGAGCTGCAAGAGGGAGGGAGCCCCAGGGGGTGCTGAGCCAAGTGCAGTGACTTTCTTCCCTCCTCTTTTCATTGGTGGGTCACTCTGGTTCTGGGGTGGGGGCAGGGAATGTGGGGAGTGGGAGAGAGGTGACTTTTGAAGACTTTCACACTTGCACATGGCTACCTTCAGTATTTGTTAAATGGATGGGTTAAGCATCAAAGGCTGGGGGACTGCGGGTTCCCCAGCCCAGGCATCTCTCGGATTCTGTTTGCTCCTGCCCTCAGTGAAATAATGAACTGATGCCTCCCTTTATATGCAGGCAAAGCCCTGCCCTTATCATCACAAGGAGGTCGTGGTAGGCAACCTCCAAGGTGGACCCCGGGGATCCCTGTCTTCTGTATTTACACCCTTGTGTGATCCTCTCTCCCTGAATGTGGGTGGAACTGTTGATTCCTTCTAATGAACACATTAGATGTAGCAGATGTGCTGTATGACCCTTGTGAAATTAGGTTATTAAATAACTGTGGCTTCCACCTGGGGGGTGCCCTTTCTCACTCTCCCTTAGCTCACTCACCTGGGAGAACCCAGCTGCCACATCAAGATGCAGCCCTGTGGAGAGGCCCACTTGACGAGCGATGGAGGCCTGCCAAACGTGTGTGCGTGGAGCCTAGAAGAGAATTCCGTTCAACCCCACACTGAGCCTTCAGATGAGACAGCAGCCCTGGCTGACACTTTAGTTGCATCCCAGTGAGATACCTTGAACCAGAGGCACCGAGCTAAGCTGTGCACAGATTTCCGACTCTTAGAAACTGTGAGATGATAAATGCTATTTAAGCCACTACATTTTGGATTAATCTTGTATTCGATGATAGCTAGCTAATACAGAAGTCTTCTCTCCCTGAACAAGGGCCCCTGCAAAGCAGCATTACCAAGAAGGCCCAGTGAAGTCTTAACTCCACCGCCTTTTATTCAAAAAGAAACAAGACTGCCTGTTGGAAGCAGCACAGCCAAACCACTCCCAGGATTTTTTTTCTTTTTTCACCCCAGGCCCCAGACTAAGGATACAGACAAGCTGGACCACGTGATGAGGCTCTGCAAACAGGTTTAAAAATAACATTACTAGATTACACTGTGAAATTTAAGCCATCCATTTAGGAAACACTGAGTGCAGCTGGGAAAATTATTTTTATGTTATTACTCTTCAAGAACAAAGTGATGAGTGACTTTGGAGTCAGAGGAGGTGGTGGTTTGTGGAGTTTATGAAAAATACGCTGTCATCTTTGTCCTATATTACATTGGAGTCGCTGGGAGTTAGAACTCAGTTTTCTTAAATTTGGGTGTTTTAAGGGACCTTGGACACATTGAAATAAAAGAATGCCTCACAGTTACGCAGAAACGACATTTCCCACTGCTTTCCTTAGAGCACGGAGCATTGAAAGCACGCTTATTCTTTCAAATTCTTACCAAGTGGCTACTTGGCGGTGCCCGGGGAAGAGCCAGAAATAGACAGAGATACATGTGTTGCCCCAGCCGCCTCAGCTCAGACTGGAGGGATTGTGAATTGTATTTAGATAAGACATATCTCAGATATCACGTATATTTTCTAGCGGCATTTGGGAAATCTGGTCGTTCTGTTTCCCTGGCTCCCAGCTTGTCCGTAGGATCTTGGAAAGTGGCTTGTTTTGCCAATATATGTAGCATATTCCCAAAGTTAAACATTCCCAAGGAGACTAACGCCCTTGGGTGACCCTTTGTCTGCTTGTTTTTTCTCTCCTCCTTCGTTTGGCCGATCTGGGCAGGGCTCTGATGGGAGAGTGGTTTGGGTAAGTCAGCTCTTTGGGGAGAGACAGCAAGCTTCTTTTGTGTCCTTCACCCTTTGTGACGAGGACTGTGTGTTGCCCACCCCCCCGCCCCCAGCCCCACTTCTGAGCTCCCCATCTTCCCTGGGTAGAGATGTTACGGCTGTCTACACAGCCACCCAGAAGAGCACTCCATTTTCCAGCCTCCCTTGCGGTGTAGTCACAGGGATAGGAACTAACAGGATTTGCACAGAAGTACCGTGTGCTGTTGCCACACTTGCCCTTAAAGTGAAGGACAATGCGTTCCTCTTCCCCTCCCCCCTTACCGCTGGCTGGAGTGCAGATGTAGTTTTGAGCCACCTTGGACCGCAAGGAAGAGGGTGACAAGCTAGGCATGGTGGGGAAGAGCAAAGCAAGACGGCCACCTGCCTTGCTTCCACCAGCGTCATTTCCAGTCTCCATCACACACAGCACAAGTACAGTATCCTAACTCCTACCCTTTATATCTCCCGGGATGCCTGGAGAAGGTACCCAGGGTTCACTGAATTATGGGGTTGGACAAGTCACCACCCTAGGTAAAGACAACCGCTGCTGACGAACTCTGCCTTCCTTCTTCAGTCTGTCACCTCCAACCACTTAAGCCATTAGAATCTTAGAGTTGGAAAGAATCTTCTAGATCATCTCTCTAGTCCACCCATCACTGGCATCAATTTCTGCACATCATTCATTCTTGGTCCTTTTAGCTCCCAGCTTGATGATGCAACACATTATGGGGCAGTCTTTTTTTTTTTTTTTTTTGGTACGCGGGCCTCTCACTGTTGTGGCCTCTCCCGTTGCGGAGCACAGGCTCCGGACGCGCAGGCTCAGCGGCCATGGCTCACGGGCCCCGCCGCTCCGCGGCATGTGGGATCTTCCCGGACCGGGGCACGAACCCGCGTCCCCTGCATCGGCAGGCGGACTCTCAACCACTACGCCACCAGGGAAGCCCATGGGGGGCAGTCTTAATAGTACCAATTTCCACCTTTGCTCTTATTTTCCCCTTCGAGCCCTCTCCAAACGATACATTGGGGGGCAGGTTTTTCAGGGAGGTAGTGATAAACAGTGTCCGAACTCATGTAAAAGTGAAAAATGTCCATTAATGTCAGGACTGAAGCATCTCTATTGGGCTTGACGATTCAGAGGGCATGGGTGTCCTTGGCCTCTGAGTAAGGGGTGGCAGCCAGATGGAAGTGGGAAGATGGGGAAAGGGAGCTGATGGATGGAGACGTGAGCAGAAGAGAGTTGGAGGTGCGGGGTTACAGGAAGCATTTGCTGTGCCTGTCATTAGGATGTGAGGGACTTGAACAGATTCAGCAGCTAAGAGAGTTCAGACTGAGGGAACAGGTGAAGTTGCAGGGCAGAGAAGGCGTGGCTGAGAGAGCGTTGTCTGCGGAGAGTGGGGAGGGCAGCGAGAATGAAATTGGGCCACTTGACGATGAACAGATGGGAGAGCCATTTCATCCTTTGCGACCAGAGGGAGGGAGGGAGAGAAGACGTGCCGAAGGGGATTTGCTGTGAAGCCCTAGCAAATCTTTTCCATCCAGAAGCCCAGGGAGATAAGCTTGGTGGAATCAGTGAGGTAGGAGACAAGGGTGTGTGCCAAGCACTGGGGTGAACTTTAAACAAGCAGCTGGAGTCACGTGGTGATGATTTGCAGTAGTTGTGACGGGCGACGGAAAGGGAGCCTTAAAGACCTGTGTGAGGGCTGATCACGGTGCCCAGCTGAGGTACTAGGGCTTCCAAAACTCAGTTGTAGGGGCATTCCACATGATATGTGTGTCCCTGGTGATACAGGCCTGGAGAGGGTGGATTTCAGCTTTGATCCATGGGTTGGGTGGTACCCTGGAGGGCCAGGGATGCTTGGGAGTGGAAATGAGAGTAAGAGAACAGTGCAGGGGCCAACCTTCGGCTCTGGGCAGGTAGAGAAAGGACGCCGCAGCAGTTGCTGCCTTGTTAGAGCCGTTTCCCCTGAAGGTGGGAGAGGTGGAAGGCTTGTGGGCAGGGCACAGCCATGACCTATATGCTTCTGGCCCCAGAAGGTGCTGTCTCCATCTCATTTAGGACAGTCCTGTGTGTTTTCCTGAGCCTCCACCTTTGGTCTGCAATCTAGTCTCTTCCTTGAATCTCCTGGCCCCCTTCTCCCCCGCCCTGCCCCAGGGTCCAGCCTTCACCACTCGATGCCCATCCCTGTTCAGTACAGATTTCTCTTGGTCGTGTGGGCATCCTCTGAACTGTTCTAGATCAGTGCACCCTTCTCTGCTCCCTCTCGTTCGGCCTCACCATGGGTCTGCCATCATCATGGAAAAGCTCGTCATTGTCATTCTGGCTTTGACTAAGTGCCAAGGCACCGTCAGCTGTTCCCAGCACTTAGTGTTCTAACACCTTCGCATCCCGTTCTGGGGCTCATTGATTCTTCTAAGAGAGACAGAGAGGTTGGTGGTCAGGAGCTGACGTTTGGAGTCACACAGACTTAAGTGTGAACCTTCCTCCTGCCCTTTATTAGCTGTGTGATGTTGAGTAAATTATTCAGCCTCCTTGTCCCCCTCTGTAAAATGGGGATGATGGAAGTTATCCTCAAGGATGTAACTCTTAGGCTTGGGGTGATGAATAAAAGAGAGATGGCACAAGCTTTGTGGGAATGAAGGTCTCAGAATGAAGACAGCCAGTGGGATTGCCTCACATTGCCTCACTTGGATTAGAAATCAAAGAAAAAACTCATCCATCTATTGGGAAGCCCCCCCCCCAACACGAAGAAATAGGTATTTCTAAGGAAAAGCAATTGATCTGTGTTACATAGCCCCACCCTAGACATTCCCAAATTCCCCATGGTATTTGTGTTGTTTACTGAGTCATAGACAACAAGCCATTCAGTAATTACATTCCAATCATGGGCATCCAGTCACCCTGGTCTTCTACCCACCAACTGTGTGGAACCTTTGTCACAGCCTACAAATCATGTGATTGTGATCTGTGATTTTTTCTAACTGAATACACATTGCATAATAATCGGGACGATTCTGTGGCAGCCATGGTAAGAGTGTGTGCTGAAAAGATGGGCTGTGTTATTTTATTTTTAAATTGATTAATTAAATTTTGGCTGCGTTGGGTCTTCGTTGCTGCGCGAAGGCTTTCACTAGTTGCGGTGAGCGGGGGCTACTCCTCGTTGCAATGCGCGTGCCTCTCATCGCGGGGCTGCTGCAGAGCACGGGATCTAGACGTGCCGGCTTCAGTAGCCATGGCTCACGGGCTCCAGAGCACAGGCTCAGCAGTTGTGTCCCATGGGCCCAGTTGCTCTGCGGCATGTGAGATCCTCCCGGACCAGGGCTCGAACCCGTGTCCCCCGCATTGACAGGCGGACTCTCAACCACTGCGCCACCAGGGAAACCCCAAGATGGGCTGTTTTAAAAACCATTGATTTTGGGAGGCAGACTGTTGTGCCATTTTTCCTTTGCACTGTCTGTCACCCAAGATACAAAGGAGGGCAAGGGTCTGAAGTTGTCCACGTTAATAGTGACACTCCAAGCAGATCTGTTGTCTTTGGGCTGCTTGGAAAGGAAGAGACAGGCAGGAGAACATAGAGTGCCAGGCTGGGTGCAGTTGGAGAAACACTATTTTGCCAGGAAAAACTGGGAGCTCTGAAGGCACCCCAGGCTTGTGTGCTGCTCCTAGTTCCAAGTCTCTGTGAATAGTTCTGTGGATACTGGGGACTGGACTGGTTGGGTGTTTAGATGTTCTGGCTCTCTGATGGGCAGAGGCTAGAGATAATTAAAGGGAGGTCTGTATGTAAATTGGTATTTCAAATTAGTTTTCTGGAGATGAAAAAAGTTGAGGAAAAAAAAGGGCAGAAAACAATAAAAACAGAGGAGGGGCTTCCCTGGTGGCGCAGTGGTTGAGAGTCCGCCTGCCGATGCAGGGGACACGGGTTCGTGCCCCGGTCCGGGAGGATCCCACATGCCGTTGGAACGGCTGGGCCTGTGAGCCATGGCTGTTGAGCCTGCACGTCCGGAGCCTGTGCTCCGCAATGGGAGAGGCTGCAACAGTGAGAGGCCCGTGTACCACAACCCCCCCCCCCCCACCCAAAACCCAGAGGAAACCAACAGGAGAAGGCTAGCATGAATTGTGAAATCTACAGAGAGGAGAATTTTTTCCCAAGAAATACTTGCTCCCCACTATAGTTAAGGTTTTGCCTGGACCCATGGCTCTCAGCTCTCTGGTGGCCTTGTAGATTTAGAGTTACACTTTTGGAAAGCCATTTGGAAGTGCATCTCATGACCCACACAAATATTCCATACCTTCTGAACTAGTAACCTCCCTTCTGGGAATTTGTCCTAAGGCAATCAATCTGAGAGAGAAAAAAAAGTACCACATGCATAAAAAGGCTGATTGCCTCATTGCTTTCAATATTAAGAATTTGGAAGCCACCTAAAAGGCCAACAGGAATGGAATGGTCGTTGAAATGATGGTATATTGAATCACAGAGTATCATGCGTTCATTAAGATTATAATTATGAATACCATGTAGAAGTATACATCTATCTGAACTAGCAGTCTTTTATGATATAAGTAAGTGAAAATAAGCGTAAGGTAAGATGCTGTCTGAGCTATGATTAATGTATAAGATAAAGATATATACACATGAATAGGGCCTGGAAGGAACGTGCAGAAAATGAGCATGTTTGATGGATTCATGGGGTGAAAACAGGAGTGCTTGTTTTTCCTTTTTTAGGTATCTTCATTATTGCTGCTAAAGGTCAAATCCTGATTTTGTCATGGAATCACATCCGTTTTGTCATCTGTACAATGGGTACAATGATACTTGATATTACCCCCTGATCTCCCTCTAGGCTCTGTTCTTGGCCCGTCCATCCATTCTTGCAGACTTCCCCATGCCCCTGGGCTAGGTACTTACAGACAGGCAGGAGAGCTTGGGCTTGTCCTATGTGGGTCACTGAGAGCAGGTTTGGGCTTCCACACCCACGTGATTTGAGTGGTTTGACTGCAACGGCAGCGCCCTCAGCGGCCTCCTTCCTCATCAGGTGTCTTTCACGTCTGCTTTCCTGGCTCTTTCTAAATGTGTCGTGAGAGTAGAGGTCCTGTGTGCTCCCTTCGGGCCTGAGAGTTAGTAAATGCGGTAAACAGTAGCTGCTAATCGCCATCCTCATTATAACGTCTGTAAAATAAAGTCGTAAGAAAAAAATGACAGAAGTAGAAGGGCACCTTGAGGTTCACGAAGAGGGTGAGTAAAACTTCCAGATACTATTTCCAGATACCTGTTCTCTCTTCATGAATTCTTTTTTTAATAGATTTATTTATTCATTTATTTTTGGCTGCGTTGGGTCTTTGTTGCTGCGCACAGGCTTTCTCTAGTTGCGGCGAGGGGGGCCACTCTTCGTTGTGGGGCGAGGGCTTCTCATTGCGGTGGCTTCTCTTGTTGAGGAGCACGGGGTCTAGGCACACGGGCTTCAGTAGTTGGGGCACGTGGGCTCAGTATTTATGCCTCGTGGGCTCTAGAGCACAGGTTCAGTAGTTGTAGCGCACGGGCTTAGTTGCTCTGTGGCGTGTGGGATCTTCCCAGACCAGGGCTCGAACCTGTCCCCTGAATTGGCAGGCGGATTCCCAGCCACTGCGCCACCAAGGAAGCCCTTTTCATGAATTCTTAAGGTCCATCTTTAAATAACAGCATCTGTTACAGATTTTCTTTCTTATGTGGGGTAAACATACCTCCTGCAATGATATTTAAGCTATTGCCTTTGTTCAACAAAGCCTTGTTATAGTGGACAGTGGATACTTTAAGCCTGGATGAGGCCAAAAGAACACTGAGTTTTGACCAGCTAGGTCAGAAGCAACAGCTCCCTCTAGTTAGATCTCTCTGTTTATAATGCTTTGCCTCTCTTTGGTACTCCTTCCTTCTTTCAAAGCATTTTCATATTTATTTTTTCTCTCCTGAAGTTGGTGAGTTAATGTGGTTGGTCTCCCCATTCAATGGATGGTGATCTCTCATTTAAAAAATTTTTTTACCCCTATTGGTGAAAAATTTTGAGCACACCCTCTAATACCTGTGTATTTGTTTACTTATAAATGATATGCGTGGATCACAGTACTGGTGGATCATATGTAAAAGCATGAGATGATAAGATGAAATAAGCAGTGTTTAAAAAATAGTTTTTGGAAAAAAAAAAAGTTTTGGGGCTTCCGTGGTGCTGTGGTTGAGAATCTGCCTGCCAACGCAGGGGACGCAGACTGGAGCCCTGGTCGGGGAAGATCCCACATGCTGGGGAGCCGCTAAGCCCGTGCGCCACAACTACTGAGCCTGCACTTTAGAGCCTGGGAGCCACAACTACTGAGCCCACGTGCCTAGAAACCGTGCTCCGCAACAAGAGAAGCCACCACAATGAGAAGCCTGCGCACTGCAACGAAGAGGAACCCCTGCTCGCCGCAACTAGAGAAAGCCCGCGCGCAGCCAAAACTAACTAAATAAATAAAATAAATTTATTAAAAAAAATAGTTGTCATAAAGTTTTATTTACTAGCCTAGGAGACCTTTTTGTTCTCATTAAAATATCATGACTAGTCCTATTTTCAGTCAGAGTGGTGTGAGTGGGTATGTTTTATTAATTTCAAAAATCTTGATTTAGTACTTTGTGATACAGTAATTCAAATGTCTGATTTTAATTCACTTATTCTTGGTCTCAGTAGCTGAAAAGGTACCTTGAGAAGACGTGTAGAGCCAAGTGGAAGTTCACAGACGGCGGTGCTTCCTAAATTATGACTCTTATTTTTCAGTCCCATCCATGAATTATGCAAATGTTTTTGTTGAAATTCAGCAAGTAAATTTCCATTTCTCATGATGTCAGCCACTTGTTCTTGTAAACTAACTGAAGGGTGCCACATTTTTGACGAATGGGTTCAAAACCTGCCGTAATTCTTCGTTTGGAAGATCTTTAAAAGACTAGACAAATCTGTTTGCAAGTTTTTGAAGTGTGCAGATATGTTTTTATAAATCAAATTACAGGGCTTTGGGCCACAAATCATTAATCATGGAAATGTTTCTAAACGTCCGTTTTCAAAATGCCTCTCCACTAGTACCGTTTTTTGGAAGCATTGCTTTCTTATTCATTGTTAAAATGTCATCTTTACCTTGAAGGAACAAATTAAATATGTTTGTTCTTCCTGAAAATCTCTGCTGGATGCCATAGCTCTTGATAGTCACCTGTCATCCAAGAATAGGTCATCAAATTTTGAACTTAAAAAAAAAAGAATAATATATATATTTTTAAAGTTAGATTTTTAAATTTTATTTAATCTTTATTTATTTTAAAAAATTAATTAATTTTTGGCTGTGTTGGGTCTTTGTTGCTGCACGCGGGCTTTCTCTAGTTGTGGTGAGTGGGGGCTACTCTTCGTTGCGGTGCGCCTTCTCATTGTGGTGGCTTCTCCTGTTGCGGAGCACAGGCTGTAGGTGCACAGGCTTCAGTAGTTGTGGCACGTGGGCTCAGTAGCTGTGGCACGTGGGCTTAGTAGTTGTGGCTCGCGGGCTCTAGAGCACAGGCTCAGTAGTTGTGGCACACGGGTTTAGTTGCTCCACGGCATGTGGGATCTTCCCAGACCAGGGCTTGAACCCGTGTTCCCTACATTGACAGGGGGATTCATAACCACTGCGCCACCAGGGAAGTCCTGCATAATATATTTTTATATTTGCAACTCTTCTAAAGTTCTTTGACACTGGGTAACCAGCAAACTTCTGGGTGTCTCAGAAGATAGAGGTCACTGCCCATCTTATTCACAAAGTTTGGTGAAGATGCAACTGCATCTTAAATATCTTGTGTTTTTACGCTTGACATCCTGAAGCCTTTGGTGCCTCTTGCTACAATCACTTGCCAGGGATGATGGAGTGAATGAATTTCTCTGTGCTGCTAGCTCTGCTCCTTTGTCCCCCAAACCCTGCTTTGATTCAGGCAGAGCAGCCACTGCATCAGGAGCTACATTCAGACAGTTTCTCTCTGGAACAATATTCTCATTTAAGAAGCCATTCAGCTCCGAACATGAATTTACTGTAAATCTTCCGTTAACCGACTCACAAAAAAAATGCACTTTATGTGTGTCATTACAGATATGGAACCTAGCAAATGCCACAGACTGAACCGCGGTGTGAAACCATCACCCCAGAGCGCAAAGCCAGCCTCCACACTGTGTGAATCTTTGCACATTTCTCCCTTCAGATTGTCACCGATGTTTTTCATACATTTTTCCAAAGGTATTTGCTGACAAAGGGATGTGTTTAATTTGCGGCCGTTTGTGTAGCGTGTTATGGTTCAGCTAGTTTTGGTGCGATCGGGAGCACGGACATCTCTCCCACGTGGCTTCCCTACCTTTTCCAATCAAGTAAGAAACCTTAGAAGAGTCAAGGTGTTTACATTTGGTTGGAAGAAAATTTAGAAGGCACTTGGATTGTGTCTAGTACATGTTAAATATCACTGAAAACATTGCGGAAATGCGTCTTTGATTTCTGTATGTTTCATTTTGAAATGTCATCTCAAGTAAGACGGCTTCCTGCTATGCTTAGCTAATAGCTCAAGGCACAATATATTCTTAAGGTAGGGGTCACCGTTTGGTAGTGGATCTTCACCCATGTATTTCATCTTCTAGATGCTTCCTTCTTTTCTTACTGGATCAGTGTCAGATTGTCACTATTTTGACCTTGTATTGTGGCTGAAGACAAGCTCCCATCTGAAGGAAAAGTGTCAGCTTTGTCCCGTTGGGTTATTACCTTGTGTTTGCCTTCCTGCCATCATCTGCAGTGCACAGGTCCTTGGCCAAAATCTTCAAGTCTCTGGCCCGTTTGATGGGGGCTGGTTGCGTGAAACCCATGTCTTAGAATCTATACGCTCACTGCGTGGACACAGGTACACTGCATGTTCAGGGGAGGCTGTGATCACATCCAAGCAGGGGTGTTCCTGTTGCCTCCCCCAGGCTGTCAAGGTGCTGGGCTCACCAGGGGCCCCCCACTTTCTTACCACACGTGACATCCCCCTGCCAGAGGGATGCCACCTCCAGCGCTTGTATTAGTGAACTCTAATGGAAACTAGGGACTTTGGGTCATAGTGATGTTCAGTGTAGGTCCATTGGTTGTAACACAGGTGGGGCATGTTGAGCATGGGTGGGGGGCCGTGATGCCTGTGTGGGTGTAGGGGGTGTACGGGAAACCTTCCGCTCCATTTTGCTGTGAACCTAAAACTGCTCTAAAAAAATAAAAATTTCAATAATAATTTTTAAAAAGGTGGTGAAACCTAACCCTAACCGAATAAAAGGCTATTTGTGGTATGCATGTATCCCCTTTGGCGTGACTGTGTTTACTCTGTATAGGGCAGGGATATTCACGTGTGAATCTGGGGTGCTGGCCCAGGCCCATCATGTAGTTAAAGGTAACATATTATCTTTCTAAAACCTCGAAAATTCTGATTCTGAAACCCAGCTGGATCCAAGAGTTTGGTTATGGAACTGTGACCCTGCGTTTTCTTCCCATAGCCCTGTGGATTGTTCTGGCTCTCCTTGGACCCTATGTGAAGCCTATGGAGGGTGAACCCCAAGCCCAAGGGAGTTGCCACTTGCCCCATGTTGACCGGCGTTTCCTGGAAACAGGAAATGAGACTGGACCAGGGCAGCTCTCACCAAATCACAAGTCCTGTCGCCCATCTGAGGAGAAGCCTCTGGGTCTGCTTAAGAGCCCGAGCTTCCCCAAGAGAACACGTATATATTGGTGGCCTTCTGCCCAGAGAAGATTTCATTCCCTGCAGCATCCACTGTGATAGGCGCGGGCAGCGAGGAAGAGGTATCTAGAATCACAGAATGTTCAAGAAGAACATTCTGTCAGTGGATTCATTTCTATTTCACTCACCCATTCAACACATTATGTATTAATCCTGTGCTGAGAATGGAGCTGAGGCTGGGGATGCCAAGAGGAAAAGCCTGTCAGTCTCTGCCTGCCCTGGAGGTGTTTACAGTTCACTGGGGGACAGACATGCAGATTGCAAGCGTCTGCTTCCAGGGTAACTGCTTGTGGGTTCAGGGGAGAGAGAGTTCTTCCTCTGCAGATGAGTGAGGATGGGCTTAGGATGGGAAAATAGCCCTTTACCAGAGACTTGCAGGTTGACTAGGACTTTTTCAGGTGAATTGTCTGGAGAAGGCATGCCCGGTTGAGGGAGCAGCGTGGTGTCGACTGAAAAAAAAAAGCGCAACCTAAAACTTGAGAATTATGTTTTATTTGGCGGACATACTGAGGACGTAACCCCTGGAGACAGCCTGTCAGATAGCTCCGAGGGACTGTTCTGGACAGGTAAGGGAAGAGCCAGGATCTGTAGGAGTTGTTGCAAAACAAAAACAAAACCAAACAAAAAAACCCAGGTAGTCTTGGAACATCAAAAGATTGCTGTTAATTAAAGAACACCTGGCATCTCAAGTGAATGAATTTAGCACTTTTCTAAATGTATGGGAAGATGCAAGAGTCTGGGCTCGTGGAAATCATGCCTTTGATAGGCCCCTTAACTATCTAGGGCCAGTATCTTGTTTTTCTCCATCCTGAATCCCCTCACGGAGCACAATCAGGGCGGCTGCAGTGGCTGGTGGCTTGAAGGCTGCAACATCCTTTGTTTATTGACAGGGTAGGTGACATTTTTCTGTCCTCAATGGCTAAAGGTGTGGTGGCTGGCTGGGAGACATGCTGTGTCTCAGTGTATCTCAGTATATTATGGTAACTCAGTATTATTGGGGGTTAAAGTGAGAAGTAAGAGAGGTGGGAGATGAAACCAGCTTGATTAACAGGGGTCCTGTCACCCCGGGCCCTGTGCCAGAGGGGTGTACATTTCCAACATGAAGCTGGTGAACCCATTAGAGCAGGAGGGGACACATTTGTCTAAAAGTGCTCCCCAACCCCTGCCGTCTCTGGAATTCCTTCTATAGCATCCCTGCTGGATGGGTGAGTGGCCTCTGCTTGACCACTTCTGGGGATGTTATTTGGTTAGCATAGAAATAAATTTCTTTTATGTAGCTCACAATTTTGTCACCTGTGCTATTTCTAAAAATTGGTATTTTAAGGCTGTCTGCACAAGTTCAACTTGTTCTTTTTTGGGAAATGGGTGCAAGATACTTCAATTTAATTCCTTCTGCATTCTCATTTTTCACACCAGTTGTCTTATTATTCTTTTTTTTAAATTTTTTTTTTTTTTCTGGTACGTGGGCCTCTCACCGTTGTGGCCTCTCCAGCCGCGGAGCAGAGGCTCGGACGCGCAGGCTCAGCGGCCATGGCTCACGGGCCCAGCTGCTCCATGGCATGTGGGATCTTCCCGGACCGGGACACGAACCCATGTCTCCTGCATCGGCAGGTGGACTCTCAACCGCTGCGCCACCAGGGAAGCCCTTTTTTAAAATTTTATAGATTCATTTATTTTATTTATTTTTGGCTGCGTTGGGTCTTCGTTGCCGTGCGCGGGCTTTCTCTCGTTGTGGCGAGCGGGGGCTACTCTTTGTTGCGGTGCATGGACTTCTCATTGTGGTGGCTTCTCTTGTTGAGAGCACAGGCTCTAGGTGCACGGGCTTCAGCATTTGTGGCACATGGGCTCAGCAGTTGTGGTTCGCGGGCTCTAGAGTGCAGGCTCAGTAGTTGTGGCGCATGGGCTGAGTTCCTCCACGGCATGTGGGATCTTCCCGGACCAGGGCTCGAACCCGTACCCCCTGCATCGGCAGGTGGATTCTCAACCACTGTGCCACCAGGGAAGCCCTGTCTTATTATTCTTAACTATTATTAAAAGGAATGATAAAAAGTAATTAACCATCTGGAACAGATTCATGCCTACATTAGTCAGGGCATCCATTATAAAACCTCTTGAAAGTTCAGCCTTGGAAATAGATTCTCCAAGTAGGTGGATTCGCTAATGAAGTTTTCTTCTCCAAAGGCAAGTGTATTTTCCCAGCACAGCCAGAACTTCTATTGCCCATTTTTCAAAGAGGGAAAAAGTAGAAGTGAAAATAGAAATGGCTTGTCAGTTTACTGTGTAAAAGTTGTAGATTTGATATGGTTTTTGTAAGGCTTCTGCCCTATACTTTTCCACTAATATTTGTGGATTTAGTGTGACACGTAACATTGGCTTCAGGAAGATGACTGTATTCAGTGATTGCTTCCTTCAGGGTGCCTGGAAAGCACCCCTGGTCACTTCTCATCCATGATGGAGAAGCTGGAGATGGGTCTGCAGCAGGACAGCACCAAGGGGGGAGTGTCAGAGCCTCAGCTTGTCCTGTGTGGGTTCTACCGTGAGTTTTAGGGGGGACTTGGAATTTGACAGAAGGAGGAAATTACACTGTTATTGGTTCAGCTTTGTGTGCTGCCGAGTTCCATGAATCATTCTCTCCCAGACCATCCTGGGCATGGCCAGGCTGTCTAACTCTTGGAAGACCTGTGTGACCCTTTGGTCCTACTGTGTTGACCCTCTGTGTCAGCCCTTTGTACATGTAAACCCAGAGGGTTGCTTCCCTCTGCCACCTCCCTGGCCTCCCGCCATTGTTGACACCCAGAAACTGACATGAGTGCCTCAAGGCAACCCCTCCAGATTCAGGGCTGACCTGGAGCTAACACGAATTCAGACCCAAAAGTCCCTTGGGGAGAAGTAGCTGCCCCCGGGTACTTCTTCCTGGATACAGAACACAGGGCCGGACCTCCAAGGGCCAGGAGGCTGACTCACATTGTCTGTGTCAACAAGAAGCATTTGCTTTTTCCCAGATCTGAAACTGTTCGTGGTGCTCAGAATTCCCAGAGTGCCATGCTGATTTGTGGCCAAGAGCGATGCTTCATGAACTCTTCCGTGGTTTCGTGTTCGCCTGATAAGACCTAACTCAAGTACGATTTTTTTCCTGAAGGCTGGGTATTGCTAGCTTGCAAGTCGATTCTCTTCAACAAATACTTATACAGCACCTTTTGTATTCTGAGCGGTGAGCTGCACTCTGAGGATCCAGGGTTGAATGAGACATGGATCTGTCCCCAAGGAGTTCTCAGTCTGCTGATAGATGCATGAATGGAAAGATTACAGATAAACATGCTCAGTGCTCGAGAGAGGTCTCAGACATATGCTGCAGGGTCCTGGAGAGAAGAAAGCCTTACCATCTACTTGGGAGGCTTAGGAAAACCTTCAAAGGGAGGATGATATTTATGCTGGGTCTTGATGCATTCATAGGGGTTTGCCGAGTTGAAAGCAGGTTGAAGGAGTGAGGAGGACAGTTGAAGCAGAAAGGACACAGACAGAAGCAAGGCTTGAAAAGCCATGGGGTGGGGCATGGTGTGTTTCTGCAGATGGACGCTCAGGGTGTATGTATAGGGAGCAAGCGTGCGGCTGGAGCCTCTCATGATGTTGCTCTTGCCTTAGACCCCGAGCCTGGCACGCAGTACCCACTGGGAGGGAGGGGCCAGGATGGGAACCCAGGATGAATCCACAGGCTAGAGCTGGAGCAGGGAGCACCCACTTTCAGGAAGAGTGATGAAATCTGAATGCCTAGGGGATTCCAAGCCCAGAAGTGTCAAAAGCAGGGGTCAAAGCCACAGGTCTCTGAGCGAGAGGAGGGGGTGGGGTGTGAGAAGAAATAGAAGCAGGTGGTTTCTACCAGGCGTGAATGAGTGATTGCCATTTCCTGTTTCATGCATGAATGTCTTTTCTCTTCAAATAGATTATATGATACTTGAAGATAGGAGGATGGCTTTAAATTTCTTTTTAAGTTCTGTACACTAGGGTCTAATAAAGTATCGTTAATGCATACAAGAGGTTGTGCCACTTGCCCACGATTTTAGGGTTTGTAGGGCGGTAGAGTTTGAGACCGTGTGTTTACCATGGCTCTGCACGGCTGCTACAGGCTGAATATGTGTGTCTCCCCCAAATTCGTATGTTGAAATGTAATTCCTAACGTGGAAATATTTGGAGATGGGGCCTTTGAGAGGTAATTAGGTTAGGAGGGTGGAGCCCTCATGTGTGGGATTAGTGCCCTTATAAAAGAGGCCCTAGAGAGCTCCTTAGCCCCTTCCACCATGTGAGGACACAGCCAGAAGAGGGCTGTCTGTGAACCACAAAGCAGGTCCTCATTAGACACAGAATCTTCCAGTGCCTTGATCTTAGACTTCTCAGCCTCCAGAACTGTAAGAAATTAATGTTTCCTGTTTAAGCCACTGAGTGTGTGGTATTCTTTTTTTTTTTTTTTAAAAAATATATATATATATATTTATTTATTTTGGATGTGCTGGGTCTTAGTTGCGGCATGTGGGATCTTTAGCTGTGGCATGTGGACTTCTTAGTTGCGGCATGTGGGATCTAGTTCCCCGACCAGGGATTAAACCGGCCCCCCCCACCCCGCATTGGGAGCACAGAGCGTTAACCACTGGACCACCGGGGAAGTCCCAAATGTGTGGTATTCTGTTATGGCAGCCTGAGCGGACGAAGACAATGGCCTCCAGTTGAGAGCGGGTGATGGCCCCTGTCCTGTGGGTCAGATCTCAACCAGAGAATGTGCTTCGTGGACATCATCACACGTATGAAAGGACGTTAACAAAGTAAAGTGCATGCAGAGGACAGAGACTTGCTGCCCTTGGTCTCGTCCTACGAAAAAGAAGAAGGGAGCAGAGAAGACACCAGGGCAGCTTGTGAGGTGGGGGGCTCACTGTCATTGGAGATTTGTGGGAATTTCATGTAGAAGAAGAGCTCGCCTGGGCTGGCCTTGGGGGCAGTAGGTGGATGTTGCAGTGAGGCTGGTCTCCCCCTAACTGCTGGGGCTGCCTCAGATTGCGCTGGGCTGTCTAGAAGCAGTAAGACTCTCCGGCTGAGAGGCAAAGACAGCAGCAGGGGTACTGTCAAGGAGCTTCCTCTTCTGGGTGGGAGATCCCAGCAGATGATTTGCAATGTCTCTTCCAGTCTGGGGATTCTACAAATCTCTTGATGTTGCTGTAATTCTGCCGTTCTCCCCTGGCTCCCAGGAGAGGCCTGGCTCTGTGAAGACATGAGAAGCTGAGAGGGTGGCTGACTGACACCCAGCCTTTGTCTTCATTATTTCAGTGTGTGGGAGCCATTTGCCAAAAGAAATTGGGGAAAGTATTTTTAGCGAAGGCATTTGCTTTCCTGGGACCCAGTTTCCTAGAAATGCTCAATTTCTCCCCTTTCATGCCATACCTCATCGTCCCCCAGGATTTTTTCTCCTTGGGGTGCTATTTAGATTATTTTCTTTTTCATCTCTTAAGCTCGTTTGATTCCAGAAGGATTAAGACACAATTGTTAGATTTCAACGCATAGAGACAATGTCTTACACCATCCTATTGATTGTCACAGAAAGTACCCCCTCCCAGGTGGGCTGCTGGCTTTGAAGCAGGGCTCTCAGTCTTGTCTGCACTTTGGAATCACTTGGGGACAGTTGAAAAATCCCAGTGCCCAGGCTGCACGCAGACCGGTTAGATCAGAACCCTGGGTGGGGCCCAGCACCAGAGGGTTTTAAAGCTGTCTGGGTGGTTCCAACGTGCAGTCAGGTCAGAGAATCACAGCTTAAGATACATTCTGGATTCCACCTGGCAGGACCCCTTGTCTCCTGTTCCATAAAGGCATTGAGCAGAGCAGCTTGCAGTTCCCCGACCTGCAGCCTGTGTATCTTGAGGAAGTGATTTGACTTCTTGGAGCCTTGGTATGGAGCCCCTAGAAGATTGGCTTCATGTGCCTCAAGTTCTTGATGTGACTTGGCAAGGAGCTCACCCTGATGCTCTTAGCTATGATGATGATGGTGATGATGATAACGATCATGTTGATGATGACAGTGATAACAATATTGATGATGACAATAATGATATTTCTGCTGCAGCTGATGATATTGATGATGATGTTGATGATGATGATGTTGATGATGATGATGATGTTGATGATGATGATGATGATGGTGATGATGATGTTGATGTTGATGATGATATTGATGATGTTGATGATGATATTGATGATGATGATGATGTTGATGATGATGATGGTGATGTTGATGATGATGATGGTGATAATGATGACAGAGTTGATGCCGCTGATGATAAAGATTACAATGTTGATGATGACGACAGTGATGATGTTAATGATGGCGACAACCATAATGAACACTGGTTGGGCGTCCTCCTGTGTAGGTGTGGCCTCCGTGCCAGGTGTTTTGTGCATGTAGCTTCCGCATTCCTCTCAATAATCTCTTCGGTGGTGACTCTTGTTATCTTACCTTTTTAAAATCACCACTCCATGGAAAATGATGACATTTGTACAGAACACGGGAGTAAAAGCGTGACACACCTGGTGGGGACTGGAGGTGATGGCCGTGGCCCTCATTCCAGGAGCCTTCAGCACTGACAGGATTAATGTCTTGGGCACCCCTTAACCCCTGACATAGAGCCAGGAAGCACTGCCTTTTACAGTTGATGGTGGTGAAGAAGAAGAGTGTCCTCACTCTTCAGGATTAATTGCTCTGTTGGTCCCTTATGCACATGTCACTTCTCACTGCAGGCAAATTGCAGGTTTTCACATGGCATGATTTGAATTCTTGGGAAATAATATGTGAATTGTGTTCGCCCAAATGAATATGTTAAAGTCCTAACCCCCTGTACCTCAGAATATAACCATATTTGGAGGTAAGGGGAGGTCATTAAGTTATAATCAGGTCTTTGGGATGGGCCCTAATCTAGTGTGGCTAGTGTCCTTATGAGAAGAGGAAATTGTACAAAGGAAGACGATGTAGGGACACAGGAGAGGAAGGCCATCTGCAAGCCGAGGAGAGAGGCCTCAGAAGACACCAGTCCTGCCGACACCTTGATCGTGGAGTTCCAGCCTCCAGAACCACGAAATCCTAAGTTTCTGTTTTTTGAGCCACCCAGTTTGTGGTCCTTTGTTATGGCAGCCCCAGCATAAACTAATCCAGGGGCCGAGACCTCTGCCACTTTCTGGAGTTTGCCTTTAGAGCTTCCTTGGGTTTCTCTTGCCTCTGAAAAAGTGGTTCTGAAACTTCAGTGGGCCTCAGAACATGCAGAGTTCTGGTGAAAGCAGATTGCTGGGCTTCCCCCGCAGAGTCTCTGATGTTTCAGTTTGTAGGAGCGGGTGGGGCCTGGGAATTTGCATTTCTAGTGTGTTCCCAGGTACCTTAGTCAGTTTGGGCTGCTCTAACGAAGTGCCATAGACTGGGTGCCTTATAAACGACAGGAATGTGTTTCCCACGGTTCTGGAGGCTGGAAATCCAAGACCAGGACGCCAGCATGGTTGGGTTCTCGTGAGAGTCCTCTTCTTTGCTGCAGACTGCTGACTTCTGATTGTGTCCTCATTTGGTGGAAAGAGAGGAAGCGGGCTCTCTGGCCTCCTCTTAGAAGGGCACTAATCCCATTCACAGGGGCTCTGCCCTCATGACCTAATTGGGGATGATATTGATGACAACAAAGGCCCATCTCCAGAAACCATCACATTGGGGATTAGGGCTTCAACATACGAATTCTAGGGGGATGCAAACGTCCAGTCCATAGGATCAGGTTATGTGGATGCTGCTGGCCTTGGGGACTGCACTTTGAGAAGCACTGATCTAACAAATGCAGCCCTGTCAATGGTACCCAGTAGGCCTTCCAAGCTTTTTGAATATTTTGACTGTGGGACTGATGGGGGCCCATCAGGGTTAGCTTGCTGGGGTGACTGGCGTTTCAAATCCTGGCTTCTTCCCTCTCTCTGACCCACTCTTCAGGGTCTGAGCATCCGAGAAATGCTTCCTTTCTCGTAGGCCCTCTCTGTTGGCAAAACAGAAGGGAATAACCTGCATCTAGCCTTGTAGTCAGTCATTCTCCCAGTGTTGTTAGGGTTCCTCTCTGTTCTGGTCTTACCTGGGCAGGTACATCCCTGGGATTACAGAGGTGATGAAGACAGACAGTCACGTAAATGGTTATCGTAAAAATGTAATATTTCTGAAGAAATTCTTGGTGGGGAATTCCGTGTGATGATAGAGTACAGAGTGACTAACTTTGTACAGGGAGGGAGAAGAAGGTTGGACAAAGGTAGCACCCTCACACCTGGAGAGGGACTGATGAGCAGAGATTTTTCCTGGCAGAGAGGAGGGCTCAGGGTGCTGTCATCTGAGAGGGCAGTAGGTGCAAAGGCCATGGGGCTGGAAACGATCCAGCCTCTTTGGGGAAGAGTTAAGGAGTTAAGTGTAGCTTGAAGCGTAATGTCTGCGGGTGGAGACGTGGTGGGAGCTGACGTGGAAGAGGTAGGTTAGCACCACCTCCATCTGCTGGGGGTTTGATATTTTTTTTAAGAAATGAGGGCACGTACAATATTAGTTTCATATTTCTTCTGTAACAAGTGACTGCAAACTTAAGTGACTTAAAACAAGCCAAATGTACTATTTTACAATTATTGAGGTCAGAAGTCGGAAATGAGACTTATAAGACTAAAATCAATGTGTTGTCATGGCTACATTCCTTCTAGAAGCTCTAAAGGAGAATCGAATCAGTTCCTGGGCTGTACCAGCTTCTAGATGCTGCTAGCTTTCCTTGGCTATAGCTGCATCACTCCAGTCTCTGCTTTTGTGGTCACCTGGCCTTCTCTGACTTTGATTCTCCTGTGTTCCTTTTATAAGGACCCTTGTGATTACAGGGGGCTCAGCCAGACAAGCCAGGATAATCTCTCCACCTCAAGATCCTTAACTTACACCTTCAAAGCTCCTTTTGCCACAGAAGGTAACATTCTTAGGTTCTGGGAATTGGGATGTGGATACCCTTTGGGAGCCATTACTCAGCCTATCACAGGGCATCTGAGGAATTCTAAGTTACCTGGACAAGGGGAGAGAAATCCAAGCGCTGCTGGTCCCCAAGGGCACGTAAGGGTTGAGGAGGGCCTGGACCCAAAGGGTGTCCTTGTGGGTGGAGAGGAGATGGTGGCTTGAATTGAGAGGAAAAAATTGGTGAGAATTCAGTAGTGGACGATGAAGGCATAGGAAACATGGAGGATAACCCTGAGGTTTAAAATGGTGTCGTTCTTTTTTTGCGCTTTTGCTTTTTAAAAATTGAAGTATAGTTGATTTACACTGTTGTGTTAATTTGTGCTGTACAGCAAAGTGATTCAGTTATACACATATATACATTCTTTTTTATATTCTTTTCCATTATGGTTTATCACAGGATATTGACTATAGTTCCCTGTGCTCTACAGTAGGACCTTGTTTATCCATTCTCTACATAGCAGTGTGCATCTGCTAACCCCCAACTCCTACTCCATCCTTCCCCTCCCCCCTTCCCCTTGGCAACCACAAGTCTGTTGTCTAGGTCTCTGAGTCTGTTTGTTTCATAGGTAAGTTCTCAAATGGTGTCATTCTTTTTTTTTTTTTTTTTTTTTTTCCGGTACGCAGGCCTCTCACTGTTGTGGCCTCTCCCATTGCGGAGCACAGGCTCCGGACGCGCAGGCCCAGCGGCCATGGCTCACAGGCCAAGCCGCTCCGCGGCATGTGAGATCTTCCCAGACCGGGGCACGAACCTGCGTCCCCTGCATTGGCAGACGGACTCTCAACCACTGCGCCACCAGGGAAGCCCTAAAATGGTGTCATTCTTAATGGTCTTGTTAATCAAGAGAAGAAGGACAGGTCCTTCCATCTCCTTGCCTGCCTCAGTTCTCTGGTCTTTAGAATTTTCAGGAATCCTTCCCTGGCAGGTGTAGTGCTGTCCTCGGGTTCCCAAAGCTCCCTGCTTCCCGTTAGCCGACAACGTGTTTACTTGCCTGTCTCATGTGTTAGGCTGCAAGTTTCTGGAGCACCTGGGAAGGTGTTGGCTGCGTAGCAGGCTCTGGTTCCAGTCTGTTGAGTTCCTCTTTTTGTATGTAGAGATTTGGACGCCCTTGGGCAGCCCTGAAGCCGGCAACCAGGAGATGGCTGTTGCTAAGACCCCTTTCTCACTCTCACGCCTTCCTGGAATGACGAAGGGGTCTGAGTTATTAACCTTGATCTCCACAGTTACGAATATTTTAGTTTTCGCCCCTTCAGGGAGTCGTGTATCTTCCAGAATGTCACGTAGCCTTTAAAATGGGTGTAAATAAACCTAATAGCTGGAAAGGACTTGGAAATCATTTATCAAGGAGGGATAATTCAGCTGGAAATATGAGAAGGTAATTTTCAAGGCTACTCGCCTGCATGTTTCCAGAAATGTGCTCTCCCTTGAGATGCTATTTCTTGCATCTGATTCAGTAAATATCTGTTCTGTTCATTTGCTGATGGGTCTTTGAAGCTCTCTGTCTCCTGTGTGTTCTGGCTCTTTCTCAGTCTCTTTCATCCTGCTTATTCCTTAAAGACATAGAGAATAGTAGTTTCCTTTATTTAAAAGCAAGGAGTGGGATGTTGAAGGGAACTTCTCCTTTTGCTTGAGAATTCTGGTTTCTGCCCTCAAGCTGAGAGCAATGCGGGAGAATTTTCCATTATTCATGGCGAGGATGGAGCCCTTAGGGGAGGAGCTATCCAAAGATAGCAAGATTGGTCCAGCACCTCAATGACCTCTCCTCTATAAGATGCGTTCAGGAGTTCATGGAGGAGATAGTTGCGGGAGAGATAGGATGCTTCCGTTTCCTTCCCAGTAGGAGTGATTCCCCCCAGGTTAAATGGGGAGATCTAAGCAGAACACACGAAGAGATCGAGGGTGCCTTCCTGAAGAGGAGACTGGCGTCTCGCTCCCTGGCTGGGTGCTCGCTGAGCTACAGCTCTCATAGGCCTGTCTTTAGACCAGGAAGCAGAGTTTGATGAGAATGTTCTTGGGAGCCTCTGGAATGTGGAAGAAATTGACATGAGTTCCCTGGATTGGGGGGACCTACATGGACATGGGGGAATTCTAAAGTCAGGAGGCCAGTGGGCAGCAGGGTGAGCGCCCTTCACTGTCTCCCCCTACCTACATGGCGAACAGGTGGGAGTCTCCTGTGGACCCCTGGAGGCCTGGAGTGGGCAAGGGGCAAGCTGGAAAGGGGGTCTGCTGTGGAGCAGACATGGGCGCTGAGACTGCCAAGGCCAGGTCCAGTAAAATTCCTAGAAGAGCTCATCCCCATATCAGGGAGCCCTGTAGTATGGAGGGCTTCACGGCAGGGCCTGGACCTCAGATGTGTCCCATAGGAGAGACCACCTTTGATCACCTGCCAGGAGGTAACGCCGGACAGTAGCAGCAAAGCCTTTAAAAGGCAAGATTTTGCTTCTCTTGCTTCGTCTGATCCGTTCTGCCTTCTGCCTTGGTCTCGGAGGAGCCAGGAAGCAGGTGGGAGGAGAAGGACATGTGGAGGACCGGCCAGTGGTCCACCTGCCTGTGGCCCTCAACCCAAAGCTGAGGGGAGGGACGAAGCTGGGAACTGGACGTCAATTGAAGGGTTCACTGTGGGCTGCACTGCACCACTTAAATCCTAAAACTGAATATTAATTTCCTAACGGATTTTGTTCTTGTAACTGAACGTTGAGTGGGAGGCTGAGGGGTCTGTCCGAGATCATCGTCAGGCAAACGAGGGAGATGGTAGAGCGCAGCTGGGGCAGCAATGGAAGAAAAACGGAGCCGTTTGCCTTTTTACTCCATGGAGTTCAGCTCAATAAATTTGTTACAAAACCTGACAGGAGCACAATGCAGGGTATCAACTCAGGATCAGAGATTTAATATCGTCTGTGAACTGCTTTGTACTGACTTAGAGGCTTTAGAAATATGTGTGCATGCGTGTGTGTGTACTTGTATATATCACGTCTCTATATAATAGCATACGACAGGTGCTTTTCAATGTCTCTCTGCTGCTCCACACATGTAATAAATGTGCTTTAAACTCATTTAATCCTCTCAACAACCGTGCGAGTTGGTCCTGTTATAAGCCCTATTTTACAAAGAAGAAACTGAAGCACAGAGAGGTTAAGAAACTTGCCTAAGGGCACACAGCAAGTGTGGAGGAGGAGAGAGCTGTGCCTAGGCCTTCTGGCTCCCTGGACCATTCTCTTTCTTTCTCTCTCTCTCTCTCTCTCTGCCCTTTTCCAGTCTTCCCCCGCCCCCATCCCCATCATCTTTGTCTGTCAATTTTTTAATATGGAATTTTACAAACAGAAAGTAGAGAGAACAATGTAATGGACTCGACATACACTCACTCAGCCTCAGCAATTCTCAGTTTATAAGCTGTGCTCTAAGCCCTCATGCTCTTCTGCCTCTTTTAGCAAATCTGTTTGAGGTGGTGGATGTTTGCTGAGAGGATGGATTAAAAAAAAAACAGTTGAAGAGTAATTGCCGTTTGATACAGAACAGAAGGGCTTAGCTTTGGTTTAAGCTGTTCATTTCCCCTCCCACATTCTGAAGTTCAGCTGCAGGAAAAAAAAAAAAAAAAAAAGTAATTCAAGTAATTTAAATTCTGCATGCTGACTTAGTTTTGTCCTCATCTTATCTGACCTTATTTAGTCAGACCAAAAAAAGGAAAAGAAAAGGACCAGGAAGGCGTCTTCCAGGGATTTCATCCTGACCCTTTAAATGAATCTTCCATTTATACTTATATAATTATTTCACATTGGATAGTCTTAATAATATCAAATTTCATTTCTAAAGCGAGCTGACAGAAGCTTTTAAAGACTCGCTCATTCACATGTGTTAGAGAAGCTGAGAATAACAATTTGCTGCCAGTTCATTTCCTTTCAGTATTTTCTGCCTAAGGGTGCTGCACTTTTCCTTTAAAAAACCCCACAGTTACAGCAAAAACCATACACTCTGATCCCAGATCCCCGTCCCAGGTCCTATAATGTAAGAAATGGCCACCCCTTAGATTTCAGTGGGCACAGCCCGGCATCTTTCTTGCTCTGCCTGTGAGGGTGGCGATGCTCAGGGTGGGAACTGGGGCTCCCAAAGGGTCACTGTCAGCTGGAGGCAGACTGTGCCCAGTTCCTGTTCATCCCACCCCATATCCAACCTCATTTGCTCTCAGATACCTCGTGTCTGGGAAGCAGGCTTTGCTAAAGTGCCAGAAGCAGTTTTCGAAGGAATCTGATCTCATGGGAGTGAATTTAAAAACCTCTGGCCCTCATTCAGGTTTTTCTGTTTAAATGAAATTTATTGAAGTCAAATTTGCATGTAATAGAATTCACCTTTGTAGGTTCCATGCCTTTTGACAATGTATGCGGCCACGTGTCTCTCACCTCAGTTGAGATACAGAGCAGTTCCATCGCCCTCAAAGCTTCCCGTGTGCCCTTTCATAGTCAGTCCTCAATCCCATCCTCAGGCAGCCATTGATCTGCTCCCTGCTTGTATGATTTTCTTTCCTAGAATGTCCTACAGGTGGGACCATACAGCATGTAGCCTTTGGGGTCTGGCTTCTTTCACTCAGTATAGTGCTTTAGAGATTCATCTGTGTCGTTGCATCTATCAGAAGTTCATTCCTTCTCAGTGCTGAGTAGTTTTTCAATGTATGAATGGATATTTGGGTTGTTCCCAGTTTAGGGCAATCACGAATAAAGTTGCTATTAAATGTTCATAGACAGTCTTTGTGTGAACATATGTTTTTGTTTCTTTTGGGTGGACCCCCAGGAGTGGGATTGCTACGCCATATGGTGCGTGTTTGCATGCTCAGCAGCAACGTATCAGAGTTCTAGTTGCTCCGTATCCTTGCCAGCACTTGTTATTATCAGGAATCCTTTTAGTCATTCTATGATGTGTGTAGACGTCACGCAAATTCTTATATGTGGAAGGGCAGGGATGCACTGTTAAAAAGCTGGCTTCAGTTGTTGCCCCCATGAGCCTCTTTCTCCTGAAGGCCTTCAGCTCACACTTCAGGAACTTGACTACAGGCTTCCCTGGGAATGGGTGTACTTTGTGCCACTTGGTGGGAGACTTTGCCATGGAACGCTTGGTGAGGCAGGCGTGGCGTACAGGGCTGATGAGGGCCCCTGTGGCACGGTGGGAAGAACATACTCTCGGAAGTCTGGGACCACATTCCTTTTCTGCTACTTATGATGCCTGTAACCCCCGCAGATCATTTAAAGCCTGCATGTCCTCTTCTGTGAAATGGAGATAATCGTGGCTCCTTGCCCACCCTATAGAGAGTGAAGAAGAGCTTTGAAAACGGAAACGTGCAATCCAAAGAAGAAAGGAGAGCATGATTATTTTTATTGCTTTCAAGCCATTTTTATTGCTGTTGGCTAAAACCTCAGGATTGAAGTAAAGCATTATTGTTATTAGCAGTGACGGTCGATGAGACTGTTTTTCATCTGCTTTGTTATTTTTAACCATTTTGTAGACATATAATTCCATGGAAATGTCACGAAGACCGCTTGGAGTAGAAGCTGCATGTTCCATTGTGATTTTTAATATAAAATTCACTTTAGGCAAAGGCGACTTCTTGTAATCACTCACCTCGCTTCCCAGATACTAGTCCTCTGAAATGTTATTGGAGACCTTGCTCTGATTTCAAATACTGTCAACTCTTGCTCATAAAAGGAACAGTTTATATAGTTTGTGGATTCTTTCTTTTCCCTCTTGGGCCATTTGTTTGACTGCTCAGTGTCATCCTCAGTTGGTTCAGACGGGAGAAATGGAAGATCAAGAAATGTAGGCTGGATTATTTTCTCCCTGGTTATGGCTGTAGTTGAAAGTTTGGCTCAAATATAGTTTTTTGGGTTGTCTGGGGATTTGAATTATTCATGCTCTACGCCCTTTCTCTGTTAGCAAAGTCAGCAAAGATTGGATGAAGGGGGACAGTGAGATATTCCCATTTGTGGTCTATGGGTTCTAGCCTATATCTACCAGAATATTGTGTTCAGAGTTGGTATGGGGCAAACTTTCTTAGGAGCTTCGTTCTTCTAAGGGACTTTGGAGACAACAAATATTTCTTTCAGGGAAGTAGAAAAAGGGGGCAGAATAAAGAGCCTTTGGTTGAACATTCTTTTGATCAGCTATGAAAAGTTTGATTGTTACTGACGGTCAAATAAAACAGTGGCGTTTCTAAACAATTTTCTCTAATGAGATAATGTGTGTGTGTGTGTGTGTGTGTGTGTGAAAGAGAGAGAGAGAATCATAGGTTTCCAATGACCTCCGTTTTAATTCCAAAGATGCATTTTTGAGACATCCACCCTCAGAAAGTGTCTGGCTTCTAAGCCCAGCAAGCACCACATTTGAGAATACTCACGTTGCTGCCAAGCAATGCTGTGCTGGCAAACAGACTCTCTAATCAGGAAGAAGGGAGAGGGTCTGTGATGGTGGTTAGGTGGGGGCCTTGATGCAGACCTTCCCACCGTGGTCTATGTCAAGCCTCTGGTGGCTGACGGCTGGCTGGCAAAGCTTCTGCATATTTAACAGCTGGCTGTGGCAGAGCTGACTCCTGCCCACCACTCCTTTCAAGGGGCATTCTGCTTCTCTCAGAGATCCACTGTCAACGTGTTTAATTTTCCCGGAGATCCCCTCGTAAGACATTTGTCGAGAGCATTGCGCTTGACGTCAGTGCACACGATAATAGGTTAAAGTACACTCGACGATGCCACCTGGTTGGTTTCAGTGGTCTGATGGGAAATTCCCTTACGTCCGTGCTCTGTGCTCTGGTGTCTTTGCGTGGGTGCACTGGGCCTGCGGATGCTGCAGGAACTGGGTGGACAGGAAAACTCAGGGCTTTCTTCTGATTTGCATTTCAAATGAGGACAAGAAGTCCTTGAAGAAGAAGTTAGTTATCTGATTGACAACGTGGTTATTGAGGTAGTGCTGTGATGGGGACCAGCCTTGGCCCTGGTTATCCAAAGCTGAGCAGATCATGACCCCTGCCCTCTGGTCCCTGGTCTCCACAGGGGGTGCCGACGCAGGCTGTGAGGGCCTGTCTCAGGAGTCAGGTCCCTGAGCTGACTGCTGTGTGTTTTCAGTGCAGGGAGGCCCCGTAAAACGAACGTAGGAGTAATGTGTTTGCCTCCTGCCATCGTGGCAAATGGTTTAGTTTACAGAGCCTCAGTTTCCCCCCTCAGTTTCTCAGAGTTGGGGGGGGTCCCCCGATCTGCAACGGCAGCATCAACTTGTTGGAAAGGCAGATTCCTGGGCATCGCCCCAGACCCCAGAACCAGAAGCTCTGGGGTTGGCCCAGCGATTGCCCTGTGTTTGCCCAGCTCCGCAGGTGATGCCGGTGCCCACTCAGGTGTGAGACCACTGAGTCTGGGGCTGTTTGTGGATTGCTGTGGCCCAGGTGTGAACACTTAGCCCAGCGCCTGGCACGGGTATGGGCTCTGCCACCTGCAGCTCCAGGAAGGGCACTCTGAGGGAGGTAACATTTCAGGCGGTCTGTGGGTTGAGGAAGGGGGGCAGATAATGCTGCCAGCTCTATGGTGGTGACTTTGTGTGAAGGTGCGGCCAGGAGAGGAAGGAAGCAGGCTGCTTTTACAGGGTTAGGTTAGGGAACGCCCTCTTTCTCAGGCGTGGGCTGCTTCATTCTCTTCTTGCCCAGCTTATAGATTTCCCTTGGGTAAGTTGGGGCAGTGCTTTGTCTTGACTCGTGGAGCCCTAGGAGAACTTGGGTCTTAACTATGGAGAGGTAGAAACAAAGGTGAGATGGACCACCTTTCCTGGAGTCCACACCCACCAGCTCCTGTCACCCCTGTGCACTTGGTTATTTCATTTTCTTCACAGCACTTATTACTTCCTGCACTTAAGTTTATCATGTGTTATTATAGTGTTTACTTGTCTCTTGTGTCTCCTGCCCAGCAGAATATCAGTACCATGTAGGCAGAGACGTTATCTGTTTTGTTTGCTGCCATCTCACAGCACCTTCGAACAGTGGCCAGCTCATGATAGGTGTCCCCGTAAAGGTCTGTGGAATGACTGGGTGGGAGGATGAGTGAGTATTCTGAGAGACAGCAAGTGTGCAAATCCGGGCACTTCACAGATGTAAAGAGGTGGGGTTTGCATCACAGTTTGTGTATTTCTTTGGTGACCTGGAAGCACTGAAAAAAGCCATTAGAAAGTAGACAGCTAAACAAAGTAGAGGCATCCCACTTCCTGATTTTGAAAATATTACAAAGCTACAGTAACTAAAACAGTACGGTACATGCATAAAGACAGACATGTAGACAAATGGAACAGAACAGAGAGCCCAGAAATAAACCCTCACACATACAGTCAACTGATCTCTGACAAGGGTGCCAAGAACACACAATGACGAGAGGATAGTTTTTTCAATAAATGGCACTGGGAAAACTGTATATCCACATGTAGAAGAATGAAATTGCACCATTATCTTACATCACATGAAAAAACAACCCAAAATGTATTAAAGACTTAAATATAGGACCTGAAACTATAAAACTCCTAGAAGAAAACATAGCAGAAAATCTTCTTGACATTGGTGTTGGCAGTGATTTCTTGGATGTGACACCAAAAGCACAAGCAACAAAAGCAAAAATAGACACAAGGGACTACCTGAAACTAAAAAGTTTCTGCACAGCAAAGGAAACAATCACAGAATGAAAAGGCAGCTTACAGAATGGGAGAAAATACTTGCAAACCATGTATCTGACAAGGGTTTAATATTCAAAATATGTAACGAACTCCTACAACTCAAGAGCAAAAAACTAAAATAATCTGATTAAAATACGGGCAAAAACTTGAATAAGCATTTCTCCAAAGAAGGTATACAAATGGCCAACACATGTATGGAAAAGTGCTCAACATCACTAATCATCAGGGAAATGAAAATCAAGTGAGACATCACCTCACACTTGTTAAGATGGCTATTATCAAAAAAAAACAACAAAAACCCCCCAGAAAACCAAAAGACAAGTGTTGGTGAAGAGATAGATAGAGAAATTGGAACTCTTATACACTTCTGCTGGGATGTAAAATGGTGCAGTCTCTATGGAAAACAGTATAGAGATTCCTCAAAAAATTAACACTAGAACTACCAATATGATCTATCAATCCACCTTCTGGGTATTTATCCAAAAGAATTGAAATCAGGATATTGAAGGTATATCTGTACTCCCATGTTCATTGTAGCATTATTCACAATAGCCAGGAGGTGGAAACAACCTAAATGTCTATCAACAGGTGAATAGATAAAATGTGGTATATAAAACAGTGGAATTTTATCCAGCCTTTAAGAAGGAAATTCTGCCATATGTGACAACACGGATGAACGTGGAGGAGATTTTGTTGGTGAAATTGGTTGTCACAGAAGGACAGATACTGCATGATCGCAGTTATATGAGCTATTTAAACCACCGCATCAAGCTCATAGATGAGGAGAGTAAAATGGTGGTTGCCAAGGGATTGGGGGAGGGGAGCTTGTTGTTCAGTGGGTATAAAATTTTGATTATGCAGGATGAGTAAGTTCTAGAGATCTGCTGTACAACGTAGTGCCTGTCGTTAGCAATACTGTACTGTGCGCTTAAAAAAATGTGGTAAGAGAGTAGATCTCATATTAGATGTTCCTTTTACTGCCACCCTCCCCCCAAAAAGAAAAAACAAGGGGGCATAAGGAAACATAGGTTTATTACCTTGATTGTGGTAATGGTTTCACAAGTGTATGCATGTGTCCTAACTCATCAAATTGTACACATTAAAGTATGTGCAGTTTTTGTATATCAATTATACTTCAGTAAAGCTGAAGAGAGAGAGAGAGAGAAAAGAAAGGAAGGAAGGAGGAAGAAAGTAAGAAAGAAAGGAGACAAAAGGAAAGAAAGGAAGGAAGGAAGGAAGAAAACAGCTGTCCGAGGAGGGGAGAGAGTTTTCTCCTTTCAGGACTAATGATGAGTGCAGTGTTTCTATCCCAGTCTCCATCTGGGGTCTTGGTTTTCATTTATTTGCATGCTGCTTTTATGCCCAGTTTCTTCCCCCGAAGGAAAGCATCTCAGTTACACGAAAGGGAAGGAAACTTGAAATGCATTTGCTTCTTTTTAGTTTGAAAAATTAATTTGTGAACAGAGCTTGTGTTTGGAGCCTAAGATATTTGGGTATTTTTTCCTGACTTTTCTTTGATGATACTTAAAAGTCAAGCCAGGCAGCTCATCTTAACTTTTGAGGTGTGCCCAGGGGAGGGAGGGAGGATGAGGGATACATCTATAAGTAATAATGATAATAATTATATATAATATAAAATGTTATTTATTATATATTATTGTTGTATATTGTTTATGCCATTCAATATATTATTTGTAGATTATATTCTATATTATAACAGATATACTAATATATAATAATTAATAATACAATTTATATACAAGTAATGATGTAATATATGTAATAATTATATAATGTATAATATGTAATTATTATATAAATATTAAAACTATAATATAAATTAGTTATTACCTTATATATGCAATAATAATTGTACTTTATTATTAACTAATAAATTTTTACTATTATTACTTATTGTATGTATATATATAGAGAGAGAGAGACAGAGAGAAGAGATTTATCACAGGAATTGGCTTGAGACCCAGGAAAACCAGTGGTCTAATTCAGTCTGAATCCAAAGACATGGAAAGAGGAGAGCAGCTGATGGTGTCAATCCCAGTCGGAGGGCAGGAGAAGATGAGGTGGGATGTCCCAGCTCAAGCTGTGAGGCAGAAATAAAAGCTGGAGGTGGGGGGTGACTTTCTCCTTCCTCTGCCTTTTATTCTGCTAAGGCCCTTAATGGCTTGGGTGATGCCCACCCACACTGGGGAGGGTGGAATCTACTTTACTGAGTCCACTGATTCAGATGCTAATCTCACCTGGAAACAACATCACAGGCACACCCAGAAATAATATTGAATCTGGGCATCCTATGGCCGGTCACGTGGACACATAAAATTAACCATCTCATCATGCTTTTACTTAATCCTCGTGACAACCCTATGAGTCAGTCCTGTTATTAGTATTTCTGTTCACAGAGGAGGAAACTGAGTCTCAGAGAGGTTAAGCGACTGACCCCAGGTCACCTGCACCCTTGTATCTGTTCCCCAGGACTCGTGTGACAAATAACCACAAACTGGATGGCTTACACCAACGAACATTTATTCTAGATTTCCGGAGCCTAGAAGTCTGAAATCATCAAGGTGTCCGCAGGGCTGTGCTTCCTCTGAAAGCTCTAGGGAAGAATCCTTCCTTGCCTCTTCTAGCTTCTTAGTTGTACCAGAAGCCGTGGTGTTCCTTGCCTTGTAACTGCATCACTCCAGTCTCTGCCTCCATCTTTACATGTGGCCTCTTCCCTCTGTGTGTCCTCTTCTTATAAGGACACCCGTCATTGGGTTTAGGGCCCATCCTAACCCAGTTTGACCTCATCTGAACTTAAGTGCAACTGCAGAGATCCTATTTCCAAGTAAGGTCATATTCTAAGGTTCCGGTGGACATGAATTTTTGGAGGACACCATTTAACCCCTGCAACAGGTCTGACTGTTCGTTCAGAGCCGAGTCTTCTCCGCTGCCTTATACAGGCTGGCATCTAACGTGGAGGGATTTCCTCGGAGGGGCACCCACACCTGGAGGAACGGGGGGAAGGTGGTCTGGGAGCAGGAGAAAATTGCACCAGTGCGGTGGTATTCGGCTTTGCTAACGTTCTTTAGAGTGTTTGGCGTGTAAGCTTTCTTCACAGTCATGTCTTCATCGGGGATTTTACCTTTTATCAGAACTAAATAGTTGTCTGGCCCATTTAATGACTTTTATTTCTCAGTCCTCTTTGATAACAGCCTGGAGTTCTTTCTTTCTATGTGTGTTCAGTCAGTATATCTTGGGGCATGATTTTAATGGGTCTGGGTTGTATAGTTTTAAGCATATTTTGTTCAGTTGGAGAGACTATAGCATTTTCTACCCCATTGGGAGGTGGTTTTTTTTTGCCTTTGGATGAGAGAGGAGTAAGAGAGGGAGGGAATGGGGTCCAGACCCCCAGAGGATACAAGGACGCTGCCCCCGCTTCCCTGTGTTCCTTTGTCTTCATGGTTACCCAGTGAGGTGGGTGGGATTATCTGCATTTTACCACACTGGAAGCTGAGATGTTAAGGAACCTCCCCATGGTCACGTGGCCCATTGGTGGCGCAGCGGAATGAAGTCGGTATGACAGCTGCCTCTACTTCCCACTTCCACCAGGAGAGCAAGGCAGCAGATGGGAGCAGAAGTGAAAGAGATCAGGATGAAGACACCGAGGCAGGAATATCTAGTTACCAAGACGGTCTTGTTCCAAAGGGGAAAACCAATCTATCCTTATCTACGCATGAAAAGGAGGAGATAGGGATTTATTCGCTCCTGTAACTGGGAATATGGGGGGTTTCAATGGTGTCTTCAAGACCCTGCCCGCCCTGTCTCTCTTGTAGACAGGCTTTCTCATCTGATAGCTAAGATGGTAGCTGGAGAAAGAAGCTCTTCCTGGAAAGTTCCATCAGAGACATCTTAGGAAAGTCTCTGGTCTGGTTTGAGGCATGTGCCTGTCTCTGAACACATCACAAGGGCCTAGGGTTTGTGAGTGGCCTCGTCTCAATCCCATGCCTGCTTGTGCCGTAGCAGAGGAGAATCACCCTGGTCCACACGGGGTGGGTTCACACACAGACGAGGAGTTCTGTTCCCACAAACAGGGGGTTGGGGTGCTGCACAGATGCCCAGAGGTGGTGGTGGTCTCTCCAGGAGAGTAGCTGGCTTCAGCCCAGGAATCATAAAGAGAAGGAAAAGCAGGAACCACAGGACCAGCTGTTGGGAACGCCCAGGGCGCAGGTCTGAGGAGCGCTCAGAAATAGGAGAACCTGGAAGGAGGCCCAGTTGAAATAAATACCATGTTATTGCACAGGGTTGAGTTCTAGTGGGAAGTTCAGGCATCTACTCTAGGCACTGTCTGAGCTAAGACTGCATCTAGGTGGAGGCTGTCTCAGTCAGCTTGGGTGGCTGTAACAAAGATCACAATAGACTGGGGGCTCGAACAATAGACGTTTGTTTCTCACAATCTGGAGGCTGAGAAGTCTGAGATCAGGGCGCTCGTATGGTCGAGTTCTGGGAAGGGCCCACTTCCTGGTTCAGACCTCTGCCTTCTCACTGTGTCCTCACATGGCAGAGAGCAGAGAGAGAGGGATGGCTCTCTTCCTCTTCTTCCAAGAATGCTAATCCCGTCATGGGGTTCCACCCTCATGACCTTTTAACCTCCCAAAGACTGCACCTCTGAGTACCTTCACCTTCAGGCTTCCACATATGAATTTTGGGGGGGACACAAATAGTCCACAGCAGAGGGCTGGCAACAGCCCAGCCGAAAATGGAGGATTAGTTCTTAGACGGACCAGCAGGATGCTTTAGCCTTGATACGTATAAAAGTCAGCCAGGTAAGTTTCAAGGCCTGCCTAGCCATCGTCAAGAGTTAACTTCAGCAGAAATCCACCCTCGACTCTAAGTTCTGGCGGATTCCCTCTCCTGCCCTCAGCCCCAGAGTGTGCGGGTGGTGAATGCACAGGTAGAGGCAATCCCGATGGCCTTCTTGCTGTTGGAACAGAGGCTGCCATCGCAGAGCTCCAGCGCGGGGCCATCTTGCCGAGGAAGGAGAGAATGCCGTTGAGCTCGAAGGAATTGGCTCCCTTGACCTCCAGCTCCAGTGCAGACAGGAAAATAGTCCTTTTCCTGGAATCAGCAAGTGTCCACACGCAGATGCATGGGCCGGAGAAAGTAATTTCAGACACGCTGTTGCAACTTTGATAGGATTTGGGTCCCATGTGCTGTGACAGCCCAGGAAGTGACAGGATCCGGGAGGCAGCTTCTCAGCTGAGCTCTAATGAGCATCAGTGTAGAAATGCATTAGTTCTTTTGTTTGTGATCTTCTGCCATCTCTCACTTTTCCCTTTGTGATCACATCCCGGAGTTGAGCCCTTTCCAAAGTCAGCTGCCGTGTCAGGGCGCCACTGTTTCCTTCTGCTAGGGATGGTGTCTGCGGTTTTGAATTTGTGAGAAAATTATATATTTTTTCTGATATCAGAAAAATCCATTTTGACCTAACCACTTCCCCATGTGGGAACGATTTATGATTTTCTAGTCGATGTTTTGAAACTTCATTTGGAATTAAAAAAAAAAAGTGACCCATAGATTTCAGGTTAGCCTCCTGGGATGAAGATGGGTCACCTGCCAGAACCAGTTCTGTTCTGGAACAAACCTGATTTCTTGTCATCCCTACTAGGGTCTGGGTTACAGGACCCTATATGTTAACCCTGATGTATTAACTGTTTCTTTCTCAAGGTTCTCCAAGCTTCCCTTGGTGATGAGTGAGAAGGCCCCCTTCCTCGGGCTCCTGGGTCTTTGCTGAACTTTGCTTTCATGGGACATACCCCAGAGGCATCCACGTGGTTCAGGCCGTCTAATGAAATCCCAGACTCATTCAGTGGGATGCTTTCTTATACGAACTCAAGCTCAGGCAAAAGCTTGTTCACTCCAGTGACAACTGGCACTCTTGGAACTCCCAACCACGAGAGTGGGACCAACGTGGGCTACTTTATTTTCAGTTCAGTTTAGCAAACGTTTGGGGTTTGAGACACAGCCACGTGGGGACCTTTGAGCCTGCCGGGAGAGATCAGGGTCTCAGCAGAGTGTGGGGAAGAGCAGCACTAGGGAGAAGGAAAAGGAAAGGGTGGTGTTCTTGGCTCTCATGATAGGTCCAGCATCTAGTGCTGTGTCAGGCATATGGCGGACGCTCTTTCCATGTGCAATGGATGGATGGATGGATGGATGGGTGGATGGATGGAAGGAAGAGCCTCAGCCAGACTGGAGAGCTTAGAGCATGTTTATACACCCAAAGGAAAACCTTGCAAAAGGGCAGAGGAGGGGAGGAATGCTTGCAAGTAGGTTGTGGGTTGGGGAGAATGTCCCATATGGACTCTGGGTTTGGGTGATGAGTCCCCCTAAAAGGGAAGAGGTGTCTGCATCTTTGGGGAGGGTCAGGTTTCAGGGACAGCAAATGAGGTTGGGGGGTGGGTTTGCTGCAAAGAGGCTGAAGCCACATGGATTCTAACCTGCTGTGGGGCGGGGTCTTTGAGGCCACTTGGGGAGGGTTTGCTGGAGGGAGAGCGGCTTGCCAGGAGGGAGGGGCCCTGGGCAGGGTGGGGGTGAGGTTCAGAAAGGAGTGACGGCAGGAGGGGCTCTGAGTGTGACCAGGACACACAGGCGGGGGGGTGGCATTAGCTGGAAGAGCCCTCCCAGAGCCCAGGTGGGAAGAGCAGCGCTGATGTATTTCAGCCATGTGGTTCCCAGGACTCATTCGTTCTCTTCCTCCTCCTTAAAATTGTGATTCCAGTTTTTGTCATGGATTAATTATATTAATTTTATTGTACCATAAGCTACTTTCAAGTTATTCTCATATATGGTACATACATATAAGTCCGTTTGCTAAAAAAAAAAAAAAAATGCTCTTCATCAAGCTTAATAAAGTCACGCTCGCCTTTCAGGGAGTTAGTATTGATGTGTACTTGGGTAAGAGCTTCTTCCCATCTATTCCAGACAAAGCGGTTTCTTAGAGGTCTAGACGAAGAGTTCTGTGAGTTTTCATGGTTAGAAGATTCTCTCTCTTCTGTGTAACTGTGCTACCCACTGCTTCTCAAATCCATTTTCTTTTTGTCCTTTGGTAGAGAAGCTTTAAAATCAGCGCATATGTTTTTTGAAAGGAAATTCTGAGCTGTTTTTCATGAGTGACTGAAACTGATGGAAATGAAAAATGTTAGAACACTCAATTAGGGGACTCGGGATTCAGGGTGTATTGGGGCTTGAAGCTTATACAATTTTGGCTCCCTCTTTAAGGAAAAGAATGTAAAATTAGAAATACAGAATTAGGTGCAAAATAAGTATTTATCTAGAATGAGAAAAATTGTAAAAAAAAAAAAAGCCAAGTTAAAAAAGCTGACAAAATCATCAATATCACAGATTCCAGGAAAATAATGTTTTTATTAGCTACCCTACATACCTTTATAATCTTTTTTTTCTTATATTTTTGGACTACGTGTTATTTGACTGACTTCGTATGACAGCAATTAGGAATATCCTTTTCTGTTGAGAGACTAGAAAGGCATTTGCTCTTTCTTTCAGGATGGTTGATTGATACTTTTTTTTAAGAGTTGATACTTTAGAAGATGAAGTTTAGCTTCACAATCAACATTGGCCATGTCAGGTACATTTATTAAACGACTGTCAAATTTAGGGTGACTTCTGTCCATTTGCTATGTGGGCTGTTAAGACTACAAGGCATTCCATGGTTTTTTGTGGTCACTTGTATTAAATGTACTTTGAATTGATCACATCATGAGTGTTCTTGGAAGCTGTTGCTATTCCAGGGCAGCATAACAATATCGGGGAGACTGGGAACCATTGTAGACGTATTCCACTGACGCTAAACCAAATGTATTCTTAGCCTAAATTTTCCAAAGCCAAATTCTAATGAAATGCCCCTCCCTCAAATTGCCCCACCACCAGAACTGTGACAGAGGGCAAACTGGAGGGACAAGAGACAGTCATCTTAGCTGATTGCAACAAAAGTATCTTGCTTTTGCAAATGTTCTAGAAACATCAGACCATGGGCACACACTGCTGGGGCCCTTTCAGAAAGGCCTTGCAAGGGACCCATGTAAGTGAGGGGCCCCGAAGCAAAAGCTTCATGGGAAATCCAACTCTGCCCTCGTTGATTACTTCTGAATGTGAATATTTACTAAATCCCCTGGGTGAGGGACCTGGGATAGCACATCCTGGTGTTTTCTCTTTTCTAATAGACCTTTAAATATTCAAAAAAAATTTTTTTCCCTTGAAATAGGCGTTAAGAATCCTTGCCCAGATGATAATTACATTTCCTTACATCTGTGTCGTGGTTTACAGTTTGCAAGGGTTCACAATGCTTGATTTTATTTCATCTCCACTCCAGCCCTGTGAGCTAGACAGGGCCAGTATTATTCCTGTTTGCAAATAAGGAAGCCAGCTCTGAGCTTGCCAGGGTTTTTTCCATCTGCCTCTCAGGAGGAGCATTTGGAGCAGGAGGTATCTAGGTGTGATCAGGGACCACTGGGCACCAATCCACAGGCCTGTGACTGTGCTGGCTCTGGCACAAGCTGGCCGTAAGTTCTTGTCTTCAACCCTCCCGAGCCTCAGTTTCCTCATTTGTCAAGGAGAAATGGTCTCCTAGAGGTGACCTTTAAGGCCATTTTGCTGCACTGTCCTCTACTTGATCAAGAAGAGTGTTCCTGCCTCTCGTCTCACATCCAGATAGGAGGTGGAGCTTTTTACTGTCCTTATTTCTCTGACTCCTGATACCCTTTTACTTCCTGGCATTGTTCTGACATCCTATCAGGGTCTATTTTCCCGACTGTAAGCCCTGAGCTGGCTGGATCATTGTGGAAATTGTTTTTGTGCTCCTTTGATTTCAGAAGCAGAGCTCAGACACGCAGGTATTTAAGCACCTGACTCTCCCCAGATGGTCCCGCCATGGGCTCACGGGCCCAGTGGCAGCACCGTGGCCCTGCTTTTTGGACAGTTTTTTGACTATGGTTCTGCTTTGATGCACGCATTCACCTGGAAATTCCGAGGCTCCCACGATTTCAGAACTAACCCTAACCATCCTGCTGTAGGGTGCAGGAGAGGGGAGTCCACTGACCCTGGGAACATGTTGGTTCTGGATATATTTCTTTTGATGAGGCTAGCGTTTCATCAGATTTTTCTTGAAATGATTAAATGAATGCCAAAGCATGATTTGGTTCCTATAGTTGAAAAGACAATAAACGACATAGTTCAGTGTGCCCATTTTACATATGGGGAAACTGAGGTCCACTGATGAGAAGTCAGGAGTCCTGGATCAAACAGATAAGTGGGAACCCGGAATGTTTGTTTAGGCCACCTCCTCCCTGTGTGTTCATCATTGGGCCACACGTCTTTTTCTTTGCGATCTTATTTTGTGCCTAATTATCATTATTGGGCATATTTAATGAGGACATGATTGAGTTTTGAATATTCCGGGGTTTTTTTGCCTTTACATATATTTACTTATTTAATTTTACATGTAAATATAGAGATACCCTTATATGTATTTCTCAGTAGTTAAGTGTTTCTTTTCTTCTCTTAGTTTTTTAATTTCCTTTTTCAAAATGTTATGTTTTTATTATGATAAAATTCACATAACATAAAATTCATCATTTTAAAGTGTACAATTCAGTGGATTTTAGTATTTTCACAATGTGGTGTAACCATCACCACCATCTAATTCTAGAACATTTTCATCACTCCCCAAAGAAACTCCGTGCCCCTTAGCTGTCGAATATTCCATTTTTAAAGGTTTGCTAAATCATGATGCTGAGTGTGTGCTTATGTGTGTGTGTGTGTCTTCCTCCAGTGGGTGTATATCTTTTGCTTGATAATGATTGTCTTTGGAGAGGTTTCTGTCCAGGCGGGAGGTCCAGGAATTTTTGAACCTGCCCTGGATTGCAAAGCCTTCTTTCTCATGGCTGATGCTGTAAGAGTGAACTGGGGAAGGTGCTCTAGGGAGGCCCTTAGCAGAGGCTGGAGGGGTGGTGGGTGGGGAGAGAGAGTGGAGCCCGTGGACGCCCCTCTGCTTTCCAAACCCTGATGAGCCAGCCCAGCACAGCAAGGAAGAGAGTTGAGCTGCAGAGGGGCTGCCTGCAGAGAGGCAGTGAGCCAAGGTCCTGGGTGGCTGGTCTATTAAAAGCTCCCTCCACAATTTTGACAAAAGCACCAGTGTTGGCTGGTTACATCCTGATTTAGATCCTTAGCTTCTGTCTCTGAAAACCCTCCCTGAAGGTCCATTTGCATGTGTTATTCGATTCTCTCTGCGTCTGTCTGCCGTGGATTACATACTCCGGTTCTGCAAACTTATATGTGCAGACTCCAGAGAGCTGCATCCGTTTCTAAAAGGTGATAATTGGAAACAGTATGGTTAGATAGATGTAATGCTGATAGACATAGTGCTCATCCAGGCTCTCTGCCTGCTGTGTGACCCTGGCCAAGTCACTTGCCTTCTCTGAGGTTTGGTTTGCTCGTTTTTTTAAATTTTTATTTTATACTGGGGCATAGTTGATTAACAATGTTGTGTTAGTTTCAGGTGTACAGCAAAGTGAGTCAGTTAACATATACATGTATCTATTCTTTTTCAAATTTTTTTCCCATTTAGGTTTTTTACAGAATATTGAGCAGAGTTCCCTGTACTATACAGTAGGTCCTTGTTGGTTTTCTGTTTTAAATATAGTAGTGTGTACATGTCAATCCCACACTTGCAATCATTTTTATTTATTTTTATTTTTTAACATCTTTATTGGAGTATAATTGCTTTACAATGTTGTGTTAGTTTCTGTTGTACAACAAAGTGAATCAGCTATAGGTATACATATATCCCCATATCCCCTCCCTCTTGAGCGTCCCTCCCACCCTCCCTATCCCACCCCTCTAGGTGGACACAAAGCCTTGAGCTGATCTCCCTGTGCTATGCAGCAGCTTCCCACTAGCCATCCATTTTACACTTGGTAGTATATATATGTCAATGCTACTCTCTCACTTTGTCCCAGCTTCCCCTCCAATCATTTTTAAGTGAGTTGGTTGGAATAAATGGTCTAGAAGTAATAATACCTATTTCATAGGAATCGCTGTCAGGATTAAATGAGATAGTGCATGAAAATCCTTTGTCAAGATGCCTGGCACAAAGCTTAAGTGCCCCCAAATGGTTATTAATAGAAATGTACTTACGATTATTAATATATTCACCTTAATAAACTGGTTTATCCATCTAGAGTTAACGCCCAGTTTCCCCAACACCATTTGGTAAATAATGGCGTCCTTAATTTGTAACACCTTTTTTTAAAGTTCTTCTGTATCCTTGGCCTGCTGCTGGACTGGTTTTATTCTCTTGGTCTGTTTGCTAATCATTTTATTAGAATAACATAATTTAATGATTATGGTTTATTAAACTATCTTGGAGTAATGCTTCTCGCAATTTAAAAAGAATTTTGAGTCTTCTTACCTTCCTGTTCTTCTGTGTACTCTGAAGAACTATTTTGTTGGGTTGCCCCCAGATTCTATTGGGAGTGATTGGCATCCAGGTCTATTATAGGTATGTCTTGGTTTGTGAAAACTGGCTGCCTCACAATATCGTCTTACCATCTGGGAAAAGGGTGTACCTCTTCATTGGTTTAAATATTTTCTATCTTTCTAAACATTTATTGCCAGGGTTATTCCTACACACTTATTTTTTTAATTGAGGCATAATTGACATATAACATTGCATTAGCTTCAGGTAATGACTATATATATATATATAAAATTATATATAATCTGTATAACTATATAATCTACATATATTGCAAAATGATCACCACATTAAGTCTAGCTATAGAAATATAATATATGTAGTATATTATAATATGAAATGTGTGTATGTATGTGTATATATGTGTGGAAACACGCGCAGTTTTTTTTCGCTGTGTGACACGACCTTGGCCCCCATCACGGCACATGAGCCTGCCACGCCAGTAGATTCCTCCTCGCAAAGCTACGGATGTCAGGAAAGATGGGAACCTAGTTCTTTAGCCCAATTCCTGCCTTTAGCCCAGTGCCTGCTGGCATTCTTCTACTCTTGCATGGGTGGATTAAAGAGAAGCCTGGGGGCTTCCCTGGTGGCGCAGTGGTGGAGAGTCCGCCTGCCGATGCAGGGGACGCGGGTTCGTGCCCCGGTCCGGGAGGATCCCACATGCTGCGGAGCGGCTGGGCTCATGAGCCATGGCTCCGCAACAGGAGAGGCCGCAACAGTGAGAGAGGCCCGTGTACCGCCAAAAAAAAAAAAAAAAAAAAAAGAAAAAAAAAGAGAGAAGCCTGTACTTACCCCCATTGTGGATTAAGTGAAAACTCTCAAGGCTCTTCTTTCCCTGTTGGGAAGGCACGTCTCACACACATGGTGCCACTACAGCCTCTACTTTTGGGAGCCACAGTTTCAAAACTGATCTTATGAAACAAGAAGGAGTTGCCTGGAAATGTTTGTATAAAGGTCTTACTCCTAATAGACCTAATCTGGAAACAACCCAAATGTCAATCAACAGGTGAATGAATAAACAAACTATTATATTCATGTTGTGGGGTATTATTCAGCAACGAAAAGGAATGAACTACCAATGTGTGCAACAAAATGGGTGAATCTAAAACATTTCATGTTTAACAAAAGAAGCACCTACAATAGGATTCTATTTCTAAAAAGTTCTAGAAGAGCAAACGTAACCTCTGGTGATGAAGTGACAATGTGGTGTTTGTGTCTGGGGTCATATGGGCACTTTCTCATGAGCTGGAAGTGTTCTAGATCTTGTCTTGGGTGATGGTTACACATCAGGTCTTTAGACGCATTGAACTTTTGATCTGTGTATTTTATTGATTGTAAGTTTTACATCAATAAACTACATGGTCATGCTTTTGCAAAAAAAAAAAAATAGGAGGAGTGAGATACTATTTCACAACCACTAGGCTATAGTCAAACAAGCAGAAAATAACAGATATTGGTGAGGATGTGGAGAAATTGGAAACCTTGTACATTGCTGGTGAGAATGTAAATGGTGCAGCCAGGTGGAAGAGTCTGGTGGTTCCTCAGAAAGTTACACATAGAATTACCCTTTGACCCAGCAATTCCACTCCTAGGTATACACCTCAAAGAATTGAAAACAGATATTCAAACAAATACTTGTACACAGTACTTGTTTACAACAACCAAAAGGTGGAAACAACCCAAATGTCCATCAGTGGATAAATGGATAAACAGAATGTGTTCTATCCATACATGGTATACTGTTCAGTCATAAAAAGGAGTGAAGTTCTAATGTACTCGGAGATATGGGTGAACCTCAAAAACATTATGCTAAGTGAAGGAAGCCCCCCAAAGTCATATATTGTATGATTTCATTTATATGAACTATCTAGAAATCAGATTAATGGCTGCTAGTGGCTTGGGGGAGAGAATAGGATGTGACTGTCTAGTGGGAATGGAGTCCCCTTATGAGTGATGCAGATGTCTTGGAACTAGATGTGTTGGTTGTACAGTACTGTGGATGTACTAAATGTACTCCGATACGTTTAAAATGGTTCATTTTATGTGAATTTCACTTCAGTTTAACAAAATCAGTACAAGAAGAATGAAAAATTTGGGGAACAAAGAAATATGGTAGCCAGAAGAAAATATGAATATGATTCAAAGCAAGATGTACTGAAGTTGAAGTTGAGAGCCTGCCTCCGGAGGCATGGAAGAGTCAGCATCACAGATCTATGCTCTCAGGGGGACACTGATAGAAATTTATTTTGAGTATGGGGACGCCTGTTTCAGAGTTGACAGACGAATGCATTTTAATCCCAAGATACGGAATGTGATTTTAAAAAATAGTAGCTGCCTGAGGGCGCTGGGCAGGGAGACGGGGCCGATGGTGTGACGGCGGATCTGCACATCTCCGTGAGGGGGCATGTGAGTGTTTTCACACCAGTAACTTGTGGATGCTGACTTACCGCGCTGTAACTGACTAGCAGAGTTATGATCGTGAGGGGGCGGGACCTCTCAGCCACACACACAGAGAAAGAAAGACTCTGCCCCCACGACCTTAATTAGAGCACCTGGGCCCACCCCTCGGTTTACAGGTGAGCAGCCTGCTCCCTGGAGAGTGAAGGACCTGTGAAGAGCTGGGTCCCACCTAGATCAACGCTCTTGGCACTTTATTAACTTTTCTCCTGGGCGTTTTTTTTTTTTAATATTTATTTATTTGGTCGCGCTGGGTCTTAGTCGCAGCAGGCGGGCTCCTTAGTTGCAGCATGCGAACTGAATTCCCAGTTGCAGCTTGCATGTGGGATCTAGTTCCTCGACCAGGGACGGAACCCGGGCCCCCTGTACTGGGAGCGCAGAGTCTTAACCACTGCGCCACCAGGGAAGTCCCCTGGGCCTTGTTTTGATCTGCCTGGATTACTGTCATGAGTCCTCGTGTACAGAGGGCATGGGAACTGCCTTTTATGAAGCTACCTCCAATGAGCTAGGTGCTCATCAAACTCATGAATTCCTCGCAGTGGACCTGTGAGGTGGGGATTATCTGCCCCATTGAACAGATAAGGAAACTGAGGCCTATGCCAAAAGGATTTGTGACACGATGAACCCCACCCCCTGGCCCTGTGCCTCCGTAGTAATACAACCTTGGTTTTTGTTGTGTAGATTCAATAGGTGTCTGCTGTATGCCAGGCACTGGACACACATGTTTGCCCTCAGGGGGTGTGCAGGCTGCCCCATGATGCAATCAGTGCTGTTTCTTTCACAGTTGGAGAATCAGTGGGGTTTAGTGCAGACGTGATGTGCAGCGGACAGAATGCCAGGGGTCAGGGCAGCCGTGTGTCCTTCACGTGCCTGTGCTTTTAGTTCTTTGGAGGGAATGATTCACCCTCATAATCACAGCATCACAGAGCCTGCCCTTTCTTCAAGCCTGGCACCAATGGAGAAAAATGTCTGCTATGTTCAATCAGACCCTTGAGGGAGATGATTTAAGTTGCTTTGATAACAACCTTTGGGAGTTGGGGCTCCTTTTAATAATTTAGGGTGAAAGAATGTATGGTCTCATTACAGAGAGGAGGTGGATTTGGGCTCCGGCCTTGAAGTCTTTCTTTCTACAAGGAGACTTGTTGAGTTTAAAAATCAAGATGACACTGAAACGCGTGCTGGGAAACAAGAGATCTGTCTGCCTTTTTTGGCGCGTTCCTCCATCTCTGCCAGAGCGAACGTGGCTGAGCTTTTCCGAATCACTGACTATTGTACGTTCATGGACTTGGACAGGATAACAAGTGGAAGGGGGTTATTTTCTGATCCTAGTAAGTGAGAAACAGCTGTTCCTCCTAGCTTGGGAGGCAAGTCGTTTGTTTTTTCCACACACGCTTGCATACGTATACACATACCGTTATCAACATGCTGCAAGGGAAAATTAAAAATTGCACGCGGTGGAACTTCCCTGATGGTGCAGTGGTTAGGACCCTGCACTTCCACGGCGCGGGGCACGGGTTCAATCCCTGGTTGGGGAACTAAGATCCCACATGTTGTGTGGCATGGCCAAAAAAAAATTGCATACAGTATTTCTAAAAGGGGAAGAAGACGAAAGGGATTTCCAGAGATCCAACCATGATCCCCATTGCTGCATCTCCTCATAATGTGGACGCTATGTGTACACATCCTGGGCATATAGAGCATGGTCTTGGGTGGACTTGAGACTGGCCTTGAGCTTCTGGGACCTCCCTGCATCCTCCAGCCGGAGCTGAGACATTAGCTGCTCTGATGGCCTTGGAAGCTGGAATGGGTCCTTTTCCATAACTTATCATCCGGCATTTATTTCACTATTCCAGACACTTACTTTTATTTTATTTATTTATTTTTACATCTTTATTGGAGTATAATTGCTTTACAATGGTGTGTTAGTTTCTGCTGTACAACAAAGTGAATCAGCTATACATATATATATATCTCCCCATATCCCCTCCCTCTTGGGTCTCCCTCCCACCCTCCCCATCTCACCAGACACTTACTTTTAAAACACATAATATTTACTCCATTAACATTTAAAGTAATTATTGACAGGGAAGGGTTTGCTACTGCCATTTTGTTATTTCCTGTTAGTCTTGTAGTTCTTCTGTCTTTCAGCAGGTGGAAAGTTTCCATTAAGCAAGAGGAATACGTTCTAGAGATCTGCTGTGCAATGTGGCATCTGTAGTTAACAGTGTAATAGTGGACACTTGATAGTTTGTTAAGAGGGTAGATCTCATGTTAAGTGTTCTTATCACAATACAATAAAATTCAGAAAAAAAAGAATGGTGTAAATGGTAGATAAATTAAGGAGTATGCATCCGTGAAAAAGGAATTTAACTATCATTTGAATTAACCACTTATTGGTAGCTTATGCTTTTTACCCAGGAGAGGAAGGTTAAGAACTTGCTATGGACAGTAACTTTGAAAAAATAGCCTCAGTAGGTATAGAATGTGATCACAAGTAATGAGATAGTTTCTTAAACATATACTTCAATTTGTATTTCAAAATGAGTGTTCTCTAAGTTATAACTAACGTTGATCACGGTGGAATATTATACAGTCATTTCAGTGCTTGAAAGATACAAACATAAAAGTGCTAGGCTGTGTGTGCACACACAACCCTCTCTTGGTTGTTTTTGACACTTAAGTCTTCTTGTCTTTTGCTACCAAGCTCAGATCCTATAACTACATAGGGTGTTACCACAGTGGGGAGAGATAGCTGGGCTGATTTGGTGAAAATCTGGAAATACTGTTTTACTGGGTTTTATTAGTTTTCGTGAATTTATCATTTTCAGAAACATAGCATGACTGCTGTTAAAAAAAATTGTCTAAAGTTGAGACTTTGTTGAACTTGCCTTGTTTCCTGCATTTGTTGTCCCGAGCAGTGATGCGATTTTCATGCATGTAATTAGTGTACTAAGATCCTTAAACATATGATGGCTTCTGTAGGTCAAACATGGACTTAATTGCTCTCTTTTCATTTTCTTCACAAATTATACCACAGTGAAATTAGCCAGCCCATTTGGAGTGAATGATCCCTAACTCTGAATTGGAAGGGGTCTGTTCACGACCATGGCTTGAATATACGTTGGGATGCTGGAGGGGAAAGCAGGCATGGTCAAATACGAACATGGTATTTTTTCCGACTTGTGTTGCCAAGATGTCTGACTCTCATCTTTCTCGTTCATGTGGTAATTACAGATACTTAGCACACTGATCTGTTACTTGGAAGCGATTCACATAATCTCTGGTATCGGGGAATTACTCTCTTTGTTTCTGCACGACTCAGATTAGGTTGGACTCCCCTTCATCGAATTTAAAGCCCTTAAATTTGATGAAGAGCCACATTCCTTGCAAAATTTGAGCCCCAACATTTGAGATTAGCCCTTGGAATTTCTCTTTATAGAAGTCTGACAACAAACCATGGGGCATTTTTCTCTCCAGGATCCAGAGAATAGCTAAACTCCTCGGGGAGAGCTGTGAGGCAAGTAGTTTAAAAACAACCACATTACGGTCGTCTGGAGACTGCGAACAAGAGTCGGCTCTCATTCTTCTACACGTGTCTCAGGGAGCGCACGTGTGGGTGTGAGTCCATTAAAATACGAAACGAGGTTGTCTCTCAAGAAAGGACTCAGAGCTTTTCACTTTTAAGTTCTCTCACTCATCTCTCAAGCGCACCTTGCTAGTCTGACCCCAAACACACCTCGTTTCTGCTCTTTGGGTAGCCACAAACTTAATTTTTGCAAGCATTCCTTCTTCAGAGAATCAGCAACTCAAGCAATATTCATTCATTCACTGATTCTTTTGATCTTTTACCCAACAAATAATTTCTGAGCATTTACAAAGTGCCAGGCATGGCTTCGGCTCTGGGAACACAAAATTCCAGGCCTCTAGAGCTTATTTTCTGGGGAGACTGACAAGCAAATACCTACGTAAGATAGCAATGAGGGCTAGAAAGAAAAGAAAGCAGAGCAGGGGGATGGAGGGTAGTGGGAGGTCCTGCCTCCCTTTTTAAAAAAATTTATATGAATACTTTAATTTTTTATCAGCAATGCCTCTAGGATACTTTATTTTTATTTATTTTTTTAAATTTTATTTATTTATTTATTTTTACAGTAGGTCCTTGTTGGTTATCTATTTTAAATATAGCAGGGTGTACATGTTAATCCCAAACTCCTGATCTATTTCCCACCCCCGCCCCTTGCTGCCCGCGCCCCACCCCCCGCCGCCCCGTAACCATAAGTTCAATCTCTAAGTCTGTGAGTCTGTTTCTATTTTGTAAATAAGTTCATTTGTATCATTTTTGTTTTTTAGATTCCACATGTAAGCACCTTCTTTAGAGTGACATTTGAGCAAAGATCTCAAAGTAGCAAGGACTGAAGGCATACAGACATCTGGGGAAAGGGGACTTTAGTTAGAGGAAACAGCACTTGCAAAGGTCCTGAGGCAGGAGCCAGGAAGTAGAAGGAATCGCCAAAGGAGACTGAAAATAAACCACTGGTGAAATGGGAGGGAAAACCAGGAGAGGTTGGTGTCCTGGGATGGTGATGGGAAAGAAATGTTTCAGGGAGGAAGGGATAAAATCTTACGAATATTCAGGATTTAAGGTGGTCTAGAAAGGTAAACTGAGAGAGAGAAAGGGAGAGAGAAAGAGAGATTTATTATAGAAATTGGCTTGAGACCCAGAAAAGACAGTGGGGTGATTTAGGCTGAGTCCGAAGGCCTAGGAACCAGGGGAGCCGTTGGTGTAAAAATCAGTTCGAGGGCAGAAGATGAGGTGGGATGGCCCAGCTCAAGCTGTGAGGCAGAAATAAAAGCTGGAGGTGGGGGGTGACTTTCTCCTTCCTCTGCCTTTTATTCTGCTAAGGCCCTTAATGGCTTGGGTGATGCCCACCCACAGTGGGGAGGGTGGAATCTACTTCACTGAGTCCACTGATTCAAATGCTAATCTCACCTGGAAACAACCTCACAGACACACCCAGAAATAATATTGAATCTGGGCATCCTATGGCCGGTCACGTGGACACATAAAATTAACCATCTCATCATGCTTTTACTTAATCCTCGTGACAACCCTATGAGTCAGTCTTGTTATTAGTATTTCTATTCACAGAGGAGGAAACTGAGTCTCAGAGAGGTTAAGCGACTGACCCCAGGTCACCTGCACCCTTGTATCTGTTCCCCAGGACTCGTGTGACAAATAACCACAAACTGGATGGCTTACACCAACGAACATTTATTCTAGATTTCCGGAGCCTGGAAATCTGAAATCAAGGTGTCTGCAGGGCTGTGCTTCCTCTGAAAGCTCTAGGGAAGAATCCTTCCTTGCCTCTTCTAGCTTCTTAGTTGTACCAGAAGCCGTGGTGTTCCTTGCCTTGTAGCTGCATCACTGCAATCTGTCTCCATCTTCCCTCTGGGTGTCTGTCCTCTTTCTTTTTTTAAAAATATATTTATTTATTTATGGCTGCGTTGGGTCTTCGTTGCTGCGCATGGGCTTTCTCTAGTTGTGGTGAGTGGGGCTACTCTTCGTTGCGGTGCGCGGGCTTCTCATTGCGGTGGCTTCTCTTGTTGCGGAGCACGGGCTCTAGGCGTGTGGGCTTCAGTAGTTGTGGCACGTGGGCTCAGTAGTTGTGGCTTGCGGGCTCTAGAGCGCAGCCTCAGTAGTTGTGGCACATGGGCTTTGTTGCTCCGCGGCATGTGGGATCTTCCTGGACCAGGGCTCGAACCCGTGTCCCCTGCATTGGCAGGCGGATTCTTAACCACTGCTCCACCAGGGAAGTCCCTGTCCTCTTAAAAGGACACCAGTGGGCTTCCCTGGTGACGCAGTGGTTGAGAGTCCGCCTGCCAATGCAGGGGACCCGGGTTCGTGCCCCGGTCCGGGAAGATCCCACGTGCCGCAGAGTGGCTGGGCCCGTGAGCCGTGGCCGCTGAACCTGCGCGTCCGGAGCCTGTGCTCTGCAACGGGAGAGGCCACAACAGTGAGAGGCCCGTGTACCGCAAAAAAAAAAAAAGGACACCAGTCATTGAATTTAGGGCCCATCCTAATCTTCATCTTAGCTTAATTACAACTGCAGAGAAAGTGAGAAAGCGAGAAAGGAAGAAAGAGGCAATGTGGACCCGACAGCTGTGGGAGGGAAGGGGGCATGCAGCAGGAATGGGTATGGAGAGCCTTGGACCATGATGCAAATCTAACAGAGCCAGACTCTTGGTTGACTCTTGGTTGTTGTTGTTTTTTTTTTTTTGCGGTACGCGGGCCTCTCACTGTTGTGGCCTCTCCCATTGTGGAGCACAGGCTCCGGACACGCAGGCTCAGCGGCCATGGCTCACGGGCCCAGCCGCTCTGCGGCGTGTGGGATCTTCCCGGACCAGGGCACGAACCCGTGTCCCCTGCATCGGCAGGCGGACCACTGCGCCACCAGGGAAGCCCTCTCTTGGTTGTTTTGATTGTCTGTCCCATGTTGGGCAGAAATGATGAGCCCCCGGTACCCTGGTCATGCTCAGTGAGTGGCCACGAAGAGCATGGCCACTGCTTCAGAGATGGGGCAGATCCAAAAGGTGCTGACAGCTGGAGGCTGACCATTGGGCAGGTTCTTCCTGGAAGGGAGAGTCAGGCAGTGCACCTGCATTGCTGCCATCCCTGGTGCCATCTCTTTTTGTATTACTTCAGGGTTCTCCGTGGACGGGATGGGGCTGGTCCTCACCTGGTCTCACCATTGCCTGAAGATGCAGCTTCATCACTTGATCAGATTTGCTACCATTCATCCACATGCTTCGAGCACCCGAAATCCTGTTACGATTGTTTCCTCTTCCGTGCGCCCGTCCATGAAGGTTTATGCCTTCAGAAATAAATCCCTTTTCTGAAGTTTAGTTGCGGGGGGGTGAGGTTGGGGAGAGAATAAAATTATATGGGTATGCTCAGTCTGCTGTGTTTGTCCAGAAATTTAGTAATTTTTTTCCCAATGGGAAAAGAGCAAGCACAGAGGTGGGGAAGAGAAGTTGAGGATAAAAATACTGACTTCCAATTTGGAAGAGTCAACACCTGTATATATAGATCTAAAGCTAAATTAAGTGAAAAGCTGTGGAGAGGTGAATTAGGGATTCATCCCTCTGTAGATGGAATCTGAAGGCAAGGGGGTGGGGGGAGGGGGGGATGACAACAATGGTTCAGGCAATGGATCTCTCCCTTTGTAGCTTGAATGGTCTTGGGGGAAATTTCTAATGACCCTGAATAGGTGTCTGAATATGTTTGGTTACGTTCAGTCAATGGGTAAAACACTGAACACGGAGAGGGCTTTGATTACAGTGTTACATGCATGTTTTTGTTTGAAGTACTCCAGAGGCATCATTCTTGGGCTGTATTAAGGTCTGATCAACTGGAAACCACTCGGTTTTCAGGGCTCCCAAGATCCAAACTACCTGTGCCAAGGGGATGCCTGCAGTTTGGAGAGCTTTGGTTTGTGCTTCTTTTCCTAGTGTGCTGGAAAATGCTCTGCTAAATGAGCATCCCTTGCTAGTCCATTATTTTACTTAGCAATCCAGTATTTTTCTTCTGTGGGTGTTATATACTGAATCGTGTCCTCCTAAAATTCATATGTTGAAGTCCTAACCCAAAGGTCCTCAGAATATGACTGTATTTGGATATAGGGTCTTTACAGAGGTAATTAAGTTAAAATGAGTCCGTTAGGGGCTTCCCTGGTGGTCCAGTGGTTAAGGCTCCGTGCTGCCAATGCAGGGGGCCTGGGTTCCATCCCTGGTCAGGGAACTAGATCCCACATGCATGCTGCAACTAAGGTCCCCCATGCTGCAAGTGAAGATCCCGCGCGCTGCAACTAAGACCTGGCGCAGCCAAATAAATAAATACTAAACAAAAACAAAACGAGTCCATTAAGATGGTCCTAATCTGATCTGTCTTTATAAGAAGAGGAGATTAAGAAAGAGACACACAGAGGGAAGACCAGATGAGGACACGGGGAGAAGACGGCCATCTCCAAACCAAGGACAGAGGCCTCAGGAAAAACCAATCCTGCTGACACTTTGTTTTGAAGTTATAGAACTCCAGAACTCTGAGAAAGTAAATTTCTGTTGTATAAGCCCCCTAGCGTGTGTGGTATTTTGTTACGGCAGCCCAAGCAGACGAATACAATGGGGAAACAAAAAAAACCAAGGTTGCAATAGAAGTAGATGGAGATACAGATACAAGTGTCTGGATATATAAAATTAAATACCTTAATCTCTAACTTCATTATTTTTCTTCTATCAAACATAATCCGATTTGGAGCAAAAAAGGCTTTGAGCACATTTGAATTTCGTTGGTTTCTCAAGAGAGGTTTATTTACCTATTTTTTTACACTCCTGCTCCCAGGACTAGTCAATTACTAGATGCAAATATAAAACTTTATATATTAGCAAATCTGGACCTCACTTCTTTCTTCCTGGGGCAACTTTCCTTAGGTTGTAGATCAAATCCGGCGCCCAGCTAAAGCACCACAATTTCTCTTTTCTCTTTCTGGCCGACGCATGGCAAGAATACATTTTTCTTTTCCTTGGGATGGTAGATTCCGTGCTGGAAATTCACAGGAGTGAAATCGTTAGCAGTTGTTCTTACAATCTGGTCCCATGTTTTTTTGCGGAGATGTGTCTCTGACATGCCCTTGAAGAGTAAAGCTGTCACCTGTGCTCCTCACAGCCAGGTTTTGGGTGGCTGTCCGCAAGACGGCCAGGGCAGGGCCTCTTTTGGATGTTGTCCTCACAGCTCTATGTGGGATCAGTGGTCAGGGACACTCCAGGCTGGTTATCTGGCATCACGGGCTTCGGCCATGGAGCTGGAGAGTTTCCGTGTTTCAACTACCATTTAGATTTCAGGAGTGATCCACTTAGCTCACTGGCCATAGAAGACCGCTTCCCTGACATCCTGCCACCTCTTTTTTTAGAATTTAAATTCAGGTTCCCTGGAAAGCCACTGGCTGTTGTAAGAAGGAGAGCATCATGATTTGATTGACATTAAACATTTTTTTTAATTGTGGTAAAATATACATAACATAAAATTTACCATCTTAATCATTTTTAACTGTACAGTTCGGGGGCGTTAAGTACCTTCACAGTATTATGCAAACAATCGCCGGAACTTTTTCATCTTCCCAAACTGAAACCCTGTGCACCCCTTAAACAGTGACCCCTCATTCTCCCCTCCCCGCAGCTCCTGGCACCCACCATGTGACTTGCTGTGTCTATGAACATGACTACTCTAGGTGCCTCACGTAGGTGAAATTATTCAGTATTTGTCTTTTTTTGGTGTGACTGATTTATTTCACTTAGCATCATGTCCTCAAGGTTCACCCATGTTGTAGCATGCGACAGGATTTCCTTCCCTTTTAAGGCTGCATAATATTCCATTGTATGTATAGACCACATTCTGTGTATCCATTTGTCTATACCTGGACACTTGGGTTGCTTCCACCTTCTGGCTATTGTGAATAATGCCGCTATGAATATATGGCTATGTGAATGCAAATGTCTCTTCGAGATGCTACTTTAAATTCTTTCATATATATATCTAGGAGTGGGATTGCTGGATCATATCATAATTCTCTGTTTAGTTTTTTGAGGAGCTGCCATACTGTCAGGTACTTTGCAGGAGATCAGCAAATATCCGTAGCAGCGGCAGCATTTTCCATTCCCACCAACAGTGTACAGGGTTCCAGTTTCTCCATATCCTCAACCACGCTTGTTATATTCTGGTTTGTTTTTGTTTTGACACAGCCATCCTGATGGGTGTGAGGTGGTATCTCCCTGTGGTTTCCGCCGCGATTTTGAACGCTTGCTGTGTGTGCATTACATCTTCAGGTGCTAGTGTGCAGAGACAGTAAGACCCAGTTCCTGCCACAAGGGAGGACTGTCATGGTCTGTTGGAGGAGAGAGACATCTAAACAGAAAATTATAATGCAACATACCAAGCGTCATGACAGAGACAGGTCTTAGAGTGGATGCAGTCAAGGAAGACTTCCCAGAGGTGGGGATACTTCTTAAAGCATTCGTTAACGCCTACTTGGTAGAAAGAACCAGAAAATGAAAAACTAAACCTAAATTCTCAGTGGTTGGTAGGTTTGGGTTAGAGCCATATTTTTGGAATAGAATGACTTTTGAAGCATTGTTTCCTTTCGGTCTGTGTGTCTCTCTGGCTCTGAGGGGCTGTAACGGTCACTTAATCAGGAGACTTACTTTACGGTTTGTGGTTATCAGAAAGAGGCCAAACTGAGATCTCTGGGGCAGGTCAGTAGGTGGGAGGTGCTCACGGAGCCTGACCCAGGTGACGTGTGCTTGCTGCTTGAACTTCTGGGGAAGTTCAAAGGTTCTGGATCCTGCGAGCCTGTCACATGGAGGAAGGTGCAGTGACAGGATATGGAGAGAGAAGCAACTTACATAAAGGCCTGCTATTTTAAAATGGTTCTCTTCTTGTGATGACTGACACTTGTCCCACCTTTGAGGCTCTCTGCAGAGGAAGAAAGGATTGAATTGCAGCTTGGAGGCGGGCAGTCTGCCTCCCGCTCCTGGGATGGAGCCGTGTGTGATCTCACCCGTGTTTCTGAGGGCCGTCCTGACGCTCAGACTGCTCTGTGCCCGTTCTCATTCCTCTGCATTGCCTTTTCTAGAACTGCTTTGAAAAGAGGTAGCAGGTCTGATGTCACAAGATCTGTCTGCCTTTCTCAGGGAGGAGAGAGACAGAGAAAGGGAGAGTGGATATAATTTTGCTCAACTCCTGTGTCAAAATCCCGCCTCCAAAGTTTGATTTAGTGCTTCTGTATTTAGTACACGCTCCTTGGAAGGCCCCCCTGGAAACCTGTCTCTCCCCCAGAGAGTTCTGTGCACCCCCCGCTCCTCGCCCCGGAACTTGCAGAGTGTCAGGTACTTCGCAGGAGATCAGCAAATATAGGCAAGTGAATGAATGGATGTGATGGCTGTTGGGAGTACAAAGGGACAGACCCTCTGGGCTCTGCTCCTGGAGCATCTTTCCTTTCTCTCTGCTCTCTTTACCCACTTCTCTTAGTTCAGGGCCTTTTTAATCTGACTTGGACAGCTGACGTTACCGTCTAATGGTCTTTTCTCCCCTCGGTGTCATTTTTCCCACTTTTGTCAGAGTCACCTTTGTACCGTCTAACATACACCTGATCATTTCTCTTTCTTACTCGGAATGTTTCGGGGTTTACTTTGACCCAGAGACCAAAATCCATGACCCTTTGCAAGCTGATTCCTGTCTGTCGTTCTGACCTTGCCACCTTCACACCCCACCTCTCTCCCATCTCATTCTGCTCTGAATTTCTTCTCCCTGCTGTGGTGCGAGGTCTGTGCCTTCCCTTCCCCTGGGAATGTGTTTCTTCCACCCCTCTTTGGCCTGGCATCCACCCACGTGTCCTTCAGAAGGAAACCCAAATGTCACCTCCTTGGGGAAGCTGTCCATTCCCCTTCAGGGAGAGAAAGCCATGCCTTCTTCTGGGTTCCCATAACCTTTGTGCAAACCTTCATTTTGCCACTTACCCCATAAATACCCCAAAGTCTCTTTTCTTTATATTTATTCACTTATTAATTTAAAAAATCATTTGCGACAAAATAGAAATTACATACTACAGGGACTTCCCTGGCAGTGCAGTGGTTAAGATTCCCCACTTCCAAGGCGAGGGGTGCAGGTTTGATCCCATGGTCGGGAACTAAGATCCCCATGCCGCATGGTGTGGCCAATAAGTAAATAAATAAAATTTTAAAAAAAGAAATTATATACTACAGAATTATTCTTATGAATATAGAATGTGATACTATAATGATAGTTACGTACGGAGTTCATGATAAAGGGAGCGTGAGGATGAAGCCAGAAGTCACGTGACTATGAATAGTGTGTGTTGTAAAGTCCAGTGTATTTGCCGGAAATGGAGCCCACATTTGCACCTGTTCTTCCTCCCAGCCAACACCAAGAAAGAAATATCATCCATGGGGTTCACCTTATCTCCAGGACAAAGCAAGTCAGAAGCTGCTCAACTATACCTAGTGCTAAGACCCTAAAAAAATTTCTCTTAAGTTGACATAAAGCACACCCGGAACCATATCACTATGTCTTCAAAGGTATATGAGGTTGTAAAAAATTAATAAACAGAAATCTTAATTAAGTAGAATCAGGAGACCAGAGGGGGAGCTCTCATGCCCTGTGATGATAGCAGAGCCCAACAGGAGGAAGAAAGACTCTTCTTTCCTGGCAAGGACTCAGCTAATGAAAAGCCCTGGACCCTTTGTTTACTACAGCCCCGCCAACTTCCTTTTCCCCTCTATAAAAGAGTTCTCCTTCCCTTGCTGTGTGGCTCCCTTGTATGTAGCTCGTCATGGTTGCAGATCCCAAATTACAATTCTTTGCTGATCCCAAATAAACCCATCTTTACTGGAGAGATATCTGACAGTCCGTTTATTTCAGGTCAGCAAGGTAAATATAACCACACATTTTGTGCCCAATTGTATTTATTTGCAAATAACAGAATTCCTAGCAGTGTCTGAAACCGTGAAGACATTTGCTATTTTCTTAACAAGAATTCTAGACATCCAAGGTCCCAGGCTTGTTAGTAATTCTGTGGTGTCTGGTGTGTGGTTCTCTTCCTGGTTGGCTGCACTCTTTCCCTCATGGTGGATCCAAACATAACGTCCTGACACCAGCATCCCAAGCAGGTTAGACAGAAAAGGGCTTTCCTTTATATCAGAGAGGAACGGCCTTTCCAGAATCTCTTTAGAAGACTTTCCCTTATATTGGCCAGAGCAAGGTTACATGGCAGTCTGAGCAGCACGAGGGCTGGAGAAGTGTTGGACAGAAGGGTGTGATGGGCTGAGGCCAGCTGTGATCATGAGGCTGGGCAAAATGCCACGAGGTCAATGTCCTGTTGGCAAGGACAAAGGTGGGAGAAGAAAAGGGGCTCTTGGGATGAGAGCTAAGAGTAGTGGCCACAGGAGGTCTCTAACCAACACCAATCCACTAAATCCTATTTTACAGGAGGCAAACCCAGTATGCAGCTCACCGTGGATTAGATTCGTTCTCCAAATAAGTTTCAAGTCTTGAGCAGAAGGGCTACTTTGTATTTCATTTCAGCAAACTTCTATGGATGTAATTTTCTTTTCCACTGACCTTATCTATAACCTGAGCAGCTGGAAGCTGGAAAGTAAAGCTTCCTGTCAATAACTGGAGTGATGACTTGCTGTTTGACCAGTGAACTGTGTGTTTTGTCCCTCAGTGAGCTTGGGGATAAGGGACCACATCCCTCCAGCAAAGTCGATGGACCCCAAAGAGTACATGATCCCCCAAGGTGCAGTGGAGATCATGGAGGAATGGTGTGCTCTAGGCCTGGCAAAGGTTTATGGGGTTCAGGCCTTCTGGCCAAGCCATGCCGGGGGATGCTCCCTGGGTATGCAGCCAGATGAGGAAGCTTCCCATGGTTGGAGATAGGCTGCGGGTTGAACCCCCCAGTGAGAAGTGAACCAAGGGTGCTGCTATTGAAGCTGGTGGGAGGCACAGTTAGAAAAGTTGTGCAACAATAAAGGAGGTCCTGTGTGGGGGAAAAACTCCATCTAATTGGTTCCTACATGGCAAACCAACGGGTACGTATATGAAGAGAGAACTGAAAATCATTAATTGCAGGGATTGCAATTCTGACTTAAGCTCTGAAAATAGATTTAATCGTCCATCAGGGATGCAAACCCCATAGGAAAGTGTGTGTGCTCTTTCTGGAGTTGGGTGATAGGCTAGGGGTTGTAAAAGGTCAATCTCAGTCTGTCCTCTAAACCCCAAGGATCTCACCAGAGAACAGCCAGCGTAAAATAAGACGGCTTCCACCTCTGGCCCAGGTTTCCACATTCTTGGTAGGTCCAGCTGTCCTGACACACTGGTGAGCTACCCAGCAGGACACAGTGGGAAACAAGTTGGGATGAGCCCTGCTCTAGTCAGCAACGCTGGGACCTTCATGAACTCAGTGAAGTTGTCCCCCCTCCTCCAAAGGACATCTTCCCAGAATTTGGCCAAGAAGGGAGGCAAGGAAGGGGGAAATTCAGAAGTAAGTATTCCAGAGGTGGGCATGTTTAGATGAAAACAAAGCCAGTGGTCACCTGGTTTCTTCTCTCTCTGGGAGTGGCCTCCACTCACCACCTCTGTGTTGTGATGGATTGGGGACCTATCCAACTAACAGCATTGATTACCAGACAATCAGTTCCTCATAGAAGGGTATGAAGGTGCGCTTCTTAAATCCCCCCTCTGGTTACTCAGATGTGCTGTCTGCACACGGTTGTCCTGGTGGGCATGCCCCGGAAGGTCTTCAGAACCATCTGAGGAGGTGCCTTAGGAGGTCTGAGAGAGCCTAGGGGTGAGGGAGCCTTGTTGGGTAGCTGGAGGTTATTTAGGAGAAAAAAAGCTTCCAGTGTCCCCACAGTGGGTGTAGCAGCTACCCCAGCTTACACTCCCACCACCATGTTGGCCAATATAAAAACAAATCTTCAAGAAATACACCAGAAAGGATGGCCATAAAAGGTTGTATCCTAAAAGGAAGGCAGAAGGTTAAAATATTTCTCAAATCAAGAAGATAAAATGAAAGAACATAAAAACAGGAAATAAAGTGTTGATAGGAAATAAAACAAAAGAATTCAGATTTTTGATAAAGGAGATAAAAAGCTAAAACTTAGAGCATTAAAATTTAAAAAATACAAAAGAATATGAACCTAGAGATTATCATGCTAAGTGAAGTAAGTCAGAAGAAGACAAATATACAATATCACTTAAATGTGGAATCTAAAAAATAGTATAAATGAACTTATTTACAGAACAGAAACAGTCTCACAGGCATAGAAAACAAACTTATGGTTACTAAAGGGGAAAGCGGGGAGGGATAAATTGGGAGTATGGGATTAACAGATACACACTACCATGTATAAAATAGATAAACAGGGGCTTCCCTGGTGGCGCAGTGGTTAAGAATCTGCCTGCCAATGCAGGGGACACGGGTTCGAGCCCTGGTCCGGAAAGATCCCACATGCCATGGAGCAACTAAGCTGTGCGCCACAATTGCCGAACCTGTGCTCTAGAGCCCGCGAGCCACAACTACTGAGCCCACGTGCCACAACTGCTGAAGCCTGCGTGCCTAGAGCCCGTGCTCCACAACAGGAGAAGCTACCACAATGAGAAGGCGCACCACAACAAAGAGTAGCCCCCGCTCGCCGCAACTAGAGAAAGCCCGCGTGCAGCAACAAAGACCCAACGCAGCCAAAAATAAATAAATTAAATTAAAAAACAAAACAAAATAAAATAAACAACAAGCATTTACTGTATAGCACAGGGAACTGTATTCAATATCTTGTAATAACCTATAATGGAAAAGAATAGAAAAAAGACTATAGATATATACATATATTAACTGAATCACCTGTTGTATACCTGAAACTAATACAATATTGTAAATCAACTATACTTAAAAAAAGAAAAAAAATTTTAAAAAGAAAAAATGAAAAGCAAAGAAATAAAATGAATAAAACTTGTGTCAAAAGTAGGTTGGTGTTATAAACCATTGTAAAGCAATTATACTCCAATAAAGATGTTAAAAAAGAAAAAGAAAGAAAAAAAACAATTAAATAATTACAACGTACAACCACATACACACAAAAAGTAGGTTGGTAAGAGAATACCTTTTGAAAGAATAAAATATAAAGAGTTTTTAAAAATAAATATTTAAGCTTATGAAAAATAAGGGTTGGAGGAGGAAAAAATTTTTTTTAGACTAAAGTATAGATAACCTAAAAAATCAAAAAAAGCTGAGAGGGCTCACAGCTCATGCTCCTCTTTTCTCCACATCACAGACTAAAATCCTCTGATCTAGGATAATGTCTGCATTTTATAAACGAGGAGCCTGACATCCAGGGCGGTGGAGAGATTAGCCAGGGCAGCACAGCTTGTCCGTGTAAAGCTGTTTGAGGAAGCAGTGGGAGCACCTTCCCTTGACTCATTCTAATTCTTGCGGTGGGCTAGGACGTAGCAGGAGCATTCATTGTAAAGGATGCGGATGGACACGCTCAGCAGTCACTGTGTGGGAGAAGCAGAAGAGGCTGAAGCTAAGAAGGGCCTTGGTAATCACTGAGATGGGACAGAACATTAGTGAAGAGACTGCTTACCTTCCTACACCACCTGTGTGTACCTGGATCTAAATCTTGACCTTAACTCCTGCCTCAACATCACCGGTACTAAAAAGCCCTAGAAAATTTAACATAATTGTCTGTGATTATATATTGGTTTCCTAGGGATGCTGTAACAAAAGCCACAGATTAGGTGGCTTAAAGAACAGAAATGTATCATCTCACAGACTGGAGGCTGGAAGTCTGAGATCAAGGTGTCAGCAGGGTTGGTTTCTCCAGAGGCCTCTCTCCTTGGCTTGGAGACGGCTGCCCTCTTCACATCACCTTTCTCTGGGTGCCCATCCCTGGTGTCTCTTCCTCTTCTTATAGGACACCAGGCAGATTGGATTAGGGCCCATCCTAACAGCCTCATTTTAATTTAATCACCTCTTTAGAGACCTTATCTCTGAATATGTGTACCTTCTGAGGTCCTGGGAATTGAGACTTCAGCATGTAACAGTTACAGGGCATGCTCCTTGTTTTCTTAGCGTAGCATCCAGCTCACCTGTTGCACTTTACCTCATTGAGATGAATTAGTTGTATAATTAGTTGCCTAATATCCATCTGCCCCTTTAGGCTGTAAGAGGCATGAAGTCAGGAATTGTGTCTGTTTTACTTGTGGCTAAATCTCTAGGTCTGGGGCATAGTAGGTGCTCAGTAAATCTATATTGGTTGAAGGCAGGAATGACTCTCTTCCTTTCTGTTCCATTTGCTGTACCCTTGTCACATGTCTCCTGGACCATTCCTAGCTGTGCTTACTAGTGGGGTGCACACTGGTCATGCTTGGTGGACTTGGCAGGTGGGAGCTTCCCCAAAGAGAAAGCTATAAAATTCCAACCCAGAGTCCATGTTGGGGAGAGCCACAGACTTTTCCACTTATTGAACTAGGAACATCATTTCTTACCGTCCTTGGATATTATGAACATGAATACGTTATTCTAAGCCCATATGGATCTCTCAATTCTCTGAATCATTCTAAAAATTATTCTCAGGGAGTCTTTATTTTGACCACTTAAGCCATGTGGATGTATCTCAGCTTCCTGTCCAGACTGTAGATTCCAGGAGAGCAAGGCTACATCTCAGGATGCTTTTTCCCTCCAGGTACCCATCTGAGTGCTTGGAATGACACTTTTTCAGTAAGCTGAAATTGGAAAGATTAAATGAGAAAAGATAGTAATCAGGAGGCAAAGGTCCCACTAGCTATCTACCTTACGTTTGGTAGTGTATATATGTCCGTGCCACTCTCTCGCTTTGTCCCAGCTTACCCTTCCCCCTCCCCATATCCTCAAGTCCATTCTCTAGTAGGTCTGTGTCTTTATTCCCATCTTGCCCCTAGGTTCTTCAGAACTTTTTTTTTTTATATTCCATATATGTGTGTTAGAATACAGTATTTGTTTTCCTGACTTACTTCACTGTTTATGACACACTCTAGGTCCATCCACCTCAATACAAATAACTCAATTTTGTTTCTTTTTATGGCTGAGTAATATTCCAGCCGCATAGCACAGGGAGATCAGCTCGGTGCTTTGTGACCCCCTAGAGGGGTGGGGTAGGGAGGGTGGGAGGGAGGGAGACACAAGAGGGAAGAGATATGGGGACATATGTATATGTATAACTGATTCATTTTGTTATAAAGCAGAAACTAACACACCATTGTAAAGCAATTATACTCCAATAAAGATGTTAAAAAAAAAACAAAACACAAAGGTCCCCCTGCAGCTTGGCCAACTGTCCAATGTAATGGGGATCCATAGTTCTTGTTTCTCTTTAGGAAAGAAGAATGATAAGAATGATATATATACAAGGGAATATTACTCAGCCATGAAAAGAAATGAAACTGAGCTATTTGTAATGAGGTGGATGGACCTAGAGTCTGTCATACAGAGTGAATAAGTCAGAAAGAGAAAAACAAATACCGTATGCTAACACATATATATGGAATCTAAGAAAAAAATAAAAATAAAGGTCATGAAGAACCTAGGGGTAAGACGGGAATAAAGACACAGACCTACTAGAGAATGGACTTGAGGATATGGGGAGGGGGAAGGGTAAGCTGTGACAAAGCGAGAGAGTGGCATGGACATATATACACTACCAAACGTAAGGTAGATAGCTAGTGGGAAGCAGCCGCATAGCTCAGGGAGATCAGCTCGGTGCTTTGTGACCACCTAGAGGGGTGGGATAGGGAGGGTGGGAGGGAGGGAGACGTAAGAGGGAAGAGATATGGGGATATATGTATATGTATAACTGATTTACTTTGTTATAAAGCAGAAACTAACACGCCATTGTAAAGCAATTATACTCCAATAAAGATGTTAAAAAAAAATGGTGAGCGAGCCATAGCTCAGTAAAAGCTAATGAGGGGAGAGAAGGAGCTAGTCTGGGGAGAAAATGTATATGGACTCAGAGTTTCCCTCTCCGAAGGCAATTTGCATAACAATGATTACATATTGGATTGGAGGTTCATGGAACCCTTCCAGAGTAAGTATTGTGGATGCCAAGCCCCCTTAGAAACCTGCTTTTAAAAGGAAATTAAATGGGAAGGGTTGCATTGAAGTCGTTGTTAGCCTTGGGAAGGGATTAGAGGGGACGCTTTGTCCTGTGAGAGGTCGGGAAAATTCATGAGGAGATCGGCAGGTTTTCTGCTTGATAAAAACTCTTCCTCCTAATGGATTTTGAAAAAGGTAATTTAATTTTGGCCCACTATTAGCCATCGTGGGCAGGGGCGAGGCAGGTGTTGCCCCTCATCCTTACAGGGACTGTGAGTTTTTCTACCGTTATAAAATAAAACGCAACTGAAACATTTTTTTGTCTGTAGTTTATTACTCTGCAGACAGTGGAATGGGAAAGTTAGAGTAGTTAATTTTTCCTGAAGAATAGAAAAGTGTGTGTGTGTAACCATGACACAAAATGGCTTCTAATTTATTTGGCAAGAGTACCTTGTTAGGCAGGATAAATATAGTAGTTAGAGAACTGTGCAGAGGAAAGGAGGTAGAAGGAAATTTTAAATAGATGATGCATAGATAGATAGACAAATAGATGGATGGATAAATAGAGAGTTGGAGCTGGATAGATATGACCCAGTAGAGAAAGAAGCAAAGACCTTTTCTGTGTTAGTCTCAGGCAACTGCCTTAGGGCCCAAAGAGGTTGCTCTGAGCTTGACGGTCATAAAATTTTGAAGTCAACAAAAGAAAGTTGAGGAAAGAGGAGTAAAGAGTCCTTAACTGGTTTTTTTGGCTGCATATTCTCTTTTTATTTTTTTCTATTACTTTTAAAGATGTAATTCACATACCTTAAAATTCACTCTTTTAAAGTATGCAAATCACTGCTAGCTAATTCTGGGGTATTTTCTTCACCCCCAGAAGAAACTCTGTAACTATTAGCAATCACTCCCATCCCATCCCGCCCCTGTTCCCCAATAACTGTGGTGCTTTTCCCCCTCTGTGCCTTTGCCTATTCTGGATAAATGCAATCACACAATATATTTGATCGTCTGGCTTCGTTAACGTAGCATAATGTTCTCAAGGTTTATCCATGCTGTAGCGTGTATCACTACTACATTCCTTTTTTTTTTTTTCTTTACTTAACATCTTTAATGGTTCCAAATTTGGGAAAATACAAAATAAGTGTCTGTTCTTGAGGAATTATATCTGCAAGGAACACACCAAAAACTCAGTTATTTGGGCAAAGTGATTGGTAGCAGGCAAGAAATACACCTTGAATTTCTGGTGCTGATGAGGGCTTGTCCCTCAAAGTTTTCACTATGAAGTGGGAATAATATTACTTGTTTCCTCCTTTGAAAAACTCTTTTTTTTATTGATGTGTGACATTATATTTGTTTCTGGTGTACATAATTGACATGTGACATCATATTAGTTTCCGGTGTACAACAAAATGATTCAGTGTATGTATGCATCGTGAAATGATCATTCATTCCTTTTTATGGCTGAAAAATATTCCGTTTTATGGATGTACCACATTTTGTTTATTCAGTTGTTGATGGATATGTGAGCTGTTTCCACTTCGGGGCTATTGTAAATAATGCCGCTGTGAACATTTGTGTACAAGTGTCCGTGGGAGAAACGTTTTCATTTCTCTAGAGTATATGTCTAAGGGTGGGGTTGCTGGGTCACATGTAACTCTTTGTTTAACCTTTGAGGAACTGTTAATTAAACTGTTTTCAGAAATGGCCACACGATTGTACGTCCCTGCCAGCAACGTACAAGAGTGCCCTTTAGTATTTGAGCCCCTGCCGTCTGCCAAGCACTGTGTTATCCTCTTGGTGTGTGTCTGTCAAATGAGCTTATAGTCCTTATTCCTTCTTTACAGGGTAAGAAACTGAGGCTCTGAGTGTTTAAGACAGAAAGAGAGATCACTGAGGTTATCGCTCTGTGACCAACTGTGGTATCTCCCTTAAGACTGAACCCTGAAACCTGTCCCCTCTGGTGAGGGTCACTTGAAACTAGCCTATAACAAGTAATGCAACAGACCGGTTTTGGGCAGAGCCACTGTGTCCAGTGCAGCAGCAGGAACACTGCAGAGTAACCAGCCTTTCTGCTGTGTCTGCAGCTGGAACCAAGGCAGAGGCCAAGGGAAGCCAGGAGCCTCATGGGCGATCTGGGGCCCAGCAGGACACGGTGGATCAGAACCAGAGGGAGAACAGAAAGGGCTGGTCTGGGTCCCCGACTGTGGCGGGAGCCACTGGACATCCTGAGACCACCTGTACACGTATCTTCTGCCTATGTCCGCACCCATCCACACCTGCCTTAGATTAGAAACCCAAAGACTATTGATACATAATTTCATTTCGTTGCTTCTCAGTTATTTATCATTCTCTCCATTCTTGATTTTTGCCTCCGTTATTGTTATTTTTGCAAGTAGGAGGGATGTAAAGAAGTACATCCCAAGTTAAAGAGCTCCTCCATGTCAAGTTAAATCTGTGCCGTGTAACCTGGGCACCTCCTCTGGACTGCGGAAAAGCTGGTGACGCCATTCACACCTGCACACCTGGGCAAGTGTTTGCCTCACACCTCCTGAATGTTCTGGCCCTGGCCTACGGTTAACAAGCACTTGCTGGGGAGAGTGGCCCAGGTGCCAGAAAGAAGAGCAATGGAGACACTCCTTCCATGTCCATTCACGGCAGCTCTTTGGAAATGGAAACTGGCATTTCAGTGTTGGGGCCTCTTAGAATGGACATGTTTGTTCTGTAGGTCATTAATCCCTCTAAGGTTTCCAGATCTTTCCAAGCCAAGAATAGTATATTCAGGGTGTTTTTCATAGATTATTTCCTCAAACTCTGGCCATAAAGGTCATTTTCTAAGAGGTGGAGAATAACTGGGGCATGGAAGTGTGTATGTTTTCTTTTGGCCTCTTGTAACCACTTGCATCTTTCTTTAGTGAAATCTGCAAACTATTCTGCTTCTTTACCTGTGTAACTCTGCAGCCTGCAGGTGGAGCTGGGTAGGTCTGCTACCCACCCTGAGAGACAGGTGTCTGTTTCCCCCATGGAATGCTCAACCTCTACTGGGCCTGCTTTTCCCATCTGAGAATTCTAGCAAGGGAAGAAAGCAAAGTCACATGGAACAGGGAGGGGCATGAAAGGTGAACCGGGGAAGAGTGAAGATGGAGAAAACCGTCCTGGTCAAAGGAGGCCTTGAGTTTGGGGGATTGCGGTGGCCTTGATTAGCTCTGGAGCTCTGAGGAATCGGCCTTTCCTGTGTGTTCACAGGCAGAATTAAGACCGAGATGTGGAAGATATCTCAATGAGGCTGATGTTGACTCTATTTAGAGAACATTTAAAATGAGCCCTGTGGAGGAGGCTGTCTGAGGGCTCACAAGTGAGTTTGTAGCTCTGGAGGTTTTTATTCTGAGGCTGGACTCCGCCCAGGCATCAGTGTGGAGGGTGTATACTGCGTTAGGTCAGGGACCGGAGTGGCCCTGCACGATCCTGAGATCTAGGTTTTTGCATATTTGGTCAGTTCATATTTATTGGCGGTGGAGGGTCTGTTCTGTATCGGCTGAGTTTATCAATTCTCCAAGAAGCTAGCTTTTACCACGTGTACATCTAGCAGATACATCCTAAGCTAGTGTTTATATTGCTGTACCTGGGCCTGCCCAGATCAACAAGAATTTTGCCTTACTTTCCTTCTTCTGGTTTCTGGGGTTTGAATCAGGTGTCGAGAGACCTCACAATTTCCTACCCGGAGCCACACAACCCCGTAAGAGAATCTGTAGATTTCCAGATATAGTCATGTTATTCCACACTCCTTGTTTCCTGATGGACGTGCTTCCTTGCTGTGTCCTCATTCTGTCATGTATGTTTTCACACTGGAGCTGCAGAGAGACGAGCTTGAAATCTGAGCTCCAAGCGGTCTCGGACACTCTTCTGTCACGTCCCTGTTTTACACGTGTGTGCTTTGTGGCTGGGATTGGTCTAAGGTCATCATTGACTGGGCAGAGCTGACCTAGGATCTACAGACCGACATCCCGCACATGCCGAGCTTTATTGCTTTTCTCTGTTAGGGTAATTGTTTCTCCATAGTGATCCCTAAAATAAAAGCAGTACATTTCTTTGCTCGCTTTTATAGCAGACTCCTTGGAAGAACTGCCTGGACCTGCTGCCTTCATTTCTTCACCTCTTGTTCTCTTTCGAAACTACTCTGGGCTTTGGTTCCCTGAAATTGGTTCTGCAAAATTCACTGATGTCTCGGCATTATCCAATCCAAGGGTTGGTTCTCGGACCCTATCATTTCCGGGTGTTCCGTCTACATTCCTCTCGGTTTTCCTTTCTTGGCTCTTCTCCTTCTGGTCCTCAGGATTCAGGCTTCCTTTTTCTCTGTGTATCTCTGTTGCCTAGGTGACTCCTCAAGGTTCCTGTCTTTAAATTCCCTTTAGACACTGGTGCATCTCAATTTTATGTCTCCAAACCTGACCTCATCCCATATCATATGCTTGATATCTCCTCATCCCATATCATATGCATGATCCCATATCATATGCTTGATATCTCCATTCTCCATATCTTATAAGCATCTCCCATTGAATATATCCCCCCAAACTCTTGATTCTGTCCACCTCACACCCCAAATCTTTTCCTTCTCTGCTTCTCCATCTTAGTTACTGGCACCAACATCCGACATTCTTCATCACTCAGGCCAGAAATGTGAAAGGGAGCTATTTTTGAAGCCTCTCTTTCTCTCATCTGTCTTCAGATAAGCAGAGGTTCGGCTGATCTGGGCTGAGTTCGGCTGGGCTTGGTTCTAAGCTACACATTGGATCCAGCTGCCCCATGTGTCTCTCCCCCTCCTTGGACCAGTGGGCCACCAAAAGCACGTTGTCATGATGATACCAAGATGAAGAAGCCAAGACCAGCAGTGCAAGCACATTTCAAACCTCTGCTCATGTCACAGCCGCTAGTCTCTTGTTGGCCAAAGCAAGTCTCATGGCCAAGCTGAAAGTTAAGCGTGAGAAAGTACACGCTGTCCAGCCAAAATGGTCAGGCTTAATATCAATGGAGTGGGATATGTACTCCTCCCAGGGGCATGGAGGGCAGAGAGTATATATCTGATGAACAGAAATCAAAAGTACCACCTTGGGGATGTGCTTAAAAGAAGAGAAGAAATTTACTTATAAGGAAATGAAATCTTGTCAGTAGGGTCTTTTGTGAAGAACTGGATGTGTGTTTTTTAAACTTGTGGTGCTTCTGAATAGCTCTTTGAGAATAGGTATTTTGTTTTCAGGTTCTGATAATGAATTAGGGATGGTGATGGTGGTGATGGTGATGGTGGTGGTGATGGTGCTGTGTGTGTGTGTGTGTGTGTGTGTGTGTGTGTGTGTGTGTGTTGAAGGAAGGTGATACTGATGATTTTGGTGGGGTGAAGGAAGTAGAAACATTTCCCTAGGGTGGTTCATTTTGTCTGTCTTACTCTTCCCTTATCCCTCCTCTGAATTCATAATTTACCTTCTACGATGTGACCCCAGTTGTCACTCAAAATCTGTGGATCTGCACATATGATATTAAAAGATTAATGCTTTTTGCAGAATTTGGTGAAGGTTACTGTTGCTAATGTTCACTGCCCTCTCTCTCTCTCCTCTTTACCCCTCTCACTAGGAATAAGATCCTAGGCAGTCTTGCGGCATGAGAAGGGAGGAAAGAAGTTTCCTCTGAAAGCCATCAGGACCGGCAGGTGCTGAGTGAATGTGGCACGTGGCCTGGTCTGCAGTGTCTTGTGTGCGTTTGACGCCAGCAGATTTCTTAGGTTGTGGCAGAGGGCTTTCTTCCATTCAGCGTATTTCCTACCCAGCCCTCGGTCAGCTTTATTTTCCTTTGTGTGGATTTGTAAGTGATGTGAGGCTAAGTGACACAATTAACCTGTAGTCACCGTCTTTCATCCATCTGCTCCAAGCGATCCCGACAATTGCCAAACTCTTCTATTCTTTATTTTGTTAGAAGTATTCTTTTCACCTACACCCTCAGGCATATGAATCAACCGGAGCTTGGGCCAGGCCACAGACATGTGTTTATCACCTCTACACACAGAGAGATGCTTATGTCAATGTTTGCTTTGCACTGAGAATGGGATTCAGGGCTTTTTCATCCCTTTCATCACAGTTGCATGAAATCTGAGAGTGCATTTTGTTAAGGCATGCTTGGAGACCCAGATTCTAGATCCACCACTGACTACCTTCAGTGACCTAAAGAACATTCTTCATCCTCCTTGGGCCTTTCTTTTCTCGTGTGCTGAATGTGGATGGGGTCATTCTTAGGATCAAATTAAATAATCTTTGTAGAAATATTCCAGGAAGTCTAAAGTTCATAATGTAAGACATGTCATTTTGAATAAAACTGCAGTTTGAAAATTTATAGACAGCTTGTTGCAAAAGGACTTCAGGCACATAACAGTGATTCATATCTCTTGGAACTGCAAAGGCTGCATGAGCAGTTCGGTTAATGGGCAGAAATGTACTTCCAGGATTCTGGCTCCGGGGGTGGGGAGCACATGTCCAGAGACTTATTAGTCATCGTTTTGTCTTCTAGGACTGAATCCAGCAGTGGATGGCCATCTGTTATGGACTGAATGTTTGTGTTCCCCCCGCCCTGCCCAGTTCATATGTTGTGGCCCTAACCCCCATGTGACGGTATTAGGAGGTGGGCTTTTGGAATTAAACAGGATGAGATGAGATCATGGGTTGGGTCCCCATGATGGAATTAATAACCTTATAAGAAGAGGAAAAGACAAGCACAGTTTGCTCCTTCTCCATCATGTGAGGACACAGCAAGGAGGTGGCTGTCTGCAGGCCCTGACCAAGAACCCAGTCTGCTGGTACCTTAATCTTGAACTTCCCAGCCTCCAGAATTCTGATAAGTAAATGTCTGTTGTTGAAGCCACTTGATCTTTCCTATTTTGTTATAGTAGCTCGAACAGACCAAGACATCAGGGAAAATTTGAAAACATGGTCTTATAAAGATGATGGAAGGGATAGATGTGTTTAGTCTGGAAAAAAGAAACAATGAGGACAGGTCATGATAATGTCTTGAAATATTTGAAAATGACCTGGAAGTGTAATTATTTGCATGATAGACATAGAAGAGCAATAAGACCACTGGGTAGAAGAAACCAAACTACACATTAAAAAAAATTCAAGTGATTTAAACCAGAAAACAACATCAGAAACAGTTTCCTTATTTCTCCCACCCCCTACCCTTAGTCTCTGGCAACCACCAGACTGTTCTCTGTATCTATGAGCTTGGTATGTATGTAAGCACGTATGGATGTATGTTTAGGTTTCACATATAAGAGAGATCATACGGTATTTGTCATCCTCCGTCTGACTTATTTCACTTATCATAATGCCCTCAAGGTCCATCCTTGTTGTCGTAAATGGCAAGATTTCATCCTTTTTTTTATGGCTAATATCCCATTGTTTTTATACCTATCTATCTACCTATCTATCTACCTATCTATCTATCTATCTCACAGTTTCTTTATCCATTCATTCATTGATGGACACTTAGTTGTTTCCATATCTTGGCTATTGGAAATAATGCTGCAAAACAATGTTGCAAAAGCAACGTGCAAAAGCGCGCTGTCATGATGATACCAAGATGAAGAGGCCAAGACCAGCAGTGCAAGCACATTCCAAACCTCTGCTCATGTCACAGCCACTAGCATTGTTTACTCTTCAGCTCTGTGACTTCTCCTTAGCACTTCCTTATATGTTCCATCTCTGCTTTAGTTCTCATTGTGTTCATTCATTCTTCTCCCCAGTTTGGTGACCTTCTTTATGACCATCACTTGGAACTCTTTATCACGTCAATTACTTATTTCCATTTCATTAAGGTTTCTTCTGAGGTTTTATCTTGTTCTTTCATTTGAAGTGTATTCTTGTGTTTCTTCATTTTGCTTGACTCTCTGTGTAGGTTTCTGTACAGTAAGTGAAACAACCACCTCTCCCAGTCTTGAAGGCGTGGTCTTGTGTAGGAGATGAACCTTGTCATTCAGCCTTGCCTGAGCTCTTAAACCTCTGTGCTTGTCCAAGCAGCCTGTTGTATTTTTTTTTTTTTTTTTTTTGCGGTACGCGGGCCTCTCACTGCTGTGGCCCCTCCCGTTGCGGAGCACAGGCTCCGGACGCGCAGGCTCAGCGGCCATGGCTCACGGGCCCAGCCGCTCCGCGGCATGTGAGATCTTCCCGGACCGGGGCACGAACCCGTGTCCCCTGCATCGGCAGGCGGACTCTCAACCACTGCGCCACCAGGGAAGCCCCAGCCTGTTGTATTTTTAATAGCTCCCAGTAATTGAGGATGCACAAGACCTGTCAGTGTCCCAAAGGGGAGCACCTCGGTACCTAGATTCAGACTGACTAGAAGTCAGATCCTCAGGGATCAGCTTTGAGAAGTGTGCAAATATATACAGTCCTGTGGGACTGAAAGCATAAACCCTGATAGCCACCAGAGCCAGGTCGTCTGGAGGTGTCCCCTGGTGGCAGTTACAAAAACTGGGGCTCCAGATGAGTGTATAAGCTCTCTTCTGGGTGATACCAGGGAGCTATAGCAAGGCAGAGGGAGAGCACCAGGATGGCGTCCACAGCCTACAATCCTTGAGACCACCTCTGTAGGCCACTAAGTGTGTGCAATCCTGAAGCCTGCCCCTCAGGGTGAAGCCCCAGGACCGACAAAGCGGACTCCTTCTCAGAAATACTGGGGGGGTGCCTCAGTCTGCTGTCTGTGCAGTGGCCTGGGGTGGTAGCCTGCCAAGAACCTTCTCTCTGATTCCATAGTCTGTGGGACCCAGTAATGCAGTACCCCTGGCCCCCTGCCACCAAAGGCAGGCACTCATGGGGATACCCCCGAGTGGCAACTGCAAAAACTGGGGCACCAGATATAGAAACCAGGGAACCAGAGGCTTGCAAAACTCCCCTTCAGGAAACACTGGCACTCTAGAGCACAGCAGAGGAAGAGTATGAAGATAGCTGCCCCCTGTCGTCTCTAGATGGGATTACAACCAGGCCTTAGATGCATGTTTAATTAGAATCTTTCCCCTAGGCCACAGTCATGATAATTAGCTAACAGGCCTCCTTCATGGAAAGACTGATTGCTTGGGTCTGTTGCCTGCTACTGCACCCATGGGGTGGGAGCTGTTTAAGAACTCTTTCTTCGTTGTTTACAGCTCTGGAGGACCCGTAAGCATAAGCCCCACCGGCCTCCAGAGCCAGCCGATCAAGTGGCATCCCCTAGATGGCAGCCACAAAAACTGGGGCACCAGATGTAGGTAACAGCACTCTGCTGGTAGATACTGGTGCTCTAGAGCAGAGGGAGGGTACAAAGATGGAGCCTGCCAGTCTCAGTCCCTGGAGAGTGTTCCAACAACCTCGTAGATGTGTATTAAACCAGACGCCTACCCCTCAGACCAACGCCTCCACATAAACGGTTGAGCCTCCTTCACTTCAAGTCTAGGCACGATCCATCAGCTGCCTCTTTGCTGGTTCCTGGGATGGGCGAGTCTGAGCTCGTGAGCCTTTAAGAGCGGATTCTCGGATTGCTTCCGTTTTGTGGGTTTCAGGACGCAAGCCCTGTTAGTTTTCAAAGTTAGATGTTTGAGGGCTCCTCTTTCAAGCGTGTGTCTTAAAGGTTGGGATGCCTGATGTGGGGTTCGAACCGTTTGTTCCTCTGGGAGAAGCTCTGGGTTTTGAGTTCCCTCCTGATTGTGGGTCACTGTGCCAGGGATGGGGTTTATGGTGTGCCAGACTCTCCTACCTGCTTCAATGTGGTTTTCCCCTTGTTTGTCCGATGTGTAGTTGTTATTCAGCCAGCTTTCAGGTTCTTAAAAGAGGAAATTGTTCCATATGTAGCTGTAGACTCAGTGTGTCCATGGGAGGAGGTGAGCTCAGGATCTTCCTCCCTTGCCATCTTGAACTGAAACTCCAAGTTAAACATTTTTGAAATTTTATCTAGTTGAGCTGTAAACCAGGAATGCCTTGCCTTGCAAGGTGGTGAGTTCATTATTCCTGGAGGAACACAGTACAAACTGGGTGGCCACCTCTCTGGAATTCCTGCACTTGATGGGGCAGGGTGCTGGCGGAGTTGATCTCTCTCTCCTTCCAACTCAAGATTGTGAGTCGGAACCCAAGTGTACTATTTGCCTTAGGCTTAGAGAATGATTTACTCAGTTCTCTTCCATGAGGAAGCAACTGATGTACTTGAACTCTTATGCCCTCATTGAAGATATTAAGACTGACGTAACCTGTGGACATGATGTCTGGGGAGCACTGAGGATACAGGGCAGAAAATGTCAAAATCAGCATAATAATGCAGATGTCCACAAAAGTCAAGATCTTCATACTAATATATGAACTGGGGAATCAAGAAGGATTTGACATGAGTTCATGAAGCAGTGTTTACCCATTTCTGACATGTCCCCAGGAAATTTCTGTATCAACATCAGCACGTGGTATATTTGGTCAGTTCATCTTACCATGCACTTACTCATTCATTTATTCACTCGTGTTGCTCATCCATCCATTCCTTCATGTGTACAACATGTATGAGGTGCTTATGAGCAAGGCTATCTGTAAGACACAGAGATGTCACCCTGTTTGCAAGAAGCCTGTGCCCTTGTGAGTGAACAGTCAAGGACACCTATAATAGGATAGAAGCAAGGCTGTGGTTGAGAGTTCTACCAAGGAGCGGCATCTGACTTTCTGGGTTGGGTAGCGCTCAGCAAGGATTTGCAGTGTTGTGTTGAGTAGCAAGGATGACTGGCAGAGGCACTGAGAGGCAGTGGCTACTTAGAAGCATCAGAAGTGGGTGGGGTGGCTAAAAGGATGCCACAGAGAGGAAGGTGGAGGATGAGGCTGGGCAGGGAGTCAGCTAGGGAGTGGCTTTGTCCATTACATGACAGTTTTTGGATTTTTTTTAGGCAGAAGGAATGCACTAATGAATTTTAAGCTTCGTGGTCAGATGTGCATGTTAGAAAGCTCACTTTGCAAGACACAGTGTTAGGAGTTGACCACAGTAACTCAAGGAAGAGATGGCTTGCTTTTGAATCTGGGTGGCGGCAGAAGGGATGGAGAGGAGGAACAGAGTCCAGAGGTGTGAGAAACTAGCGCCAGGGGTCATTTGAGTAATGAATTTGAAATGTTATAGTTAGATAGATAAAGGGAATATGTATTATATAGCACAATTTATATAGTTAGCACATATGTTTAACATTAATATTATATATATATGTAATAAAGTGCTTAGTATAATGCTTTGTATCTAATGAACATTTGTCAGTAAAACTAACATTTGTATCCCAAACTGGTGCTTCCACTCTCTCTTTCGGCAGTATTTCCGGATGAGCTTTTCTGTTCCATTGATCCACCTGTCACTTCTTCTTTCATTATCTCACTGTCTTTTTTTAAAGTAATTTTTATTGGAGTAGAGTTGACTGACAATGTTGCGTTAGTTTCAAATGTACAGCAAAGTGACTCAGTCGTACATGTCCATGTATCTACTGTTGTTTTAGATTCTGTTCCCACATAGGTCATTACAGAGTATTGAATAGAGTTCCCTGTGCTATACAGCAGGTTCTTATTAGTTATCTCTTTTATATATAGTAGTGGGTATATGTCAGTCCCAGTCTCCCAATTTATCCCTCCCCCACTTCCCCCCTTGGTAACCATACGTTTGTTTTCTACACCTGGGATTCTATTTCTGTTTTGTAAATAAGTTCATTTGTACCAGTTTTTTAGATTCCACGTATGAGCGATAGCATATGATATTTGTCTCTGTCTGACTTACTTCACTCAGTATGACAATCTCTAGGTCCATCCATGTCGCTGCAAATGGCATTATTTCGTTCTTTATTAAATGGCTGAGTAATGTTCCCTTATATGTATGTACTCACTATCTTAATAATTAGAACTTTTCAGTGTGTTTTCCTAGCTGATAGGTTAACTCCCTTCCTGGCTCTTCTTCACACATTCCTCTCTGTCTCTGTGATCATGCTGGCTTCCTCGGGAAGGCCCCCTCACCCTCCCAGGTGTACATGGAATTCCGGAATAAGCCTGGAATTACTGCTCACTATTAAGCTTATGGCTGTGACTTCCTGAGTGTAAGTTTTATCAGCTTCCAAATGCTTTGACATCGTGTGGGATCTCCCTGGGACTCTGTGACTTTCAGGAGGCGTTGGGGCCTCTGTAGAGACCCCCCAACACACGCTTTCCCAATGGAAGAAGGCCATGCGACATGCTGGGCTCTTTGGCTGTGTGTGTGTTTGTGTGTGTCCGTGCGTGTGTGTGTTGTGTGTGTCTGTGTTGGTGGGTGTGGTTCCCCCACACTAGGCTGTGGCTGCCAAGATGACGAGGAGCTTTATGGGTTGACGAGGCACCAGACTGCATTTTGTTTCTGTCTCTACCCTGGAGTGTGTGCGTGTGTTTTGAGTTGCGTCCCTGTTTCTGAAAGAATAACGCTGGTTATCTGTAAACTCGTCAGTTTAAACTGTGACCCTGGAGAAAATGATGTCATTAGTTGTATGCAGGGAGGTGGGAAGGTAGCTGCGAGCTGACTTACAACCTTGGCCATGGAGCCTTTGTAGCTTGGGCCAAACCGAAGACAGAGGTGGGCAGAGTGATTTATTCTTGCTGAGCAGTTATCGAGCCAGGAGACCTCGGGACTCCTGGGCTCAGTGTGAGATAGATGAAGCTGCTTCCTCATCCACGTGAGGTGTCCTGCAGAAATTTGGTGTTGACTCAACTGCACTAGAAGGGGATTTCTCAAATTTCAGAGGTGGAGGTTATTTTTATTAATTAATATTTGGAAAATTGGGTGGCTATTTGAGAAAAGAATATATAGTTTAGAGCATCTATGCTCTAACCTCTCTGCATCTATGTAAATTTCCTCTCAGTCACCATAGCACTTCTTTTTTTAACATCTTTATTGGAGTATAATCGCTTTACAATGGTGTGTTAGTTTCTGCTTTGTAACAAAGTGAATCAGTTATACATATACATATGTCCCCATATCTCTTCCTTCTTGCATCTCCCTCCCTCCCACCCTCCCTAACCATAGCATTTTAATTAGTATTGCTTTATTTCTTAATATCAGATAGGCCCCCCCCTCAGTTTTCTTCTTTTAGAAAAATATCTAAGTTTTATTACCTCTGTGTTCTTCTAGGTTAATTTTAGAACCTTTTGTTATGTTTCAGAAAAAAAATTCCATTTGGAATTACATTAAACCTGTACATTAAAAAGAAATAATGGTATCTTCATAACATTCCATCTTCTAATTAAGAAACATGTCTCCCTCTGCCAGTTTATATATGTCTCATTTTATCCATTTAGTAAAATTTTATAATTTTCCTCCTATTGGTTAAAGTTATGTCTAAGTGTACTGTCATAGTTGTTGTTTTTACAGATAGAAAATTTTTAAATTTGATACTCTGGTTGGTTATAGCCAGAATGCAAAACACTGCCCTGGAAGCACTTAATGTCGCTGGCATGGCCATCTTCAAGGTTACCAGGGCCCTTTTCACTGCCAAACCAAATGGCCCTTTTCAGGCTTGATTTCCCTGTGACATTCATCAGTGTGGACTCTCTTTTTCTTTATGAATATACACGTACTATAGTATGTAGTGGTAATCCCTCTTCTCTTCTCCTAGTAGATGTTTTTCTCATGGGTATTTACTTTTCTTTCTCAACATCACTTTATGATAGATGGCTCCAAGTTCAATCTTCAGATCTCATCCCTACTCATCCATATATATTCAGCCGTTTTTAAGACCTTTCTATGGGCCAGGCACTGGGACGACCACATCCCTGCCATTAAGTACCTAGACGTGGAACCGTAGGAGAAGCCTTCCTACGGGACAGGTAGGATGCTGTATCTGTCAGGATCCCAGCAAGAAACAAGTGGCACACTCAGAAGGGGTGATTAAAGGGATTTTAGCAAAACATTTACAAAGGTTTGGGCAGAGTTAAGGGAGATCAGCAAGGAATGACCAGGCATGGTGAATTACTCCAAGGCTAGGAACAGAGGAGGAAGCAGTTGCCATGCCAGTGCCTAAAGGGGCAGGAAGAGGGAGAGGTTAACAGAACACGGGGTTAGCTCTAAGCCTAGGCTAACCCTAGGAGCTACCTGCCTGAACACAACTGTGCCATGGTAGCATGCAGCCTCTACCAAACCACACCTGGTCGGGAGGGAGCTGGGGGATAAATACCCCAACCTCTCTCTCTTCTTGTCCATCAGTTTCCTCAAGGCAGCTCCTGGTGGTTGAGCCCAACCCAAAGCCAGAAGGCAAGGGAACCCATGATGCTGTCTAAATAGGTCTGTCTCCTGGGGCATAAAGCAGAGAAAAAGGGTGGAGAGAAACATGAATAATATTCAGTAGAGGTTCTATGGGATGGCTGACCTCAATTTGTCCTTCCTTCTTCCTTACTTTCAACTTCTTGCCAATAGCATCCCTTGGCTCTGCGGTCTTCAGCTACAGTAACTCAAGAGGCAGCGCCTCTTGAGGGAGAAGAAGGCAATGCCGAGTCCTCTCAGGCCGGGGGCCAAGCAGCCACCCCATTCTCTTCCCTCTTTCCCTTCTTCTCTTTGCCAATTGCAACTTCCATGCCTACACGTTCATATCATTCTGCAGCGGCTACAGTTGCTTCTGGCCGAAAAGCAAAGGGCACTTTCAGAAAAGAAGGTTCCCTGGGTGCATGGAGTCATCGCAGCTTGTCCCAGTGGCATCTTCTCCCAGCTAAGTAAGGACCAACTTGAGTCTTGTTGGTGAACTCGAACTGTTATTTATTGTTGCCAGCAGTCTCTGGGACCTGCTAAGTAAGCACATTAAAATGCACGTGAAAATTTTTGCTGCTTTGTTGAACCTTTCTGGCAGATTCAATTGGGGGGAAAATGGAACACATGGACCACAAAATATATAATTCATAGTTGTCACATTGCACTCTGAGGAATGATCTTTTTTGAGGCTGCTAAGTGGGTGCCTTTCATGATGGAAGAAATAATGCCACAGAAAGGGGAAAAAAATCTCACTTGGGAGGTGGTTTTCCCCATGTGTCCTTGGTAGGATTAGCCTGCATTCCTAGACTTAATTCCCATGCCATTTTGTAATAAATTCCCTCCCTGGCCCCTCTGCCTGCATTGGAAAGGCTGTCCATGGGAGCATGCTGGGCAAACACAGCTGAGATGCATTTTAGCTCCGAGGTGGCATTTTATGACCTGGGATTGGAAGCTATCTATTTAGACTGGACAAAAGAAACGCTGTATTGTCAAGGGGAGAAAAAGGTGTGCACAGATGAAATAAGAGGAAGAATCAGATGTTTTCCACCAAAGCTGCTGAGTTAAGTTGAAGGTCAATCCTGCTCCATTTGGGCAGTCTCTCTTCTTGACCCTTGGGCTCCATTCTGGCAAGAAAACCGCAGAAGGCTGAGTTTCTGGCTTTCGAGAAGAGGCTGCAAATATTGGGGAGGGAAAAGGGAAACCCAGGGTGAATGATCAAAAGCAGACAAAATGAGGAGAAAAACCCACTGTCAGTAGTCTCTTTATCATCTTCTAAAATTACATAATATTTCACACATCATATATATCACATATGTGTCAGGTGATAATTATATAATGAATACTAGCCGTGTCTCCCTCCCAGCTTTACAATGGAGCGTACCAGGATCTTGAGGTCCTTTGGGTGTCCTTCTCCCATCATAATCGACGCTCTTTTTTACTGCTGTTTATAGTTTCAGTACATAGATTTTTATTTCTAAACTGTATTTTGATTACTTTTTGAAACTTTGTATAAATGGAATTCTATGCATTTTTTAAACATCTTTATTGGAGTATAATTGCTTTACAATGCTGTGTTAGTTTCTGCTGTGTAACAAAGTGAATCAACTATACATATACATATGTCCCCATATCTCCTCCCTCTTGCATCTCCCTCCCACCCTCCCTATCCCACCCCTCTAGGTGGTCACAAAGCACCGAGCTGATCTCCCTGTGCTATGTGGCTGCTTCCCACTAGCTAGCTATTTTACATTTGGTAGTGTATATATGTCCATGCCACTGTCTCACTTCATCCCAGCTTACCCTTCCCCCTCACTGTGTCCTCAAATCCATTTTCTATGTCTGCATATTTATTTCTGTCCTGGCCCTACGTTCTTCAGAACCTTTTTTTTTTTGATTCCATTTATATGTGTTAGCATACGGTATTTGTTTTTTACTTTCTGACTTACTTCACTCTGTATGAGTCTCTAGGTCCATCCACCTCACTACAAATAACTCAATTTCGTTTCTTTTTATGGCTGCGTAATATTCCATTGTATACATGTGCCACATCTTCTTTACCCATTCATCTGTCAATGGATAGTTAGGTTGCTTCCATCTCCTGGCTGTTGTAAATAGAGCTGCAATGAACATTACTGTATATGACTCTTTTTAAATTATGGTTTTCTCAGTGTATATGCCCAGTAGTGGGATTGCTGGGTTGTATGGTAGTTCTATTTTTAGTTTCTTGAGGACACTCCATACTGTTCTCCACAGTGGCTGTATTAATTTACATTCCCACCAACAGTGCAAGAGGGTTCCCTTTTCTCCACACCCTCACCTGCATTTATTGTTTTCAGATTTTTTGATGGTGGCCATTCTGACCGGTGTGAGGTGATGATACCTCATTGTAGTTTTGATTTGTATTCCTCTAATGATTAGTGATATTGAGCATCCTTTCATGTGCCTCTTGGCCATCTGTATGTCTTCTTTGGAAAAATGTCTATTTAGGTCTTCTGCCCATTTTGGATTGAGTTGTTTGGTTTTTTTTTGATATTGAGCTGCATGAGCTGCTTGTATATTTTGGAGATTAATCCTTTGTCAGTTGCTTCATTTGTAAATATTTTCTCCCATTCTGAGGGTTATCTTTTAGTCTTGTTTATGGTTTCCTTTTTTGTGCAAATGCTTTTTTTTTTTTCCTTTTTTTTTGCGGTACGCGGGCCTCTCACTGCTGTGGCCTCTCCCGTTGCGGAGCACAGGCTCCGGACGCGCAGGCTCAGCGGCCATGGCTCATGGGCCCAGCCGCTTCGTGGCATGTGGGATCTTCCTGGACCGGGGCACGAACCCGTGTCCCCTGCATTGGCAGGCGGACTCTCAACCACTGTGCCACCAGGGAAGCCCTGTGCAAATGCTTTTAAGTTTCATTAGGTCCCATTTGTTTATTTTTGGTTTTATTTTCATTTCTCTAGGAGATGGGTCAAAAAGGATCTTGCTGTGATTTATGTCATGGAGTGTTCTGCCTATGTTTTCCTCTAAGAGTTTGATAGTGTCTGGCCTTACATTTAGGTCTTTAATCCATTTAGAGTTTATTTTTGTGTATGGTGTCAGGGAGTGTTCTAATTTCATTCTTTTACATGTAGTTGTCCAGTTTTCCCAGCACCACTTATGTAAGAGGCTGTCTTCTCCATTGTATATTTTTGCCTCCTTTATCAAAGATAAGGTGACCATATGTGCGTGGGTTTATCTCTGGGCTTCTTATCCTGTTCCATTGCTCTATATTTCTGTTTTTGTGCCAGTACCATACTGTCTTGATTACTGTAGCTTTGTAGTATAGTCTGAAGTCCAGGAGCCCGATTCCTCCAGCTCCGTTTTTCTTTCTCAAGGCTGCTTTGGCTATTCGGAATCTTTTGTGTTTCCATACAAATTGTGAAATTTTTTGTTCTAGTTCTGTGAAAAATGTCAATGATAGTTTGATAGAGATTGCATTGAATTTGTAGATTGCTTTGGGTAGTATAGTCATTTTCACAATGTTAATTCTTCCAATCCAAGAATATTGTCTATCTCTCCATCTGTTTGTATCATCTTTAATTTCTTTCATCTGTGTCTTATAATTTTCTGCATATAGGTCTTTTGTCTCCTTAGGTAGGTTTATTCCTAGGTATTTTATTCTTTTTGTTGCAATGGTAAATGGGAGTGTTCCCTTAATTTCTCTTTCAGATATATTGTCATCAGTGTGTAGGAATGCAAGAGATTTCTGTGCATTAATTTTTTATCCTGCTACTTTACAAAATTCATTGATTAGCTCTAGTAGTTTTCTGGTAGCATTTTTAGGATATTCTATGTATACTATCATTCATTTGCAAGCAGTAACAGTTTTACTTCTTCTTTTCTAGTTTGGATTCCTTTTATTTCTTTTTCTTCTGTGATTGCTGTGGTTAAAACTTCCAAAACTATGTTGAATAGTAGTGGTGAGAGTGGGCAACCTTGTCTTGTTCATGATCTTAGTGGAAATGCTTTCAGTTTTTCACCATTGAGAACGATGTTGGCTGTGGGTTTGTCATATATGGCCTTTATTATGTTGAGGTAGGTTCCCTCTATGCCCACTTTCTAGAGAGTTTTTATCATAAATGGATGTTGAACTTTGTCAAAAGCTTTTTCTCAATCTATTGAGATGATCATATGGTTTTTCTTCTTCAATTTGTTAATATGGTGTATCACATTGATTGATTCACGTATATTGAAGAATCCTTGCATTCCTGGGACAAACCCCACTTGATCATGGTGTATGATCCTTTTAATGTGCTGTTAGATTCTGTTTGCTAGTATTTTGTTGAGGATTTTTGCATCTGTGTTCATCAGTGATATTGGCTTGTAGTTTTCTTTTTTTGTGGCATCTTTGGTTTTGGTGTCAGGGTGATGGTGGCCTTGTAGAAGGAGTTTGGGAGTGTCCCTCCCTCTGCTATATATTGGAAGAGTTTGAGAAGGATAGGTGTTAGGTCTTCTCTAAATGTTTTGATAGCATTCGCCTGTGAAGCCGTCTGGTCCTGGGCTTTTGTTTGTTGGAAGATATTTAATCACAGTCTCAATTTCAGTGCTTGTGATTGGTCTGTTTATATTTTCTATTTCCTCCTGGTTCAGTCTCAGAAGGTTGTGCTTTTCTAAGAATTTGTCCATTTCTTCATATAGTTGCTTGTAGTAATCTCTCATGATCCTTTGTATTTCTGCATTGTCAATTGTTACTTCTCCTTTTTCATTTCTATTTCTGTTGATTTGAGACTTCTCCCTTTTTTTCTTGACAAGTCGGGCTAATGGTTTATCAATTTTGTTTATCTTCCCAAAGAACCAGCTTTTAGTTTTATTGATCTTTGCTCTTGTTTCCTTCATTTCTTTTCCTTTTATTTCTGATCTTGTCTTTATGATTTCTTTCATTCTGCTAACTTTGGGGTTTTTTTGTTCTTCTTTCTGTGATTGCTTTAGGTGTAAGGCTAGGTTGTTTATTTGAGATGTTTCTTGTTTCTTGAGGTAGGATTGTATTGCTGTAAACTTCCCTCTTAGAACTGCTTTTGCTGCATCCCATAGAATTTGGGTCTTCATGGTTTCATTGTCATTTGTTTCTAGGTATTTTTTGATTTTCTCTTTTTTTTTAAATTAAATTTAATTTATTTTTTTACACAGCAGGTTCTTATTAGTTATCCATTTTACACATATTAGTGTATATATGTCAATCACAATCTCCCAGTTTATCACACCACCACCACCACCACCACCACCACCACCCCCACCCCCACCAGATTTCCTCAGTGATCTCTTGGTTATTTAGTAGTGTATTGTTTAGCCTCCATGTGTTTGTATTTTTTACACATTTTTTTCCTGTAATTTATATCTAGTCTTATAGAGTTGTGGTCGGAAAAAATACTTGATACGATTTCCATTTTCTTAAATTTACCAAGTCTTGATTTGTGACCCAAGATATGATCTATCCTGGAGAATGTTTCATGAGCACTTGAGAAGAAAGTGTAATCTGCTGTTTTGAATGGAATGTCCTGTAAATATCAATTAAGCCCATCTTGTTTAATGTATCATTTAAAGCTTGTATTTCCATATTTATTTTCATTTTAGATTATCTGTCCATTGGTGAAAGTGGGGTGTTAAAGTCCCCTACTGTGATTGTGTTACTATTGAGATCCCCTTTTATGGCTGTTAGCATTTGCCTTATGTATTGAGGTGCTCCTATGCTGGGCGTATAAATATTTACAATTGTTATATCTTCTTCTTGGATTTATCCCCTGATCATTATTTAGTGTCCTTCATTGTCTCTTGTAATAGTCTTTATTTTAAATTCTATTTTGTCTGATATGAGAGTTGCTACTCCAGGTTTCTTTTGATTTCCATTTGCTTGGAATATCTTTTTCCATCCCATCACTTTCAGTCTGTATGTGTCCCTAGGTCTGAAGTGGGTCTCTGGTAGACAGCATATATACGGGTCTTATTTTTGCATCCATTCAGCCAGTCTGTGTCTTTTGGTTGGAGCATTTTATCCATTTACATTTAAGGTACTTATTGATATATATGTTCCTATTACTATTTTCTTAATTCCTTTGGGTTTGTTATTGTAAGGCTTTTCCTTCTCTTGTGTTTCCTGCCTAGAGAAGTTCCTTTAGCATTTGTTGTAGAGCTGGTTTGGTGGTGCTGAATTCTCTTAGCTTTTGCTTGTCTGTAAAGGTTTTAATTTCTCTGTTGAATCTGAATGAGATCCTTGCTGGGTAGAGAAATCTTGATTGTAGGTTTTTCCCTTTCATCACTTTAAATATGTCCTGCCCCTCACTTCTGGCTTGCAGAGTTTCTGCTGAAAGATCAGCTATTAACCTTATGGAGATTCCCTTTTATGTTAATTGTTGCTTTTCCCTTGCTGTTTTTAATATTTTTTGTTTGCATTTAAGTTTTGATAGTTTGATGAATATGTCTTGGCATGTTTCTCCTTGGATTTACCCTGTATAGGACTCTTTGTGCTTCCTGGACTTGATTAACTATTTCCTTTCCCATATTAGGGAAGTCTTCAACTGTAATCCCTTCAAATATTTTCTCAGTCCCTTTTTCTTTCTCTTCTACATCTGGGACCCTTATAATTCGAATGTTGGTGTGTTTAATGTTGTCCCAGAGGTCTCTGAGACTGTCCACAATTCTTTTCATTCTTTTTTCTTTTTTCTGCTCTGCAGTAGTTATTTCCACTATTTTATCTTCCAGGTCACTTATCCGTTCTTCTGCCTCAGTTATTCTGCTACTGTTTCCTTCTAGAGAATTTTTAATTTCATTTATTGTGTTGTTCATCGTTGTTTGTTTGCTCTTTAGCTCTTCTAGGTCCTTGTTAAACGTTTCTTGTATTTTCTCCATTTCCAAGATTTTGGATCATCTTTACTGTCATTATTCTGAATTCTTTTTCAGGTAGACTGCCTATTTCCTCTTCATTTCTTTGGTCTGGTGGGTTTTTACCTCACTCCTTTATCTGCTGTGTGTTTCTCTGTCTTCTCATTTTGCTTATCTTACTGTGTTTGAGGTCTCCTTTTGGCAGGCTGCAGGTTCCTAGTTCCCGTTGTTTTTGGTGTCTGCCCCCAGTGGCTAAGGTTGGTTCAGTGGGTTGTGTAGGCTTCCTGGTGGAGGGTACTAGTGCCTGTGTTCTGGTGAATGAGGCTGGATCTTGTCTTTCTGGTGGGCAGGACCACGTCCGGTGGTGTGTTTTGGGGTGTCTTTGACCTTATTATGATTTTAGGCAGCTTCTCTGCTAATGGGTGGGGTTGTGTTCCTGTCTTGCTAGTTGTTTGGCATAGGGTGTCCAGTACTGTAGCTTGCTGGTCGTTGAGTGGAGCTGGGTCTTAGCATTGAGTTGGAGATCTCTGGGAGAGCTTTCACCGTTTGATATTACGTGAGGCCAGGAGGTGTCTGGTGGACCAGTGTCCTGATCTCGGCTTTCCTACCTCGGAGGCTCAGGCCTGACACCCGGCCAGAGCACCAAGACCCTGTCACCCACACGACTCAGAAGAAAATGGAGAAAAAAAAAGAACGAACAAAAGAAAAATAAATAAAATAATAAAGTTATTAAAATAGAAAAAACTTATTAAAAATAAAAAAATAGAAAAGTAATTTAAAAAAAGAGAGAAAGAAAGAAGAGAGCAACCAAATCAAAAACAAATCCACAAATGATAACAAGCACTAAAAACTATACTTAAAAAAACCCCCAAAAACCCCAGATAGAAACCTAGGACAAATGGCAAAAGCAAAGCTATACAGACAAAATCACACTAAGAAGCATACACATACACACTCACAAAAAGAGAAAAAGGAAAAAAAAAGTATATATATAAAAGGAAGAGAGCAACCAAATCAATAAACAAATCTACCAGTGATAGTAATCTCTAAATACTAAACTAAGATAAACATAAAACCAGAAACCAGTCAGTCGCATACAGCCAACCCCCAGTCTACTGTGGCTCCCAAAGTCCACCGCCTCAATTTTGGGTTGATTCGTTGTCTATTCAGGTGTTCCACAGATGCAGGTACATCAAGTTGATTGTGGAGATTTAATCTGCTGCTCCTGAGGCTGCTGGGAGAGATTTCCCTTTCTCTTCTTTGTTCGCACAGTTCCCGGGACTCAGCTTTGGATTTGGCCCCGCCTCTGCGTGTAGGTCGCCGGAGGGCATCTGTTCTTCGGACAGGATGGGGTTAAAGGAGCCGCTGATTCGGGGGCTCTGGCTCACTCAGGCAGGGGGAGGGAGGGGTATGGATGCCGGGCGAGCCCGCGGCGGCAGAGGCCAGCATGACGTTGTACTAGCCTGAGGCGCGCCGTGCATTCTGCCGGGGAAGTTGTCCCTGGATCACGGGACCCTGGCAGTGGCGGGCAGCACAGGCTCCCGGGGGGTGTGGTTAGTGACTTGTGCTTGCACACAGGTTTCTTGGTGGCTGCAGTAGCAGCCCTAGCATCTCATGCCCATCTCTGGTGTCCACGCTGATAGCTGCGGCTCGCGCCCGTCTCTGTAGCTCGTTTAGGCTCTGAATCTCCTCTCCTTGCGCACCCTGAAACAATGGTCTCTTGCCTCTTCGGTAGTTCCAGACCTTTTCCCGGACTCCCTCCTGGCTAGCTGTGGCGCAGTAGCCCCTTCAGGCTGTGTTCATGCAGCTGACCCCAGTCCTCTCCCTGGGATCTGACCTCTGAAGCCTGAGCCTCAGCTCCCAGCCCCAACCCGTCCCGCCGGGTGAGCACACAAGCCTCTCGGCCTGGTGAGTGCCGGTCGGCACCGATCCTCTGTGTGGGAATCTTTCCGCTTTGCCCTCTGCACCCCTATTGCTGCACTCTCCTCTTTGGCTCCTAAGCTTCCCTGCCCTGCCACCCTCGTCTCCACCAGTGAAGGGGCTTCCTAGTGTGTGGAAACTTTTCCTCCTTCACAGCTCCCTCCCAGAGGTGCAGGTCCTGTCCCTATTCTTTTTTCTCTGTTTTTCCTTTTTTTGTTTTTGTTTTTTGTGGTACGCGGGCCTCTCACTGCTGTGGCCTCTCCCATTGCAGAGCACAGGCTCCGGACGCACAGGCTCAGTGGCCACGGCTCACTGGCCCAGCCGCTCCGTGGCATGTGGGATCTTCCCGGACCGGGGCACGAACCCATGTCCCCTGCATCGGCAGGCGGACTCTCAACCACTGCGCCACCAGGGAAGACCTGTTTTTCCTTTTTTCTTTTGCCCTACCCAGGTACGTGGGGAGTTTTTTGCCTTTTGGGAAGTCTGAGGTCTTCTTCCATCATTCAGTAGGTGTTCTGTAGGAGTTGTTCCACGTGTAGATGTAGTTTTGATGTATTTGTGGGGAGGAAGGTGATCTCCACATCCTACTTGTCCGCCATCTTGAAGGTGCCCCTCAATTCTGTGCATTTTTGATGCTTGCTCTTTACGTGAAGTCTATGAGATTTATCTGTTTATCTGTAAGTCGTTCATTCTCGTTGCTGTATAGTATTCCTTTTTAATGAGTGTATTACCATTTATTTACCATTCTTCATTGTGTTTTGAACACTGGATTCTTCCTTCCTACAAAATTTCCTGGGCGGAGTATTTGTGTGTTTGTTCGGAGCTGGGTGGAATGTCTTATTCTGTCTCCATTACTTTTGGATGGTGAAATAATTAACCCTTCTAAGCCTCCATTTTTTTCATCTCTAAAGTGATCATGGTAATATCTACCCTGCCTGCCTAAGAGAAAAATGGATACAAAAGCATTTAAAAATTTTAAAGCCTAAACAACAGTCAACAGTGGGTGGGGAGAGAGTGGTCAAGTGGATTTATGAAGACAGCAGAAAGTTTAAGCACTTGGTTGGTATTGAGATGTTTCTCCATCCTTTTAAGCCTTCCTTGAAGTCTTGAGCTTCAAAGGAAGCTTCAGTGAGAGAACATGCGTGCAGAGTACAGAAGTAGTAAGTCCTAAAAGTATGCAACTCCTCCTGTAGATATGGTGGAAGCATAAGAGGGCGTGTGGTCAGAGAACACTTCCTGAGCATTGTCTCTTTGTTCTTGCTACTCAACATCTTGGCCCTCCCACTCCTTACAATGGCTACGTTCCCCTCCAAACTGATAGCTGCCAGGGTTCATGTTTTGGGCCTCCTCTACCTTCTGAACTTCCATGCCCACGTGTTTCAGCTCCCCACTGGGCATATGATCCTATCTGAATGTCCCATGAATGCTCCATATACCACATGTAGAGAGCAGAATGCATCTTCTCGTACTTTCTTCTGTGTGCCCTGTTTTGTGAGTGATATTGCCACTCAGTCCTCTCGCTGGAAACCCCAAGCTCACTCACTTATTCCTTCTCTCTCACCCTAACTCGTGTCTGTCTCCTGCCTTGTGATGATATCTCTTAAATGTTTCTCAAATCACTCCTCTCTTTTTGATCACCACCCCTCATACCTTAACATGATGCCCCTTCTATCCTGGTCTGGGCTACTGCAGCAGCTCCAGAACTAGTCTCCTTATCTGTCACAGAGACCAGGTTTTATCCTCCCTTGTATCTCTAACTATATCCAGAACTCAGGTCTCATCTTCCTTTAACAGCTGCAGAACCTTAACAAAGTTACCACGTTCTCAGATTCAGTGTCCTTATTTGTCAAACAGAGATCATTATCATACCTTCCTCATGAGGTTTTCAAAAGATTAGATGAAACAGTGATAGAATATATGTCAAGCACTTAGCAGGGTGCTTCCCAGCACGCAACAGATGCTCAATAAATGGTAGTTGGCCTTACTGTTAGTGCCTGGGGTCTGTCCTTGTGCTGTCTACCTTCTAGGTAAAAATTGTAAATTGTGCCTCAGATCCTGTTACTTTCCTTCTCCATGCTTTAGGTACCTTGTCACGTACAGATAAAATCTAACCTCAAGGGAACCAAGGCTGCATAATGAATCTCGTGGGCCCTAAGCACTTTGGCCTTCACAGAAAAACAATAAAACAAGAATTTAAAAAAGAGTATTAAAAATCTTATTTGATAACTGTGTCTTTCTGATTTTAAAAGAAATTTAAACATCTTCCTGAACCCTTAAAAATATTGGGGGACCTAGGCACTGTGTTTACTGTGATGAATAGATAAGTCCTCCCTGAAGGGACCATGTACCTTCTCTCTATCTCTTTTTATCCCCAGTCTTGCTGAGGTTATTTCCTCCCACCCATCTTTTTTTCTTTTAGTTTCTCTCTCTCTCTTTCCTCCCTCCCTCCCTCCCTTCGTTCCTTCGTTTCTTCCTTCCTTCCTCTTTCTCCATCCTTCCCTGTTACTCCTTTCTTACTTGATGTCTTTCTTTTGTTTCATTAGTTTTTGTTCTTTTGTTTATTATTGCTTTCTTTGGGCTTCCTCTCTTTTTTTTTCTAATTCCTTGGGTTATATGCTTACCTTATTAATTATCAGTTCTTCCTTTTCCCCCCTTAATATACACATTTATATAGTTACTTCCAAGTATTGCATTAGCACGATCCTACAAGCTTTGAGATGTACTGTTTCATGTTCTGTTAGTTTCATGTAACTTCTAATGGCAATATGATTAATTGTTTGACCCATATTTGTTTTAGAAGTCTTTTAAAACTGCCCAAATGTGTGAATCCTTTGTGGTCTTTTATTGTTGGCTTCTGTTTTTTATTGCTTTATGTTCAAAGATGATCTGTAAGCTAGGCTGAGACTTTTTTGTGGCCTGTCAATTGTTTAAATGTTCCATATACTCTTGTAGAGAATGTACGATTATTAGAAAGTCAGGTACAATGTCCATTAGATCAAACATCTTAATTTTGTTGTTCAGTTCTACCGTATCTTTGCTCAATTTTTGTCCTTATCTGTTCAGTACTGAGAGATGTGTTAATATTTCCCACTATGATTGTGGATTTGTTCATTTCTTCTTGTAATGTGGTCCATCTTTGCTTTATGTGATTTGAAGCTATGTTGTTAGGTGCTTGGTAGTTTGTCATTCCTAAGAGCTTCTGGTGGATTTTTACTTTTATCATTATGTAACGACCTTCTTCATCCCCATAAGGCTGTTTGCCCTAAAGTCTGTTTTTATCTGATGTTTATAGAGTGATTCCAGCTTTCTTTTGGTTAGTATTGTCATGGTCTATATTTTCTTTATCCAATTCCACTCTGTTTTTTAAATATTGATTGTATTCATTTTGTGTAGTTACTATAACCAATTACCATAATCTTGATAGCTTCAAACAACAGAAATTTTTTCTCTCGCAGTTTGAGGCTAGAATTCTGAAATCAAGATGTTGGCCGGGCCATGCTTTCCCTGAAGGGTCTAGGAAGTAATCCTCCCTTTCCTTTTCCTAGCTTCTGGGAGTTGTTAGCAATCCTGGGCATTGGTTGGCTGGCAGCTGTATCCTTCAATATCTGTTGTCAAATGACCTTCTTCCCTCCGTGTATCTGTGTTTCTGTCTCTAAATTTTTCTCATATGAGTACACCAGTTATATTAATTTGATGACATATGCAAAACCCCTATTTCCAAATAAGGTCATACTCATAGGTTCAGAGTAGACGGGGGGCCACTGATCAACTCAGTACCTTCATAATTAGAAATTATGAAACATTTAAGGCGTACAAAAGGTCTCGTATTCTGTGCACGTTTGAGCTCCAAAACGCCAGCCTTTAGTTAATGAGCAATGCATCCTTCACCCCATCCCAGCAGATAGTCTCAGCTCTGATTATAACTTACCTCTGGGTGTTTCCTTTAACTTATTGCAAGCTCAGCTATGCATTTACAGTATTAAAAAAGTTTTCATTCAGAATTTCTAGGTAGTTTATTGGAAAGTTTTCCTGTTGTTTTAGCCTTCCATCTTGCTGGAAATAGAATTGTCTATCATAAGTGGGTTTTTAAAAATAGCTTTATTGAGATTTTTTTCACATGATATCATTCATCCACTGAACGTGTACAATTTAGTGGCTTTTAGTATATTCACAAAGTTGTGCAAACATCACCACACTCTATTTCCGGAACATTTCCATCGCCCAAAAAAGACACTCGATACACGTTAGCAGTCACTCCCCATTCCCTCCCCAAATACCCACCACCCTAAGCAGATACAGTTCTACTTTCTATCTCTATAGATGTGCCTATTCTGTGCATTTCAGGTAAACAGAACCATACAGTATGTGGTCTTTCCTGTCCAGCATTATTTCTTCGGCATGTTTTCAAGGTTCACTCATGTTGTATATATCACTACGGACAGTCTCTGACTTACAGTGGTTCGATTTATGATTTTCTTGACTTTATGATGGTACAAAAGTGATAAGCATTCAGTAGAAACCATACTTTGAATTTTGATCTTTTCCTGAGCCAGCAATATGCAGTACGGTGCTGTCTTCTGATGCTGGGCAGTGGCAGCGAGCCACGGCGCCCAGTCAGTCACGTAACATGAAGGTAAACCGCCAACACATTTGCAACCATTTTGTACCCATGCAACCATTCTGTTTTACACTTTCAGTACAGTATTCAGTAAATTCCATGAGATATTCAACACTCTTTATTACAAAACATGCTTTGTGTTAGAACGAGTTTGCCCAACTGTAGGTAAGTGTTCTGAGCACGTTTAAGGGAAGCTAGGCTAAGCTGTGATGTTTGGTAGGTTAGATGTTTTAAATGCATTTTCAACTTACGATATTTTCAACTTATGATGGGTTTATCGGGATGTAACTCTTTTGTAAGTTGAGGAAGATCTGTACTTTTTAAAAAAGATCGTTTTTTTATTGCCAGATAATATCCCATTGCGTGGATGTACCGCATTTTGTTTTATTCACTTATCAGTTGATAGACACAGCTAATATGAATAATGCTTCTATGAACATTTGTGTACAAGTTTTCAAGTGGGCATATCTTTTCATTTCTCTAGGGTAAAAAATGGAACTGCTGGATCATATGGTAAAACTACGCTTAGCATTTTGAAGAACTGCCAAAGTACTTTCCAAGGTAGCCGCACCATTGTGCGTTCCCACTAGTAATGTCCTATCGGGAGTGATTTTAAAATCCAACACAGGTGTCTGTACTTGACCTGGGACGAGTCCTTACAGATTCTGGAGCACAGTGAAGGTGATGTTATTGGAATGGTTGGTGCACGGTGATGTGGCACGAGAGATTAAAGGCCAGGAAGCAGGTCACCTCCTGTGACCAGGAAGTGTTGGAGTGATCCAGTTCTCAGTTGATGGTTCCTCTGTTGGGCTGGTGGAGGGCAGAAAAGATGTCAGGGTTCCCGAAAAACACCATGGACGGTGGAAATGATTCTCAGGTAGCAAAATGATGTTCACTTGAGACCAATCCTGAGATGCTTGCTGAACCTTTCCTTTTTGATTTTATATCACAGAAAATAAATGTTTATTTTCAGAGAAGCAGGAAACGGATTACAGGTGTTGCCATTATGGGGTGGAGGAGCATCCTGTGACTGGAGCAGATTTACTGGCCTTTGACTTACTTGAGGATGCCTTCCTGGGAGCTTGTGGTCCTCCTAGGCTTTGTGGTCTGCCCTCCAGGAAAGCTGAGGATGCTTTTTACATCTCTGGTCCATGGTCTTCCTGCCCGTGGAAGGAAGTGGGGTGTGTGTGTGCACATGCCTGACGGTGAACAGGGTAGCTTGGGCATTTGAAATAGCAAAAGAGAATGAGAGCCCTTAACAGCAAGAGTTTTCAAGCCGAGAAGTAAAACCTCCCATAACTGTAGGATTTCAAAATTGCCCATCAAGCTGTTTATCGTTTAATGGAACAATAGGTATAAAGCTACCACCATCCTGGGAACGTGCAGTTGCTCAATGAGGCTTGTCACCGAGGCCTTCTACTCTTCTGGGCACGGTTATCACCCTTATGGGTTTTTCTTCTCTGTGATTTATTCTCAAACATTTTGTATTTCCTTTTTGCCATTTAAATGAGATTTAAATAAAACCATTAGGTATAGAACGGTGGGAGATGGTTACACACTTTAAACTCATGATAAAATCAATCTGTATATTATTCTCTGTTCAAATGAAGCAAAAACACCTGCAGTCTGGAAGTTCCTTATTGCTGCCTTTTCTGTGTTGTACTGCGCACCTCCTGGAATATCTAGCCTTGTGGTAATTGATCATGAAGAAAGGAAATCAGGCAGGGATGACAGCCCGAGTTCTGTCCCATTTTGTGTGTCTTTCTTGGTCCACATGTCCCCTGCTTTTGGCAGTCTCTCCCTTTTATAGACCGCCCCAGCCATCCACCCCATTTCCCAAAAGGAGGGAGAGGCTCTTCATGGGTGACCAGCCTTCACCCCACACCTCACAGTTGCTCTGACCTTCCTCTCAATTGAAATGTGTTCAGGACATATTCTGATATCAGTAAATTGAGAACATAATTTTTTCTGTGACAGGTAATGTTAAAATTTCCACTGAAGCTATATCTGAGCCTGAGTGGCATATCCTGGTATGGTGATTTTCAAATAATTCTTTTTCTCCCCCTCCTTTTTCTAGGTTTATCTAAATCCCTTGGGCTCATTGAAGGTTATGGTGGGCGGGGCAAAGGGGGCCTTCCTGCTACCCTTTCCCCGGCTGAAGAAGAGAAAGCCAAGGGACCCCATGAGAAGTATGGCTACAATTCCTACCTCAGTGAAAAAATTTCACTGGATCGTTCCATTCCGGATTATCGTCCCACCAAGTAAGTTCTGATTCAGTCATTCAGAGGCGCTTGCTTTATCAGATGGCTGGGCGTAGACCCATGTCTGTGACATTTTCTTGTGTTACTTGTAACTAGTGGAGGGGCTTTTATCTCGTCTCCTCCATAATCAATAAATAGTACTACTGATTATGAAAATAAATAGAGCTAAATAAGAATTTTTAATTTTTATAAAATAATACAGAAGCATAGAGAAAGGTCCGTGATACAAAAAATTTTTAAGTAAAAATTAAAAAATCAACATGATCTCATTACCTAGAGGTGGTGACTAGTAAAATACTAGTATTTTGTCTTTGAGTCTATTTTCTATACAGATTATGAGCATATGGTGTGTTTCATTTATCCTCTTTTTCATTTATTATTTCATGAGCATTTTCTGATGTTATTAGTTATGATCATTATTTTCATTGTTAGAAATCTAGATTATTTCCAAATTTTCATTATTAGAAATATGAAATATTTATAATATTATAAATATTTATAATTTTTATAAAATAAATTTTCATTTTTATAAATAACACTTGGATGGATATCTCCCCACTCAAATCTTTATGTATATTGATTTGATATTTACTTTCTTAATCCACACTTCTAAAGGTGTAATCCTTAGATCACATTGTAGGAGTACTTTTGGAGGCCCTAGATACATATAGCGCTATTTTCCTCCGGAAAGTTTATAGAAGTTTCTGCTCCTATTGGAACTTTACTAGACCCTTCCCAAACTGGGTACTAGCATTTAAATAATGCTTTTCCCAGCTGGTAGGTGAAAGAGTACATCCTGTGATTGTTTCAACTTGCAATTTTTGTTTGAGATTCTTACCTTTGAAACAGTTTGTTTGTGTCTTGGTTGGTTTATGAGAGGTCTTTGTTCTGTGCTCTCAGATTTAAGAATTGTTGTTTTCTCTTTGTGAAAGAAGAGAGATTGGTGGGAAAATCAAGATGCTGGGGGAAAATATCCTATTTTCTAGGCAGTAGTCCTCCTTGGCTTTTCAAACAGATGCTTCATCTTCTGTTAGATTTGTGGTGTCTCTCTTTCTTTCATTTGCAGTGTGCCCTTGCTTAGAGTAGATTATTTCTTTTTCAAATGGATTTTGTACAAATCAGTTAAGTATCCTGGTTACTGAGAAAAATAGATTCAAGATAAGGAAAATTACCTTAAATGAATTTAAAATTGCAGCATTAGCTGAGAAAACTGTTAAATCTCTCTCTCTGCCTAATAAGCATATATTCATTTTGAATCACTAGGAAAACATACATCACCCCTGTTGGAAGCTATTTTGTGTTCCTGGACTTTTGCTCTCAAAAACATCTGGCTGTTTTCATTTCCTGGTGCTCTCTGATTAGCCTTTCTTATTTGGATGTTGGCAAATAAACAGAGCTGTTATTTTTGTAGTCCTGTGAGAATGAAGATGCTTCCAACGTGGAGCTTAGTGGAAATGGGTCAGTTGAACAATATCAGTGAGCACATGTTATGTACCAGATGGTTTTCCCCACACTAGAGGCAGAACATCGGCTAAGGTAGTCCTTCCCTACATACTCTTGTCTGGGGAGGGAGACAGATGTGCAAGCAGGTCAATCCAGCACATTGTGGTCTATGTGGGTATGTCAGGCCAGAGACATACACAGTATGTACAGGGAGGATCTGGGAAGGTTTCCTGCATGAGATGATGCAGTAGCTTAATCTTGAAGGCCCATTAAGGGTTAGAAAATTAAAGAGAGGAGACACATATAGACAAGTAGGAAGGGGAATAGCAAGATCAGAGCTGGGGATGCAGATGAAAACATGGCACGCCCAGGGAGGGATACAGAGCTCTGTGGTGCTCTATAGTGTAGCATGGTGGCTTGAATAGACCAGGGGTCCCCAACCCCCAGGCCGCGGACCAGTACTGGTCCGTGGCCTGTTAGGAACCGTGCCGCACAGCAGGAGGTGAGCGGTGGACGAGTGAGTGAAGCTTCATCTGCCGCTCCCCGTCGCTCACGTTACCGCCTGGACCATCCCCTTCCCCCCCCAACCCCGCGCCCATGGAAAAATTGTCTTCCAGGAAACCGGTCCCTGGTGCCAAAATGTTTGGGGACTGCTGGAATACACCACTTAGATTTCGTCCCTCCGGAAACTTTACTAAGATGATAGTAAAGGACTACAGAGGATGACAGCCTATAAGGGACAAAAACAGGTTAGGCTCCCACAGCAGGGAAGAAACACCCACAAAGTTTTGGAAGATGGAAAGAGGATGGATGAATGGTAACTGACATAGCAAACTGGATGAGGCTGAGACCCAACCTTCTACATATGATGGGAAGTGGTGGGAAGGGCAGAAGAATATAGCCTAGCCACACCTCAGAACCCCAGAGACTCAGGAATTGGAGGTTCTGGGTACCTCTGATGGCTGGGAGGTAGATTTGAATAGAAGGATTATAGCTGTGTCCCCAGATCCTTTCTTCAACTTTACAGAGCCAGACGCTGCCCTTCCCTACCTGGTGGAACATGGGAGGTTTATTCCCTGGAGAAGGTGAACTCTGGGCTTTAGTTCATAAGATGACAGAAGATAGGGCTGTGTACTAAGTGGGGACACCCTTGGCCTCATTACCTCTGCAAGCTTTCACACTCCTGTAGTCCAGATTTGGAAGAATCCACTCTAAGGAAGCCATTCAACCTCAGAGAAATGCCAATGGATCTGATAGGTCCCCGCATCCCCGAAATGTCTGGGTTCTACTCATTAAACATTCGTAAGGCTCTTCCATCTACGCAGAGCAGTCTTACTCTAAAATAAGAAAGGAGAACCAGAATTCCTAGACATTTCAGGAGAATCTCTATTATAAAGGGCCTTAGCAACCAGAAGAAGAACAACAGAAAAGGCATTTGGAGGAAACAGACACACTTTAAAACTATAATTAATGTCTTAGTTCATGGAATGTTTTGTTTTATTCACAAAATAAGAATCAAGTGCTATGTTAAAGTGATAATCAGAGAATGAACAAGAGGTCTTGGAAGTTAAGAATAAGATAGAAATAAATAGTTCAATGAAAGTTTAGATAAATAAATTATTGTGGTGATCACTTCAAAATATATACAAATATCGAATCATTATGTTATATACCTGAAACTAATACCAGGTTATATAGCCACCGTGCTGTACAATACATCTTCATGACTTATTTTATAACCGGAGTTTGTACCTGTTGACTCACTTCATCCATCCCCACCCCCTCCTCACCTCTGGCAACTGTGATCTGTTCTGTCAATGAACTTGGGTTTGTTTTTTAAGAGTGTGTATAAGTGAGATCTTACAGTATTTGTTTCTCTGACTTCCTTCACTTAGCATAATGCCCCCAAAGTCTATTCATGTCATTGCAATTGGCAAGATTTCACTCTTTTTGTGGCTGACTCATATCTGTATGTACCACATTCTCTTTATCCATTCATCCATTTGTGTACACGTAGTTTGTTTCCATATTGTGCCTATTGTAAATAATGCTGCAGTAAACATGGGGAGGGTGAATATATCTTTGTGAATTAGTGTTTTTTTTTTGTTTTTTTTTTGCGGTACGCGGGCCTCTCACCGTTGCGGAGCACAGGCTCTGGACGCGCAGGCTCAGCGGCCATGGCTCACAGGCCCAGCCACTCTGCAGCATGTGGGATCTTCCCGGACCGGGGCACAAACCCGTGTCCCCTGCATCGGCAGGCGGACTCTCAACCACTGCGCCACCAGAGAAGCCCTGTTTTTTATATAAATACCCAGAAGTGGAATTGCTAGATCATATGGTAGTTCTATTTTTAATTTTTTGAGAAACCTCCACATTGATTTCCATAGTGGCTGCACCAATTTACATATCTAGCAACAGTGCAACAGGCTCCCTTTTCTCCACATCCTCGCCAACACTTGTTTTTCTAGTCTTTGTTAATAGCCATTCTAACAGGTGTGAGGTGATATCTCTCTCTTTTTTTTTTTTTTTGGCTGTATTGGGTCTTCGTTGCTGCGCGCGGGCTTTCTCTAGTTGCAGCGAGCAGGGGCTACTCTTCGTTGCGGTGCGCGGGCTCCTCATTGCGGTGGCTTCTCTTGTTGTGGAGTGCACGGGCTCAGTAGTTGCGGCTCACGGGCTGTAGAGCGCAGGCTCAGTAGTTGTAGCACACGGGCTCAGTTGCTCCACAGCGTGTGGGATCTTCCCGGAGCAGGACTCGAACCCGTGTGCCCTGCATGGGCGGGCGGATTCTTAACCACTGCGCCACCAGGGAAGTCCCTCTCATTGTTTTTTATTTACATTTGCCTGATGATTAGTGATGTTGAGCATCTTTTCATGTACCTGTTGCCCATCTGTATATCTTCTTTGGAAAAGTGTCTATTCAGATCCTCTGCCCATTTTTAAATCAGATTGTATGGGGGTTTTTTGCTGTTGAGTTATATTAATTCTTTATATATTTTAGATATTAATCTCATCAGATTTATGATTTGCAAATACTTTCTCCCATTCAGTAGGTCGTCTTTTCATTTTGTTGATGGTTTTCTTTGCTGTGAAGAAACGAATTTAGTCTCCCTTATTTATTTTTGCTTTTGTTGTCTTTGCAAACAAAAAAAAATTTTTACCATTCTTTCAGAAAGTTTGGAACTGAATTAGTGATGGGCGCACACACACACACACAAAGCTTGTGAAAAAGGAAAGCAATTATTAGCACAGGAAAAACCCAAAAGTTCCTCAAGAAAGGAATTGCAATTCCATATATTTTGTGGCTGAGCTGTGAACAATATCATGATACAAATATTGAATAGGTATTAAACCACAAATTATGGTATAACTCTGTTGGAAGAAAGAAGAGGCAAAGTGTGTATGAGAGGTGTGGGTAGTATAAGAAAATTAAACCTTTATGGTCAGAAACAGAAAATCAATTGAAAATATCTAAAATTTAAACATCAGGAATTGCAGCATAATGATTGTTATTTAGAAACATTGAGAGTACAGAAATGGGATAAGACTGTATGTATTTTGTTTTAATAAAATAAAAGTTTAATTATGCCATAAATGTAAATCGACACCAAAAAATTAAGTGCAAGGTGGAAGGGTGAAAGTATAATAGAAGAAAGAGTTGGAGAACTGGGTTGAATGATGTGACCACCTCTGCCTCTTCAGATTTTTCTGGCAGCTATATGGAGGATGAATTTGAAGGTGAAATTAAAGATGAACTTGAGAGCTCGCCCACAGGTCATACATGGTAACCAGAGGTAGCGTTATAAATTCTGGGCTCCACAGCCAAAGGTACCAAATTAACCTTGGTGAGTTGCAAATTCATCCTTGCCGCCAAAGAAGGGCAAGGGCCTTGCCTGTAGAAGCTGCTCCTCTGATATCTGAGCCCAGGGGATAGGAAGGGAGGCAGCTGTCTGGGGCCAGAGCACTTTCTTTCCGCCCCATGCAGCCCAAGCCCAGGAGGAATTATCCCCCCACAGGCAAGATCTTGCTTGTGACACTGCCCAAAAGCTCTCTCAAGTTTAGAGAACTGAAATTGGCTAATGTCATTGCAATTTTATACAGAACCTCAAGTTGCTTTCATTCTTATTGGTTTATTATTACACTACTCTTGACAGAGTTGTTTCTCATAAATATGAATGAATTGGGGGGTAATAGTGGGATTAACCATTTGTTGGTCACATTTTGTGCAAATGGATTCCAAAATGTTTTCTGTTTTATTTTAATTCTGTGATTTTTTTTTCTTCCCCTGGACAGATATTTTAAATTTGTATGAACCCCCAACTGTCAATCTTTCCATCTTCATTTCTTCACTGCTTTAAAGCAGAGAAAGAGTACTTATAAATATTCTACTCTGTTTTGTGTTCCTTTTCCATCACTCCCATCCATCCAGAGCTTATTTTAGAATATGGTACAAGATATGTATCTTTTGTTTCAAATGTCTGTCCTTTTTTTTTTTTTCAAAGCAGCTTTTTCAAAATGATTGTGGAAATAATGCTTCCTCTTTCTCTTATTTGGAGCTGTTAAATGGAATACATTTTGTACTTTTTATACATAAATGGGCTTATTTTCTAGACTCTGTGCTATTTTTTTGGTCTGTTTCTTTTTTTTTTTTCATTTTCTTCTCTTTCCTTTCTTTTTTTAAATCATGGAAAATGATTTTTGACTGAAGTTCCCAGTCTGCCAGACACTGTGCTAAAGACATGGTGAGGAACAGGCACATCTTGGCTCCCTAAGAAATCAAAGCAAGTGGGCGAGGCAGGTGGGGCTTTGCAATCCTTTGACTTGTTTTCAGAGGACCTTAGAAACTAAGATAAGGGGATGTGCACTTCTGGGAGAGTCAGAGGGCAGCGCAGAGGTGACCTTGATCTTAATGGTGAAGACAGAACATTGGAGAGAGTGAACAGCATGTGCAAGAGGACTGGGATAGTTCTTGGATTTCAGGGCTGGGGGAACAGCACAGAAACTTTGTGTTGAGTTATAGGGTCTCCAGAGTGAATCTTGGAAGAAGAGGTTGGAGGGAAAGGGGAGGCAGGTTCTGAAGCACCTTATGTGCCACTGCTGTGTTAGGTGGTGATGTTCGTCGTTGTCATTGGATGCCAATGAAGTCAAGATTGTATTTTTGAGTCAAGATTGTATTTTTGTGGTAATTTCTTAAAAAAAATAATGTTTAACTGTGACAAGAATGTGGAGAAAGGTTAGAGGCATTGGAGGCTGGGAGCAGGATGGCTAAATAAAATCTCTTCTTTTCCCACTCAACACCTGTTGAGCGCCAACCATTTGCTAGGCATTGCTTGACAGAAGAGAAAGACTTGATAATACAGTGAGTGTTTTATAATTATCCTATTCCTTTCACGGAAGTCATTTCTCTGTAAAAAACCAAGGACTGAATAGGGATGGAGTGGAAGGGCTCGATTCAGGGAAAACTTTCTAAGAATCAGTGAGATGAGTCAGTTAATTGGATATGGGGGAATTGGGTGCAATCAGAAGTTTCTAGCTTGGGAGACAGAGTGGAAGTGATTTCATTAACCAGGAGAGAATCCTGCAGAGAGGTTCATGTTTTGCAGGGAGGTGGGGGCAAGGGGGTAGCAATGCTGCTTGTCCAGGCTTCCCCGTAGTTATGGCTTTCTTGAGGGAACCATGAGATTAATCTGTCTGGCTTTATTCATTATTTGACTATGTGTGTGCCGGTGAGGAGGTGACGTTTGCAGACACCAGAAGCCAGACAAGGCTTTATTAACCGCCACTCCTTTTCCTTGCCAAGATATCCCATTCTATATCATGTTGTGGCATATTAATTATCTGCCTGCCCACTTATAATATGGGGGAGGGGCCACCTAGCAGCACAGAAATCTGTCTGAGCTTGTTAAAGCCACAGCTGAGATCCCTGCATACATTTTATGGCTTGCTTTCTCCTCCCAGGCCATGTAGGTAATTTATGGGCAGTTTCTACTGCTGATACCTTCAGTTTCTCCTTTGGCCTCCTGCTTATAAATCCAGATGTCAGGTTTCTTTGGAATTCATTTTGCTTCACTCACAAAGACTCCTCTTTTCTTTATTGCCACCAATTCTAAGCTGCCGTAGTCCAACAGTGCCTGCTTTGGACACATATGGTGTGAGATGTCTCTGGACCGTCTCCACGTCACATCTAGCAGACAATTGTATATTTGGGTCTGGAGGTCAGGAATGATGTCTGGCCCGACTGCAGAGATGTGCAGTCATCCAAGTCCAGTGGGTCTTTTGAGTCTGTGTGTATGTGAGTTACGGTGTTATCATTTAGTGGAATGCATCTACTCATTGGTCAAGACCCAACTCAAGTTTTCCATCCCATGTGAAAAGGACACATTTGATAATTATAGCTGTGACTGGCCTTTTTGTTTTTTCTGAGTCATTCTTTTGATGATGGGTATCCTGCGTCTTACAGGCTGGTCTTCAACTAGAGTGAAAGCACCTTAAAGAAGGTCAGGAACCCTATGTTAAACTTTCTCTTTTATAGATGTGGGCACAGTGGGTAGCCATCCAGCAAATCCTTGTTGGTTGAAATAATAAGTAGTTGCCTGATTAGGAATGTCTTTGAACCACTAACCACAATAATTATTCCCTTTTATTGACTGCCTTTTATGTTTTTGTCACTGTGCTGCATGTTTTATTGATCTCTTTTAAATTTAACCACTCTCCGAAGTAGCTGTGACCGTCTTTGTTTTATAAATGAGGGAAGGGGCATTGGGAGGGGTGAACCAACCTGCCTGAGGTCACACAGTCAGGCAGTGAGGGAACTCAGATTCGAACCCAGCTGTGTGGGTGTCTTTGAGGCCTGTGCACATACCCACACACATAGGTGCCTCTGCCTCCCCATCTGTATCTGTGGGACGGAACTTTCTACTCCATGCTGGTATCATTAGAAGGCAAAAACATTTTGAGTCTTAGAGACGGGACAGTTCCTTTGGGGAAGTGAGTGTGTGTGCATGCGTGCACGCCTCTGTGTTTGTGTACATGCATATGCAAGTGCTTTTGTGTGCACATGCATGTCTGTGTACTTGTGTGTGTTTACTTCCTACGTTTTCTTCTCTTGTTCCCTTTTACCCCTTCCAACTCTACCAAACTTCCACTACCAAAGGGGCGGTATCCTGAATTTGATTAATAACCCTTGCCTATTAAGACTTCCTAGTATATAGTGTCATATAGTTGAAATCCTCTTGAAAAGATATGGTATTTTGGGGGGTGGGTAAAGCTCAGTAAAAATAAATACTGTAATATTATTAGGTTCAGGAAATGTCTTACCATAAAGTTGATTTCACCTAGAGGCGTAACCAGGGAGAACTTCTTTGCTTAGGGCTTGTCCTCACCTGGCTGGGGGGGTGGGAGAGTGATGGGAAATCCACATGGGGTCGGGGGTGGGGTGCCCTGTCTTTCAATATGTGAGGGTGATAATTCCTGAAGTATTTGTAGTTGAATGTTCATCCCACTTTCATGGGTTCCCTAGGTATGAAAAGCATGTCTGGGTCACTTAAAAGCCTTAATAAGAGAATTTTTCATGGAGGTCAAGTGCACAGACTTGGAAATATGACTGAGTTATAATCCCAGCTTTGCCTCTTACAAGCTCTGCGACCTTGGGCAAGTTATTTAACCTTTCTGTGCCTCAGTTTCCTCATATGTGAAATGGTGATACCGACTTCATAGAATTGTTGTGAAGAGTAAATCGGTTATTCCATGTGACCCGCAGAGACTAATATACCAGGCACTACTCTGAGACCTTCTCATGAATTAATGATATCTGGTCAATACATGTTAGCTATGATGATTTTGTGAAAGCTCCTTTACCGTACACACCCCTTATCCTTAAAATACCGTGCAAGATTTAATGACAGAATCTTCAGGAAAGTATCTACCCGAATGAAAGGTGGGTACAACTGTGTGCCTCACTCCAATATGGAAACTCAAGTCTAAGGTAATGGGCATTCCCTTGTCCCCAGGTCAGCACAGAATTCCAGGGGACCGGCCTGAGACAGACACCAGGCTGTGGTGAGCGCCTGGGAAGGAACGTTCGCTTCCTAAGGCTCTTCCAGGACAGATCGGGAGGCTCACCTTTGGGATTCACCACAGCTTCCATATTGAGGAAGTCCAGCCGGGTGTCCTGAGGGCACAGGAGACTTTGTAAAGGCTGGTGGGATGGGACAGCTGCCCCCTGCTTCTAGTCTGCCGTACTCCATAGTCGTCAGACCAAAAACACAGTGTAATGTGTATTCTTACTTTTTCACCAATTGAAATGATGATTTTCCTGACATATTAAAATCGTCTTTTTGATGAAAAGGGCTGAATATTTAAAAAACCATATTTTAAAGTGTTTCTCAAAGGGAGGTCTTTGGAACTTGTTTAAAAATGTAGGTGGCTGGGCCGTATGCAGTGTTCCTGCTCTGAAGTCCTGGCTCTTTCTATGAATTAATTCCCTCTGTTGAGAACCTCTAAGGTAGTAAGGAGAGTTTTGAAAGAGTGGGCATTGTTCAGCTGTGGCCTTGGCTGGAGAAAGCCTATGTCCTCAGTGGAGTTTTGATTTCTGAGACTTTCTGTGAAGCTGCTCCGGTGCGGAGCGTGACTGGGCTTCAGAAGCCAACCTTTGGTGAGGGGTAGAGGTTGGGAGTAGGGGGTGCAGCTGAGAGAGGGAAGAGGAAGCGCTGCCTCATCCTCCAGGTTGTGCTGGGGTCTGGGCATCAAATGACTCCATTTTCATCATTTCCTGCCTATTATGAAAAGATGGAAATCTTAGAATAAATATGGTGATTCAGACAGGGGTCTGGAATGTTCTTGGGGTAAAAGTGTCAGAAGTTGCAAGAGTGACATGTGGAAGCTTGTATAGGGCCTGCAACCCTACTTGCTTAAAGACCTCTGGTCTGGGCTTCCCTGGTGGTGCAGTGGTTGAGAGTCCGCCTACCAATGCAGGGGACACGGGTTCGTGCGCCGGTCCGGGAGGATCCCACATGCTGCGGAGCGGCTGGGCCCATGAGCCATGGGCGCTGAGCCTGCACGTCCAGAGCCTGTGCTCCGCATGGGAGAGGCCACAGCAGTGAGAGGCCCACGTACTGCAAAAAAAAAAAAAAAAAAAAAAAGACCCCTGGTCTCTCCACACAGGTGGTTCTTGGGAAAGCCTGACATAGGTTCTCAGCCTTCACCGGGCACTGACATCACCTGGGAAGCTTTTATCTTTGGGAGCCCAGACTTCACCCCAGAGTGTATGCATGGATGTAGAACCCATGGGTACGGAGGGCCTACTGTAATTAAATCAGAATCCCTGGGAGCGGGGCTCAAGCATCAGTATTAATTTCTTGTTAATAGGAACTCCAGGTAACCCCAGTGTCTCAAAACATTGAGAACCTGTGGGCCTTCATGTTTCAGGAAGTGTGGTCTTTGCATTTGAATCACCAAGGCCGCTGGTTAAAAATGTCAAGTCTTGGCCTAGCTACAGAGCTAGTAGACTGGTAAATCTACACTATTTCACAAGATCCCTGAGTGATTCTTATTTTTAAATTTGGAGCATCCTAGGGCCCTGCCATTTTCTGAGATTCTGTGCAAGTAGATGGAAGAGAAAATGAGGGGCGGAACAGGGCAGGGGTTCCCGTGCTTGAGAAGTTCCTGTTCCTTGTTGATTTACCTTGTGTCCGTTCCATCTCTCTGCTTGTTCCTTTCCATCCCATATCCTTGAGTGCATCTGTTTATTTAGTGAATGAAAATGAATAGAAATCAGCCTCATTTTGAATGATTTTCCTTTTAGAAATTCATTATACCCCATAAAATGGTTGAAACTCTCGGCAGTGTTTCAAACGTAGAGATACAGAGTAGAAAGAGAAGTATGAAGCGGAGATACTATTTGCACTACGAGGGGTGTCATTAATATGATGGGGGTCGAAGACTTAGCTAATTTTTAAGAAAGGATTCCCACAGCTCCCGGAGGTAGTGCCAGCCTGGCTGTCCCCAATTTATGAATTGGCAAAGTTAATTCAATCTTTTATTGGGCCCTGAAAAGATTAGCATCTAAATGCATTAGTGTGAGGCTGCAGAAAAGATTCCCCTTTCTTTCTGTTCTAGAGAGCTTTCTGGACAAGCTTCAATTTCTTGCATGGGGAACTTGGAATCAGTGGGTAGAAACCAATGTGAACCTTGTCCTGTCTACGTGAATGGATCTGCTCTGTGGTCTGTTTGCAACCCGCAGGGTCATTGAATTCCAGATTTACTTTCCTCAGATGTAGATGTGACTATGGGAAATGGAATTCTTGATTTATAACCTTGAATCAAAACAATTTACAGCAGCGGTGGTTCTTGCTTCTATAACCCTTTGATTACTTTATGTGAGGATTGTTGGCACTGGAGAACTGTAGGAGAACATCTCACCTCGTGTCATTCTCAGAAATTCCCGTGATGGCTGTTACTGGGGACTCCAGACTTTGAACCTGCAGTGTGTATGTTTCTAGAGGATTTTTCCTGTCTGCCCAGTTACTGTGTCTCTCACTCTATCAGTGCACTTTGAGATAAAATAAACTCTCTCTCTCTCTCTCTCACACACACACACACACACACACACACACACACAGACAGACACAGACAGACACAGACAGACACACACACCCCTGCAAGAAAGCCCAAGCTAGCCTACGAGAGTCCCTCTTAGGCAACCTGCCTAATTCCACTCTGGTGGGTCCAGTGGTTACTTATTTGAAATACTTTCCTGAAAACATTTGTTTCTCAGTCCTGAATATAATCAATAGAACAAACGTCTCTGCAGTCACAACACTTTTTTATGTGTGGAGTTCGTTGTTTTTGCTCTGTGAGTCAAGTAAACATCCCCCGAACTGGCAGCAGGGAGGTGCCACAACGCTTTGTAACAAGGTGAGATTTACAGTGAGCTGGAGGGACGAATAAGGGAATGGGCAAATGGGCTAGATTCAGGTATTAATGGGAGTGTTTCACGAGTATTGCAAATGGAGACAGGCTCACCAGTATTACAGATGGAATGTCCTCAGAGTTAATTTAGAAGAAATTCTGATCACTCAACAGAACTTTGAGGATGGATGCAGCAAAAAGGAGACTGTGGCATATGGAGAGAACATATTTGTTCTTGCAAAATCAGTAGAAAATGTTTAATGTTATCATAACCTCATTTGCATAAAAATAGTCGTAAGCAGTAAACCAAATGAAAGCAAAGGAAGACGTGATGGAACCAATGCTGTTTGTGTTTCATTTCATTATGAATAACATAAAGAATTCAATTGAATAAATAAGTACAAAATTGCTTCGAGTAGATGTACTGCAAATTATTATCCCTGGACACTTCCTTTAATGGCACATGTCGTGATGATGAAGTAATGTGATATGCCTCCGTGGGTAGCACTTGCTGTATACTTGACCCCTGATAACACTGTTGAGCTCTCCGTAACTCTCCAGTGTTGTGTGGCTACAAATTTTTTAGGAGCACAGTCCTGTTACATAACATAACCTTGAAGAAGTTAAATCAGCCATGGCTTATCGTCATGGTGGATGCAGTTCCACTTCGCACATGGGAACGCTTAGGCAGTTTCTGGTAATTGGCAGTTTGATGAGTCTGGGACTGTGCTATGCTAGATACGTAATTCTTACTATTTGCAACCCTGGTGGCAGAATTGGAGCCACTGAGAATTCTTGTGTAAGTACACGTTGTGGCATGGAGAAAACGGATGGCATTTATCAGTTAGTTGATTTCAACCCACATTTTCAAGGGCTATGAAGGTAGCCTGGGGCAGGTGCTGTAGGAGTTCTAACAGATGTGTATGATGCAGTTCCTGTACGCATTTGAATTTATTCGTTAACTCAGCAAATACTCGTTGAATAGCTCCCATCTAACAGGTACTGCGTTGGATGCGGAGACGGTAATGGGAGATGTAATAAACTGGGAAAAAGCAAACACGAGATCATTACAGGTTGTGACAGGTACGTTGAAGTAAATAAACAGGGTGCTAATCTGTGGAGTAGCTGGAAACGAGGGTGTACTTTAAAGAAGTCCACTGAGAAAGTAGAGGAGATGAGGATGAATCCAGTGATGCAAACATCTGGCAGAAAAACTCTCCTGAAGAAGGAATGGTCCTCAGAAAGGTCCTGAGTTTGGAACGGGCTTGGCTTTATTTAGGAACTGATAAGATATACTGGCAAATGATTTAAGGAGGATGGAGAGGTAGGTGGGAACTGGATTGTGCAGGATCATGAGCAGCGATAAAGAATTTGGGATCTATTCCAGTGGGATTAAAAGTGGCATATTGGGTTGAAATTCTGTCTGGAATCTTAGAAGGTGACCTAACGTGGAGATAGGGTCTTTGCAAATGAAATTAGTTAGAATGAGGTCATACTAGATTAGGGTGTGCCCTAAATCCAGGATAACTGGTGTCCTCAGAAGGAGAGGAGGACACAGAGATGCAGACAGACACAGAGGGAAGGAGGCTGTGGGAAGACACAAGCAGAGATTGGAGTCATGCACCTAGAAGAGAGGGAATGCCGAGTATTGTCAGCAATGTCCAGAAGCTTTGAAAAGGCAAGGATGGATTCTTCCCTAAAGCCTTCAGAGCTCGGCCCTGCCAAATACCATGATTTCAGACTCCTGGCCTCCGAAACCGTGAGAGAATAAATTTCTCCTGTTTGAAGCCATCCAATTTGTGATACTTTGTCATGACAGCCCTAGGAAACTCCTGTTGATAGTAGTGGAAGCCACTGGGGATTTGATACGGGGAAGTGTCATGATCTGGTTTATATGTTTAAAGGGTCATTCTTTTTGCTGTTGGAGGATGGGCTGCAGAGAGCAAGAGTAAAGCAAGGAGACCAGTTGGGAGGATCGTTCAGGTAGGAGGTAATAGTGATTCCAATTAAGGTGAGCATAGTGAGATGGAGAAAGAGATTTTTGTTGGAGGTAATCAAGGAAGACCTCCAGGTTTTCAGATAGAAATGTATAGGTGGAGGTGGCGCTGTTTACTGGGCTGAGGGAAACAAACAGATTTGGGGAGATATTTAAGAATTCTACACTGAACATGTTAAGTTTGACTTGACTTTTGGTCATTCACTTGGAGATATCAAAGAGGTGACTGATTGATGAATCTGGAACTCAGGAGAGAGGTGGGAGTTGGAGGTACACCTCTGGAGCATCAGCATAGAGACGGCCATCAAGGCTGAGATCATTAAGGAGAGCTAGAGATGCAGCTAGGGCACAGCATTGAGCGCTGTGTCACTCCAAAATTCAGATGTCACTCCTGAAAGAGGAGAGGAATTCAGCAAAAGATGTGGAGAAGGAACAGCTAATGAAGAAGGAAGAAATCCGGGAGAACGCAGTGACATGGAAGAGAGTGCTTCTAGAAGGAAGGAGGGGTCCCTAGCAGTGACTGGTACTGAGATGCCAGAAGTGGTCAGTGGATTTGGCAACAGGAAGTTCATTGATCATCTTGACGAAGGTATTTAACCCTGATTGGGGTTGGTTAAGGAAGGAACGTGAGGGAGGAAATGGAGAGAGCTAATTAACTAGGCTTGACAGATTTTATCGTGAAGGGGAGAAGAGTCGTTGGGCTGCAGCTGAGGGCTTTGGGAATCAGAGGAGGTTGTTATTGTGATCATTATTGTTTATTTTTAAATTTTTGTTTCTGTATAACTTCAGACTTACAAAAATGTTGCAAGAATAGTACAGAAACATTCTGCCTACCCTTTACCCTGATTCCACAAAAATGTCAACATTTTACAATATTTGTATCTTTCTATATGCACGTATTTTTCTCTGAACCATTGGAGAGTAAGTTGCACACGTGATGCGCCTTTCCCTCTAAATAGTGTGTGTATCCTAAGAACAAGGGCATTTTCTTACATAACCACAGTACACTATGATAATATTATCATATCTACTATCTGTAGACCTTATTCGGATTTCACCAACTGTCTCAGTAAGTCCTTTATAGAAGAAGAAAGTCCTAGATCAGGTATTACATTCAATTGTTGTGATTTTTTGTTTTGAAATGGTCCTTCAGTATTTATTTGTCTTTCATGACAGGAACAGTTTTGAAGGCTGCAGTCCAGTTATTTTGAAAAATGCCTCTCGATTTGGATTTTTCTGTTTCTTTAGAATTAGATTCAGGCTATGCTGTGGTGCAGGAATGCTACAAAAGTGATGTGTTTATCTCAGGGCATCTTATGAGGACGCACATGGGATCTATTCGTCTCATTCCTGGGGGTGTTAATGTTGATGATTCGGTTAAAGGTGGTGTCTGCCTGGTAGTCGATTACATTTCCTGATTCCTGTAGTACAATGTTGAATTAGGAGAACAAGTTGGCACCCATGCCTTGTTCCTGACCGTAATAGAGCTTAATAGAAGTACCTCTAGTGTTTCCCCATTAAAATGCTGGCTTTATAACTATGGTATAGTTCTTTACCATGTTAAGAATATCCATCAATTCCTATTTTTTTTTTAGTTTTATTAGTAGGAGTTGAATTTTTGAAGGTTTTTAAAAGTACTTTCTGTATCTATACAAATAATCATAGATTATTTTCTCCCCATATCTATTAATATTGTGTATTAGACTATTGGATTTCCTAATATTGTACCAACTTTGCATTCCTGGAAAAAATTCCACTAGGTCATGATGTTTTTTTTTTTTTCTTAATGTAATATTCACTAATATTTTACTTAGAAATTTTGCATCAATATTTGTAATTCTTTCTCTCTCTTTTTGTACTGTCCTTAAGAGGTTTAGATATCCAAAAATTACAAAAAGAATTAGGAGTTTTCTTTCCTTTTCAATGCTCTGGAACTATCTAGGGAGCATTAGGACTATCTGCTCTTTGAAAGTTGGGTAGAATTCACCTGTGAAACCATCTGGTCCTGATGGTTTTTAAGCAGTAATTTCTTGATAGTTTTCTCTAATTCTCCTGGGAATAGGTCTGTTAAAGTTTTGTCTCTAATGGAGTCAACCTTGGCTAACTGCCTTTCCCTAGGAAAGTCTCCATTTCATCTAGGCTTTTAAATTTGTTTACAGACATCTGCAAATTAGTCTCTTTTAAAAAATTCTTGTTTAAATGGTTATTTCTCTCTTTTTTCTTATTTTATATCTTTGTGCTTTCTCCCTTTTTTTCCCCAATTAAATTAGCTAAAGGTTGTCTTATTTTGATGATTACTTTTTAAAACCAGAATTTTGATTTATTGATTACATTTTGTATTTTTCTATTCTCTAACTCATTGACTTCTGCTTTTATATTTTTTATTTCCTTCCTTGTATTTCCTTTTGGTTTACTTTGTTGTTCTTTTCCTAGCTTTCTGAGCTGGTAATGAAATTCAAGTATTTTTATTGCTGAAAGTTTTTAAGGCTTTGAATATTCTTCTTATTGCTTGAAAGCGTCCCACTGATTCTTTTATGTGGTGTTTTCATTATCATTATTTTAGAAATTTGAAAGTTTTGGTTTGTATTTACCCTGGTCTCAAGATTTGTTTAGTAGTTCTTAAAAATTTCCAGGTGGATGGCTTTTAAAAAAATTATTAAGAATTTAAAATTCTATTGCATTCTGATCAGACAGTGTTGTTTGTAATACTAATATTTTATGAAATGTACTGATGTTACCTTTGGGACTGTTTCTTATAACTCTTTCCCTGAGGTTGCAAAGAAGGGCATAGTGTCTGTTTTCTGAGAGTAAAGTTTGATGCATATCCGTAAGTTCTAGCTTACTGATTATGTTATTTAGCCTATGTTCTTACTCATTGTCTCTTTGATTTGCTTGTACTTAGAGTGTTAATATCTACTATTTTTGTGGGTTCTGCCCTGTGTCTTCTTGCATCTACCTTATTGATTCATAAAGATAGTTGATATACTTTTTGGTGCATAAATATGAAAACCTGTTATTTCTTCACTGTCAATTATGGCTTTTAGCATTAAAAATGGCCTTCTTTGTCATATTTAATTTGTTGCATGTAATACGTTTTGGCTTGAATTTTACTTTTTGTGATATCAGGATAACTACCCCTGCTTTCTTATTTTTCTACTTAAAGATAATTTGAAGTTTAGGGGGTTCTCTGTCTTATAGTAATGCTATGATTTTATTTGTCCTTTTAGCCGTTATTTATTACTTTTTTATGTTATGCTTTTTTTTTTAATGTTTGTAAATACTAGGTTCAAAGTTTATACTGGTGGGAATGTTTACCTCCATCAGTGGAGCAACTGCATCAAAATCCCTTGGGGCTCTTGTTGAACTACAGATTCCTGGGCTCTACCCTGTATTGAATAAATTAGAATCTCTGGAACTGGGGCCCAGGAATTTGTATTTCAAGTGATACCTCAGACGGTTCTTATAGTCTTTAAAGTTTGGGAGTCACTGATACAGATGGTAAAAAATATAAAGTCTGGGCTTCCCTGGTGACGCAGTGGTTGAGAATCTGCCTGCCAATGCAGGGGACACAGGTTCGAGCCCTGGTCTGGGAAGATCCCACATGCCGTGGAACAACTAGGCCCGTTAGCCACAACTACTGAGCCTGAGCGTCAGGAGCGTGTGCTCTGCAACAAGAGAGGCCGCGATAGTGAGAGGCCCACGCACTGCGATGAAGAGTGACCCCCACTTGCCACAACTAGAGAAAGCCCTCGCGCAGAAACGAAGACCCAACACAGCCAAAAATAAATAAATAAAAATATAAAGTCTGATATAGAAAAGGCTACTGTTGGCCACGACACTGCAGACAGGAATTCAGGGGACTTTGGGTAACTCACACAATATTTATGCGCCCCATTGTGTCCTTCATTTATACATTCATTCAGCAAGAACTTATTGCCACCAATAACTTCTGTCAGGATCATTTGTTTCTTTATGTGAATTATAGCCATCAGAAAGTTAAAAAAAAATCTCTCCATGTACGTATTTTACACCTTTTTATTAAGAGAGAGAACAAATGGCAATCTATTTACTATCTGAGAGTTAGTAAAAAACAAAGCATTTTCAGTGTCTGTCTTTATAAACAGATCAGGCCAGTCTCGCATGTCCTGTCTGCCAGCTGTATTTAGAGTTATAAATGATGCTTCACAACCATGTTCCCGGGAATTTGGAAAATGACTTTTCCATCACAGACTAGCTCTTCCTTCTGGGTTCCTGCTTCAGTGATTCATCTGAAGTGGAAATCACGTTTCTTCTTTTTACTCATGAGCCGTGATGGTGGCGATCACATCTTATCTGAATTGGTCATCTTACTATCTGGATGATCAGATGAAATAAGTTTTAAACAAATGAGTTTAAGAGTCCTTATAAAATAGTAAACGTGTCAAATTGTGTTCAGTAGATTTCCTTTAGTACTGTGTGTGTTTTCATTGTATTTGGTTGAGCCGTATGAAATTACTGGTTTTGACTAGAAATGACAGTTTTGGGCTTCCCTGGTGGCGCAGTGGTTGAGAGTCCGCCTGCCGATGTGGGGGACACGGGTTCGTGCCCCGGTCCGGGAAGATCCCACATGCCGCGGAGCGGCTGGGCCCGTGAGCCATGGCCGCTGAGCCTGCATGTCCGGAGCCTGTGCTCCGCAACGGGAGAGGCCACAACAGTGAGAGGCCCGCGTACCGCAAAAAAAAAAAAAGAGAGAGAAAAGAAATGACAGTTGTATATGGTGCAGCCTAACACTTCAGTTCTTTGCAACCTGGCCTGTGGATGGTTTAGCCAAGTGGCTTCCCATTAATCAGAATAGTCAGGTAACCACACTGTGCCTTCTTTTTCATCATGGGGAAATTATTTACTTAGCGACAACTTGTCAGATTTTTTAAAAAGTTCTTCTTATGCACCAAGGGCTAAATGAATTATTTCACACTTGACTGGAAGACCTCAAATGGTTTCAGAGATATAAATGGAAATCAACCCAGGATTGGATTATCATTCAAAAAAAAATGGAGTCTTGCCTTTTCCCTGTGATTTGGGAGTCAGCAAGCTTTATCACTGCCTTTCATGGTAAGTTTCAGCACTTAAAACCCACTGACACCAGTTCCATGACCTAGAATGGCCTTGAAGGTCCCTTCCCCTTTTCATGTTCTTCTCTGTTCCTTCTCACTTTAATTCTGGGGTAGAATTCAGTTTAACAAATAGCGATTACCTATTTACTATGGGGTAGACACAGAGCTGAGAGCTTGTGGAATGAAGAAATGAACAAGACATGCTACCTACCTGCAAGGAGTTTTTAATCTAGTAGGAGAAGTGGGCGTGTGTGGTTGTTTGTTTTATTTTTGTTTTTTTTTTGTTTTGCGATACGCGGGCCTCTCACTGTTGTGGCCTCTCCCGTTGCAGAGCACAGGCTCCGGACGCGCAGGCTCAGCGGCCATGGCTCACGGGCCCAGCCGCTCCGCGGCACGTGGGATCCTCCCGAACCGGGGCACGAACCCGTGTCGCCTGCATAGGCAGGCGGACTCTCAACCACTGCGCCACCAGGGAAGCCCGCGTGTGGTTAATACTTGGCAACATGAAATAGCCATGACTTTGAGTTTCCATTTGAGCCTTTACTTCCGTGGGGTAGATTGAATGTCTCCTGCTGCAGGTTGCAAATCCTCGTGACTGCAGCACAATATATGTTATAAATAGCATGGCATCTTGACTGCAGGTGAACTCAGAGAGAGAATGGGCAGAGAGGAACAGGAAAGGTTGTGCACAATTTGTCTGGCCATTTGTTTATGAGATTGAACTGGGTCCTAGTGCTGTGAATGTCTGGAAGAGGCAGCCTCTTCGCCTGTATGAGATGTTGTCTCTGTGACTAAAACACTTCTGGTGAGCGTGTCTGTGTGCAAACTCGCATTCTGCCCGGGACCATGTGTGTTCATGCTTAACTGATTCAACGACTACATTTCCCCAACATATTACACCAGATGATCTTAACAGCAATTAGAATGTTTGCTGCCTGCTGTGTGTAAACCTCCCCAGTTTAAGTAATTCTGAAGATTAAAGCTGGTGATTTGCAGAACGCTTGGTTTGTTTGTTTCCTGCAAATACCAAGATTAACAAAGAAATTCACGGATCCCTTTTTGCCTCCTTGAAGCTGGTGCATCGGCCTCAGGGAGTACATCACGCGTGGCTCTGTGATTTGGATAAAGACTTGCTGTTGCTTTCCTTCATGGCCAAGATGCTGATTTAGTGGCATTTCTCTTGGCAAAGGTGTCTCACGAAAACAAATCAGTTTATGTACATTTTTAGAGGAAATACTCCACTCATCCCTTCCCTGGTAACAACCTTCTCAGTGGCTTGTGGAGGAAGCATGACCGATTTGTAGCTGTTGAAAGGTCAACTCAGGTCCCGACTCAAAGACCGTGCCCTGCTTGTGTGATGTTGGCTCGTCCCAGCTCCCTGGACACACCTTCCTCCAGCTGTGAACACTGGCCCTTAAACAAGATGCTTCCATTTCTATAGTGTTAATTTACTCAAGAACCAATATTTTTGGAGTAAGGATGATGTGCCCTGGATCGCACCAGGCGCTGGGAAATACAGTGGTGATTGTGAGGCAGAGTCCTTGCCCTCAGAGCAGAGAAATCTTTTCCAAACACATTATGTCCTGGTCACTTTTTTTGTTTTTTTACATTTCTATTTGTTTTTGTTTTTGATTTATTTTTAATTAATTTTTATTGGACTATAGTTGCTTTACAGTGTTGTGTTAGTTTCTGCTGTACAGCAAAGTGAATCAGCCGTATGTATACCTGTATCCCCTCTTTTATGGATTTCCTGCCCATGTAGGTCACCACAGAGCACTGAGTAGAGCTCCCCTGCTATACAGGAGGTCCTCATTAGTTATCTAGTTTATACATAGTATCGATAGTGTATATATGTCAATCCCCATCTCCTAAATCATCCCACTTCCCCATCCCCCATTAGTAACCATACGTTTGTTCTCTACATCTGTGTCTCTATTTCTGCTTTGCAAGTAAGTTCACCTGTACCATTTTTCTAGATTCCACATATAATCAGTATTATACGGTATTTGTCTTTCTCTTTCGGACTTATTCACTCTGTATGACAGTCTCTAGGTCCATCCACGTTTCTGCAAATGGTACCATTTCATTCCTTTTTATGGCTGAGGAATTGTCCTGGTCACTCTTTAGAGATGGGTGGCCCATGTCGGCTGCCGCGTTACACACTTCTTGGGACAGCCCTGCCTCCTCATCCCCTTCGATCCAGACCTTCCTGTGCGCACTCTTGTCTTCCCAGCTTGGAATTCTCTTGCCTCCACTCTCTGACTTCAAACCAGCTCCTTTTGCCCCTCCTCCCAGGTCCTCCCCCTTCCTCACCCACGACCCGGTGCAGGTAAGTAACTTTGCTCATGGCTGGTAAGACCTGGGATTCAAAGTCAGGTCTGCTCTGAATCTTTACAACTCAGAGTGTCATCTATATACCCCCGGACCCCTCATCAGCTGGGAGCTTGTTAGAAATGTGAAATCTCGGGCCTCGCTCCAAACCTACTGAATCGGAACCCACGTTTTAACAAGGTTCTCTGGTGGTTCACAGACACTGTCAAGTCTGAGAAACCTTGTCTTAGACCTGCACACTGACTGGCCTCTCATTAACCTTTTTTTCCCCCCAAAGGCCTTGGCTACTTTTATTTGTTGAGGCTCCCAATGAAAGAGAAATGCCACCACAAGATTACAAAACTTACACGGTGAATTCTCAATGCTTACCCTTTGCAAATTTACATTTTTAACAGACACACAAAAACGATGCAGTGTATTCACAGCACAATGACAAGATTTACTTTTAAGAAATTGACATGTATGGCCCTGTAGTTGGAGAGACATTGAAATTTGTCTGATGTCTGCTGTCCTCCCTTAATTGCCATAACTAGATATAGAGCCTCAGAGATCCATTCAGTCTAAATATGAGGGTCCCTGGTGTTATGGGGTGAACTATGTCCCCCCATTAAAAATCATTTTAAAAAAGATATGTTGAAGCCCTAATCCCCAATACCTCAGAATGTGACCTTGTTTAGAAATAGGATCTTTACAGAAGTAATCAGGTTAAAATGAAGTCTCATTTGTGGACCCTAATCCAATATGAATGGTATCCTTCTAAAAGGGGGAAACTTGGATATATAGACACACACAGAGGGAAGACCATGAAAGGGCACAGGGAGAACGTTAATGTGAGGACAGAGGATTGGATGATGCGTCTACAAGTCAGGGAACTCCAAAGATAGCTGGCAAATCACCAGAAGCTAGGACGGCCTCCCATTCACCTTTATTCTCACCTTCCAGAGCTGAGATGGTCTGGCCGGTTCCCCGCTAGCAGGTGAAGTGGGTGATGTTCTTCCCATGGCTTGACTCGCACATCTCCTGTGCTCCTGGTGGCCGGACCCTGGGACCGAGAGGCTCTCCTACCCTGGTCTTGCCCAGGCCTGAGAACTTCACTACATCCAACATCATTGAAACCAACAGGTAGCTTGAGGAGGACAGCAGAAAGACATGTACATACAGTAACTTTCAGCCAGGTCAAGGAGCTGTGGAAGCGGGTTCCCAAAGGTATTGAATGATCGTACACAGACGGGAGTCGAGGCAAAGTGCCCTGGCTTCTCCAGATTGACAAGTAACAATCCAGTACTTTCTTCAACCTGCAGTGCACACAGATATTTTGCACCCTGCGCACTTCCCTGGGTACCAACGAGCCCACGGTCCACCCTGGCACTAGCCAGGACTGGAAGGGTCAACAGCCTGCCCAGGGGATCTGCAGAGCCACTTTGAAGTTCAAGGTGTACAGTATGAAGTAGCTGCTAAACATTATCATCGGACATCAGTCAAAGAAGTTCCAGCTGGAGATGCCCTCCATAGCTTTCCTTGACGTATGTACTCATTTCCTTTGCCGACACTTAAGATGGCTACTTGGGGCTGTTGTCTCCAGAAACCCTGTGATGTTCCAGCCCTAGCAAGCCCGTCCTTTTGCCAGAATTTCGCATCTTTTGCAGTTTTCCTTGCCACGCCCACTTGGACACAGAGATAGTAGGTGTAGGAAAAAGTCTTGCAATTCTCCAGTGCCAGCACCATCTCCTAGCCCTGGAGCAGTAGACAGTAAGGAAGATTTTGGAGCCAGCCTCCTGCTTCAGGAAGGCTTCGTATGTAACAGGACAGACGAGGCTGCTGAGGGACAGCTTCCCTGGGACTGGAGTCTGCCTCAGGCTTGACCTTTTAAGCCCAGCTGTCTGCCCCCTCTCATATTGCATGCAAACTCCTGGCTTAATATACTGATTTCTCACCCCTGCAGCAGATTTGGTGATTGGCCTTCTCGATTCCTGGCATTTTAGACCTCTGTGCTCCTACACAGTTTTTTTTCTTTTCTGACTCTGTCTTGAGGAAGCCTCTCACCCCAGCCCTAGACCTTACAGGATCAAAATCCCACCCGGGTGTAACCCGGCCCCTCTTCTGTGAGATGTTTGTGTAGGGGTGGAATTCCCAATAGAACACCATTTTGCCCAATAACAGTGGCATTCCCATAAATATTCTTCAGACCAATGTGCAGACAGTTTGCTACATATTTTTTCATTAGGACTCATTTGGAATTACCTATTAAAGCAAATTTTAAACATCCACATGGACACAGTCAGGGAGTAAAATGTCTCAGGAAGAGAAGAGTTGGCTGTGCCAGGACACTCATTTTGAAAAAAGTCATTACTTTGCCTGCTAGACCTTAACATGCTTCCTGCCTGCAATCAGGCCTCCTGGCAAAATGAGGAAAAAGATTCTTCAAGGATGCAGGAGCACGGGACCAGAGGGACTCATTGGCTGGGGCTGAATTCCAAATGAAGTTTCCTCTTTTTAAACCTGCTTCTGTGCTCCTTCCTTTCCTTCCACTCCCAGGCTTCTGGGAGGAATCGCCTTGATTCACTGGGTCTATCACCCCCTCCAGGACTCCTCATAGGCAACAGTACAGGCAGACCTCAGAGATATTGTGGGTTTGGTTCCAGACTCCTGCAATAAAGTCGATATCACAATAAAGTGAGTCACACAACTTTCTGGTTTCCCAGTGCCTAGAAAAGTTATGTTTACACTATACTGTAGCCCATTCAGTGTGCAATAGCATTATGTCTAAAAAAATGGACATACCTTAATTAAAAATACTTTACTGCTAAAAATGCTAACCAACATCTGAACCTTCGATGAGTCATAATCTTTTTGCAAGAGTAATGTCAAAGATCACTGATCACAGGTCATCATAACAAATATAAAAATAATGAAAAAGTTTGGAATATTGTGAGAATGACCAAAATGTGACACAGAGACATGAAGTGAGCAAATGCTATTGGGAAAATGGCGCCGATAGACTTGTTGGACGTAGGGTTGCCGCAAGCCTTCAATTTGTAAAAAAATGTAATATCTGAGAAATGCAATAAAACAGGATATGCCTGTTATGTTGAAATGTACAGGTGTCTCCTGTGATTTTCTAACTGCCATATCTATTTTTTGTCTTTTTTTTAATTTAAAGAAAGTATACAGATAACAGTTGAATGTATTATTTGTGAGTTATTTAGATGGAGAGAGAGCAAGAAAAATTCCTCTTAAAGGGCTTCCCTGGTGGTGCTGTGGTTGAGAGTCCGCCTGCCGATGCAGGGGACACGGGTTCGTGCCCTGGTCCGGGAAGATCCCACATACCGAGGAGCGGCTGGGCCCGTGAGCCATGGCCGCTGAGCCTGCGCATCCGGAGCCTGTGCTCCGCAGCGGGAGAGGCCACAACAGTGAGAGGCCCGCGTAACCGCAAAAAAAAAAAAAAAAATTCCTCTTAAAGCCTCAGCTCTAAACCTTACTCTTTTCAAAAAAGGTAACTACAATCAGCTGTTCGGTGTGTATCTGACATTTTCTCATTCCTGGGTATGCTGGACATATTTTTAATTTTGAAAGGTGCTGCTAACTTGATCTCAAATAGACTTCGCCTGTTTGTTTGGCCAACCTGAATTCAGGATACAAAACATGTTTCCTTAGAGCACTTGGATGCATGTCTTTCATTACTATAGAGATTGATCATCTTTTCATGTATTTATTGGATATTTTTATTTCTTTGAATTTCTGAGAGATGTGTTGGTATCTCTCACTGTGATTGATTCTAAATATGTCTTTTACTTCTTGGCTTTTCAAAACATTTTGCTTCATGTGTTTTCAAACCATGTTGTTAGGTGCATACATTCGTGACCATTTAATTGTCCTAAGTCATACATTTTATCAATAAAAAACCTTGACCCTGAATCCTTTTGTGTCTCTTGTAAAACCACTCCAATTATCTTCTTAATGATCGTCCTCCTTTCCTGATGCCTCCTTTTCAAAATGTTTTCCTCGTTGCCTTCACAATATCTTTCTAAAGTGTAGATTCAGTCCTAGCTGGGTATTAGCATAAGGATAAGTTAATGAAAGGTATGGGGCCAAAAAGAGTATTGGTGGAAACCCAGAGTTCCAGTCCCTGGGCAGGCGGGTGGAAGATGTTCCTTGCTTAGCTACCATTGTAATGCATGGTCCACTGGCCTTTGGTATAGGCAGGGCTACCCTTCTGTTTGACATGTTTGTTGGTGATTTCTGAATGGGCATCCCCAAGTGATGTGGGTTTGCCTTTAAGGGGTAGGGCCAGGTTAGGGTGAGGCCCCCTAATGTCTGAGGCTGCTCAGAAACTGGGACTTCAGACCTGGCCAGTTGCCTGCTTCTTTACCTGGTCTTACTAGTCATTGATGAGTCCACCAGCTCCTGCTAAATTTAATTTCACAGTTCAGCCCCATTCCTTTTGGGGCTTTACCTATGAGATAAAATGCCTTAGCCACAGTCCTAATGACTTGAACTGAAAAACATCGTTCTCTGCCAATAATGCAGTGAGCTGTAGGTTTATGTGATCAAGGAGGGACTTTTTGTCCCATGGGGTAGAGAGGACACGTCAAAGATGCACTCTGAGAACTAGTGGGCAGGCCAGAGTTTTAGGACCTAGGAGAGGAATTGGAGCATCTGATTCAGTTGTGGGTACCATTGGAGGACGTCCCAGGGCCAAATGGGGCGGAATCTCTGAGGGCGGATGAGGAGAAGATGAACAGACATGGTGAGAAGCTAGGGTTGTAATCTGGGCAGTCTGACACGAAAGAGCTCCTTGTACGGGGAACGTTTATCCCCATGTCCTTTTTTTTTTAAAAATAAATTTATTTATTTTTGGCTGCGTTGGGTCTTCATTGCTGTGCGCAGGCTTTCTCTAGTTGCGGTGAGCGGGGGCTACTGTTGGTTGGGGTGCACGGGCTTCTCTTTGTTTTGGAGCGTGGGCTCTAGGCGCGCAGGCTCAGTAGTTGTGGCGCATGGGCTTAGTTGCTCTGCGGCATGTGGGGTCTTCCCGGACCGGGGCACGAACCTGTGTCCCCTGCATCGGCAGGCAGACTCTCAACCACTGCGCCACCAGGGAAGCCCCCCCGCATGTCCTTTTTGAGAGCCTGGAACATTGCCTGTGAGGTTGTGTCTTGGGCCGACTTGAAGACAGGCCTTTCTTTGATTTAGACACATGCCATGTGTTGTCATGTCGCTTCCCTGGTCAATAATCCTTGATGTCCTGGCTTCCCACTGCTGGCGGATAGGATCTGAATTTTATAAACAGGCTTCAGTGTAGCTGGCTGACTGCTCTTTTCTTTTCCTCACCCCAGACACCCTCTGAAATACCTATTTCTGTTTCCTGGTGGTGCAATGTACATTTTCTCTCCTGTTTTTGCACATGCTACTCATTTCATTTTGCTTCAAGAGTTTCTCCCTTCTTCCTCTCTCTCCCTTCACAGGCCCTCACCTGGCAATTACCTATTCATGCTTCATAGCCCAGATCAAATTTTATCTCCTTTGCGAAACCTTCCCTGGGTGGGCCCCCATCTATCTCCTTGCAGGCAGAACTAAGTTCCCAGAGCATCCCGAATAAACCTCCCTGGTGACATTTATCATCCCGTAATCATAATTATTATTTGCCTGTCTTTTCCCCTTATGGAGCTGTGAGCTTTCCTAGGGTATTAGGGAGGTTTTAAAAAAACTTCTCTCTCTTCAACACCTTGCTGGTCTGTAATTGATGTTCAGTGTGTGCAAATGTCACAGTTAAGCTAGTGTTTCCAGGTGATACAGATACACTTGTCCTTTGGTGTGTTAGAAATAAAGGAACAGGTTTTCTGGGTGAACACAAGATCCATGTTAGATCAAGGGATAGGCATTGCCTTCCGTCTGTCATAAGCATTGAGGCGTATTTGTACTGCTCAGTTTTCTAGGAGTTTTCCCTCTCCTGGATCTTGCTAGTAGGGAAAAAAAAAGAATGTTTGGAATTAAATAAAGTCGCCATCCTCAGCAAGGTGAGCTGCTTCTCCAGTGAACTGATGTGACAGCTTCAAACAGGCAAAGGAGGTACCCTGGGAGGGGACTCAGTTTTCCTATGATTATAGGCTCTTTGTTTAATCTTTGGAATTCCAGAACTGTGTGCTCCATAGAACCCTTTTACGCCACAGGTGACTAGAATTTCTTTTCTCTATTTTATTTGTTCATGTACGTAACAAATATTTATCGAGCATCTGGGATGAGCCCAACCCATGTGCTGGAGATATATCAATCAAAGAGATGTGGTCCCTGAGTTCATGGAATCTACAGACTAGTGATGAGAAGGGTTAGTGTTGGGGCCAAAGGCTGCACGGAAAGATTTATTCCAGTGCCTCTGCTTCATGTCTCCACTGCTATTTCTGTATCTCTCTCACCAGCCCAAGATGTGAGGACTTGTGTCAACACGGAGGTTTTACTGCAGAGCAGAAGTACATCCTCAAGTTAGGAACTGGTCACACAAGTCATTAGATTGTTTTATACGTGGTTATTAATAGGTGAGACTAGGTGCCTGGCAAGCTCAGTTGGATGGTTCAGTTTCTCTACAAAATGCCCAGGCTTGCGTTCCCATCCCGTGTAGCATTTATTATCATTGTACATGGCAGTTCCCGTAACTTTAAGAAATTGGCATATGGCTGGAGCTAACTGGGCTTTTATCAAATTACAGTCATTTTATGTTTAAGTTTCTCATGCCTTTTCAAAGCTACATGTTGGCTAACAGAGGAAGGTCTATGAGTGATTGGTTTTATGTTTATTATACGAGGCCATCGTGGAATAGCTTCTGGGTAGAGCAAAATATGTTTGTTTTCTAGAATAAATAACACGAGGTCGGGCCATGTCATCTTTCTCCCACATCTGCCTTTGAAAAGAGAATAGTTGTAATTTTGGTTTTGACTCAGAATTCTCTTTCCTATTGTGGCCTCAGAGGGCATGTTGTGGGATGACATGGGGTGTCGATTATTTATGCCAATTGATGTCACACGCCAAAATCCAAGGGCGTGTAGCCAAGCACTGCTCTTCCCTTTAATTTTGCAATATGGTTCTGTCATCATGCATTAATTTAAACTGATGTGTTTTTCTGTGTTATGTTCACTCACTATAAAAACTAAGAACAGAAAATGTGTAAAGAAGCAAGAAAAAATTATTGATGATTTCACCACCTAGAGGCAAAATGACATTTCATTATTGTTTTACTTTGAATTTCTCTTATTACTCTTGAGGGTCCACCTCTTCTTATGTTTATTTGTTTCCTTTGTTCTCTGAATTTTGTGTTCATGTTTTTTGTTTATTTACCTAATTGTGTGCTTTGGGTTTTCATTATCTTTTACTCTTTTGTAATTGCTGTAAAATTTGTTGGTACTTTGCTGTTGTTTTAATTTTATTACTTTTGATAATCAGAGGTTTGCAATTATTATCAAACTGTTGATTCTTTAATATCTGGAGTTTGTGTGAATATTCATTTTCATTTTTATTTTACTTTCCTTGTATTTTGAGTTCTCAATTTAACTGTTTTATCTATCTAAAATTTATTTTGCGGTGTGTTTGGAGGGGACACTGTCACAATTTTACCCAATAGGGAGACAGTAGTCCCGGCACATTTTTTGAATGATTCTTCCCCCACCCTTTGGTTTGTGGTGCGTTCTTGGTATACATTCTCTAAGATCAGCTTTGTTTCTGGCCTCTTAGTTCTGTTTCACTTGTCAATCAACTTGTTATTGATTAAATTATATTAGCTTTTAACATCATGTATGTCTCTGGGTTTTAACATCATATTGGATTTTAACATCATGTATGTCTCTGGGTTTCCTTAGTACCCTTTTCCCCTCAACGGCTTTGTTGTTTATTCTTACCTGTTTACTCTTTCAGGTCAATGCTGAAATCATGTGTTAAGTGCTAAAATGATTTCCGTAAAAACCTTTCAAAAAGTAACATTCATAGTATTTTTTAAGTTATGTTTGGTGTGGAATATAAAGGAAGAAACAGAAGCCATCAAAATCCCTCCACCCAGACCCTCCTTGATAAGTCATTTCTTTTTGCAGAGGCTAAGACAAGGGGCTTTGCAGTCAGGTGGATCTGGGTTGAAAGCCTCACTCTGTCTACCACTCACCTGCCTTTGGGCTTGTGACTCTGAGCCTCATTTTCCTCATCAGCAAAATGGGGATACCCACATGACTGGCTCATGGTGAAAAGTGATTAGATAATGTATACCCTGGAAAGTTCTTGGTGTGGCGAGCAGCTGCATTGGCTGGGCTCACCCATGCATGAGTGTCCTGTGCGGTATGTCACTTTCTTACCACCCAGATTCCATCCTCATCTAGGACCAGAGAGCCAGCCCAGTGCTCCTCAGGTGATGAACAAAGGCATGAGACCCTCTCTTGAGGCTCATGCCTGGAGCTGGCACAAGCGCTTCACCTTGTCCTGCTAGTCAAAACAGGTCATGGGGCTGAGCCCAGATCCAACGAGTGCGGAAATAGACTTCGCCTCTGTAGTGAGAACTTCAGAATCACGTGGCAAAGGACCTGCATACCTTGAGGGGTGAAGGACTGGGGATCTGCTGAATTGCTTTAGTGGTCCAGAGAGGGAGAAGGCATTTTCTGTCCAGGAAGACAGGCATGGCCAGGTTAGGACTAAGCAAGACCTGGAAGGGCTGGTGTGTCAGATTTGACTCAGAGTAAGGAGGGCCAGTCTTTGGGGAAGACGTTATGGATGGAGGTAACAACAATAGAAGCAACAACAATAATAAGTTAGGGGTTTGGGATGAACAGATACACACTACCATATATAAAATAGATAAATGACAAAGACCTACTGTATAACACAGGGAACTGTATTCAATATCTTATAATAACCTAAAATGGAAAAGAATCTGATAAAAAAATATATATATATAACCGAATCACTTTGCTGTATACCTGCAACTAGCCCAACATTATAAATCAACTGCACTTCAATTTTTTAAATTGGGGGGAAAAAAGTAACAACAGTAATGCCAAGGACGGCCCAGATGCAGGAATAAACACAAGTGTTTTCAGGGTCAGCGTCTATAAAAAGATAGGCGTGACTGGGTAGTTTGGCTTGAACATTAAAAGGAAAAATAGCTAGTTTGGTAATATGTTTCTCGTTGCTGTGCTGAAGTGACAGGGTAACAACCTTTAGAACCAGATTGGCATTTTGTGAGGGGCTGGGGGTGGAGAGAGGGGGGACTGGCTGAGAACAGAGTGTTGTATGGCCTTCAATTTCTATAAAGAATCTTTTTGACCAAATTTTGGATCCTCTGGGCTTTGGAACACCGCTATTTATTATTTCCAATCTGCGTCATTTCCTAATGTATTTTTGTCCCTCCTGCAGCAGTCGGGGCTGTCCCTGCTCACTTTAGAAAGCTTATAGGATAAATACTATGTATGAGTAACTTAGGCAGTATTTCCTGTGTCTTAAGTGCCCTGAGGCTTTCTTAGCTGTGGCCTGAAACTGTCTGCATTCATTTATCCTTAATTGTTTTTAGAAATTTTCCTCCTGAGCCACTGCTTAATGGAACTCAAGGGTTTTTCTTT